>NC_141670.1:197820355-198420355 GCF_028749965.1 Puma concolor | reverse complement strand
CTTAAGGGGTGCCTGGGTGGCTCAGTCAGTTGAGCATCCGACTCTTGATTTTGGTTCAGGTCATGATCTCGTGGTTCGTGGGATCGAGTCCCACATCAGGCTCTGTGCTGATGATGCAGAGCCAGCGTGGGATTCTCTCTCTCCCTCTCTCTCTCTCCCTCCCCTGATGTCCCTCGTGGTGTCTGCAACACTAAGTATGTCTTCACATGGATCTTTGGGAATCAATTAGAGGAAGAAGGAGGAGGAGGAAGAGGAGGAGGAGAAGGAGAAGAAGAAGAAGGAGGACGAGGAGGAGGAAGAGGAGGAGGGGGAAGAGTGTGGTTATGAATGAATAAGTGTGGTAATATTTTCAGATAACACAAAGAATCTTCCAGTCTGTAGGTGGATGTGCAATCTGCTGCCACTTGAAAGCCTTAGAACTTCACCGCTGGCTTACGAACTGTTATCTCTGCCCTCCTGCTCACACATTACTGTTCTAAATCCCTCTTACCTTTTTTTACTATTCCTTCCAGGCAAACAAAACTGCCATTGCATTGATTTCAAACGCTTTATATATTTTTTTGTTTGATTGCTGGGTATTCATTTTAATTACTTTGTATTACTTTGTTACTTATGTAACGGAAAGCCTGAGTAAAGCAGCTCAAACCACTAAGGGGATCTCATGGAAGGATGTCTGGAACCTGATGGGATCCTGCAGCTGGGTTATTGCAATGGGAGATAAGCAGTGCTGGGGCTGGCGCTGTGCAGAGGGCTCCAGAGTGTCCCCCCCTCCCGCCACTGCCCTGACCTTCTTGTGCATCTGCACTCCTGGCCAGTGGGATGCCCATGAAGTTGCTTCCTTCCCTGCTGTCATGTCCAGGCAGCTGGAGAGATACTCATCTGTTTTGATTTCTAAATTCCTGAAGAAGCCCCCCGAGTGGCTCAGAGTGAGCCTAAGTCAGGGACTCCACAGCAATATATATTCTGAGCACAAGTAGTTTCAAAAGATGTAAGGAAAGGGGGCTGCAGGCTGCAGGCTTTTAGAGGGCCAAGGTGCACATTAGCATATTAAAGGCTCTGAGAAGTCCTGCAGATTAACCCAGCATATGCCAAGTCTATGTGAGCACAGGTTACCTTCTCAAAGCATTAATTAATGTCTCCCCCAAACACTTGAGACTCACTGTGTTAAACCAGTCGGCCTTAATAGCGGGTGCTTCCAGCTCCCAGCCCAGGGACCAATTTCCTCACGCAGGCTCCGTGAAACAAGCAAGGACAATCTTAGGGTCTCCTCCCTGCCTTTGAGGTTTCTATGTGTTGTTTTTTAATTTTTAATTTTTTTTAATGTTTATTTATTTTTGAGACAGAGGGAGACAGAGCACGAGTGGGGGAGGGGCAGAGAGAGAGGGAGACACAGAATCTGAAACAGGCTCCAGGCTCTGAGCTGTCAGCACAGAGCCCGGTGCAGGGCTCGAACCCACGAACCGTGAGATCGTGACCTGAGCCGAAGTTGGACGCTTAACCGACTGAGCCACCCAGGCGCCCCATCTATGTGTTTTTAAATAATTTATGTCCTGTCTATGTAGTCAAGACATTGACTTGCAATTGGGTCTAAACCCAACGGCAGTGTGGACCTGACCCATCCACCTGCCCTCTCAACATGGTCACTCACACATTCTGAGCCAATTTCATTCACTTCTAGGAGGAGATCATAACACTTAAATAGGAAGATAGACACTCTGTAAGGTCGTAGGTGCAAAACATCTAGGAGAGTCCTTGGCCAGCAAGGAGCCTTCAAGAGATGGGAGTCGCTTCCCTGTCATTGTCCTAACCTTTGGGGAAGGGTGAGTTGCCAGAGAAAGAGCTAGTTACATTCTCTCTCTCTCTCTCTCCCTGTCTCCCCTGTCTCCCTCCCTCTCTCTCTTTCCTTCCCTCTCCCTGAATATAAAATATGGATACACCATTTGCAACTTCATTTCACTGAATTCAAAATTACCATCCTTTTCTCTCCTCTTCCTCTTTCTTTCTCTCTCTCGGTGGCCTCTCTCCCTCACACCCCTGCTCCTACTTTATTCTTTCCCTCTCACTGGCTTTCTTCTTCCATGTCACTAGAAACCTGCCAAGTATCTGCAGCCTGAGGAAGAATGTCAGTTCATAGGGGTTGGTCTTCAAAGGATTGGGGTGGGGAATTCAGTGGATGGAACCCGGGGCCCAGAGCAAACAGGATGTCTTGTGTATTCCCGAGACTTCTAAGTGTCAAAGGACAGAGCATTGCTCAGATGTTCAGGACATGCTTGATATCTACGACCCATCTCAAGGATCGATCGCGACTCAATTTTCAGACTCTCTCCTGGCAATATTGTCCTTTTTTTCCTCCTCCTTCGCCTCAACCTGCTTCCTCTTCTTTTTTCATTTTTTAAAGAGAAACTAGCCACAGGAATGTTAGCTCATGGGGTCTTAGCTCCTGCCGCCAGGAAGTGATTCAGAAGATACCACTCAGCTCCATCAAAGTCCCTGCCTCTCTCCTTTTCCCTGCTTTGATCATACGCAAATTAGTTTTAAAAAATCTATGAACTGTACTAGGTACGGGTCGGCAGGATTAGTGCTTTGGGGTGATTTTTCTCTGGGCACTTCGGGGTATTTATATATTCATGTAATACCGGAGAAATAGATGTGAACAACATTTCTGCGTCTGTAGAGTTTGTGTCTCTAGTAAAAGAGGCATTACGAGAAGACCCTCACAGAGGAAACCATTTCTTCCTACAGAGAATGAAAAAACGTGGGTCTTGGTTTCTTTTTCTTTCTTTTTCTTTTTAATATAACTTATTGTCACGTTGGCTAATATACAGTGTATACAATGTGCTCCTGGTTTGGGGAAGTAGAGTCCCATGATTCATCACTTACATACAACGCCCAGTGCTCACCCCAACAAGTGCCCCCCTTCAATGCCCATCACCTATTTTCCCCCTCCCCCACCCCCCATCCACCCTCAGTTTGTTTGCTGTATTTAAGAATCTCTTACGTTTGCCTCCCTCCCTCTCTGTTTGTAACTATTTTTCCCCTCCCCCTCCCCCCCATGGTCTTCTGTTAAGGTTCTCAAGTTCTACACATGTGTGAAAACACAGGATATCTGTCTTTCTCTGGCTGACTTATTTCCCTTAGCATAATACCCTAAAATCACCTGGAAACATTGTTTCTATTTCCTAAGTTTCATCCATTTCAGAATCACAAACATTTTAGCCATACTCTACACCACACGCGTTTAGGAGAAGCCCACATTGTATTGGAGACCATGCTTGTTTCTTACGAAACAGACTGAGTAAGGGCACCTGGATGGCTCAGTTGGTTAAGCATCCTCCTTCAACCCAGGTCATGATCTCACGGTTCATGAGTTCGAGCCCCATGTCCAGCTCTGTGCTGTCAGTGTGGAGTCTGCTTGGGATTCTCTCTCTTTTTCTGCCCCTCCCCCACTTGCATGGGTGCTCGCTCTTTCTCTCTCTCTCTCTCTCCCTCTGTCTCAAAAATAAATAAACTTAGAAAAAGAAAGAGAAAAAAAGAAACAAAATGAATGTGATACATTTCCCAAGAGGGCTGGACCTGAGCTCTCCAAGACCCAGAGACGAATCCCGCCTCCTTTAGATGTCCATATTTGTCTCTCGGGAGTATTTCCAGGAGGGCACCGTGCGGTAAAGGGGCTGAAGCTATTCAGGGTGGGAAAACACAGGAAGGGTCAAGTGGTTACCTCACCCCGGCCCACAGACACTCAGTGACCTCGGTGGAGTCTACTGTCCTTCGCCGGGTTCTGGTGGGCGCATGGCCCACATCTCCACCCCAGGGGATGCTGGGCTTGGCTGCGACACAGGCCCGCTCGATGTGTGCTTCGGTTACGCAAAAACTATTTCAAATCCATCGCCGCTTTTTTGCAGGCTCTCGTCTGCTCATCTCTCTCTGCCATGAAAGCAGCAGGTCCCCAGCAAAAGCTGCTCCTTTTCCCTGGTTCCTGGACAGCAGCCTACCTGAAGCCAGCGACATGTGAGAAAGAAATGCGTGCCGTTACGGCCTTTGAGATTTAGGCGGAGGGGGCTGTTAATGCAGCAAAAAACAAAAACAAAACAAAAAAAACGAATACCACCAATCTTCCTTCCTTTCTTCTATCTCGTAGAAAAGCACTCTGTAGTTGTGAAACTTCTCTACAGTATTCTGCATTAGCCTGATAGTAACAGCTATCACTTGTACAGTTAATATGGTTTTTTTTTTTTAATTTATTTAAGGTTGAGTCAATGCCTCTGTACCAGCGGATTTGTGTTTTCCGGTTTCTATAAGAAGAGAAGTGGCCCAACAATTTTCCCTGAAAGAAGCCAGCTCCTTCTCTCATCCATTCTGTGACAGTTACGTACTTTTTATAAGTGTGGGTTGCACCATTGAAGGCTAGTAAGTACAGGCAGCAGAACTTGAGGGACACACTCTGGGGAAGACCTGAGTTCTGGGTGGAGTCGGTACAAATACATTCAAAAAGTGAGACACAGTTTTGCTCCGGTCGACGTCTCCTTGTCAGACAGCAAAGGGGCTGTCCTTTCCTTTAATGAAATTCTATCTATGAAATTATTTCAGTTCACCTAAACATGTAAAAACAGAGCGGACCCTAAGATCCAGAAGACCCTTTTGTGTCTGGTTCATCCCAGGTCTCCAGTGTCTATGCGAAACGAGGCCTAGAATAGTTCTTGCTGAATGAATGAATGAATGAATGAATGGGTGGGGTGCCTGCCTGAAATGCATATGGAACATTATTCCGTGCGTGCACGGTGCTAGCCTCTCAGATCACCAAGATGGGAACAATACAGTCTCAAGCGTGAGAAAAGCACAGATACACTGAGAGCCGTCCTCAGCAAAACACAACGAACAGTGCTCGGCACGAAGTGACACAAAAGCCGACAGAAGAGCCATCAAACTCAGCCTAGTGTCAGAAAACGTTTTTCACTTCTCCAAAAGGTTTGCCCTCTGTTGGGAGTAGTTTCAGAGGCACATTTGAGAAGTAGCAATTTAGAGATTACAAAATATCAGTCAGGTGAGATGTGTCCCCTGAAGCACCATATAAAAATGGTTCAAGAAACTTAAGAGAGGCAGGAGGATCATAAAACCCACACTTCCAGAAATTGGAAATAATGAAGAAAACAGAACTCTTCGAACAACTGCTCTGGAGACATCTTAAGAGATAGGAATTTAAGACAAGAAAAGGTTTTGTTTTGTTTTGTTTTGTTTACCTGTGGGTGTGAGGTTTGATCACCATGTATGAAATAAGAAATCAGTAATACCATATTTATAAACTGTGCATGCAGCTCTTTTCAGGAGGGCTGGGGTAGGGCCACATTCCAGTTAAGAAATGCAGACTAAGGGACACCCGGGTGGCTCAGTCAGTTAAGCTCCAACTCTTGGTTTCAGCTCCAGGTCATGATCTCACAGTTCGTGGGTTCGAGCCCCACGTCAGGTTCTGTGCTGACAGTGAAGAACTTGGTTGGGATTCTCCCCCTATCTCTCTCTCTCTCTCTGCTCCTCCCTAGTTCATGCTGTCTCTGTCTCTCTCAAAATACACTTAAATCTAAAAAAAAAAAAAAAGAAAAAGAAAGAAAGAAAGAAAGAAAGAAAGAAAGAAAGAAAGAAAGAAAGAAAGAAAGAAATGCAGAATAAGACATGAACTCCTGTTAGCCAGTGGTTTCAAGCACCATTATTTGACCATTTCTGTATTTAGAACTCATTCAAACTTATACAGCATATTACATTTAATTAATTGAGTGTTTATGCGTTAAAGAGTTACTTGCTTGGGACTATAGTGAAATCCTCAGGATTTATGACGGGAACATTTCAGAAGAGCAGCGTGTGTTTCCCCCCAATTTGTATAGCTTCATTCATTATAATTTTTCCTGATGTTTTGCCTACCATATTATTAAGTTCCCCAAAGCAATGAAATACCAGCTTGTCTTCATACGGCAGAGAAATGAGACGAATAATTATGAACGTGGAAATCCCAGTGAAAACATGCTTCTATTGAAAGAGGCTAGTGGTCCAAGAAGGAGCTCCCTGGATTTATGGAGACCATTAAAAAAAAAAAAAAAAAAAGCAAACACACAGGAAAACAGATACATTTTGTCATCTAGCATCTTGGACACCCCGTATTCAGGGAAAAGAAATCTTTTATACGTATTTTTTATTTATATTTATATATATGTGTGTATATATATATATATATATATATCTTATACTGGACCAGAATTTACATTTTACTATAAGTTATAAAGTCTGAATATATCATCAAGGTTTCAAATGCGTGCCATGCATAAATATTTAATCGCTGCAAAGTGTTCTTTTCCAAATATGAGTTTGTAAGCACAGTGTTTGATGTGTAACTGACTCCGGGGGTGGCACCGAGATGCAATGCTCACAACCCACAGCTACTTAAGGTCTTACACTGATGGGGTTGGGGGGGCACAGGGAGACAGGGGAAGGCCCACCTGTGTGCCTGTCAGGGCAGAGATGCGGGGTAGTCTGGGAAATCAATTCTGGCCAGGGCTCTGGGTCAGTGGTTATTCCACAAAGAGCAGGGCTGACAGGACCACCGCAGTCATTCGTGTTTATTGTTCAACCAGGTGCTGGGGGGCCATCCAGACCCCACCAGGATCATGTGAAGAAGGCAACGGAGGAGGGGTGTGGGGAGAGAGGGAGAGGACATTGAGGACCCAGGTCAGGGGGAGAGCAGGACAGGCTGGGAGGCAGCCTTCCCTCCTATTCGGGATGCTGTTTGTATTATGACATCCTGCTGCCTCCATTGTTATCTCTCACAACATCATGGCCCCACCATCCCGGTGGCCTCTCATAAAAGGTCAAAAAAAGAAACCCTTGATGTACATTCTCTCTGCCTTTCTACTTGCCTGTTGCCCTGTTTTCCTGATATTTCACTTTGGTTTCCATGACCCTTCAGCTGGACGGTGGTGGCAAAGGTGTATTCACTAAGGGGAAGTTTCGGTTGGAACACAATTCCCAATCTCGATTCTCCCTTCCAAAACCTGTGCCTCAAAGCTGCTCCACAATTTGAAGTTATTTCTATCTGTGTAAATGTGGGAAAAAGAAGGAAATCTCCAAAGTGAAGGGAACTGGCCCAGGGTAGGTCGCTTCGGTGATGAGGTTGGGATAAATGCATTTTATTTAACAGCTTTATTGAGAATGTAGCATTACCAACCTTTGTAAAACTCAAAGCAAGATTTGGGGGGTTCAAGAGTCCCTGATTTTCAGTGGTTTTTCAACCCCCACCTTATACAATCATTTTCATGATTGATTGACCCAAATTCACCATTTTACAACCACCTAATAAGTGGGGCCAAAGCCAATTCTGATGTTAACACCCATACCAAGTTCACTATCGAAACGAACAATCCAGATGAGGCAGAGAGCAGAGCAGTAGCTGACCTCATTAAAACACTGGTGCAGAAGATCCCAAGGAAGAAGGGCAATATTCACTACAAAATAAAGAATCCACTTTTATTTTAAACTTAATCATTCTCTGATTTTTGAGAAGCCACATGCACTGCAGAATTTCCCAGAAGAACATATGAGTTTGTAAATTTTATGTTGAGTGACCAACTTTGCGTACTTAAATGCAAAAAGCATAACTGTATGATAGATATTATATTTTCAAGAAGGAAATACCCTTTCTGCAATCAAGTCTTATTACATTATAAGATTAAGAGTTTGAATAGTGATCACTTGTCTGGCAACTTTTGTGCAAGAGTCACATATCACGGTGCTATGTTGGAGATCACTTGACTTCATGTCCCCATTTCTCAGAAAGCAAGGATCTAGTGAATGCCCTAATGTTCAGAATATAAACAAAATATCATTGTGTAAGCACCTGCAAGATGGTCCCCAGGGATGTCTGCCTCCTACTATTCAAGCTCTTGGGTTATCCTGTGTGTATCCATTACAACCAGTGACTTGCCTGCTTGTATCTCACACTGTGGGGCAAAAAATGTTATGTTCCAGATTAAAACATAAAAAATCTGTAACGTCCACCCTCCTCCCCTTTCTTATGACTTTCATTCCCTCTCTCTCTCTCTCTCTGTCTCACCCTCCCTCCCTCTCTCCTTCCCTTTCTTTCTCTGCCCTAGAGCCCTTACTCTGGGAGAATATAAACTGCCACCCTACAGATGAGCCATGTGATGTCTGTGACCCACAACCACAGAGACCTACAAACAGGCATGCAAGTGAGCTTGGGAAGCTGGTCCTCTGCTACCCTACCAGTCAATCCTAGAGATGATAGCAGCCCCAGCCAATATCTTGCCTGCTGCCTGTGAGAAACACCAAGCCAGAGAATCCAGCCAAGCCTCACCCAGATTCACTCACCCACAAAAACCATGAGGTAATAAAAGTTCGTTTAAACTATAGAATTTTGGAATGATTTGTTATGCAATAGCACATAAGTAACATAATAACTCTCTTCCCAACTTTAAGATGGTTCCCCGTAAGTCACTGATGATGTACACCCTAAACACTAGCCGTTAAAACAAGGTCATTGATAAAGAAAAATTGCCAAGCCCAAACCACAAACCATCTTACCAGAATTCACTGGCGCAATCTTCTCCAAAGTTCTACGAAACCACTAAACCTCCATGTTCTTCATGCATCTCTTATCCTCTAGCACACTGTGTATAAAACTAACATATTTATTGTAGTTATTCTTTATTTTCTTTCTGTCCTATTTAGAATATAAACTGTCATTTTTTTCCCATGCGTATATCCCAAGGACTAAAGCCAGCACTAGGCCCATAGGAATTGCCCCCAAAATGTCTCATGAATGAATGAATTTAACATGGTTCAACGTCAAATTCACAGTCTCCAGCCACAAGCCACGAACCATGCTGTTCCCCGGTCACACCTCCCACTTTCCTAAATTCGCTGCCTTCCCCAAACCGTTTGTTCCACCCAGAATGCCCTGTGTCTTGGGTTGCGTGTCCCAGAAACACATTGCGAGACAAGAATTTGTGTGCAAGCAATTTATTAAGGAAGTGCGCCCAAGAGAAACCAGGAAGAGTGGGGGAAGCATGACGGTGAAGGAGAAGCCAGAAGAGGGTGTGATTTCAGGCAGAGTCCCAGAGAGGGTAACTTTCTCGTAATCCCACTGGGGAGCTCTCAAGTGTAAATTACGCCTCCAAGTTGTCCAGGCAAGAGAGTTGAGCTTGCAGACTCCCATGCTAATTAGTCATCAACGAAGGGCTGCCCCAGGGATGTAAACTCCCAGGTACTTCTAGCTGTCTGCAAGTGTGGGGAGAGCCAAGGGCAGCCCGCCAAAGAAGAGACACAGGTGCAGGCTCTGGAGGCGAACAAGCACGGAAGCTGAGAGAGAGGAGCAAAGAGCCAGGAAGGGAATCCAAGAAGATCTAGGCGGAGCCCCAGCAGTGCCTGCTACCCCCACGTTTCCCAGTTTATTTTCTTGAAATCCTACCCATCCTTCAAATAATTCTCTAGTACTTTAGCACTACTCTAGAACCACACCCACTGCTTCATTTTTTTTTCTCCCCCATTAACTTTCCCTCCTCTTCCCTAGATCCTAAAATCCATCAAGACAGAGATCGTATGGTATATGGGTGTGTGCCTCCCACGCTGTGTCCTAAAGAGTTGCAAAGCCACTGAGGATAGACACTAGACTCCATGGCAGTGTGGATCAGGGTTTTCTATCACCGTGTATCCAGCAACTCTCGCCAAATACAGGCACTGAGATAGCATTTGTAGAACAAATGTTAAGACGTGTACAGGCTACAGAGTGCTTCCCTGTACGCAGGGGTACACAAAACCGCTATGATTACCTCATTTTCCAGAAAGAAAGTCTTAGCGATACAGATTCCCCAATGCCTCGCTGACTATATAGGCACTGAGTAATGCTTCAGAACGAAATCCAATTTCAAGTCCTATTTGCTTTCCCCGATACTGATTGATTGATTGACTGCATGAGCAAGTGGGGAAGTAATCGAAAAATGTTCAACCTCATTTCATCAAATCCCATAAAATAAAATGGAACGCAAATGTTTAGCTCGGATTAAAATAGATTGAGACCATTTAAAGGACAGTGCATCTTAGGGTGTCTTTTACTCCTTGATTCATTCCCTATATTTTGGCTAAAATTGAGGGTGTAAGCAGAAGAAGGGAGGAAAGTTGTGGGCAGGCTTGGTGACTGTAAATTTCTGGCTGTAATTCATTAAGAGGAGTCAAGTAACCTGTAAACAGGTCAGACCTCCAGAACTCCGCATTTGAAGCTTGTCTGAAGCCACGTGAGCTTGCTATTTCTTGGGCAGTGTTCTGTTTGCCCAAACGCGTCACCTCAACTCCATCCCAGCAAATGGACTGCTCTCCTCCATGTTCTGTCCTTAGATGTCATGGATTAGACTCACACAGTCTAGTCCACACTAAGCTGGGAGGGACTGATAGACAGCAACTCTGACACACGGGTGCTACCTGTGCCTCACCCAACACCCCTACCCAGGACGTGCCCAACAGGGACCCACTGCAAACACTGCTGACTTTCTGTCCAAGTGACTGGCCCAAGCAAGACCGGAAGAGAAAGAGTCCATGGCCCCAGGGAGCAGCTGTCAATCAACGACACCTGGAAGTGAGTGACAACCTCCCCAACTTTATTGTCATTCTAATGGGTCAGCTCTGACATATATTGGCCGCTTCCTTCCCGAATTCCCCGGGAGGCCTTGAGCCTCAGCTGTCTGTAGTGGTTGCCTTTTCAACAGCTTACCCTCTCCGGGTTTTCTCATCTTCCCCTGTTTTCTTCGCACTCCGACACCAGTGCTTCCCAGAGTCATCTCCAAAACAAACTGCTTGCACTCAAATCCTTTTCTCGGAAACTGCTTCTAGGAGAATGCAAGCCTGTGCTGTGCTGCTCCATTCAGGGGTGTCCCTACTTTTAAGGCAGATAGCAGAACTCACATCCCAAAGGGTTGACCCGCTAATGAGGGAGTTTTCATACATAGGACAGTCACGTGGGGGGAATAAATCTTAACAAAGAGCCTTCCCAGCAGCACCTCTGGGGTGGCCGCCTTGTCCATCTACACAACGGGCCGGCCAGCCCGGTGAAAAAAAGCAGTGAATGTGGATTCTAATGTGGTCACTGACACTGGCTCACTCCTCATCATTGTCATTCTCTCTGATGTTCAGGGTTTCTCTTCTGGAAATTTACGGGATTGGGCTGTTTGATCCGAGGGCCCCTCAGGGCTCCCGATCCCCATGAATTCGTGGAAGAAGACGAAGTACATGGCCCGTCTTTAAAGGTATGTTCCACCAGTAATTAACAAACAAGCAAACTTTCCACACGGTACCGGCTGTACGAGGGACTGTTTAATTAGGCACACGAGACGTTCCAGTCCGTCTAGACAGGCTTCTCTTTTTCCCCAGGACGCCTTCAGCCATGCTTGCTCTGACACTGTGTCAAGGTGTCCTTTGGCTTACAGACGGTGATTTTGTGAGGTGATAATTCTAATGCCATAGAGTCAGCTGGGGAACTTGCTTTAGTTCTAAATGCTGTTTGTCTTTCCAAGTGGAACTGACTGAGGAGATTTACCCAAGAAATAGCCGGGAGAGGCAGTTTCTGCAACAGGCGTCACCAAAGAGTAGTTTCTGGTGTAGCCCCTGTGCCCATCTGTCCATCATCGTTAGTGGGCTTTTTAGTTATCGCCCTGCTCTGAATCCCTGCCCTTGGGGAATGAAGTGTCCAAACGTCAAAAGGGAATTTCCAAGTCATTCAGTGGACAATCCCCCCGCCCCACCCAACCTCGCCCCAAATCTCTGGCAAAGCCTTAGAACAGAAAAAGAGATTCCTTGACCCCCAGATTCCTTAACGCTATGACATGAGTCTCGTGACAACTCTGGCCAGCAGACTGTCAAACCCTTGCTCTTCCAAGTACTGAGACCTTAAAATGCACGTGGATGATATTGACAGAGCTCATCCGGTCCGAGGACTGGAGAAGAAATACACGAAATGCCTGTCAGTAGCTAAAGAAAATTTTCCAGAGGGCGGTCAGCCGACTAGACCGATGTAACTCACCAGACATCATCAAAAACACGGAGTCTTGGTCTCTTAGGGTCTTTTTCGAACGTATTCGGAGGCAGAAAATGAAAAAGTGTCAGGAACCCTAAGTTTTCATTTAATTCCCATAGTTCTACGACCGTATCAAGTCACAAAACGCAATGTCAGTTCAGTTACTGGAAGGGTCTGCCCAAGGTACTGGTCACATTGCAATCTTCCTTCAAGGCTAGACTCCTCCTATCCTGCCCTCACCTAACGCTAGGTGGATGGCTGTCCTTAGAGGAGGCTATGTTTGACTTCGGCACTCTTTCTCTTCCATTTCCTCCCCTGCTCACTGGCTGCTACTCCACACCTCATAAAAGGTAGAGAGGGTGGGTTGCCAAGGAGAAGAGGGGGAGAAAAGGCAGTTTGGGCTGGCGTGAGTGGCTTCCTGCTCTCCGGCCCTGGCAAATGACAGCAGTAGTAGCTCTTTCCTCGTAGATGCTTTGGAAATTGTTCAGAAGAGGCCCCTCCGACTCCAGCTCCTCGGATGTGGACGGTGTGTCACCTTTACCTGGCTGCTTCCCCCACCCCAGATCCTCAAAGATGAGGTCCACATCCATTGTGCCATGGGAGTCCAAAGGCCCACTCCCGGGTGGTCCGCTTGGGCAGGACCTGACATGGCTCCAGGCTGCCTCTGTCACCATCTGGTCCGTGAAACACGCTCTTGTACATCTCCCTCCTCTGGTTACTTGCCAGCCACCGCGGTCTGCTCTCTCTGGCCTGTCACGGGTTGCTATAGTTTTTCTTTCTTTTTTTAAAATTTTTTTTAACGTTTATTTATTATCGAGAGGCAGAGAGAGACAGAGTGTGAGCAGGGGAGGGGCAGAGAGAGAGAGAGGGAGACACAGAATCCGAAGCAGGCTCCAGGCTCCGAGCTGTCGGCACAGAGCCCGACGCGGGGCTCAAACCCACGAACCGCGAGATCTTGACCGGAGCCGAAGTCGGACGCCTAACCGACTGAGCCACCCAGGCGCCCCTAGTTTTTCTGAGGAGACAGTATGTCTAGGTCCTTAGTGTCCACCAACTGCAGGGAACGTAACTAAAGCTTTGTGAGTTCTCCAAGCATGAAACAAGCTCTCCAAGCATGAGAAGGACGTGGCACCCTTACCCCTTCACTTGTGATCAGGAGAGGATTGGAATTGACACTTAAGAGAAACTCTTCACAAAGGAAAACCCCCACTATTCTTTCTCTCCATTTCCTTAACATTTATATTCTCAAGCAGATGATAGACCACAAGAATCATGGCATCAGATCTTGACCATTTCCCTAGAAAGATTCTCCCAAGACAGTCTGTCTGCTCATGTTATCTGAAATCTACCCTAGTTATTACATGTGTGTGCCTCAATCAGAATTCGGGTCTTAAAACTCTATTTCTAAATAATATCAGTGACAGATGATTTTCACTAACTGCTTTAAACAGTAGCTAAGATCTTGGGGCACCTGGGTGGCTCAGTCCGTTAAGATTCCGACTTCGGCTCAGGTCATGATCTCACAGTCCACAGGTTCGAGCCCTGAGTCGGGCTCTGTCCTGACAGCTCCGAGCCTGGAGCCTGCTCCGAGTTCTGTCTCCCTTTCTCTCTGCCCCTGCCCCGTTCACACTCTGTCTCTGTCTCTCTCAAAAATAAACAAACATTAGGGGCGCCTGGGTGGCGCAGTCGGTTGAGCGTCCGGCTTCAGCCAGGTCACAATCTCGCGGTCCGTGAGTTCGAGCCCCGCGTCGGGCTCTGGGCTGATGGCTCAGGGCCTGGAGCCTGTTTCCGATTCTGTGTCTCCCTCTCTCTCTGCCCCTCCCCCGTTCATGCTCTGTCTCTCTCTGTCCCAAAAATAAATAAACGTTGAAAAAAAAAATTAAAAAATAAATAAATAAATAAATAAATAAATAAATAGATAAATAAATAAATAAACATTAAAAAAGAGTAGGTAAGGGGCGCCTGGGTGGCGCAGTCGGTTAGGCGTCCGACTTCAGCCAGGTCACGATCTTGCGGTCCGTGAGTTCTAGCCCCGCGTCGGGCTCTGGGCGGATGGCTCGGAGCCTGGAGCCTGTTTCTGATTCTGTGTCTCCCTCTCTCTCTGCCCCTCCCCCGTTCATGCTCTGTCTCTCTCTGTCCCAAAAAAATAAATAAACGTTAAAAAAAAAAAAAGAGTAGGTAAGATTTTTAGAACTGCGCCTACAACGTAGAAGGCATTTAATGAATATCTATGAAAGGAATTTACTAATAAGGTATTTTTGCATTATTGGCTTTGTTTAAGAAACACCTTGGGCTCTCTTGTTTGCAGCTGCTTTCCAAATTCTTGGAACAGAGTTTATCACATAGTAGGTACAAAGTAAATATTTCTTAAATGAATAAATTAATGAAGTATTTTGAAAATCCTGCAGAATATTTATGTGAACGTATGCGTGTTTCCTGTGCCGTACAGTATTGAAAGAGGGAAGAGGGGAACATGAGTTATCATTTCTCATATAGTTATCCATAGAAAGGGTTAGTCTGGCATAGAAAAAAATCATAGTAGATAAACATGATAGATTATTGTTATAGGACTACCCTCCCATCCTAAACTTTGAAATCAGCAGGAAACACACGAAATAACTCAGACGTTGGGCAAGAGGCAATGGAGGACCTCGCTGCCTAAGGTGGACGAGGGGCGTGTGAGGAATGGCCCACGTTTGCACAGCTTCCTTAATGGAAGAATGTTCTGGCCTGCAATGCAAGGAGATGAAACCCAAGCAGCGCATGATCTCGCTGAGCTGAGGAGGAAGAGATGGAAGGAACAGATGACCTGTGCCTGGAGGGAGATCCAGAAATATTCTGAGCAGTCTCCTTGAGTCCTCGGTGACGAGTGAGCTGCGTAAATACTAGAGGGCAACTTTGCGAGGTTTGGTATATTCGTTTCCTAGGGCTGCTGTCGCAAACTACCACAGACTACGTGGCTTAAACAACAGAAATTTGTCTCACAGTTCAGGAAGCTACGAATACAAACAGGATCAAGGTGTGGGAAGGTTTGGCTCCCTCGAGGGCTGTAAAAGAAACAAATCTGTTCTCTATTTTTTTCTTTTCTGCTTTTTTTTAAATGTTTAGTTTTTTGAAAGAGAGAGAGAAAGAGGGCGCAGGAGGGGCAGAGAGAGAGACACAGAATCTGAAGCAGGTTCCTGGCTCCAAGCTGACAGCGCAGAGCCCGACATGAGGCTTAAACTCACAAACCTTGAGATCATGACTTGCGATCGAGCTGGACACTTAACCGACTGAGCCACCCAGGTGCCCCAGAAACGATCTGTTCCGCGCCCGTCCACTGGCTTCTGATGGTTGCTGGCCATCTTTGGCCTTCCTTGGCTTGTAAACACATCATCCCAATTTCTGCCATGGTCGCCTGCCGTTCTCCCTGTGCTCATGTCCGTGTTCAAATTTCCCCTTTTTACAAGGACTCTGGTCACGCTGGGTGGGGTTCCTACCTTACTCCTGGATGACCTCATCTTAATTTAACTAATTAGATCTGCAATGATCCTGCTTCCAAATAAAGTCACATTATGTAGTAGGTTAGGAGTGCAACATAAGAATGGGAGGCCTGGGGGACGGTGAATGACACATCTCAACCTATAACACCTGGCAAAAAATATGACCAGGGATTTATGGGCAGAACAGATTTCAGGGAGAGATTTTACAGCTCCAGCCAGACTGAGTGCAGAGAACTTGCTAAACCAGCCAGGCCTTCAGCTGAGACATTAGAAACATCATGTGTGAGGAGGGGTGCCTCCGCTAACACTAAAGTAAAGGACTCCCCTTACTCTAACAAATCTTTAAAAAGTCCTCGAGTCCAGACAGGTCCACAAGTACGTTAACTGGCTACCAGATCACAACTCAACAATGCTAAAGGGACACAAAATCCAGGCATTCAACTGTGAAGAATTCACCATCTCCAGAATAAAGTACAACGTTACTGGAAATGCGGAAAAGCAGGTAAAAGTCAAGTCAGGAGAAGCCAGTGTGTCTATTTCTATTTAGCAGGATCAGATTTAACAGATGGGGACACTAAAATAATGATCATAAAATGTGTTCAAAATATTTAAGGAAAACATGACACAATAAAAACAGAAAACAGAATATAAGATAAATGGAAGCTGTAAAAAAAAATTTTAAAAAACTAAATAAAATCTCTAAAACCAAAAATAAAATTATAATATCTAAAGTAAAGAATTCAATAGAGTGGTTTAGTGACAAATTGGGTGCTTCTGGAGAAAGAATCTCCAAGTGTCTTGGAGATAGGGCAACAGAAACAATTCAAACAGAAGCAAAGCACAGGAGAAAGAAAGGCCTGGAAAAACGAGCAGAGCCTTGGCCGAACAAGCACAGGTAACCTAAGAGGGGTGTGATTGGGTTCCCTAAGAAAGGAGGTCAGAGAAATCTGGACAAAAAAATTGACCAAAAGAACACAATGAAAATATTTGGTCACCTATTTTCCACATTTGATGAAAAAAAATATAAACCAATAATATTATCAGACCCAAAGAAGGAGATAATACATCTAGGCATCTCCTAATAAGATTGCTAAAAAACAAAAAACAAAAGGTGAAAGGAACAGCTTAAAAGCAGCTGTAGAAAGAAATGCATTACCTGTAAGGCAACAGATGTGACTGCTGGACTCTCGTCAGAGACACTGTTATCCAGAAGACAATAAAACATGTTTGAATTGCTTATTTTTTCAAAAAAAGTAGAGTTCTATATCCAACAGAAATACGCTTCAAAATAAAGGGGATATAAAGATATGCCTCATAAAACAGAGAAACCATCAGCAGAAGACCTAAACTCAAAAACAGTAAAGGAAGTTCTTCAGGCTAAAGGGAAATTATACCAGCTGAGTACTCAGAGGTACTCACACACACAAGTACCAGAAATGGTAACTCTATGGATAAACATAAAATAATTTTGATTTTGGTGCTTAATTTACTTAAAAAGATAATTGACTCAAAGCAAAAATAACACGTATATTTAAAATATATAGAAAAATAGCACAGGGGCACCTGGTGGCTTAGCCGGTTAAGCATCTGACTCTTGATTTTGGCTCAGATCATGATATCACAGGGTCGTGAGCTCGAGCCCTACATCAGGTTCTGTGCGGACAGTGTGGAACCACCTTGGGATTCTCTCTCTCTCTCTCTCTCTCTCTTTCTCTCTCTGCTCCTGCCTGCTCATTCTTCCTTTATCTCAAATAAATAAATAAACTCAAAAAAGAAAAGAGAAAAGAAAAAATAGCACAAAGGATAGGAAGAACAAAGAAAAAAAAAAACGTTTGTAAGGACTCTTATGTGAAAGACGTGGCCTTAATTAATTCATAGTAGACAAAAAAATCAAAATCATAGATTAAATTTTGAAATATCTTGGGGCACCTGGGTGGCTCAGTTGGTTAAGCGACCGACTTCAGCTCAAGCCCCGCGTCTGGCTCTGTGCTGACAGCTCGGGGCCTGGAGCCTGCTTCGGATTCTGTGTCTCCCCCTCTCTCTGCCCCTCCCCTGCTCATGCTCTGTCTCTCTCTGTCTCTCGATAATAAATAAAAACGTTAAAAAATAAATAAATAAATAATAAAATAAATAAAATATCAATAATCATGTAAATAGACTAAGAACACAAATCAATGGTAGAAATTCTCAGATTGAATTAAAAACAGAAAACAAGATGCAATCATATGCTATATATTTTTGATACACTTTATATTGGAAGACAAGATATATTAAAGATAAATAATGGAAAAACAAATATCATACCAACACTAATTATAAGAAATTTGAATGTCTATATCAGTAACAGAAAAAATACACTTTAGACAAGGAATACGAGAGATAAAAGGAGACATTTTTTTTTTAATTTTTTTTTCAACGTTTATTTATTTTTGGGACAGAGAGAGACAGAGCATGAACGGGGGAGGGGCAGAGAGAGAGGGAGACACAGAATCGGAAACAGGCTCCAGGCTCTGAGCCATCAGCCCAGAGCCTGACGCGGGGCTCGAACTCACGGACCGCGAGATCGTGACCTGGCTGAAGTCGGACGCTTAACTGACTGCGCCACCCAGGCGCCCCAAAAGGAGACATTTTTAAATGATAGCATAGTCAATTCATCAAGAAGAAATAGCAATATTAAATATATACTTACCAAATGAAAAAGCCTTACAATACATGAAGCAAAAACTAAATAACTAAAGGGACAAATAGATAAACATAAAATAACAGTGGGAAAGCTCAATACTACTGTCTCAGTATTTCATACCAGAAACAAACAAAAATTTAAGAATTATCTAGAATACAGGAACAGCCCTATCAACTAAATTGTCCTTGTTGGTTATTTACAGAACACAACAACCATCAGCTCCAAAATTACACATTTTTTTCACTTCTCAATGGAATATTTACCAAGATAGATTTGGAAGGAATGAAATATACAGAGTATGTTTTGTTTTCTAAATACAACAGAATTACAATAGAAATTAATGCCAAAACAAGTGTCATGTGGAAAATCTCCAAATACTTGCAAACTAAGCAACACAAACACTGCCAATCAACTGAGGTCAAGGAAGAATTAGCAAGCTGAATTAGAAAATAGTGTCAGGGTACCTGGCTGGCTCAGTTGGTTAAGCATCCAACTTCAGCTCAGGTCACGATCTCAGGGTTCTGAGCTTGAGCCCGCATGGGGCTCTCTGTTGTCAGCACGGAGCCCGCTTCAGATCCTCTGTCCCCCTCCCCCCGCCACTCACATTTTCTCTCTCTCTCAAAAATAAATATTTTTTAAAAAAGAAAATTTTTTCAATGGAATGATAATTAACACATATCTAAACATGCGTTGGGAGGTAACTAAGGGGAAATTTTTATAGCTCTAGATGCTTAGCAAAGAATAGCAAAGGATTAGCAGAGAATAAAGGTTTAAAGTCAAGGATCTAAGCTTCCATCACAGAAGCCAGAAAAAGGAGAGGAAATTAAGTCTAAAGTCAATAGAAGGAAGAAATAAAGTACAATAATACACACTAATAAAATAGAAAATAAGTAAGTAGAGAGAAAATCAATAAAACTAAATGTTAGTTATTTGAAAAGTTCAATAATATTGATAAATCTCTGCCTAGGTGAAATTATTAGTATCAGGAATGAAAGAGGGAATATTACCATAGATTTAAAAAAATATATTTATTTATTTTGGGGAGAGTGCAATTGGGGGAGGGGCAGAGAGAGGGAGACAGAGGATCCGAAGCAGGTTCCTTGCTGACAGACTGATGGCACAGAACCCGATGTGGGGCTCTAACCCAAGAACAGTGAGATCATGACCTCAGCCAAAGTCAGACGCTCAACTGGCTGAGCCACCCAGGTGCCCCTACTGTAGATTTTACAGACCCTAGAAGAAATAGAAAATCTGAGTAGCCTTATATTTATTAATAAAATCAAATTAGTGTTTTAAAATTATACCATGAAGAAATCTCAGAGCCAAATGGTTACACTGGTGAATTCTATTAAATGAGTAAAAAATTACAATCTTGCACACTTATTTTTTGAGCACGGTATAACCACAATCGCAAAATATTCAAAAACACTCAAAGAGAACTAATGGCCAACATTACACATGAATATAATAGAGAAAAAATATTTTTTAATATTAGCCATTCAAATCCTGCAATATATTAAAAAGGCAATGCATTATGAATCAGAGGGGTTCATCTGAGAAATGAAAAGTAGACTTAACATTTACAAATCAATCAGTGTAAAAGTTTTCCCCTAAGGACGGGAACAAGCAAGTTGCACACTCCTACCTCCATAGTCGGTTAAGTTTTGATAAAATACACAAAGCAATTCAACGTAAGAACGTTTTTCTATCAGTTCTGCCAAAATAACCAGAGACGTGGGGGGAAAGAAGGTGTAAACTCTCCCCTCACACCACACATAAAAAAATAACTCAAAAAAGATTATAGACCCACAGGTAAAAGGCAAACTGTGAAATGCTGAAGATCACCGCCCTTGGTGTAGGTAAAGATTTTCAGAACCGTGAAAGCACTAAAATTAAAAAAAAACAAACAAACTCATAAAATGGATTTTATCAAAATGGGACTTCGATTCATCAAAAGACTCCCTTAAGAAAATGACTGGACAGGCCAAACAATGGGAGACAATATCTGCGGTATAAGTCAAACAAGGGATTGTATCCGTAATCTATACGTACTTACAACTCAAAAATTAAATATCAAGAAATCTATATAGACACGGTAGGGGTGGGTGGAAAGCAAAATACTTGAACAGACATCTCACAAGAAAAGATAGATGAAGAGCCACAAAGTACAGGACAAAGTGCACAACATCTTTAGTCGTCAGGAAAATGCAAGTTAAAACCACATGGAGATATCACTGCTCACCCACTAAAATGACTATAATTCAAGATTGAAAATACCAAGAGGAGGTGGGGATAAGGAGCATCTGGAACTCTCTTACACGGCTGGTGGGAGTATAAAATGGTACAATCGTTCTGGAAAGTTAAACGTACTTCTACTCTCTGATCTATGAATTACACTTCTCTGGATTTATCTGAGAAAAATGAAAACTTATGTTCTAGGTCCTCAAAACTAGCGGTCCAAGGATGTTCAGAGCACTTTATTCACGAAAGGCAAAATCTGAAGAGAGAAACACAAGCGTCCGATCAGAAAAATAAATGAACAAAATTTCGGGCTATCCAACGATGAAACAAATTTCAATATATTTACCTCATGGAATATGACTGGTAAAAGGATAAGATGTGTGCAACAATATGGAATGAATCTCAAAACACTGTGCTAGTAAGTACATAAAAACAAGCATGAAAAGGCACGCGCTGTATGATTTCATTTATATGACATTCTAGGCAAAGTTAATTTTTTTTTTTTTTTTTTTCAACATTTATTTATTTTTGGGACAGAGAGAGACAGAGCATGAACGGGGGAGGGGCAGAGAGAGAGGGAGACACAGAATCGGAAACAGGCTCCAGGCTCTGAGCCATCAGCCCAGAGCCTGACGCGGGGCTCGAACTCACGGATCGCGAGATCGTGACCTGGCTGAAGTCGGACGCTTAACCGACTGCGCCACCCAGGCGCCCCAATTCTAGGCAAAGTTAAACCGATGGTTAAAGAAATTAGAACAGTGGCTGGTTTGGAGGAGAAGAATGTGCAGGAATTGGCTAGAAGGGGGCATGAGGGCATTTCCCGGACAATAGAAATGTTCTACAGCTGAGAGAGGTGTGGGTTAGACAGCCTGGATGCATTTGTCAAAACTAATTAAATTGTATACTTAAGATCTTTCTATTTCTTTGAACGTAAGCTATTATCTCAATAAAATGTGACATCTTACTGATAAAAAAAAAAATGTTCCAGGGCGAATATAAGTGGTTATAATAGAAATGAGTGACAGGAACCACGGTGGCACCAAAAACCGAAGTGGTCAGACTTGGCTGGGTGAGGTGGGGGGTCTGAAGAGAAGAACGAGATCTGGGACTGGATATGACACAGAGGACAGAACCCAAGTGGAGGATGGTATTTGGGCCCAGGAATGTCCTGGAATGACTCAAGCTAGTAATTCAGGAGAGACAATACAGCTAGTAGTGAAGAGCTTGCTATCTGAAGCTAATCTGCCTAGGTTTATATTTAGTTCCACCACTTACTAGCTGTGAGAACTTGGACAAGTTCCCTAACATCTCTGTGCCTTGTGTTTCTTACCTGTAAAGTGGGAAAAACATTACTTAACCCAAATTGTTATTTGATAATATGACACATTTGATACTATGTTTTTTTTTCCATTGATTGTACTTATACATTTATTCACTCCCCTATTCATTCACTCATGTGTGAAAACAAATGCATAGAGGGAACTCACAGTTGTTTTGATGCCATGAATGAAATGGAAATGGTAGCCCTTCACACTCTAGTAGGAAAGTTAAGAACTGCATGGATGACTCACGGGCTCTTAAAACTACAAATCCATGATGTTAAAGATATAATTTATAATCTGTAAATTTGGGGAAAAGTCCTAATTGCATCACATTTAGTTTGGCATAATACCTTCTAGTTATTTTACATATACATGCATGATTTTATTTTATTTATTTTTTTCATATGAAATGTATTGTCAAATTGGTTTCCATACAACACCCAGTGCTCATCCCAACAGGTGCCCTCCTCAGTGCCCACCACCCACTTCCCCCCCTCTGCCACCCGTCATCAACCCTCAGTTTATTCTCAGTTTTTAAGAGTCATGGTTTGCCTCCTTCCCCCTCTGTAAGTTTTATTTCCCTCTTCCTCTCCCTCATCGTCTTCTGTTAAGTTTCTCAGGATACTTAGAAAAAATCTGGTGCACACTTAGTGCTCACTAAACATAATTGTCATCATTATTATGTTTTCCTGAAGACAAAGAATTTTGACAATGAGTCCTAGGGAGAGGGGAGTGGTAGGAGTTAAGAAGAATGCAGAAGATAGGAGGTTGTTGAAATATTGTGATTTATAAATATATATATATAAATATATATTTATAAATATAAATATATAAATATATATATATAAATATATATATATATTTGAGATGCCTGTGTGGCTCAGTCAGTTGAATGTCTGACTCTTGATTTCAATTCAGGTCATGATCTCAGAGTCATGGGACTGAGCCCTGGATTGAGCCCTGCAGCAGGCTCTGCACTGAGCAGGGAGCCTGCTTGGGATTCTCTCCCTCTCTCTCTTACTCTCTCTTTCGCTCTCTCTCTTTCTCTCTGCCCCTCTCCCCTGCTTGCACACTCTCTTTTTAAAAAAATAAAGTAAATCTTTAACAAATATATATGTGTGTGTGTGTGTGTGTGTGTGTGTGTGTGTGTGTGTATGAACATTCAGATGATCAGATACATATTTCATATATTCTCATATATTCCTCATATATATCTGGTCTTCATCCACATTTCCTGGCTCACCAGGTCCCAAAAACCCTAGGAGTTTCCTAAATGATGAGAGCAATAAAGGGGCCTTTTGTTATGTTAAGGAGGTGACTTTTGGACCCTACCTAATCAGGAGGACTGGTCACCAGGAGAAACAACCTGGGGATTAGGAGGTTGGAATTTTCAGTCAGGGGACCTCCTCAGAGGGGGCAGGGGCTGGAGGTTGGATCAATCTCCAATGGCCAATTATTTAATCAGTCATGTCTATGTAGTAAAGCATCCATAAATGCCCAAAAGTCCATGCTTCAGAGAGCATCCAGGTGGATAAATACGTGGAGATTTGGGGAGAGCAGCACGTTTCAATTGGGCACAGGAGCCCCATGCCCTTTCCCCATCTTGCCCTATGCATCTCCTCCATTTGGCTGTTCCTGAATTATATCCTTTATAAGAAATAATCAAGTAAATAAAATGTTTCTTGAATTCTGTGACCTGCTCTAGCAAATTAATTGAACCTAAGGAAGGAGGGGGTCATGGGATCCTCTGATTTGTAGACAGTTGGTTAGAAGCCCAGATGGCAACCTGGACTGGGGACCAGCATCAGAAGTGGAGGTGGGAGGGGTACTCTTGAAGGACTGAGCCCTCAACCTGTGGAATCTGATGCTGTCTCTGGATCGGCTTAGAGTCAGAATCGAGTTGGATTGTAGGACATACAGATGGCGTCCCAAGGATTGCTTGGTGGTGTGGGGAGAATCCCATCCCCCTCCACACATTGACATGGGGTGCTCAGAACACAAAGGGATTGCCTATTCCCCGATCAACCCAGTGAGCTGAATCATAACACCTATGACAAAGGCAGTAGAAGTCAGAAAGATAAGATGCTGTGTAGGACGACTTTATGAGATTTCAAGGCATTGTTCCAGTGCCAGTGATGAGGTAGGACCCGCAGCTGGAGAGAAGTCATTCTCACCTCACAGAGTTGCCACCAACAGAGTTCTATGCAGTGGGACTAACTAGGTCACCTGGAAAAGCTGTAACTAATGAAAGTGACAATAATCACCATGGATGGGGAGGTAGGGGATCAATTCAATCAGTCCCTTTGGACACCATTTTTCATACTTTGACAACCATTCTGAAACATTCTCAGAGAAGCTCAATGAAACAGAAAAAGCGTGGGCATCAGGGTCAGACAGTCCCCCATTCTGTGTGACATTTATTATCTATGGCACTATCAGCAAATTACCCAACTTCTCTGAGCTTTGTTGTTGCTGTTGTTGTTGATTTGTGAAAATAATAATATCACGCATGTATACTGTTTGCTAAGTGCAGTTTAATATAGAAACTGTATTCTGTCTTGCATGTTCAAATTAACTAGCACCCATGACACCCCGTAAGGTAGGTCCTGCCATGACCTCCACTTTGCATTTTAAGAAACTCATGCACAGGACTGCATCATTTGCCTACAGTCCCAAAGCTAGCAAATGGTGGAGCTCAGAGAGAAACCAGGTCATCAGAATACATATTTGAACCTCAGCACACATTGGGTTGCGGTGAGGGCCACATCAGATCATGTAAGCAACAGGTGGGACACATGGTGGGTGTCCAGTGCTCAAATGGGATAGGGAGAGGATGTTGTTTGCCGTTCCTGATCTTTCCTTCCACATAAAAGGAGACCTATCAATGGAGTGTTCTCAGCCCCACTGCCCCTCACTCACTACACCCTAGTGGAAGAAGAAAGACATAGCCAATGGGTGACTTTTGAAGAAAATTTTAAAAGGCATGCCTGATCCTTCTCTCCATCCTCTTGGGGACATATCCATCACAGGGTACATTTGTCCTCTGGTGTCCGATACCCCAAGTCTCAGGATCTTGCCTCACCTATGACTTAGGTCGTCTGTTTGGCTGCCTCACCAGATATGTGGTCTAATCTTGCCACTGTCACTCAAAGGTGGCATTTTGAACTTATCTGTCCGCTCTTTTATCCTATTTCTCACTGCAGATAGTGATGCCAGAGCAGGGGTCGAGGGGAGGTAGCATTTATTGTTCCTCCGCATCTCTTGAAGCCCCATTGGCCCTCTCGTCTTCTATTTATCTGTAATGGTCTATGAGATTTCTCTGGAACTGTACATCTCAGTCCAAACTTTTATTTTTTAGATGTCTAGGAACCAAAATAAGGCTCCTATGTAAATGAGGGTGACTTTATTTGAAGGTAACTTGTTTGAAAGGCGACATCTTGCTGCCTGAGTGACTTCTTTCAAACTTCCTTACCCAGTGAGCTGCAACATTCCTCCATGAATCAGCTAATCCAGGATGGCCCTTGCCTAGCCTTCCCCGGCCAACAAACACACTCCATTCCAGAGAGGAAACTGTCCAAGGCACCGTGAATTTGGAGGAGCTGGTACCAAGATGATTCAAGCTCAGAGATATTTAAAACAGACTGAGCCTCACAGGGCCTTTCTGAGCTCACGCCATTCAAACCTGAGAGAGGCAGTTTCTTATTAATGTTGCCAGCTGAGAGTCTCACACAAATTATTACACTCCATCCTTCCCACCCTGAGAACATATCCAGTTCTTGGACTGGAAATAAAGACTCCAGCTCCCTCAGTTGAGCTGCTGATGTTTGATGTGCTCTCCAATCTCATTCTCTTGCTCTGCCAAAGTGAGTGCAATATTTCCACCACTGTCCCTGAGGCCATTATAGCACATGGGGTGGGTCCAGTTGACCCATATATACGTATAGTTTAATGGGGCTAAATTTGGAAATGAAAAAAGAACTGCAATGTGACCAGATGAATTCTGTTCATAGAAAGCTTAGGACTAGGAAAGTGAGTTTTATCCCTCCTCAGCGTGGTTCCTGGATCTAAATGCATGTGTTCATTCATTCCAGAAATACACTTACTGTGTGACAATGAGGGTAGTTAGTATCAAGAATATACTGGGGCATCTGGGTGGCTCAGTCAGTTAAACGTCTGACTTCAACTCAGGTCGTGATCTCACGGTCCATGAGTTCGAGCCCCGCATCGGGCTCTGTGCCGACAGCTCGGAGCCTGGAGCCTGCTTCGGATTCTGTGTCTCCCTCTCTCTCTGCTTCTCCCCTGCTTGCACTCTGTCTCTCTCTGTCAGAAATTAAAAAATAATAATAATACATAAAAATAATATAAAATCCTTTCCCCCAAAGAGTTTATAGTATAGGGGGATTGACAGAAAAGCAAATCAGTGACAAGCATAATCATATATGGTAAATTATAATATTTAGCGCATTGAACACGTACATGATGGAAAAGAAGAAGCACAGAGTGTGATAAGAATGGAAAGGCTGCATCTAATCCCAACCTCCAGCTAAGGAAATGATTTTCTGGTGAGGGGACCTCTGAATTAGACATTAAGAACACCCAGGGGTTGACCTGTCAGAGAAAGAAAAAAGGTGGTTCCTGTTTGAGACCAAGAACATGTGCAAGACATGGAAGTGTTAAATTGCAAGGCATTAAATTACATTTGAGGAACTATAAGAACATTTCATGACTGGAGGGAACTGTGTGCACACCGCTTATCCACTATCAGACATTCGGCATCATTTAGTATCCAAAATCTTATACAAAATAGTTTGGAAAGATACAGAAGAGAGGAAGATTTTGTGATCGCCATTTTTTCAAAAGACAACCATTTCGCTGGGACAAATGCTTACCGTCCCTAAAAACAATACTCACCAAGACAACATAGAGGAAAAGAAAGCAGAACAGCCAGCGAGAATGAGAACATAATTTATCAGGATGCTTCGCGAAAGGGGATAATGTGATTAGCTGCGTTGTTTGTTTTCTGGTGAAATCATCACCTCTTTTTTTTTTTTTTTTTTTAGCAATACCCTTGAAACTTCTTAAAATTTGATGCCATGTTTTCTCTTAAATAAACACGAACTTAGAATGCCGTCTGGTAAGAGCAAGTATTACTTAGTAGTGGCTGTAGGAATCGCGGTAGAAAGTAGTTCCAGTAATAGTAGCCATAGGGAGGGCAGAAATAATGATAGAGCAGTAGCAGAAGCCATAGAAATGGTGGTAGGGTGAGCATAAAAGGACAAACAAGATACAACTTTGCTTTGTTGACCCTGAAACATGCAAAAATCCCAGAGTTCCTGTTAACTGTAGTATTCCTCTTTGGCCAGGCCCACAACAGAAATGCTTTGGGAAACTATAACCTAATCAGAGAAGTTTCGAGTCAAAGAAGCCAGGTACCTTGACGTTAGCTTCCAAAGTATCTCTGCTTTCCACGTCGTCACTCTCGCTCCTCGCCTCCTCCCCAGATGCCCTGAATTTCTACTCTGGCAGCAGCCCCATTCCCTCTGTGTGTTCGCGAAGCACTTTTCACCTGAAAAGCCATACCGTGTCGTAATTGCAGAGGTCTCTGTCTCTCCTCCTGACCGCCGCCTCCTTGAGACTGTACTTCGTGTCTTGTCCCCATGGGCGTCTCGGGCACTCAACAGAGTCGCTGGGTCACAGCGAACGTTCAATTAACCAACACGACACTTAACGGACTCTCCTTGTTAATTGTCTCATTCTACATGTAGAATGTAAAGATGAAACTCTGGTGAAGCGAAAGTTCAAATGACTAAGCTCCAGCCATTGAAGCTTTGCTTTTCTGAAGGGATGTGGACTAATGGAGCCCACCCGTAGCACACACGGAAAACATGACATCTTAGTGCTCAGTCGTACAGTTCACGTAGCATGGAACTCCAGGGAAGGCCTGACAGTGTTCGAGGAATATCATATTGTTTCAAAAAATGTATGTATCAGAAATCAATTTAAAAGAGAGAACATCTCAGTGTCAGGAGAGAATGCCCTGAGGGTGTTGGAGTGTGAGATCCTTCGTATCCACTCAAGAGAAAAAGGAGGAGGACCCAGGGCCTGGCTGTTTACCCACCAACAGGGCATGGCAGGAATGAAGAGGAGCGTTCCAGCAGGGGGGACCACAGGGGGCCATTGCTGAGCAGCAGGGGATAGTGGCCACAGTCCACACCAGTCACCCAGCCAGCGTGGCCTCACACGAGCTGACGAAGCAGGAAGCAGGGAGGGAAAAGACCACAATGGGGAGTCTGGGAGGCTTGCGCATCCATCCACGCAAGCGGAGATGGCCACCCCCACAGACTGAGCTGCAGGTCAGCGATCCCCTGCCAACCTGGGTTCCAGGGAAGAATCCAGGCCCTGGGAAGACAGGCAGTGGGAGGGATGGACAAGTTGGGTAAAGGAAACTCTAAATGGAAGGACAGTCATTACCCGTTTCATGAGCACTTGTCATCTCTCAGGTGCTATAGCAGAGGTGGGGGATACAGGGTAAACACAAAGCCAACCTCAGCATCACAGGTACACCTCAAGTAAGCCAGCATGGACAGTGTAACACGGTAAGTTCCCCCAATAAAATGAAATAACTAAACGTGTTGAATGCTTACTACGTAGTAGTAACTATCTAAAGAGCTTTATATGTAGGAATCCACATAGCCTCACAAAAACCCTATTCAGTAAAGAAAATAAAGCCCATTCCAATAGTTCAATAGAAAGAATTTAATGCAGAAACTTGGTTCCAAAGGTCCTGGAAAAGCTGCAAGAACCCAACAGAGAATGGTAAGGCAACCCAAAGAAGAGCAGAAACGTGAAAATACAACCACACCTATAAGAGCTAGGTGGAGGGGACACAGGGATGGGGTGAGGAACCAGGGTGACCAGAAGAAACTTGATCCACAAATGACTACCCAGAGGGGCTGGGGACCCTGGAGGAATGACTCCAATCACCTTGCTTCTCCCTTCCCTGACTTCCCAGTATCTTGCTAGTGTCTCCCATTCACTGGACACAGGTGGGAGGCAAGAGATAAGTTTTCAGAAGAAAAGAGAATAATGGATCTGAGCGCAAACTGGCAACACCAAACCAGAGAGGTGGATGCTATTGTAAGGAATGCAGATGAAGAAATTAAGTCACAGAGGAATAAAAACACCTGCTCAAGATCACAGAGTTGAACCCCAAAGCCCACATTCTTATCCATCCTGCCACACAGCCACTGATAGATAAATAATGGAGTTCAGTGGGAATGCTAGTCCAGCTGGGGTGGGCAGGGGGGCAGGGACAGCTTCCCAGGAGACCAAAGAAAATACACTTGATCCCAAGAACAGGATCGCGGAAGAGATTCAAGCTCAGAAAATGTGCAGCCTCAAGAACTGGCAAATAGCACAGTACCTGCTACATATAGAGGGTTTAACAAATGAATCTATTAAATTTGTAAGTGGATGAATGGGTCCCTTAAATTGAACAGTATCTGGGGTGGAGAATAAGCCAACCCCAAAACTAAGAGGGACGGCTCGCCGTCACCAAAGGGCTCTGTGCCCTTGTCAGTCTAAGAAGGAAGGGAAGACTGGGGGTAGCAGTTGGTGTTTATTGATCCCTTGCAGCATCGTGAAAGTGTACTAAGAGGATTGATTATCTCATTTAACCTCATGCCACAGGGACTATCATTATCCCCATTTTACAGATGAGGAACCTAAAACTCCCAGACTTAGGTACCTTGCCCAAGGTCAGCCAGTAACTAAGAGAGCCAACATTCAAATCCAAGGTCTTCTAATTTATCCCAAGTCCTTCCTCCTTCAGTATGGACTAGCCAAGGAACTAGGGTGGACAGAGGCTACCTTCGGGAAGGGAGAGGATGCCAGGGAACCTATTTACAGAGAACTGAGGAAGGAAGGGGCCGGGGAACCAATGGGGTTGCAGGTTGGTAGAAGCCAAATAATGAAAAATGAAATTACTCAGATGCCAACAAAAATCTTTTCCAAATTCTACCTTTGCAAAGGCAATTCCACTTGTACCTTGATCTTTGACCCGAACCCATACAATTAATTCCACATCATATTTCTGCATATTGCTCTCCAAGGAGAATTGAGTTTACACTTCCCCCCAATCCAAACCATAACAGTACTTAATTAGGTGATAATTTATGTCGTACTTAGCATGAACTTTTGGCACTTGCTGGAGAAGGCTGTACAAGTGTATACATGTTATCACCTGACTACATCAAGTAACGGGGCCCGGGCATTGGTGAGGTGTCTTGGGCTTTACAAGGTATCAAATGACTTTATAACCCTGTAGTACCTGGCTTTCTAGTAGGCAGAACTGTCTCTGGTGTGTATTAATATACTGAATATTATGCCCACATGCACTTAAAACACTGATCCTGAGCACTTCAAAACGACAAGGAGGCTGGAAAATCGGAGAAACAGATGTTGGATGAATAGTCAGCCTACTCAGGGTCTATCATTCAACTTCAGGGACGTTGTATAACAGCCGAAGGGGATCTCTCAGACCTTCATAGTGGAAAATAAACAGAACATTCCCTGCTGGCAGACATGGTCCGTGGTGATAACGAGGCTTTGCTCGCTCCAATCCAACCCTCACGCCCCAGCCCTTGTCGACAGGACTGACCCAGAAATGGCTCTTTTTTGGAACATCCCATCAGGCCTGAGAAGGTCATGACTGTGTGGCCCCGAAACATTGCAGATGCTCATTTACATAACACGTGCTTGTCGAGAGAAAGGAAATCCTGGGAAATGGCAGACGCCTGAACTTCAGTGAGGATACAAGCTTGGGTCCAAGCCTCTGAAACACAGAACCTAGAAGATTGCTTTCCAGTTGTCCCTAATTCTCCTTTATGCTCGTGAACAGAAGAAGAAAGAAATAGAAAGGGACATTATTTTGGCTCCTGGCTACTACATTGCATCTGGCCTCGCTCAGAACTCAAATCAATTCAAGAGAAAGTACAGTCCCAGACTTGGCCCTCTTCTGTTGAGTCCAGGAAGAAACAGAAATATGAAATATGTCCTGAGGACCACCAGTTTCTTCGAGGCCCATGGCCCTAGGTGCACTAGAAAAGCTCATATATGAGCACCTAAGATAGAAGGGAATCCACAAAGATGACTCACGCCGTTGAGTCATGGCCCCCACACACCACAGACAACTGTTCCCAGCAAGTTCAGATCCCCCTTTAAGGTCATTCCCTCTCTGAGTCAAGTCCACCTGGCACATCACCCTTGGGTTTATCTTATGGCTGGGGCCTTGATCCCGCTCCACGGATGGGGCTTTCGATGTGTGTCCTGAAGCCCTGCCCCTCTGCAGGCCCTAAGGACTGCATCTTGAGGCTGTACCTGGCCTCCCCCCCCCCCCTTAGGCCTCTTTCCACCACCTCCTTGTACTGGCTTTTTAGTTTATCTGACTCTCTGCTTGGACACACCCTCCATCCTCCTGCGGTCAAAAGGAAAGCAAGCAGAGGCTTCAAACTTCAGCTATGAGATTGAAATTTAACATGAACCCTCTCTTCCCTTCCTGGTACACTCCAGTCAAAAATAGAAGTATTATATTCCTAGCTCCCACGCCTACACAAATACTACAAATCTAGTGTGGGTCTAAAATAGTGTTGAACCAAGCCTATAATTGTTTCATAAACCATATGCCTGTTCTTTCTCCAAGAATTCTTTTAAAATTGAAAATAAGGAAAACATTGTTCTGGGTGCTCTGAGGAAAACAAAGATGAATAATGTGCAATGTCCTTATGGAGTTTACAACCCAGCTCAAGAATTAAGACACAAGAGCCGTGTGGCTCCAGCAAATCCAGAATCACAGATGACTGAGATCCCCGGACTGGAAGATTTCTCAAAGAACATCCAGTCTAACAGCCTGTTTGCCTCTGCCCGAGCATCTCCAGGGATAGAGAACTTATGACTTTTCAGTTCAAATCCTTTCATCTTTGAACAGCTCTGGACGCTGGACGTGTTTTACGTAAAACTGAAATCTATTCATCTGGGGCTTCTGCCAATAAGTTTACACTGGAATCTCTCAGGAAAATCTCAGTATTCTCTATTCATCACAGTGGACATCAATTACTCGAAACTGTTTCTTATATCTCCACCCTGTAAAATTCTTCTTTTTTCAGACATGATATCTCTAACTCCTGAATCATTTTTATGCTGCATTATGCTTTTCATAATTATCCTGTTCAATTTGCCCTTAATTCTGTTCAGGCTGCTTATCCTTTTGAGAATATGGAACAATGCTAATATATGACATGTGGTTGAATTACAGTAGAGAAGAATCAAGCTCTTGCCCCTCTTTCCTTTGGTAATGTATTTTAGTGATATAACATTCAAGTTTTTTGAGAGCCACATCATACATATCAAACTTACAGCAACTCTGATCCTCAAGGGTGCCAATGGAACGGGACGACATGGTTTATCTACCTGGTTGGTTCGGGGAAGCCAACCACTGAATAAGCTATCTCAGGCTCACTGCTCCAGTTTCTCTTACTAATCCTGGATCCCTGCTCCATCACCCAGCAATGTAGGCCATATGCTCCAGGCAGGTCTTGCGAACCTGTGTGCTTCACAGATTGCCTGCTGTGGATGTAAATGTTAGTGAGAACCGGGTTAAGGACAGAGCTCTAAGACACCCTGCAAGGACATGTCCTCTGCTCTGGAACATGCCTTCCCAGAACCCACCCCCCCATACCACCTGCACCTCCCCCACCCTCACTGAAGCGATCTCCATATTGCAATGGGATTAATGCAAACACAAAGTTTAACACTTGCCCCGTCTTCACCCTAGCTCCCCACAGTCTATACTCAACAGCACAGCCAGACTCTGTTAGCACCCAAGCCAAATTACCTATGCCTCCGCTGCTGATCCTCCACTGCTGATCCTCCCCAACAGCTTCCCACCCTGATCCCAATAAAAGCCTTTAAATGGCTGATGAAGTGTGATATTGAACCCTCTCCGGTCTTCTGCCTCCCCTTCTACCCCTCTCAACCTGAGGCACTCTTCTCAGTCAAACTGGACTCCTTGCTGATCCCCAAACACACTGGGCAAGCTCTGGCCTCAGGGCCTCAGCATTTGCACTTTCTTTTGGTCCTTCCATCAGATACCCCATGGCTTACTCTCTCATCAAGTCATTTCAATATCACCTGCTCCTTACATACCCTGACCAATCCTCTGGCACACTCTCTCCCTATGCCCTGCTTCACTTTTCTCTGTGGCCCTGATCAATATCACCTTCTGACCTAAGATCAAATTCACATATCTTTCATGGTTATTGACTCTCTCTACCAGAATGTGGAACGTTGAGGTAAATGACTTACTGATGTTTCTCCAGTGCTCTGTGGCACATGACACAAGGTAGGCATTCCTTATACATTGTTGAATGAATGAATGAATGAATGAATGAATGAACGAATGATCTTTTAGTGAGATGTCTCAGTAGCTTATTTGTATTGATAGGTTTCACTATTCATTTGTTTGGGGAACAAAGGATACACTCAAAGTTGGCAGGGAAAATCAGGGTCTCCAAGTTCTCAGGCTCCACGTTGCATCTCCATTCCCAAACCATGGGGGGGCAGTTCACCTCTCATTGGCTCTCCCATCTTGGCTGAAATGACCACCCTGTACCGTCAGCCCCAACCCATGGAAGCTGCAGACACAGACTTCCTTTATGGGCTATTGCCCATATCCCCAAATCCCACCCACAAACTTAGAGACCTACCTTCTCTCAATAGCCTCATTAACCAGGCAGCACCTTGGAGAAGGCAAAGGAAAGGCCTCAGGCAAACTTATCCTGTGCTTTCACTGTAATTTCATTTGTACAACAATTAAACCATAGACCTAGAACCCCACAAGGAATAAAGGTGGCCTTATTTTCCATACTTTCTGCATGATTGTCAATGGAAGTCTTTGTTCTGTCTACCCAAAAGATCTTGGAAGTCTAGAGATGTCACCTTAACCTTTGAACCTCTCTTTAGTAGATACCAACTGATCTGGGATAGTAGTTATGAGCAGGAAGCCCATCATCACATGTCTGGGGTTCAAGTCCCAGGCCTACCACTTTCTACCTAGATGATGCAAGTCAGGTAGTTCAACCTCCCTGGACCTCATTATCCTCATATGAAATCAGTGATGGTACCTACATCACAGATGATTGAAATTTAATGCCAGATAGTGTCTGCGACATAGGAAGCATTCAATAAATATTAGCTAAGAGTACAAGTCTATTAACTTAATATTTAATAGATTTTTAAAACAAATTGAATGTTTTCTGTCTTGAACACTGTGCTATGTTTGCGAATTATGAGGAGAGATGAGTCATAGCTCATGCCCCCAAGGAGCATGGAATCCAGGTGGGTAAAGTATCAGCCGGGATCCGGGTAGGAAGTGGACAGCATGCTCAGTAGGATTTGTGAGGCAGAATTTAAAGAAGAGACTATTTACAGAGACATGTCCAGAGCTAAAGAAACCATATGAGGGGTGCCTGGGTGGCTCAGTCGGTTAAGGGTCCAACTTCAGCTCAGGTCATGATCTTGTGGTCCGTGAGTTCGAGCCCCGCATCGGGCTCTGTGCTGACAGCTCAGAGCCTGGAGCTTGTTTTGGATTCTGTGTCTCCCTCTCTCTCTGGCCCTCCCCCGTTCATGCTCTGTCTCTCTCTGTCTCAAAAATAAACATTAAAAAAATTAAAAAAAAAAAAGAAACTACACAATTTGTTGAGGCACCAAGAGATGAACAATAGCAGGAAGCTGTGACCATACATGGGCTTAAAGAGGCAAGAGAGGAAACAGTTCCACTGGAGTGAACCCAGGTGAGATCAGAACCCTGACAGGGGTTGTCTGACACAGTCAGAGCACCTTGAATCAGGGATGGGGAGAGAGAAATAAATGCATCACCCTCCATCTCCTCTTTCTCTCTTATCCCTTCTCTGTGTTTCCCAACCAGAGGCAGAGAGCAAACGAGCCTGGGTGGAGAAGCTCTTAGAAGGGGGATTGGGTATAGCGGTAAGGGGATTGAGAGTAAGTGGTACCAGAAACAAGCCACAGTCATTTTACTATATATCAGTGCTCACACTAATTGCTTTGCATAAATAATCTCTAACAGTCAAAACAAAACTGAAGGAAGGTATCCATCTTCCTTCCACATTTCTCAGAAGAGGAAGTTGAGACTCCACGAGACCAAGTGGTTTTTCCAAATCTATACTGTCTGGTCTAGTCTCTCCATGGGTGTAGGGAGTGTTCTTTCCATTGGGCCATAGTGTCCCCTTCACTCATTCAACAAACATTTATGGTGTTCTGTAGCAAAGACAATAATATTCACCAAATATTACATCTTCTCCTTGTATTTCCTCCTTGCACAGTTAGGTGTAGCCATGACCTGTAACCATTGGTTATTACCAATGAAACATGAGTGGAAGCTCCATGTATCACGTCCATGTTGGGATCATGAAGAGGCTATGTATAAATCTTGACCGTCTCTCTTTCTTCCACTGACATAGCACTGAAGAGATTACAAACTCCAGATCATAAGCTAGGAGATGCTCAAGCCTCCCTCAGCCTAGATCCCTAAGTGACTGTGTGGAGAAGCACCTCCTGCTGTCACTCATGTTACATCAGCAAAGGTAAGAAATAAACTGTTGTGTTAAGTCACTGACTTTGGGGTTATTTGTTACTTAGCATATTCTAGTCTGTCCTAATACATGTGCTAACTTTATGTCAATTTCTTTGTGGTGTAGAAAGCACAACAGTAAACAATGGCTCCACTGCTCTTGGAGTTTCAGTCAATGCCATATGACAACTGCATACAATGACAAGTAGATAAAGGAGGAATTATTCCGCAGGAGTAAAAGAAAGAATAGGCAAGGTGCTTTAGCTCTCTTGAAGGACACGTAGAACTTTGCCAGCAGAGAAGGGAGAGAGAGAACTTTTCTGGAAGACAGATGGCAAGGCAGATACTTGGAGATTTGCAATATCAGGTGGCAAGAAGCTGGAAGGTCCCGCCATCGAAAGGAATCCACAATTATACCAAGTTTCTTACATGATTGGGTCTAGATCACCAAAATACAATCCAGAGGGGAAATGGATAAAAAAGGAGGAAAACCTGTAATCAAGTAAAATGAGGAAATAAACTGTTATAGAACTTGATTTCAATAGTACAGGAGAACCAAAGCTCTACCTGTGATTGCATGGAAATGTAGAAATTTAAGGCGGGATTTGAGTGTGTGGAGCCACACAAGCTGATTCAAGGGTTTGCTGTTGGCAGTGGCAGTAACAGTGGGAACAGTAGCAACTTTCCTCCTTAAAGAAGTCACAGAGCCCAATAGTAACAGAGCCCTGACCCGTGTGCATGTAAGGCACACATGACTTATATGCATTATTATTGTTTAATTGACTTATTTAACAAACTGGGTGCCAAACACCATTCCAATTACTTTCCAAACTATTCAATTTTCATAAGAATCTTAGTGGTAGATATGACTATTATTTTTATCCTTTTTTTTTTTTTTTTTTTTTTTTTTTTTTGCAGATGGAGAAACTAGAACACAGAGAGGTTCCATAACTTACCCAAGGACACACAGCTAAGGAGTAGCAGACCTGGTCTGAGGCAATTGAACTGCCATCTTGAGAATGCTGCTTTATGTTTTCATCAAATCCTCACCATCAAGCATTTTACTGTTGTTACTATTATTGCCTCATCTTACAGAAGAGCAAATAGGTTCAAAGAGCAGTATTTTTACCAACATCTCGTGGCTACTTTATATCACAGCGCAGCTATAGGCCAGACCTACGGACCCCAGGGCCCATGCCCTGCCCTTACATGGCCCTTCCAGTGGAGGCTTTGGCCTTCTGCATTTTTCATCAAGTCATACAAACCCATGTGGGCCTAAATTTATTTTCAAAAAGCTTTGCTTATTTAGGTGAGGGTTTAAGGTCACGAAAATCCATAAATCAACAAATGGCCACGGAGCACCTACTGTGCATAGGACAAAAGTAAGGAGTGTATCAAGCCATATAAGCTGTCCCTGACTCAGGATCTTACACTCGGTTGGAAGTAAGGCACACTTTCTAACTTCGTAAAACAAACCCGGTAATAGTCTGGAGCAGTGCGTAATAGATGGTGAGGAATTTCAGAAATGTCAGAAAGGAGTCCAGGAGGAGAACACAGAGAATGCATTGGGCCGTGGTCAATGGGAAGGGTCTGAATGGATAGAGAGGAAACCATGGTGTCACTCAGGTTCTGAATCCAGAGTAAAGGAGGAAAAGGCCAGAACTGGTTGGAGTATAATTGGTGAGGATCGGGGACGGGGCGGGGGGTGGGGGGCAGAATTCCAAGCTAAGGAATAGCACGCTGCTCTGTGATAAGTAGGTCAGTCTATTAAGAAAATAGAACCTTAACCCAATGGGACTTGGTGTAGACACCACTGGGAGGTCACCAGCCTAGTCGGCAGCTCCTTGGAAACACTGCCTGGATGGGGAATTATTACAACATCAGTTATTCTGCCATCAGAATGGCCTATTTGTGAGCCACCAGCACTTAGGCCTTAAGGAGAGAGAGAGAAATGGAGGAGGAAAGGAATGGGGGAGTGGAGTGAACAAAGAGAAAGAAGCTTAGAGCCGAGACAAAGCCCAGGTTATATCTGCCCATGATCAACCCAACCAAAAACTAACCTTAAAACAAAGTTGCTCTCAGAATGCAAGTTAGTATTATTGAATTGCTCCATTACCATCAGGACTGTTTTCATTTTTAAGCACGTGTGTGGTCGCCTCCACATTGACGGACTATTCACAGCCAGGGAAAACACCCCCAAAATCATTTTCCAGGGCATCTGTGCCCTTGTGGAGGCTGCCACGATGTTTTAATTGCATTGGATAGAATTTCAATGGAAGGGGTAGAAGCAGTGCATTTTCAAGAACTAATAATTCTGTAATTTTGTAGGTGGGGCATACTTTTTTGGCACAAATAGGCAGGAGGCATCTGCATTTCTCTACAGCAGGCGTTCTCATTTGGAACAAGACCAGGACTATCAAAAGTGCACGCTGTTTCTTTCTAACTCCCTCAGAGGACCCTGGAGAAAATGTGCCTCAAGAGGGTCCTGCCTGATGCGAGAGGTCCCGGGAAGGTTTGCTGCAGGAGAAGCCAGGAGATGATGGTTCAGCCTCATTGAGTCCTTGGTTTCCTGGTCACCTTCTCAGTGACATCTACCCTCTTCACTCCTGGGCTATTTGTCTCCACTGCATCCACCCATTCTCCTGGAGCTGGCCACACAGAGAGACAGCGGGTGCAAAGAGAAGCAAAGAGCAGTGGACTTTTGCCAGGAGGTCCCAGTATAGCATCTCAGAGGAGAAAGAATTATGGTGTGGGTCCCTGAGTAAGTCAGTTCACCTTTTTGTACCTTGATTCCTTCTCCCATGTGATGTCTAAGGACCTTCTGACATCCTGTGGTCTATGAGCCCTTTGTACGTTATTCCAGTCTTCCCACAATAAGACCAGAATTTAGTTATCCTTGGATCCAACATCATATGGATGCTCCCCCTCCCGCCCCCAAATCCACCCCTCGATTTGCTTCATTGATTCTCTCCTTTTGCCACAAACTCCCACTGGACTTTCTAATTTTGAGGTAAATTTCCTTCTGCCTCCCTAAAGCCACTTTCTCTTCCAGTCTCCTGCTGGCTAGACGTCAGCAGCCAGGAGCCCAGCAGGGAGGGAAAATTCCACCACTCTGAGAGTCCCCTAAGCGTTGCCTTATGCAGCATTGCATCCCCAGTGCCTAGGAACAAACTTGCACATAGACTTTATGGATTCATCTGGAGCTCTGTTCTCTAGGGTGGTGTGTCTGAAACACCCTGGGTCCTGGGCATACTTGAGGATCTTATAATAGCTGTGGAGGAAACTCCTCCCAAATAAATACACATGCAAACTGGCAAGGCCACCCAAGCAGGTGCGAACCATGATTTTCAAAGAGCATGGCTAACAATGATGGGATTCAGAACATTCTCATCACCGGGAATCCAGACGTTAAAGTTCAGTGCAGTGAAGACACTAGATAAGGTGTTCGTATTGTGGAAACCTGCCATTTTTTTGGTCTGGCTTTTCTTTGGGGCATTGTCTTTTCCTTGTTCTGTGTGATTCTGATGTGGCTATCAGTCACGTGACTCTACCTTTCCAGCTATCAGAGATACAGCTATGATTGGTCAAGATGGGAATAGTGATTGGTCTTGGGCGTGGGGGGCAAGTTGGGCCAATTAGAGTATTTTTAGGAGATCAAGACAGTTGACGGGAAACAGAGAACCACATTCTTCTCTCAGGGTTACTATTAGTTGAAATGTTATAAGCTTAGAGCCACCAGAAATTATCTGTACTGCCATGATATAAGAGCAGTAACGTGCACCTGGCAGACCACTGTGATCTTGACTGGCCACTGCAAAGGAACTAAGACAGGGAAGAGTGGGTGGAAGTCCAGTTTGTCAGAATGGCCAGACAGCCAGAAGGGGAAGAAGGGCTGTGATCCATGGTGCCCACTCGCACTCCTGCTCTGCCACAGCAGTGGGCTGAAGAAAAGACTGAGCAGAGGGGAGCCCAGCAGCTATGGAGCCTCAAAGTCTAACCTAACAGTAGAAGCAATGCCCACTCATTGACAGGCACTGGACTTGGGCTTCCCATGCATTGTCTCATGTAATCATTGCCATAAAACTTTGAAGCATTACAGATACATAAGTTATATATATGTCCATTGTGATGTGTGCATATATATATATATATATATATACACACACACAGTAAAACCTTGGTTTGTGAGCATAATTCCTTCCAGAAACATGCTTGTAATCCAAAGCACTCGTATATCAAAGCGAATTTCAAGAACCATTGGCTCCGTTGTGATCACGTGACATTGGGTGTCACATACTGCTCGTCTTGCAAGACATGGCTTGTTATCAAGTTAAAATTTATTCGAAATGTTTGTTCGTCTTGTGGAACACTCACAGAACAAGTTACTCGCAATCCAGGGTTTTGTGTGTATCACAATGGACATGTATAATTTATATGTGATAGCATATATATCATGCGTTAGACCACTATATGTGATATGAGACATATCACATATCTCCATCGCAATGGAAGGGAGGTTTACGAAGGCGAAGTGGCACAGCTGTGGAGCCAGCATTGACAGCTGTGGGTCTGCTGTGTGTGATTGCACAGCTGAAACCCTTCATTTCCTTTCAGCTTCAGGGCCTGGCAAGGAGAGTGGCAAGTTGAAAGTTAAGGGCCCAGAAGCTGAGGCTACATCCTCAAGTGGGGCCCAGAAGCTGGCTTAGCTGCCAAGCGCCCCAGACCCAGGAGTAGGGGGAGCGAGGTTGGGGGTGGTGGCTGTGCAACACTGACTCCCTCCAACCCACTGCGTGCAGGACCCCAGGCAGAGCACAGAGGGGATACACAGCAACCCTGGCATTGCCCCCAGGAAGCTTACAGCCTAGACTCTTTGGGATCTGAGCCCCCAAAATCTTACCTTATCTTTTAAATTATCTTAAATGGCGGGGCGCCTGGGTGGCTTAGTCGGTTAAGTGTCGGTTGGGCTTGGGCTCTGGTTGTGATCTCACGGTTTGTGCGTTTGAGCCCTGCATCAGGCTCTCTGCTGTCCGTGTGGAGCCTGCTTTGGATCCTCTGTCCACTCCCCCTCCCTCCACACCCCCCTCCCCAGCTCTCTCTTTCAAAATAAATAAACATTTCAAAAATAAATAAATTGTCTTCAATGGCCTTTTAAATTTTTTTTTTTTTTAATCGTGTATCTGGTACACAGGGGACTGTATTCCCTGCTCTGTCACCGACTATGATCCCGCGTACTTCTCATCACTCCAACAAATCATGAATGCCTGAGGGCTGGAGTCCCGTGTCGGCCCCTGATGTCCCCCACAGGGTAGTGCAGTGCTTGGGAGGCTTCAATAAATATTCCTTGGAAGAGTCAATACCACACAGCAAGGTGCCACCTTTCCCCCCTCTATTGTAAAAATAAGGCAAGAGAAAAGCATTTATTGTACTAAATTATTTGTAGCAGCGTATTTAACTCTAAAGAAATCAGCAAGCCCCTATTACTCTAGGCCTATGGCCAGGTCTTTAAAATATCTTTGTTATAGTAATATTTTTCTAACCATATTTTCTATAATAAGATTTGACCTTAATTTGTTCCTTTACCACAATTCAAGTCAACCAATTATAGGGCTAGAAGTAGCCAATCAAAGGAACTCAAGAAATCAAGACCATCTATGCTAAAATTCCATTCTTAGATGTTAATAGATGCTACACACACACACACCATGGGTTGAGGTGTGGGAGGACTGTATAGATCAATGTACGACTTTACTTATTCCCGTTGGTGATTCACAATGTGCCTTAGCATATCTGAGAAGTCCCAAAGGAAAGAAAATGATCTCTGAGCACTTAGCAGTTCTCAATTTATTGCAGCAAAACACCAATGAAGGCACAGACAAGCCAGCTGCTGCATTTGGAACGCCAGCTTGAGAAACCGATCTGGCATATCCTCCTCTTTAGAGAGACAGGGAACTAGAGAGAGCGCAGGACCATGTGCAGCCTTGGGGATCAAATAAGCGGACACCGGACACTAGATTCCAATGCTACCACCTCGGAGTTACTATCTGACGCAGGCAAATAAAAAAATTCTTGTGTCCTCTTCCAACAAGAATTGGTTCAGCACCTACCCTGTTCCCAGCACTGTCCTCGTCACTTGGGATATATCAGTAAACATGAAACGACCCAAATCTATACTACAAAGTAGGGACAGAAATATCTAGGGAGATACATTGGGGGAGACAGGTTTTGAAACACCTGTCATGATGTTAATTAACGTTTAGTAGCTGGTATCCTGATGGGGAAACTTGGTTGAAAGAATGACCTACAATGAGGAAGAATCTGAAAGAAGAGGTGTGAGGGCCAAAAGAAAGGATATTAGAAAAGCAAATGTCACTTTAAAGAAAAAGTAGAAGACAGTGACTCTCTCCAGACTGAACTGTTTTCCTGAATATTCAAGATCAAATTTTCAACTAACTCCTAAACAGCTCTACCTGAAGCTCCTCAAGGATCCAACCCTGACTCCCCAAACCAAATGTCTCACTTTTTTTAATGTTTATTCATTTTTGAGAGACAGAGAGACAGAGTGCAAGCAGGGGAGGGACAGAGAGAGAGGGAGACACAGAATCCGAATCAGGCTCCAGGCTCCCAGCTGTCAGCACAGAGCCGGATGTGGAGCTCAAACCCACCAACTGGGCTCATGATCTGAGCCGGAAGTCGGACACTTAACCGACTGGGCCACCCAGACGCCCCCAAACGTCTCACTTTTTTAAAGCTACTTCTTCTTCCTTTTCTGTTACCCACCAAGTTAAACAGCATTACAGTGAAATGAGTTGCTCCAGCATTCAGCTCTGTGTTTGTTCTCCCGACTGTCCCCGGGCTTGCACCAACCAGAAGACGAAAGGGAATTAAAATCGGTGACATGCGAACCGCTTTGGAAACCGGTCTGGCAATGCCTGCTAAGCACAGCATTAATATATGTGGAAATGAATGAAGACCAACCAAATGGGAAAAGCCAAAGGCTATTTATTCAGAGTTAGCTATAGCAAGGGAGTCAGCCACTACCACTTGTGCCTCGGTAGAGACTCAGAGGAAGGTGGGAAAGCTTTACAACGGGAAAAAAAAAAAAAAAAAAAAAAGGAAGGTTGCAGGTACACCGGGAGAGGAAGCTGGCGACACGAGGGAGCTAGAGGCAGGCTAATTAGAAGCGGGGCACCTGTGTGATTGGTTAGGGGTGCCTATTTGGCTTTCTCTGGTTGGTCCTACTTGGAAGCCAGGACAAAAATCAGGGAAGCTGTCAGTTACCAATCAAGTCCTGACCACCTAGGGTCAATTTTTACAGCAGTTGTTACTTAGATTCCTGGAGGGTTACTAAAGATGGCAGCCTGGCTTCCGGCAAGCCTGACTTCCGGCAAGCCTGACTTCCGGCTTTCTGAGCTGTTTATTGCAGATAGGGAGATGGATCTGTGGGCAAGTTGCTGCAGGTTATGGGTCTGAGTGCTGTTTTTGTGTATGATCCGGACATTTTCCGTCTGTATATTCGGTCTGTCACATATGACTCAGAAATTCTACCCCTAGGTATTTACCCAAGAGAAACTAAAACGCAAGCCCTCAGAAAAACTTACCCCCGTGTTTACAGCGCATGACTCACAATCGTCTTAAAAATGGAAGCAATGGGAACGCCCGTCAACTGATGAATGGATAACCAAAATGTAGTATGTCCACAAAACAGAATATTATTCAGCGATAAAAAAGACTGAATTATCGATGCATGCGACACCATGGATGTACTGAGAAAACATCATGCTAAGGGCCGGAAACCAGACACAGAAGGCTGCATATTAGATGATTTCATTTACATGAAATGTCCAGAATAGGCAAATCCATGGAGATGGAAAATAGATTCGTGGTTGCCAAGAGCTTGGAGGGACAGAATAGGGAGTGACTGATAACGGACACGGGGTTTCTTTGGGGGGTGATGAAAACACTCTGAAATTAGATAATGGTGATGATTGCACAACTCTGTGAATAGACTAAAAACCACTGAATGTGTGCTTTAAAGGGATGAATTCTACGGTATGCAATTATATCTCAATAAAGCTGTTAATTTTTTAAAGTCTGTGACATGTGTCTATGTTCCATTGTTCCCCAAAGTCTTTCATTAGTTTTGCCAAGTGTGTATTAGGTAAAGTGCCTTAAAATTCAATAAGCCCCCATTGCCTTTCCTGCTCTTGTCTTAAAAGCAGTCCAGTTGGAGGAGTTATTAGCTAGATTCCAGAAACTGACTTTTGCCCACGGTCCTAGAAATACCTCACATGTTTAGGATAAAGAAATAAGGGCACAGAACGCCTTCCTGAAGTGAAACAACAACAACAACACAGGAATCTGAGGAAAGAAAGGATTCAATTATGAACTGTGATAATTAAGAATGTGGGTAAATCCTGAAAATTTTCTAAATAAAGTAATGAGTCCGTTAGAGATGCAGAGATAAAAGGATGAGGTCAGAGGCAATGCCAACCATCTCCAAATTCGAGATTAGCGTTCAAAGCACTTGTGTGCCAAATTGCCATAAACTTCAAACTAATTCCACCCCATTAATTTCCAAGTGCTCTGAGCTACACTGACTCTAAGAGACGGACTTCTGCTGGCAGCAGACCCAGCTGGACTCAATTACATGTTTCGTTTTCATTTTCCCTTTTTGTCGCCACCAGTATTTTCTTTCAAAAAAAAAAGAGGAGGGAGCCTTCTGATCAGTTATCTTCAGAGGCTTTTTTTAACCTACGGTGCTGCAATTCTGGCTGCCCATAGTGTCTGTTCTCACTTACGGCAGAGTTCCAGCCTCCATCCGTGGCAATGTTCGTCTGCAGGTAGAAACAGGGAAAGCGGACCACGTTGTAAGGGGCTCTGCCAGTCAGGATCCTGGAGAGGGGCTCTGGAAGTTTCAGTGGAACCAACATACAGCATCTGTGTCCTTCCGGGAGCTTACTGACGAAGCTAGAAATGAAAACAAGAGTGAAAACATACCACAACAAAAACAGAATAGAACGTCTACAGTATACTAAGTGATAGTAACAGCGCTAGGTAGTGAGGCATTTAATATATTATATTGTCAAAATTAGAAGTAATTACCATACTTATTATAATATGACAACTGTATTTAGTGAACACTTGCTATGTGCCAGGCACTGTTCAAAGTACTTTCTAAATGCTAATTCCTTTAGCCCGTGAAGTACATATTTTATTATTCCCACTGTGCAGATAAGAAAATGAAGGTTCACCGAGTTTATGCAACGGGCCAGAGTCACAGAACTCACTCACAGCTCTTTTCACAATATCTGCTGCAGTTGCCAAAGCTCATTTCCATTTGCCTTGCTGGAGACATTATCTAATGGGCACATTAACTGCAGTTTTGTTTTGTTTTGTTTTGTTTTGTTTTTGGTTCAAAAGGCAAGCTCTTGCAATGTAGAAGTGGTTTATCTAACTAATAATATTTAATCAGAAAGCTCTGAAGCTCTAGAAACTGGAAAAAAAAAAAAAGAACCTAATCAGGTAGATTAGACAAACATGTATTTAGAGGATGTCTCCATTCATTCATTCATTCATTCACTTATTCAGTACACAATTATTGGGTCCCTAAAACATAGCACCAAGAGAAATAGGCAGAAGGTATCATGATGAAAATGACAGTCCAGTGGGGAGACGAACTGAACTTTTAAACAGATATTCCCAAAACTTAATTGTTGCAAAAAAATTAACACTTAACATATATAACACGTGAACAATATTTCCACACATGTATTGAAAATTTAGTATTTGAAAAGGAGGAGGAGCTCTAAATGTTTCCTAACTATTCACCTACTATCGTCAAAACACATTCCACATCTTAGAACGAAGGGTACAATGTTAACGTGTTGAACATCCACTTTGTGCCGGGACCTGTTCTAAGCTCGTTACGCATTTCAGCCCATCCTCCCAACCAGATGAAGTAGGTCCTACAATCATCTCCATTTTATAAGAGAAGAAACTAAGGCACAGAGAGGTTAAGCAGCTTACCCAAGGTCACACAACTAGTAGCATAGAGTCAGCATTCTTGTCCAACTGAATGTGAGAAAATGCGTTACGAAAGAATGCAAGTTGACATGCAAGGTTCAGAAAGAGATGTGCTTAAACCCTCCGAAACAGTCAGGGATGGCTTCCAAGAGGAGACCGCATCCTGCTCTTTCAAGATCTTTGGGCATCTGTTTCAGATGCTCTTAAACAGTCTGCTTGGAGGGAAAATGGATAAGGCACAAATCTGATCGTGATATTCACAAGTCCAGGACTTGTAGCTAGTCCAAAGACTCTCCATAGTTTCAGCTTAATTAGAGAGAATTTTGGATGAAACTGTAATCTGCTGTCTCACGTGACATTTTTATCGCCTGCTTAACATTTCAAATGAAACGTTTTACTGCATTTGATGTTAGTTAAACACTTAAAGTGTACTCTTCATGGTTACAATTCGCAGTGTGTTCTGACTATATTAAGCAAATATTTAAGAAACATTTGGACTGTTTTTCCATTTTTAAGTATTTAATCTGTAATAAACATATAGTATGTTAAAAATACATTTCTTGTACAGTATGTGTTAAGTGTTGAGAATATATTTTTGAACTGCCTTATTTGAGCCCGTCAGACTTTCCATTACAACCCCCTAATTTAAGGGGGTTTTAAACCAACCATAAAAATCTCTTCATGCTGATATTTCAGGTAAAATATCTCTCCTTCCAGAAGTCTTTTTTTAGTAGTTGGTGGGTTGTTTTTTACTATTGACACATTTAAAGAAAAGTTGACTTGAGGGGCCTGGGTGGCTCAGTCAGTTAAGCGTCCAACTCTTGATTTTGGCTCGGGTCATGATCTCATGGTTCGTGGTGGAGCCCCCCGTCGGGCTCTACACTGACAGCACAGAGCCCACTTGGGATTCTCTCTTTCCCTCTTTCTCTGCCCCTCCTTCACCCATGCTTGTTCTCTGTCTCTCCCCCACCTCTCAAAATAAATATTTTTTTTTTAAAAAAAAAAGAAAAGCTGACTTTACAAAATTGGGTATAAAGCAAAGATCCTTCTTGTAGGATTTTAGTGTGATCTTCTCTTATGCTTTTTAATAATCCATATATTAAAGGCATATCCTTAAAAATCATAGATCTAAGGTGCCTGGGTGGTTCAGTTGGTTAAGCATCTGACTCTTGATTTTGGCTCATGGCATGATCTCATGGTTTGTAGGATCAAGCCCCATGTCGGACTCTTCACTGACAGCATGCAGCCTGCTTGGGATTCTCTCACCCTCTCTCTCTGCCCTTCCCCCATAGAAGCGCTCTCTCTCTCTCTCTCAAAATAAATAAATAAACATTTTTTAAAAAATCATAGATTGGGGCAACTGGGTGGCTCAGTCAGTTAAGTGTCCAACTTTGGCTCAAGTCATGATCTCATAGTTAGTGAGTTCGAGCCCCACGTCAGGTTTTCTGCTGTCAGCCCAGAGCCCACTTTAGAACCTCTGTCTCCCTCTCTCTCTGTCCCTCCCCCACTCACATTCTGTGTGTGTGTGTGTATGTGTGTGTGTCAGTCCGTCTGTCTCTCAAAAATAAATAAATATTTAAAAAAAAATCATAGACCTTACCCCAATACTTTGGAAAGAAAACGAAACATGGCTGAGATACTAATATCTGTATATTTCCAGACTGTATTAAATTTCAGAATCCAGGGTGTGAAATAAGACTGTGGACACCTCGCCCAGAATCCTAGAAAACTTCTTAAGCATACAATAATGTAGCCACTGTAGCATATTACAGTTCACACTTGGATCTCACATCCTTCCTCTTACATGCCCTTCAGGAAACTGAGAGGAAGAAGACTCTTGTCAAATTCCCACCAATCTACAGACAGGCAGGCGAAGTTCTGGGAGAAGTGGAGTGATTTGCACTGAGTGTGCTCTCCCTCTGCCTCTCTCCTCTGTTCACATGCACTCTCACTCTCCCTCCCTAAAAATAAAAATAAAATAAAATAAAATAAAAGATAAGAAAAAAATTTAAAGCATTAGACTTTGAGTAAAGCAGATTATCCTTCGGAAAAAAAAAAAAAAAAAAGAAGTTAGTGCTTTGCCCCAAATCACACAGCCAGTTATTAGTGACGCTGAGGCTTGAACTCAGATCCCTTTGATTCCTCCATGTTAGTTATGCCCACGGGTTGCCAAAGATTGGACCCATACGTGACTTGGTGTTTCCATGTAATTATTACTTCTTGTATCTGTTGAAGACCTTAAAGAGTTCAATCCCCTGTACAGCTAAATAACTGGATTTGTTTTTTCTAATGTTACTTTTCATTTTAAGAATCGAGGTCATACCAACGAGCCAATTCAAGAAATGTTTCTCTTCCTCGTTCAAGTCATCAAGACTATGACCTAAAGAAAAGAGGCGTTCATCACATCACACTGGAATATCGTAGCTAACTGTGTTACAGAAGGGTTTGAGAATCTGTGTCTCCACCCCACTGGTTCTAGGTTCTTTGAAAGCCAGGGCTTGTCTTCGTTGTCTTTGTGTCTTTCTCTCTCCTGTCCTTACCTGCCCAAAGACTAGCACGGTGCCTGGCATATCATAGGGGTTCGATAACGTCTGCCAATGGGAGGAATCTACGGAACTTCACAAAAACAGCTTGTATTTGTGCGATCTCATGGAATGTTCGAGATGATGGACACCTCAATTACCCATACCAGCATTTCTCAAAGTGACTTCCTTGTTTCGTAAGTTCCACCAGACTACACGACAAAACAATGCCATGAACAGATATGTTTGTGAAATGCTCCCTCCCCACAAAACTAATGCCATAGATACTTACCGAGAAGACTCTTTAGAGCATTATTTTCTTTTTTGGAGCAGAGTGACTGTCGGGAGCCAGTGGCCTCTGCTGTCACCAAGGAGTCCCACCCCACTGGCCAGGTGGAGACTAGTTCTGTCCACTGCACTGGTAGTATGGTAATGTCTAGCTTTTCCTAGGCTCAGAACTCTTCGGCCCTTGCCCTAAGCAATCCCAACTCTTACCAGTAACTAAAGTGATATTTTGGCCTATCTATGTCAAATTCCTCATTTTTTTTTTATTTCTCCATTTGTGCAGAACATAAAAGGGGGTGAGAAATGCTATTTATTTTTGGTACCCATAAGTTCCAACAGAGAAAATTACCTGAAGTCCTCAGCCGTCAATTGCTTTTCTTTCAAACCCATCTTCCTTCCAAGTGTACCAAAAATATCCTCAGGCCTTCAGAGTAATTATATTTATGATCATTCATTTTTTCATTAGTCTAGAGCAAATATTGTGGGAACCGAAGAAAGACGATGTTCCAAAGTCAACCTCAGGTTTGGAGTTGCGCGAAAGAACCACAGATGGAATTGGAATCAACTGAACCCTGGATACTCTCTCTCAGAAGAGCTCTGCACAGGAACCACATATTATACTGTCTCAATATACAGCCTGAGGAAGTTAGGTGGGCTGGTCCCCAAATCATACCTATGAGACTTTAGCCGCAGAGGCAAGGAACAACACTCCAGGACCCAAAAGGAGAAAGCAAGATTCAGCAGAGGCATCGACAACCGGGTGGAATATTTGAATGTTGATTCCTAATTCAGACATAATGTCAAATAGTAAAAATGTCCTGACTTAATTAACTGGCTCAAAAAATATTTACCGAGTGCCTGTTATACGCCAAGCACTGCTAGAGGCATTATAGATGCGGCAGCGAGCTCAGAAGACAAAAACCCCTGCCTTCGTTCGTGAAGCTTAAAATCCAATGGAAAGAGATCTGTGATAAAAAAATAACTGAGGTATGCAGAATGTGAGAAAGTTGACATCCTGCAAGAAAAATAAAACAGGGAAGGAAGATAGCAAATGCAGGGGTATTGGGTAGGGAGGAGACTGCTATTTTCAATGGGTAACTAGGAGAAACCCAACTGAAAACCTGACATTTGCACACACACGTGAAGGAGATGCCAGTAACTGGATTAGAAAGCATTCTCTAAATCGGGACAAGGAAATACAGACGGCATAAGAAGGGGTATACTTGGCATGTCTGGCAAGTAGAAGGGAGATACCTTAGTCAGCTTGGACGGCCATAACAAAATGTCATAGATGGGGTGCCTTAAACAATAGAAAAAATGTATTTTCCCACAATTTGGGAAGCTGGGAGCCCAAGATCAAGGTGCAGCAGATTTGGTTTCTGGTGAGCTTCCTTCCTGGCTTGCAGAAGGCCCCTTCTCACTGTGTCTGCACATGGCCTCTAGGGGCAAGAGCAGAAGCTCTCTGGTGTCTCTTCTTATAAAGACACCAATCCCATCACAAGGGACCTCATCTAAACTAATTACCTCCCGAAGCCCTCACCTCCATACACTGTCTCACTGGGAGACTGGGGGTTGAAGCATTTGAATTTTGGAGAATGAAATCTGGCTGCTAGCTGGGAACTAGTCACCTAGAGCTGGAGATGACAGTCACTACAGTCACCCCGTCAAATTGTCCTCAACTTCTTGCCCATCTCACTACATGTTGACTCATAGGGCCTCCGCCCTGAATATACGCAGCTCTCCCCTTCCTCAGTGGCTAGAAAAAATCACAGAACCATGTTCCCTGAACGTATTAATGCCTAGCCCAGTTCCCTGGGCATTACAGTCCACTCTCCCACCCTCCAAGACAACTTTGGCCTATCTTCTCTCCTTTCTCCTCCAAACCCTAACAACTTCCTCCCTCCCTTTTTAGCTTGCTATTTCATGGATAAAATAAAAGCAGTCAGAAGAATATTCATACATATACTCTCTTATCCACCCAAACCATCATTTGCCATCACGGACGGACTGTGTCAGGCCAGCCTCTCCTCCTGAATCCCAGACCTCATGTTCTAGAGCTCAAGTACATCATTAGCAACTCTTCTTTCTCTCTCCCACTCCATCAAGTTCCCATCTTGATTGGATGGTACCCATCAGCTTTCAAATTCCTCCACAGCCTTCCTTTATCTAATTAAAATAAAACCCTCTTGAATTTACTTTCTTTTCAAGCTTTGACCCCATTTCTCTGCTCACCTTTAGAGCAAAACCCCTGAAAAGAGGTGTCTACCCTCACTCTTTCTAGTTCCACTACCCCTCTTAGCTTGTCCTTTTTGTGACCACTCCCAGTATCTCTTACTTATAATTCATATACAGTAAAATTCACTCTTTTTGAAGTACCTTTCTCTGAGTTTTAACATACGGACACAATTGTGTAACTGCTACCACATTAAGATATAAAACAGCTCTGTTGCCCCCAAAGATTACCTCGTTCTCTTTTGAGGTCCCATGTACCCCATGCCTAGGGTGGCAACCAGTGACGTGTCCCTTTAGATCTGTCATATAAATCAAATCATACCATCTGTGGCCTTTTGAGTCTGTCTTCATTGTCTTCAATCCACTTTCACCCCTATGCCTTCTCCAAAGCTATCTTGTTAAAGTGATATCAGTGCCTTTATATCTGATGTTTAAATCTCAGTGCTGATCTCACTTGCTCATCTTCCAGAAACATCTTCCTGGCCTGTCTTCCAGGACTCTACACATGTGTGATTCCTCCTCCTTCACCATTGCTGCCTGATCATCTCCTCAACTTCTTCATTTTGGAGAGCACTAGACCTCATTCAAAGTTGTTTTTCTCTTCTCTACCTACATCCAGACTCGTAGATTTTTTTTTTTCAACGTTTATTTATTTTGGGGACAGAGAGAGAGAGAGAGCATGAACGGGGGAGGGGCAGAGAGAGAAGGAGACACAGAATCGGAAACAGGCTCCAGGCTCTGAGCCATCAGCCCAGAGCCTGATGCGGGGCTCGAACTCACGGACCGCGAGATCGTGACCTGGCTGAAGTCGGACGCTTAACCGACTGCGCCACCCAGGCGCCCCCAGACTCGTAGCTTTAATCTATATTTGATGACACCAAAATTTGTATCTCTAGTTTAGACCACTTCTCCAACTCTAGATGACCGATCCAACTGCCCACTCAACATGTACCTCTATCTCCTATTTATCTATCCCTCCATCCATCCATCCATCCATCCATCCATCCATCCATCACCTCCAAGAATTAGCATTTCCATAACTGAGGCCCTGATGTTACCTCTCCCTCTCCACTCCCCACTTCTTTTCCCAGCTTTTTTCTTCTCACCTACTGTCAACTCCATTCTTCCAGTTTGCAAGCCTTGAATTCATCCCTGACTCCTTTCTTTCACACACCAGGACCAGTTCTACAGACTTTATCTTCACAATATACCTCTGCATTTTTTAATGACCTTCATATATACTTGAAAATCCTGCTACTAATTTTTAAATGGCCATTCATTTTAATGGGAAAATTATGATGCATTGCATCCCAACCCAAGATACCAAGCAATTTTTACAGACCAAAAAATACCTCGGTGAAAAAACTGAAAAAAAAAATAAATAAAAATTAAATTAAAATGTTTATATAAGCAAAACAGAGTAATTTGAAAGTAAACAAATATAGTTGTAGATGAAGTGTAAAACAAGGATAGCTTATTGAACTCTTCGTAGGGGGAAATGAAGTCTTGATAGTTTATGGGGAAGGCAGATGAGGTGCTGGGGATCATTCTTTAGGAAGTGCACTCTTAGAAGCACTATTTTATTCATTAATTTTTCAACTTTCCCTTCAACTTGCACTTCAGCTTAAAAATAAACTTACAGAATAGAGGAACACTTTTAAGGCAGAATAAAGAATAAATGTCTTAGAAACACTTGTAAATAGAACATGCACACAACCTTTTATGTATGAGCTCTCCATCCCATTCACAACATGGTTTGGGTGTCTGTGGCCATGAACTATAGTTCTAACTTTTCCATATGATCTTCTCTGACTAGAGATTATTGGGTTGAGTACATCACTGAGCATGCCTTTGCCTGAGATGCGATGTAGCAGCATCACTATTTAACACGTGTTTATTTAGTTTGTTTTCAAGTAAAAAAAAAAAAAAAAAAGATCAAAAAGAAGGAGTCAAGGGAATTAAGAGCACACTTATCTTGATGAGCACTGAGTAATATATGGAATTGTTGAGTCACTATATTATACGCCTAAAACACTGTATGTTCATATAATGCTGTATGTTAGCTACCACACTGGAATTCAAAGTTTTAAAAAAGGAGTCACGTAAAAAATGGAATTCTTCATCAAGAGCTTTTATGGTAAAAAGTGGTAAGGTGAATAGTCATATTCAAGATGAGACTGAATATCCAGAGTCCAACCCCTTCCCATTGCCTCCTTTGCTGACACCATTATCTCTCACCTGTATTGTTACCATGGTCTCTGCTCAGCACAGTAGATACATCATGTCCTCCACTCTGAACCCTCTGAGGGACCCACCTCACTCAGTACATGCCAATGTCCTTACAGTGAACTGCGAAGCCTACAGGACCTTGCCTCTAACATTTCTATGACTTATTCCAACTCTGCCTTCCTCACTCATGCCACCTGGCCCTCCTGGCCTCCTTGTAGCATCTCAAACACACCAAGTACACTTATACCACAGGCCATTTGCATTAACTATTCACTCATTGCTGATATGGCTCATTCCCTCATCTTCTCCCCATCTTTATTCAAATAATACCCCGTAATGAGGACATCTGCTATTATTTGAATGTGTATGTCCCCTCCTACACCACAAATTCATATGTTGAAATTTTAATGCCCATTTTGTGATGGCATTAGGAGGTGGGATTTGGGATTTGGGGAGGTGCTTAGGTCATAAGGGTGGAGTCCTCATAAATGGAATTGGCACTCATAAAACTGACCCCACGGAGTTCCTCAGTCCCTTCTGCCATGTGACGACACAAGAAGTCTGTGAGTAGGAAGAGGACCCTCACCCAACCATGCCGGTACCTTGACCTCAGACCCACAGCCTCCAGAACAGCGAGAAATAAGCTTCTGTTGTTTAGAACATCCTGAATGAACAAAGACAACATCACTGACCATCCCATGCATAATTTTAGTAACCCCTCACCCCTAATACTCTATCTCCCTTCCCAGCCTCATTCTCCTCTACTGCGGAACTCATTGCCTAATATTCTATAGTATTGATTCAATACTTCCAGCTAGATTGTGAGCTCTTCAGCTTTTGTCTGTCCTGTTACCTGCTATGTTAGTATCAATCAGCGACATTCTCCATCCACAGCTCTGCGGCTCACCGCGCTAATGACATCACGGGCCGGATTGTCCAAGACTCTGACACCTTCCTCTAGAGAAACTGTGTCTTGCTTAGAGCAAATGCTCCTTAGCTCAGTGCCTTCTTTGATCCCATCCATGTTTCCTATCTGCTTCCACTTACGCTGCTTTTCTCTTCCCCGTTTTACCTTTTTTTTAATGTTTTCTGGTGAGTTTTGAGGAAAAGGATAGGGGCACAAATGCTCTTTTATCTACTGAATTTAAAGCAGCCATATCTCTATTTTAAAAGTATGTACATGGATTTTATATCTGAGCCTCAATAAGAAGTAATAGGTAAATCTCTGGATATGTGGCTGATTATAATATAATATCGTAGATTGATTTTCAAACTTCGTTATGCATCAGAATCACCTGGAAGCCTTGCTAAAACACAGACTTCTCAACCCACCTCCAAAGTTTCTGATTCAGTAGGCCTGGGATGGGACCTGAGAACTTGAACTTCTGACATATTCCCAGGCGATGCCAGTGCTATTGGTCTGGTGACCACACTTTGAAAAGCACTGTGATAAGAAACTATTTTCATTTTAGCTGTGACTAAAGGACTGAAGGTGGGGAGACATTGTAAAACATTCTAAGATCGGGGAACCTGGGTAGCTCAGTTGTTGAGCATCCAACTTCAGCTCAGGTCATGATCTCACGGTTTGTGAGTTCAAGCCCTGCATGGGGATCTGTGCTGACAGCTCAGAGCCTGGAGCCTGCTTCAGATTCTGTGTCTCCCTCTCTGCGCCTCGCCAGCTGTGCTCTGTCTCTCTCTCAAAAATAAATAAAAACATTCTAAATTTTTTAACAAAATAAAACATTCTAAGAAAAAAAACATTCTAAGAATTCATAAAATCTTTTAAGAATGATAGCAGGCCTACCATAACCAAAATGAACATGTACAATATTTCAGAGGGGCCAATGTCATGGAGATTCCCAGGCCCTTCTGACTTCCTCAGGATATGGAGATAGTCCTGCTTCACGGTGAACCAGCCCTGTAACTCAGAAAAGTCGTGCTTATGGCCTTCATGCCTGTAGAATAACAATCTGAAACCATATGGTCTCAGTATAACTGTATATATAGATGCGTATGTTCATGCACTTTTTCAAACCCTTTTGCTAAATACAAGATTATTTTAAAGCAATTGTGCAACAAGATAGCCAACTAATGAACATAAGACAAGAGCCAGGTAGGTAAACTTGAACGCTTCGGGGTAAATGCTCAGATTTTCATGCTTCTCCTCCCCAGTTCTTTGGTTTCCCACCTCTCCATCTAGCTGGATGCCAGAAGAAACTCTACAAAAGTATGAAATCAAGAGAGGAGTATCTGAGCTGTGCATCATCCCTCCTTGCTGGCTCCCGCTCACCTCTGGTTTAAGGGAAGTTCATACTTCCTGGTTTGAGGTCATTTTAATTCTAACCCCTGGCCTCTGCCCTCAGTGCTTCTGCAGAGGAAATATCGGCTGCTCCTCTAAGGTGAGTGCCCCTGGAAGCTCAGCCATCTTCCCCTGCTGGGGGACTCTCTCTCTGTGCTCTTGCTGGTATGGTGGACCCTCTGTCACCACTCACTGCCTTGTCCCTCTGGCTGGGTTCTTTGGGCTTGTCCATCCTGCAGCCTCTTTAACAGAGTGCCAGGCGCAGGTCTCCATGAACTTGTAAATTATCTCATTTCTTGCTACCTTCTTTGTTCCATGCAGGGTCACCTTGGAAAATGTAGATTCCTTCCATGTCACCTGCAGTCTTTGAGGAGAACTGAAGGTGCCATTGAAAATTCCCTGTCTGGCTTCTGCCAAACCCCGCTGTTGCTTGACTATGATCACCTTTTCTGTATGTTGGACACTAAAACTTCTCCCTTTGGAACTTCAGAAGCAAGCCCTCTCCCCTTTCAGCTTCTCTCAAGCTATCAGTGAAATGTCCAGCATGAGTGGCAATCCAGACCGTGAAGACGCCAGGTGACACTCAACAAGCCAGCAGCATCTTCCTTCTAGCCGCCCGGCTCTCCCGGCACATTAGCAGAAGCTTCCCCTTCCTGTTTGAAACAAACTTACCTACATATTCCTTCTTGTCTTCTCTGCACAATGGCCAAGGGCAAATAAAGCTCAGATACTCAGACTTGTTTTTTTTTTTTTTCAATAAGTAAATGGAAATGTGGGAAAACTTAAAGGAAAAAAAAAAAAAACCTCTTCTCTCTCCATGAAACATAGGCTGACAAGACTCCTATCTGTGTGCTTTAAAAACTCTAGTATGAAACTCAAGATCGAGCAATGAATTCTTTGTTCTAGTTGGTAGCCCAATCTCCCCAAAGCAATGAATGGCATTGATTCATTACACTGAAGGAATTGCTAGGCAACATAGTTTATGGGGAAGGAAAAATATCTTGTTTTAATATTTTTTGAAAATATTATCCCTACTTCTAGCATACTTGAAAAGGGGGAACAGCAAAATCCCAGAGAGACAGAAACAGAAAGTTTTAACTGTGGCTAATGCCAGTGGGGAGGCACAGAAGATAAAGAAAATAGAGAATTAGGAGGGGTGAATGTAATGGATGAAAACTCTGGATAGTGGAATCCGGAGGGGAATCTGTACTCTTCTTGCCAAAAACAAACAAATAAACAAACAAACAACAACAAAAACAGAAACCAGAAGTCCCAAAAAATCTCCTCCCCTACAGCGTTAACAGAGTATACGACACCTTGTAGATATGTTAGGATGAAGGACGGTACTAGGGGATGAGAAGCCTCTCCCCAAGGAACCCACAGTGCTTGAACAGTGAATGGGTCCAGTCACAGAGAATAAATAATTAAGAAATTTCCAAGATCAGATAGAAGCTTAAAAATATGGAAACCTCTGGGGCCAAATGACTCTCTTCCCTCCTGTTGGGCTATGCAATTTATGAATATATGCACACATGCAATGGAAAAGGGACCTCATTGTGGTGGAAGGATTTCATCATCATATCTAGTCCATATACCCAAAGTTAATTCTGTATTTTCTCAGAACATGTTTCATCTTTTTACACATTCCAGTCTCTTTGGGGCATAGCAGACCCTCTCAGGTGAGACAGCAGGATGTTTCCTGGGCCTCTACAGGCATCACCATAGATATGGAAGTAGCATGATGCATTTGAAACCAAGAAAATTTTCTTACCCACCTTTGAACTTCTAGTGCCCAGTTCGGTGTTCAGGAAACAGCAGGTACTCTGCAAATGCTTGGCGAAAAAAATCACATTATCTGGAAGCTATATACAAAATAGCCTATCACAGGCTAAAGAAATAAACTCCTAGATTTTGAACATCTGAAGAAATTCCAGGATGCATCTGGAGATATCCAGCCACCTCATTTTAAGGACAAGAAAACTGAGGCCCAGAGAAATTAGAAGACTTGGCCAAGATCTCCCAGGAGAGAAGTGGATAGAATCAGGACTGGAACCCGAGCCTTTGACTCTTATTTCCTTTCTCTTTCTTTCTCTTTCATTTCACTGCTTTAAAATGTAGGTTTCCAGGTGCCTGGGTGGCTCAATAGGTTAAGCAGCCAACTCTTGATTTCAACTCAGGTCATGGTCTCCTGGTTCATGCATTCGAGCCCTGCATCAAGCTCTCCACTGACAGTGTAGAGCCTGCTTGGATTCTCTCTTTCTCTCTCCCTTTCTCTCTGCCCCTCCCTGCCTCTCTCTCTCTCTCAAATAAGTAAATTCATTTAAAAAATTAAAATGGAGCTTTCATTATTATTCAGATATGGCCAGGCCAACAGATATGGAGGCAACTGCCATTGAAAAGATAATTTGTCAGGGCAAGAGATCCAAAGAGGAAGGGGCAGGCCATGGCTTGGAGTGGGGGAGTCAGGGGAGTCACACAGGTAAACACCAGGGTGGGTCAGGAGGCAGAGGGAACAGGAAAAAATGGTAAAGAGCCTTTGGTGTGCTTTCCACGGGTAAGACCAGGTAAGGCAGAGTCAGTGGGCTGGGGATTGGCTAATTTGAATCACTTGAGGGGGCTCTGGAGCACAGGGGCTGCCCCTGTTGTCTGATCCCCGGCCCTGGGGGGATAAGGTAGGGGGACAGTGACCCAGAGTGTGACAGCCGGACAGAGGAGGTAGTAAGAAGTATGAGCTCTGGATCGGTCAGTGTGTGTATGTATGAAACGACACTCCCAGCTGAGATGTTTACTGTCTCTAAGAATTAGTTAACCCTGAGGGGGGCAAACCCTCCAGGATCAGCACGGCCTCAGATAGCAAAGCATCAAAATACAGAAATAAAAAGGTGTGCTGAATGTACTCACCACGCTGAGGTCGTAAGTCTTCGCTGCATTAAAAACTCTGCTTGGGCCTTGGTGGGTTTGTCTGCCTTCTCTTCAACACTGTGCAATAAAATAATGAGAAAAGCGGGCTTCCATATGAAGTAAAGGATTCTGGATCCTCAGAGCTATGAAAAATGGCTTTTGGATCACAATCTAGACAATCTTTTTTGATTATTTATCTAAAACTAAAAGCAGGAAATGATTCATTTGATTCCTGCCAATCCTGGCGTATTGCCACTTTCGGCTCAGGAAGAGCCGGCTTCCCTTGGCAGCCCTAACTTGCAGGATGATGAATGAAGTTCTATGTTTGGTGCTAGCTAAAATTTTATAGGGGCTAAAAAAGCAATTTATACATGCTTCGGGAGGTGGCTATATTTTTTCTTTTTTAGATAGCTCTTAGTCACAGCAGGGTACTTAATATACATATATCATATCGAGTGGCCATTTTACAGGAGAAATGAAACTTTGCCCTGCAGGTTGATAAACATGTTCTGGGCCTCTACAAGCCTTATGTCTGCTCAGAACCCAGCAAATAGGTATTAGCTGAATTCTGAATTTTCCTAGTTACTGTCACACCTCAAGAACCCATGACCCTCAATGCGATATTAGGGAAAAGAGAAATCGTCAGGCCAACGAAACATTTCCCTGGTTCCAAAAGTCAGTGTTGTTATTCACAAACAGGCGGGGCCAGTCCCCTCCTCTTGGGAATCTCAAGCATGGGTGGAATGGTCTTGCAGGCTAGCCAGTCAGTCGACTAAGTTGTCAAAGGTCAAAGCCAACTGGAAGAAGGTGGCCATGGGCCAAACCACCCACTTACTCTAAGTGATGAGCAATGTAAACACTCACAACCCACCAAGCCTCATCCATACCACTTTTCATTGAGTTTTTGGTTTGTTTTTTCTCATAATTATGTATCTGGTTTGAAACATCTGAGCACTGGTCTTTCTTAGTCAAGCTTCAAGATACTCTCAAGATTATCTTTCCAGTTTACATCAAGGTAAGGGTTTGATTAGCTTCTTCCTTTTGCATTTCTGAATGCACGTCCTTACAGAGCACTCTGAAAGAAGTCTGGATAGGAGGGCTGAGGACCAGCACTGCCATATGCTGGCTGAGGGCCTCAGGCGAATGACTTTGCCCCCACCATCCTCCTCTGTAACATAGGAACATAATATTTATCCACTCCTTAGAAAGATTATGTAATAACATGGGGAAGGCTTATGATTATTTTTAGTGAAAATGTAATCTATAAAATATGTATTTAGAGAGGAATTTGAATTTGTGGAAAGGCTGCTGCAAGTTCATTAAAATCCCATCCTTGTCCTGGGCTCTCAACCATACTACATTGTTCAGCCTTTCTCGGGGTTAGTTGTAGCCACATTACTCACTGATTGCTTAGCATAATACTAACCTCCAGTGAAGTTTTAGGTAAATAACTACAAGAGAAACTGGTGTGGCTATTTCTAGGTCTTCCTAGAAAACCTTCCCTTGAAGATCCTCCAGTCCTGTTCCCCCAAGTCAACATTTTTGGAAGTCCTGGGTCAAAGATGGAAGAGCCACAAGATGGCAGGAGCCTGGGCCTCTGAATCATCACTGGGAGAAGAGATTCCCCCAATTGGAAATGTCCACTTGAACTTCGCCTGAGGGAGAAATAAAATTTTATTGTGTCAACCTGTTAATATTTGGAAGTTTCTCTATTACCGCACATAGCAATATGTTAACAAATATACAATAGTCTTTAAAGTGTATATACAAGAAACTATAAAATATAAAGTCAGAGGGGATTTTATCAACGTATTTGGGTGGTAAGACAGCAAGTGTATTTCTATTTTCTTAATCCTCTCCTTATTCTGAATTGTTCAGATCTTCTCTAAGAAATATGCATCGATATTATACTTTCAAAAAGTTACCTAAAGGAAAAAAATAACCTCCCTAATCTGGCCATTGTCTGTGCAAGTATATTCTCATTTCACATTCAGTCAACAAGTGCAACTTGTACATTTAGCTGATACCAAGTGCTGTGCTAACGGTTGAGTTACTAAGATTAATAAAATATTACCCCAGTAGGCCTCAAAGAATCCACAGCATATCAAGGATTACAGGGCACAGTGAAAGATCTAGCTACCCTGGGAACACACAAAGGCACTGAACCCAAACCAATGCCGTATAGATAAGACTTTCTAAATGGAGGGATACCTGCGGGAAGCTGTAAACAGAGTAAGGTGCGAAAAGGCCTTTAAAAAAAGGCACAGCACTGACAAATAGCATGATGTGTGCCAAATAGGTAGCTATAGATCCCGCCTAAAATTCCAGCCGAAGTTTTAGACGCCCAACTTTTATTTAGTTTTGTTTCTGCAGCGCTTAATACAGTGCCTGGTATATAGTGAGTGCCCCGTAAATATTTGTCGAATAAATAATTAAAAACGGACATTTCTGCCAAGTGGTTATCCAGGCTCTTGCTTACACATCCCTTACAATAGTGAGCATCTTGTGAGGCTTTCCACTCCATTTCCAGATGGCTCTGGCCACAGAAAAGTCGTCCTTGTATTAAGCCAACACAAAACCCCATTGTACCAGGGAGCATATTTACATAAGGGAGCAGGGTCAGTGGCAGTGTAATGGTCTAAACAGGTGAAGGGTAAAGGGATTGGACGTGGGGGGAAAAATACAGAACAACGGGTCTCCTTCCACTTTGTTCTTACTTAGAAGGATTCCTGCATGCTTCTCACATGAAGCTCTGTCGCGTATTGGGCTTGTGTGTTCAAGCTCGCCAGCACCTGCTAGATGTTCGACCAGCACCTTGCCTACTTGATCTCTTTTCTGCCTTTTCACTGTTTGCTGAGCTCTGCTCACGTGGGAAAATCCACATCTGATGGATAAGGAAACCAAGACAAAGAAAGACTGAGGTGATCGGTTAGTGATACAGCCAGGATCTGAAGCTCTGTTTTCCTGCCCCAGTCCACGGGCTACCAGACAGCCTTTCCTCCGAGAGCCATTTCGAGCACTGCTCCACGGGAAACTTTGGGCAGATGTCTTTGCACCACGTAGACTCTGCCTGATCACGAGCTGAACTGAGCAAGCTGCGGGCTCTGTGGCTGGTGAAGCTGGTCTTCCTCTGGCCTGCCACTTAGCAAGACAGCCCAGCGCTTTAACTCAAGTGGGAATGACGGAGGAGTTCAGGCTCCACAGCAAGGCCAACCAGAAGGTAATTATGGAAAGGGACATAGTGACAGGGCTCTGGGTGCAAGAGTTCAACTACTGAGAGCCTGGGAGTGCTCTTATTACAAGAGCCACGAGGCAGGGCTTATTCCTGGCAAGGTCAGGAAGCCTCACTCGATGTGGGCTCCTAAAACACCTAGAATTTTGCTGTCGAAAAGCCCGACACTTCTGTTTTCAAGGACTGAGAGCAGAACTGACTGGTCAAGTGGCTCCAGCCGTGAGAGCAGGAGGCAAGTAGTGGCAGGGAGCACACCGCCATGGGCTGTGGCTCGGGAACCCCCAGTCCCCTAAAGTCCTAGTCCTAAAGCTCACCTTCCCCAGCGTTCCTCCAATGTGCCCTTCCATTTGGCATAAAATCCCACCCTAGTTCACAGCCCGGCAGTACCCGCTGGCTGGGAGAACACGGTCAGAGTTAAGAAACATGGGGTTGCCAAGACCTTCTGGAAGAAGCAGAGCCCCGGTGTGGGCTGCAACCCCCTGGTCAGTACCTTCCATACCAAGAGTGGAAAGCACAGTGTGTCTGAGAGTGCACAACTCAGCAGTCACAAAAAATGAAAGGGGATCATATTACAATCATGATAAGCCCCCATGCTTGCAGAGTGTGCTTGAGTCTGTGATAACGTCCTCATCCACTGTCTGACTTGCTCTTTCATACATGTGGTGGGCAGAGCAAGTGTTTTCATATCCGTTAGAAAGATGTATACACTCAAGCTGAGAAATTAAATAGCATGCATTTTTTATCAATATAATTTTACTTTCACACTATGTTATGGCTTGAATTGTGGCCTTTGAGAAAAGACATTCTGAAATTGGAAGCCCCCAACATCTAGGAATGGGACCTTACGTAGAAATAAGGCCCCAAGGGCACTTGGGTGGCTCGGTCAGTTAAGCGTCCGCCTTTGGCTCAGGTCATGATCTCAAGGTTCATGAGTTCGAGCCCCACATCGGGCTCTGTGCTGACAGCTCAGAGCCTGGAAGCTGCTTTGGATTCTCTCTCTCCCTCTCTCCTTACCCTTCCCCTGCTCACACTCTGTCTCTGTCTCTCTCTCTCTCTCTCAAAATTAAACATTAAAAAAATAAAAAAAAAAAAAGAAATGGGGTCTTTACCTATATGATTAGTTAAGATGAGGTGAGGTCATACTGGAGTAGGGTGGGTGCCTAATCCAATATGACTGGTGTCCTTATAAAATACTGCGAGGTGAGGAAACAGATACGCAGGGGAAGCTGGCCCTGCGGAGACAGAGGCAGAGACCAGAGTCATGCCGCCACAGCCAGCGAGTGCCTGCAGCCACCCGGAAGTAAAAGAGGCAACGTGTGACCTTCCCCTAGAGGCTTTGTGGGGAGGCACAAGACCTTGATTTCAGACCTCTCACATCCAGGACAGAGAGAGAACACACCGAGGAGTTGGTACCAAGAGGAAGCATCATCAACACCATCAAATACCACGTCTTTAATGGGAGAAGACAAAAAACTGAAAATCTGACCTTTGGGTCGGGTGATTAGGGGTCTGACAACGACCTTTGCAAGGCGACTCGCAGTGGAGTAAGAGAAGCGCTTGCCTCCTTGGAAGCGAGTGGGGCGAACGAAACATGAAGCGGGAGAGCCACCCAGTGACTGCTGACTCCTTTCCAGAAGGCTCCCTGTGGAAAGAGGCAGGGTGACGAAAAGGAAAGTGGGGAGAAAAGGTGGAGAGGCATGTAGGTAATGGGAGAAGTGCACACGCAGTCGGAGGGTGAAGCCATCAGTGCACTGAGATGAAGTGAGGTCCGGGAGGGGAGGCTTTCGGCGCAGCACCCGGGGGGTATGGGTGAGGGTGGTCTCCAGAGGGGAGGCAGGGTCAGGACCAACCTGTGAGCCTGTAACCTCTGCAGTTCAGAAGGACCCTGCGCTTTGTTTCAAGCTCTGTGCTTGCGGTCTTCAAATCCCTACCAATGGCATCCTTGATTTTCTGTTTCGCAAGGGGAGCATGTGCTGGGGGCACGGAGCCCTCACCTCCCTGGGATGGACCCTGAGCCACCCACTGGGGTCCCAGGTGCCTCCAGGCCTGTCCCCATGCATCCCCCACGCACATTCACCTGCCGCACAAGGTGGAGAGCTGGTTGTGTTGGTAGGGAGGCCACATTTGCCATCACCTTCTCATCCCAGGGCAGTGGCCAGCTCTGACCCAGGCCAGCAGCACCAGGCTTTGCCCGGTGGACGACACAGTGAAGGCCCCTCGTCCACCCCGACCAGGCATTAAGTGAGTTCCACCGTGGAGCTTACCATCCCTTGGGGGTCAGCTGTCCACTGTGACACCTGTCCTCGGGCCAGAGGAAGGGGACGGAGAATGACTACCCTGCCTGGATTTTCATTTTGCCCTTTGTCTTGCGAAGCCCGTCGCCAGCCCTGGGTGAAGGCAGGAAGGAAGAACATTTTTATCCTAGGATTCGAAAGACAGAAGCCTCGGTGGCCATGGTCTGCATGACGAGAAATGCCCACCTGCCAGCCTCTCTGGTCTCTCAGGTACAAAACCAGGACGATGGCTGCAGCAGGGTGTTGGGTGGAAACAGGGTCCCCAAGCTGAGTGAGGACTCGAGGTGAGGGATCCAGGCACAGGTGAAGCGGCCACACCTCCCCCAGGCCTTCGTTGGAGCGTCAATTCCTGAAAGAACAGAAAAAAAGGCTACTTTAGGGGAAAACAAATAAATTAAAAAACCAAGGCTTAAGTATCTCTTTATGTACACACAAAGCAGGTTTCCAACCAGCTTTACATGCCAGAAACTTCCTTTCAGTGTTTAAAGGGGCCAATTCTTTTTTTTTCCCCCCCTCTGAATGTTTTAAGGGAATATTTAAAAATAATTAATCATAAGGCACACTGGGTTTCCCTCCCTCGTATATCAGATGTTCCATAAATATCCCGGTAGGTTTTGTTGACAGATTGATGGATCCTGGATTGCCAGGGGCTAAGCTCCCCTTTGTATCTCTCTGTCGTGTGCCTGACTGGCAGCCCCAGGAGGTAGAGAGCACAGGCTATGCTCTCTCTTGCGCAAGGACAGGAGGGGAAAGCTTGGATAGTTCCGACTCAGCCAGGCCCCCCACCCCCATCCCCTTGCCCCCTGCCTTGCCCTGTAGACTCCTCTATGAGATCACTAAACTGCCTTCTGTCTGCACGACTTGAGTTATTAGTCCCCTTGCGGTAATTTGCGGGAGTGGAGGACGTTCATGGACACGGGCGGGGGCGGATTCTCACTTCAAATAAAGCATATCTTCTCTCAATTAGAAATGGAAGCAAGAAAGGGGAACGTATGTGTGACGGGGACCCGAGGGCAGGGACACAAGTCTCAGGCCCCCAGCTCGAAGGATGAGTCATGCTCCCTGAGCTCAGGAGCTGAACGGGCTCCAGAACCTTCCCCGTGGGCCGCCCCTCCGTCTTCATTAAAGTCTCCTATGTTCCTACGTGGAGGGAGCCAGGGGGCCGCTCATTAGCGACGCCGGGGTGGGTGTGCGCCGGGTAAATAGCAATCCGGTTACAGGGACCCTGGTGCTTGCAGTGTAATCTGGACGCTGGCTTGGCCTGCGCTTCTCGCTGCTGGCACCTGCTTGCGCTGCCCTTGGGTCGTTCCCTGGCTCCCTGCTGCGGGTAGAGCCAAAAAATTAAGCCTTTCCTACGGCAGGCTTGGCCGCAGGGAGGCCGCTGGCATGAAGTCACGTTCGCCAGCCCTCCCAGGGCATTCATTCCTGGTATGAGCGGTGCTTCAGGAAGGAACCTTCAGTGATAAGTTAATTCTATTGACAGGCGGCCAGAAAATGGGTCAGGCCTCCAACAGCTCCTAGTTTGCTGGAAACGCTGGCTGTGTTCCCTGGTAAGTCAGGGGAGGCTCGGAGTCCAAAGGGACCTCGGGAGAAGGGCTTTGTTTTGTTCAGAAAATCGAATCGCAGAGAGGTTGTGCGACTTGCCAAAGTCACACAGCAAGTGACTAACTGTCCGGGTTCAGATGCAGGCACATCCGATTCCAAACGCAAAGCTTTTTTCTGATGATGGGAGAGTCACAGAAACTCATCTCCTTAGAGTGTGATGCTAAGTGAAATAAGTCCTACGGAGAAAGACAGACACCATATGTTTTCACTCTTATGTGGATCCTGAGAAACTGAACAGAAGACCATGGGGGAGGGGACGGAAAAAAAAAGTTACAGGGAGGGAAGGAGGCAAACCGTAAGAGACTCTTAAAAACTGAGAACAAACTGAGGGTTGATGGGTGGTGGGGGAGAGGGGAAAGTGGGTGATGGGCATTGAGAAGGGCACCTGTTAGGATGAGCACTGGGTGTTGTATGGAAACCAATTTGACAATACATTTCATATTAGAAAATAAGCAAAGCAAAGTAAAGCAAAGCAAAGCAAAGCAAAGCAAAGAAAAGAAAAAAGCAAAGAAAAGAAGAAACTCATCTCCTTAAAGACGCTTCAGGGATTTCAGAAACAAAGTGTTTTCCATCAAAAAACTAAAAAGGTCTTTTTATTAAAAATTTTAAATTACTTTTAAAAATCCAGTCACAAATAAGCGTATCGCCTATTTTCTTAATTGAGATTCCTCATCATTTCTTTACAAAGATGTTTGAATATTGTTATACTGAACCGTGATATCTGCACGTTTGATGAAAATGAAAGGAATCAGGTTGAATTAGAACTGGCCAAAAATATGGTAAAATATGAGAAGACATGGCTAGTTTAAGGTACAAGAACTGGGATTTGTCTCCCCTAGAAGAGGAGGGGGCAGTGTGGCCCCCCCCCCAGATGCCCCCATCATGTTGGAGGAGAGTTGGCTCTGAGATCTCACAGCCTCAGGTGCAAGAGAGATGCTTGCCCAAGGTCACACCGTTTCCTGAGAGGCAACTCCTGTCCCATCACTGGCCTGGTGAAGGGGAGGGGCGGCTCTAAAGTGCCAGCCCCGCTCCAACCCCTGTGGGATTAGCTCAGACAGCCCACCTTCTTCCATTCAGTTCCCCTCCCCCACCCCACACCCTCCCCTAAAACCACCTGCATGCAAAACACATTCTCAGAGTCTCCTTCCAGAGAACCACACCTAAGACAGGACACAGGGGGGACTGTATCACTTAGAACTATAAGATCTGTCATTAAAGGACTGTTCTTAAATAGAAAGAAAGGTGTTAAGTACAATATACAGTGATTTATAACAACAAAAATTGTAGTCGAGTAGGTTATTTAATCAATATACATCTATCTTTATATATGCACGTCTATTTATTATCGATCTTTAAATTATATCAAATGCTATATCCTTCAAATATGTGTGCACACAGCATTCTAGTTTTTAAGCTGAAACACATAATTTTGAATAGACGCAAGAATTATTTTTTTTAATGAGATGATACTTTTTTTTTAATGTTTATTTTGAAAGAGAGACAGAGACAGAGGGTGAGAGGGAGACGGGCAGAGAGAGAGGGAGACACAGAATCCAAAGCAGGCTGCAGGTTCTGGGCTGTCAGCACAGAGCTCGCCACGGGGCTTGAACTCATGCACGGTGAGATCATGACCTGAACCAAAGTTGGACGCTGCACCGACTGAGCCACCCAGGCGCCCCAGACACTAGCATTATTAATTAGATTGTGTCTTGTTAAGATCAACGGTCACACCTGAGAAAATGTTGTGTTTTGGTTCGCTATTAGCCAACACACCCCCAATCACCACACGGCACCTATATAATGCCAAAATACATAATTTTTAAGAGTATTTACTTCCAAGCTGGATCCCAGCATTGCAGCAATGCCCATAAAACAGATATATGACTTATGATCCTGCCATTGACATGATGCCCAGCATGTCACTTGTCACCAGCTCTCATCACTCCAGTGTTTTCCAGATTGCAAACAGTGTAGAATCACAAGTTGGAGATACAGTGTCCCTGTGAAGTGGACTGCTCTTCTCTCCTGTATCTTCCCTATCTTTCCTCCTTTCTTCCTTAGAAATAGAAACCCCGATAGTTACTGAGTACAAGGCAGCCTGGAATAGATAAACTTTCCCCCACTCCTTGAAGCTAAGGGTGGCCATGTGATCAAGGTTTAACCAATGGATACGTGTTGCTTCCTGGATGTGTCTTCAAGATGAAGACATAGCCCTTTCTCTTTTTCCTGTTGGTTGGAATGAGGAAATGGAGTTCATGTTGCCATCTTGGATAGTAAGACGCCATCCTAAGAACAGTGAAGTGGCAAGACAGAGAGTTGTGGTGCCAGACAATTATGGTGCATGAGCCCTGGACCCGAGTCTCTGTTTAACGAAATAAGAAAGACTGGCTTATCTTCATAAAATCACTCTATTTAGGAAATTTGGGGTCATCCGTCTTATGTAGATGAACTTAGTCATAATAAAACTCACCACTAAAATCCCATCATTTCCAGATTGGGCCACACTTAACTTATTCTGAGAGATGACACAGCTTTAATTTGAAAATGTCCAAAGAGATAGAAATCACAAACACACGCTAAGTAATGCACTTAATCATCATAAAATGTGCTTTTGTCATGTGTCCCAGTGACTCAGAATCTGGGAGGTTATCATGTAGTCACATGAATTATGACTTGTTTGCATCTGGGTACATGGGATGGAGTAATGTAGAAATTAATAAAACTGCCTGTATCATTATCGTGATTACTTCTTTTTATTTAACAGACCAATTTTTCACACCAGATCATGAATTGCTTGAGAATACAACTAGCTAAAACAAGGTTTTGTGCATGATAAATGTTTAGGGGATAGTTTTAGATTATTTATAAAAGGTCTAATGATATTGTAGAATTCAGTATTTAATAAGTAGACTTGGAATTTATTTTCAACATCCTGCTCAAAGGATCGAGCAACTTCGTCAGGTCACTAAAAGCAAAACATAGTCACTTGGGTTAAGGAGAAAGACAATGATTCTGAATTTTAGTAATATCACACTAGCATGTAATTCCTCCTCATCCCCTAACCCCAGCTCTCAGCCAGAGAGTAAGAAGCAAGATTTAGCCTTCAGGTAAAGATCGCAGACTGAACAAACATTTAGGATACCTTCTTCTGAACACCTCACTAAAAGAAAAAAAGAAAGTAATATTTTAAAGGATCCAAGCACAAGGATAAAGAAAAGTAGAAAAAGAAAACAATAGCCACAGAATTCTGGGAGTCGAGAAACAGAAGAATGAGTAGTAATTGACTTGAAAGATGCCATGGTACCTCTAAAGGATCAGGAATTAGCACTGCAGGACCCCATGGAAATGGGCAGAAATGTGAAAGTAAAAATGGTAGGTAGGTTGAAAATCTCTTCGTGAAGCCACTGGACCTCCATATCCTCTCCACCATTCCAACTCTGGCAGTAAATGAAGGTTTATTCTCTAGGGAATAGAGAAGTGTACCTTCTAAAATAGAAGGTATATGGACCAGGGGGCACAAAGCTAAATTTAGATTTGGTTCTCTGAAAGCAAAGAGATTACATGAAAGTTGCATCCTAAATATTATCCTATGGTCTAAGGTCTCTAGAAGCCAGACTTTTTTTAGGCATCTTCCAGGCATGACGCTAAAAGACTCTCTTTAGGAAAACTGACCATCCCAAGAAAAATTATCTAAAGATACTCATATCAGAGACCTCCACGCCTACAAAAAGTCCAGCTATTATTAGGAGACTGAGGACCAGGGTCAGGTAGTCAAGCCATGTGCCTCAAACCAATCCAAAAATGAATTAGGTATCATATTGCTCAAGAGGGACTCCTGAATCTGGAAGAAAATTGGAGAAATGTCTTCAAATTGCTCAGGGAAAGTGATTTCCAACTGTGATGGTTAATTTTATTTGTCAACAGGACTAGATGATAGGGTGTCCAGTTATTCAGTCAAATGTTATTCTGAAGGTTTCTGCAAGGATGATTTTGGATGAGAGTAACATTCAAATTGGTAAACTGAGTAAAGCAGATTGTTCTTCCTAATGTGGGTGGGCTTCATGTAACCAGCTGAAGGCCTGAATATAACAAAAAGGTTGACCCTCCAGTGAGTAAGAGAGAATTCTTCCTGTTTAATTGCCTTTAAACTGGGGCACTAGCTTTTTTGCTGCATTCAGACTCAAACTGAAACATGAGCTCTTCCTGAGTCTTGAGCCTGCAGGCCTTCAGATAGGAACTATACCACTGGCTCTTCTGGTTCTCAGGTCTTTGGACTCAGATGAACTAAACCATTGGCTTTTCTTGGTCTTCAGCTTATCGGCTCACTCTGCAGATCTTGGAACATACCAACCTCTATAATTACATGAGCCAACGTAATAAATCTATCTATCTATCTATCTATCTATCTATCCATCCATCTATCCATTATCTCTTTATCCATCCATCCATCCATCCATCCATCCATTCATCCATCCATGTATCCATCCATCCATTATCTATCCATCTATCTATCTGCACTTCCTACTAGTTCTCTTCCTGTAGAGAACTCTAATATACCAACTTAGGCAATGAAATATCAATTCAGTGTGAACAAAGAATAATGACATGTTAGATCCCCCCCCAAATTTACCTCCTTTCTCCTTTTCTCAGAAACCTAGAAAAGCAGGGCCTTCACTAATGAGAGCAGACCAAAAATGCAGCCATCATGAATATGGGAAACAGAGACACCAATACAAGAGACAAGGTATTCCTAGAATGATGCTTTAGGAGGGTCCCAGTAGCAGTTCTAGAAAGCAACTAGTCCACTTGAGTAAACAAAAAGGCTCCAACAAAGCTGTCTCACAGGTGATAAAAATTCAGTTCTCCACTTGTTTGATTGTGTTGAGAGGATATTCAGCAAATTACAAGAGAGTTTGAGGAAGATTTATTGATAAAGTTTTTATTAAAAAAACCAACCCATCAAAGAAACAAAAGTACCAATAGAGGGAAAGTATTTGTAATTGCCAAATGGCTCAGCTATTATTTTATCTCAAATTATGGCATAACTACAGGTTATGAAGATACCAATGTTCAAACATTTTTCACCAAGAACAATGGCAATCTCATAGAGTTCAACGTAATGTAATGGAAAGTTATGGATGGGTGGATAATGGTTAGAAATGTAGCTCTTGGCCAAGAGGAGGCATGAAAGAAAAAATTATGTCCTCATCTTCCATCATAGGGAATCAGTAGGACCTGAAACTGACAAATCCAGAAACAATAGGGTAAGCTTATTTTCTGGATTTATGGAAGAAAATATCCAAAGGAAACCAAAAAATGGTGAGAGTTTCCATAGTGGGGAAACCACACTGTCCCTGTCCCATTTAGCTACATGCATCTTCAACCTACACTGTCCACTAACTGTAATGAAAATTAAAGCCAAAAAAAAATGACTAAAACCAGGAGCCAGGGAAAGATAAGACTCTTGCCTCTAACACTGTAGCAAAGCAATTAGAGCCCTTCTGCTTGGTAGATCCAAGGAAGATTAAAGTCCACAGACTTCAGATTAGCCAGAGGATCAACTCTATGAATTCACTTCAATTCCTTCTCATGACCTTTTGTTATACATTCAAAACAGTCTTGCCTATAAAGGGGCACGTGTTTATATATCCAAGCAGAACTTTCACCAAGAAGTATAAATAGTTTGTGGTTGTTGAAGGAAACATTCATAGTTAATAATTAGTTAAGTCAAAATGAAAACCTGAGCTAGACTAAACAATGATAGAGAACGCTAAAGGATCTGTGAAAACAGATCATAATTCTACAAAAGTGTGTTTTCCTGAATATTTTGTTTTAAATTGGGTGCCCCACTTAAATATATTGTTTGTGCTAATATTATAATTTCTGTGCTTAACTCCTTTTTTTAAGAAAAAGCACAATTGAGTGTTAAAGCAGTCTTATTGATTTCCCCACTGACCAAGATGATGATACTTCCACAGATTCACTTTACAGAACAGTAACTAAGACAAGACAAGAGAATGTATCCAAATTACATGCAAAATGTCCAGTAGAAAACAGTGTTCCCCCTGAATGGACAAGCAAATACAAACCTATAAAGAATTGTAAAATGCAATCAATGTAAAAGTACTTCAATAAGTGTAACATGATGATTCATTGGTCTACAGAAAATGTCTCCTTGAGGAGAACATTTTCAGTGGAACAGTAGAGGCTGAAGCCAAGCTCCAGAAGGCTACTGAATATGTAGGCTATGAGGAGTTTATATACCAAGTACAGAGAACACTTCATGAAATTTTACCATAAAAGAATAAGCAAAATAATAGCAGGAGGAAGATATCGGGTCAAGAAAGTCTGTTTTTTACCTCTCTTGTTTTAATTTTAAGATGAATTTTCTTTTGTTTAAGATGAATTTTCTTTTGGATGCATTTAAACTCAGAAAGACAATCCAAAAGAAAAAGAGTGAGTCAACATACATTGGAAGGAAAAAGGGAGAGAGAGGTAAGGAAGGGAGAGAGAGAGCAAGAGAGGGTAGATGGATGGAGTTTTGAGCATTTACCCCAGGTACTGGTAGGCATCCGTGTTCTAGAGGAGGAAACTGAGGTTGGGAAAGAACATGCAGTAGCCAAAACAGGATTTAAAATCCAGTCTGACTCCAAGTAGACCATGCTCATGAACCCCATGCCTTTGTATCTCACAGGTACACAACAATGACTCAGCTGGCACTCAGCTCTTTTGGAAGTAAGGGAAAATTTGAAGCAGATATCGATACTACTTGTCAGTTATCCAGCTAAACCATTTCTTTTTTTTTTTTTTTCCAACTAAACCATTTCTAAAAAGCTAGAGTTGAATGAGAGGAGTTTGGTCAGAACTGACCATATAAAAGGGTATAAAAACCAGACAAATATGCGGGGGAATGCTCCTATCAGCCCTTCAAGCAGCTCACATCTTCACAGCAAGAATGCACACATTTACTTAACATATAGGAGCCCCTTGGTGTTGGTTACATTTCTACAACAAAAGGGAAGTCAGCACAGACAAAAACTATTAATGCATCCGGCAGACTCATTTACTTCTGCATTTCTGGGCCGTTCCTTGGCCCCTGCTGAAAGTGCCCCTGAGACATCTCAAGCAACACAGTGAAAGGTGAAACTACACACAGCAGATTTGTTAAACCAGGCTAGCACATTCAGAAGGAAATATCACCCCCAAATAGCATTGCCATTAGCAAACAATATAATATTTATTAAGCACTCTACTGCCTGGAATACCCTCTTGTAGCCAGTAAAGATTAGGAGTTAAAGGCCATAGGAAACATGAATTTTCCTTTTGTAAATGCAGACAGGGAGCTCTTTATAGTTTTGCATAAGCCGGAGTAGTGCATGCTCTCTCGGAGAGCTATCATTTTCCACATCACCTCAACACCGAGTCATTCAAGTTCCCAGGGCCCTTGGGAGATGTCATTCTGGCTCTCCTATTCTTCAGGTCTTTCTCCAAATCTAAACACAAGTCCCCTTCAGGAAGTGGAAACGGTTGGAAGTGAGTTGGAAGTGAGTGGAAGGATGTGTGTGCGGTTCAGTTCTATTCCCAGCACCTCCAGAGAGCAGTTGGCCCCGCCTGGCACATGGGAGGTGCCTAATAAGTGCTTGTTGGAAGTTACAAATGAATGCTTCAATGGGTCAATGAATGGAAGTCGTAGCATCGAGAATGGAGTAGAGATAAATGCGGAGCAAAGATACCTGAGAAACAAGTCAGGAGATCCTGGTTCCAGCCACATCAACTCAGTGAAATCAAGGAATTTGAACTTAGTTTCTTGTTGATGTCTAACAATCAAGGCAGGCCAGGTGTATGGAATCCGCGTCACCCCCCAGAAGCCTTCAATCAAAGACTGATGACAGATGATAGAAAAATACTTTGGTTCCAGGCCACCTGGGTGGCTCAGTGGGTTGAGCATCAGACTTCAGCTCAGGTCATGACCCCACAGTTTGTGAATTCAAGCCCCGCAGTGGGCTCACTGCTGTCAGCACTGAACTCGCTTCAGATCCTCTGTTTCCCTCTCTCTCTGCCCCTCCCCGACTTGCACACGTGCTCTCTCTCTCTCTCTCTGTCTCTCTCTCTCTCAAAAATACATACTTCAGTTCCATCATCCCTCAGATGTGAGGTGCCCCATCCACTTATATGCCTCTAACCAGCATCCACCTAGATATCCAAAGTTCTCTCTTGAGCTTCCAGGTTTACCTCCACCATGTGGATACCTCCACTGGGATGTATCAAAGGCATTTAAAATTTAACCTCTAGGGGTGCCTAGGTGGCTCAGCCGGTTAAGCATCCTACTTTAGCTCAGGTCATGATCTCGCAGATCGTGGGTCCGAGCCCCACGTCAGGCTCTGTGCTGACAGGTCAGAGCTGGAGACTGCTTCAGATTCTGTGTCTCCCTCTCTCTGGCTCTCCCATGCTCATGCTTTGTCTCTCTCTCTCTCTCTCTCTCTCTCTCTAAAAAAAATAAACAAACATTAAAAAAACTAAAAGAACACTCCACCTCCAAAATCAAACTATATTTCTTTCTTTCTTAATATTTTTAATCTCAATTGTTTCACGCATCATTCAGTCACCCCTCCAACACAGAAAATCAGGATTCATTCCTGACCTTCTCCTTTTACTGGCTCTGTGCTCAGCCACACCGTTCTTTATGCTGCACCATGCTCCTGACTTTACCTCTTAGGGTGTCTCTAGATCAGCCCCTCTTTCTCCATCTTTCCTACCAGGAACATCATCTTGACTTACCTGGACTACTGGACACACCCCCAGCTCCGTTTCCTGCTTATGGCATTGCTGCTCCTCCCATCCTCCACCCATCCTCTGCTCTGTGCTCCTCACTGATCCAGTGCTTCCTCCTTCCCCCTTCCCGCTCTTTTTGCCCACAACTGAGGCCCTCTGTGAGCCAGTCCCCAAGCCTCCTCGCTACAATTTATGCTCCAGTAAATACTGAGTTTACAACTTGTGCCCCAGTAAATATTGAGTGATTTGTTGTTTCTCTATCCCACAAGGTTGTTTGTTTGTTTGTTTGTTTTTGTGCTTAAATATTTTGTTTTCTTGGCTAGAATACCTTCCCATCCTTTGTCACCTGGGCATGATCTTTACTCATCAGGATTCAGAACATCCATGTTTCCCTTGAGAAGACCTTTTTAACACAGACCCGATGCTATATTGGGTTGCCATTCCTCTATGCTTACATAATAGTCTAAACATCACATTAAAATGACCTATTTCAGGGCACCCAGGTGGCTCAGTCAGTTAAGGGTCCAACTCTGATTTCGGCTCAGATCACAATCTCATGGTTTGTGAGTTCAAGCCTGATGTCAGGCTCTGTGCTGATAGTGCAGAGCCCGCTTAGGATTCTATTTCTCTCCCTCTCTCTCTGCCCCTCCCTACTCACTCTCTTTCTCTCTCTCTCTCTCTCTCTCTCTCTCTCTCAATAAATAAGTAAACTTTTTTTAAAAAGGGAAATTACCTGCTTCCTCAACATGACCATGAAATGCTCAGATCTAGGGCCATTGTGTGCTTAATCTAATGGTCACAACATTCCATCCCATGCACCCAGAAAATAATAGGGAGGCAACAAATATTTCTTGAGTGGAGATAAACTTCGTCCAGCCATGTCATGAAAATATTAGTGTCCAGCTAGGGACTTTGGGCTGTATCCTGAGAGCTGTGGGAGGCCAATGGCATGATCCAATCAACATCCCAGGAAGTCATTTGGTAGCAAGATGGTGGACTGAAGAGAAGGAGATGGTCTTAGAGATGGCATTTTATTCTGCTTTCCCTTTTATGATTATGATCACAATGTATAATTTTGTATTTATTTGTCTTTTAACTTCTGCCTCCCAGTGGCCAGTAAATGCCATGTCTCTGCACAGAATATCCAGTGCCCAGCACAATGCCTGCTACAATCACTGGCGCAGGCCTTTGGGGTAAAGGAAAAAGTGTGTAAAATAACTGAAGTTTTTGTTTTCAATGACAGTGGACAGTAAAAGCATTCATATAACTGCCTGCAACATATATTAAAATGTGTCAAAAAATAATAATATGAGGACATCTGGGTGACTCAGTCAATTAAGTATCTGACTCTGGATTTTGGCTCAGGTCATAATCACAAGGTCATGGGATCAAGTCCCATGTCAGGCTCCATGCTGAGTGTGGAGCCTACTTCAGATTCTCTCTCTCTCTCTCTCTCTCTCTCTCTCTCTCTCTCCCCTTTCTCCCCTTTGTGAGCTCTCTCTCTCTCTCTCTCTCTAAAATAAATTAATAAAAATAGTAAATAAATAATACGGATTGATTAATGGGTAGTAGAGACAGATGAATAGAGACATGATTAAACAAGTATGGCAAATTGTTGATAGAATCTAGGTGTTCAGTGGACTGGATTCATTGTGAAATTCTTACAATTTTTCAATATGCCTACAGATTTTCATAATAGAAGTTAGGAATAAGAAGACATTCATGATAAATATTGACCATTCCCAACTGGAAATGCATGACGATGAGGAACGAGATCAGGGAATGATTGATTTTCTCTTCTCGTATTAGAAGCAATTCCCACTCCCGAGCCCCTCCACAATCCCAGCTGCCATGTCACTAAAGATGGCCTATGAACCATGTGTATCTATAAGCCACTGGTGGCCCCACCTTTCTCTGCTTCAGATCCAAATACATAATGAAACAAAACAGTCTATGTCCTATCACATCAGTAATCCAGAGTTTCTCGTGTGTGCAAAGCAGGTCAGAAAGCTTGTCTTTGTTGAATCTCCTTGTTATTCTAGAAACAGGAAGTTGAACTTCTTCACCTGCAGATGAAACTAGAAACTTCTTCTCCCCACCCCCAAAAGAACTGAAAATGGGGGGACGTCTTCAATTGGGAGAACTTTTTGTCAAACACACAGAATACTTTTTTTCTTTCTTTGGACTTAGCAAGAGCATCAACTTTCTCTAAAAATGCTGAAAAGATATCTAGGAAAGCTTCACAATTGCTCATTAGGAGAAAAATCACATCAGTCCTAAAAAGAGGTTGTTATGTGTTGTTTTGCAATCTTCTGAATATTTTGGATTATTAAGAGTTCTCTTCCAAAAATACAACCCAAGTCAATGTACCTATTCTCCAGGTCCTGAAACTTGTGGACTTCTCATAACTTCGCAAAGAGAAGGCAGTTGTTTGCCTGGCCTGAACTGTACACTGACTCTTTCATGCAAATATATCTCTCTACCCCTGTGGCCAAGTACCTTTCTGTTATTGCCGCCTGTTTGTTCAAGTGGTGAGGAAATATTAAATATCACACGTTCTCAGCAGAGACCGGACAGTAATTATCAACAGATGGCAGCGGTAGGAGACTGAGAGAGCAGGAGAGTCCTCTCTGCAGGAAGGCTTGTGCCAATCTCCAGGCAACTCATTGGTCCTAGACCTGCGGGGATAAGATGAGGTTAACTACCCATCCCTCTCCCCGATTTTCACATTATCTTAACGTTTTCTAGGCCTCCACCCTGAGCACCTAATTCTAGGATCCCTCGGAAGTGGCAGAGGATTTATTTGTGTGCTGGGGTCACTTCCCGGTCTTCTGAAAAAGAGAGGCACCATCAGGAGGGATTTTGAGTGTTTCAGGAAATGCACACAACATAACATAATTCAATAAGTACATATCGAAAGCCTGCTATATTCTCTACACTTGCCAGAAATATAATTAGGAACACAGAATAAAAAGATATTGGGGCATCTGGTTGGCTCAGTTGGTTCAACTCTTGATTTCAGCTCATGTCAGGATCTCACAGTTCATGAGTTCAATCCCCACATCAGGCTCTGCACTGATAGTGCAGAGCCTGTTTGGTATTCTCTCTCTCTGTCTTCTCTCTCTGTCCCTCCCATGCACTCTCTCTCTCTCTCTGTCTCGCAAAATAAATTTTAAAAAATTAAATATGTGTTTGTGTGTGTGTGTGTGCGCGCGCATAAACCTGGTCCCTGAGGAATCAACATTTAGTGAGGGAGACAATTAATTACAACACACTGTACTAATTGCAGCCATTCTACTACTGAACTGTGCAGTTAAAATTAAATTTTCAGGATTTTTCCATGTTATTTAAGGCAACATATGTATTTTTCATTTATCATTTGTATTGGGATTCTCTGAAGAAACAGAATTAGTAGGATATATATTTAAAAAGAGATAGATAGATAGATAGATAGATAGATAGATAGATAGATACGTATAAGAGAAGATTTAGTATAGGAATTGCCTCACATGATTATGGAGGCCAAGAAGTCCCAAGATCTACCATCTGCAAGGTGGAGAACCAGAGAAGTTAGTGGAGTAACTTAGACTGAATTTGAAGGCCTGAGAATGGGGGCTGATGGTGAAAGTCCCCATCTGAGTCTGAAAGTCTGAGAACCAGGAGCACCAATGTCTGAGAACAAAAGATGGATGTCTCAGCACAAGCAAAGAGTGCATTCTCCCTGCCTCCATATTTTTGTTCTATTCCAGCTCTCAATGGATTGAATAATGCTCACCCACTCTGGGGATGGACATCTGCTTACCAGTTCAAATGCTAATTGCTTCTGGAAATACCCACACATCTGAAATGTTATGATCAGCTATCTGGTGCAAGCCACCTGGATATCCCTGAGCCCACTTAAGATGACACATAAAATTAACCATCACACCAGCCTATTTCTTTACTTCTTTTTTGTCCTTATTTTTTGCCTCTCTGAGATGTCTATATTCCTTTCTTTTTTCATTGCTAGCTTGCAATTTGTAAATCGTGGTTCTGTTTTAGAACTTAACATTAAAATTTTATAATTTGCTAACAAGTCTAAAATTATTCACTACTTTTTTCTTCTTACAAACAAGTTAAGGACTTTATCATGTTTTAACTATCCTTCTAAAGCCCTATATCTATCCTGTGTTTTGTACTACCTAGTCATTTCATTTTATATTTTTGTTTTTTAAGTTATTTTTTCACCTCAAGTAAATACATGAAGATATTTTGTTACTTCTGTGCTATTTTTACTTGGATCTATTTCTTCCTTCTGGGTTTACTTTCCTTCATTTTCAAGTACATCCTTCATTGGTTCTTTTGGTAAGAGCTATGGATGGTAAATTCTCTTAATCTTTGTCTGAAGTTTTCTTTATTAACCCTCCCTCCTGAATGACAGTTTACTTGGGTATAAAACTATAAATTGACAGTTATTTTCTCTATCACCTCAAAGATATTATTGTATTGCCTCTGGAATTTATTCTGATAAAGAGAAATCACTATCAATATATTTGTCACAAGTTTGTTGTCAACAGGCCTCTTCTCTCTGTTAGCTTTAAGACTGAACTTTTTAAGATTAATGTTCTACAATTTGACTCTGATCATTTAGGGGTTTTATTCTCTCCTACTCAATCTCCCTGTCCTCCTCAACTCTGGGAAATTCATAGCCATTAGATCTTCAAAAATCTCTTCTCTACCATTCCCACAATTTTTATTTCTTTATAGTTCCTTCTATATTTTAAATAAATAACTTAGTGCTATCTTTCAAATTATTATTTTTTTCATGCTTGTCCAATCTGGCATTTATTCTATTTGAGCATTTTATTTCTATGATTATATTTTTAATTACTAATTTATTTTTTGAAAAATTTAAATATTCACATGTTCTTCATTCACTAATAGCCTATTTTTGCTCATTATACTTTCCTTTATGAATCTCTCATCAACCCTCATATATTTTTACAAGTCTTCTTCAAATTGTTTTATTAATTCTATTGCATGTGCCACGATACATCTAGTCATGGATTTTCTTGTCCACCTTTCAATTTTTTCATGGTTTTTTTTTTTATAAATTTGGTTTGTAGGCATGGTTTGGATAGAAAAATTGTTGTTTTTCTGTGGTGGAGATGGAGGGTTGAATATGTCTGTATCCATTTACTCTTCCATGTCTAGCCTTTTCTACCTTCACCTGGGCTTCTGGAACTCAGGGCCAGAACTAGGTCCCAAATGGGAAACTAGAAGCTCTTGTCCCCCAAAGCACTCACAGATACAATCACTGAGCCAGGAAATTCTCTTGGCCCATAACTGAAAGGTGTATAACTTCATACAAACTAAAAAGTGGCAACTATTCACACCAGTGGGGAGAACCACCTCCTAAGGCTGTTGAAAAGCAGTGATCTTGGCACCAATAGGGCATCTTAGTCCCAATTACCCCATGAGGCCTCAACGCCAAGCCTCTCCTGCCTCCATGGGAATCCAGAAACCATCAGGGCCCCAGCACAGCTCTCAGATCTGTATTTCTTTTCATTTTTCTGAACTGCAGAGAAAATGTGTCCTATATTTGAACTATTTGGGTTTTTTTTTCTCTTTTGTTATATATTATCATATATCATCTGGGACGCAGCAGAGCTGAGTGGCCTCAAAACATAAACTTTCAATCTCATTCTGACATGCTACCCATCCTTCAAAAACCAGATAAATGCTCAGTTTCACCTCCCCACTGTGGTCTACAATTTTTCCTCTGCTCCAAACACACACCAGTGTTTCTGCCATAGTAGTTCTTCAAGACACAGCTCAGCCTCTTCTTTTTCAAGAATGCCTCCATAACAGTGTCCACCCTTCTCCCCCACCCCTTTATTTGCCCCTCGCCCTCAACAGATTGTAAGCTTCCTGAGCATAGGCTGGATTCCTTTTCATCTCTTACCCCCTCTTAAATTTCATTAGGAGTGCTTGATCAATATTTAATGAATGCATACTTATTTGAGTTTTAGAAAATCCAAATGCATGGGGACTTATTTTGACTTTTCTAAAATCAGCCAGCAAAGCTAAAAATAAAAAATAAAACTAAAACAACTCTTCTCTTAAAGACATCCCAAACTCCTAAAACCTATACTCAGATGTCCTGAAAACGTGTAGAGATTTTACAGTCTTCCAACTCCATGAAACCCAAAACAGTTTGCTCTCCTTGCCATTTTGAAAGATAAATAGGATTTGTGGAGAAATTATGCAAGCTTTCCCTGGAAAATGAAAAGATTTCTACAAAACCCACAGGCAAACTTCTGAAAAGCCAAAATCAACCAGCTTCATTTTACATGTAGGACTTTCTACACCTCAGTATAAAATAATGTGGATGATTAAATCTCACTAAAATTTAAGAAAATCAAGGTACCACACTTCACCAAAGAATATTAATATATACATATATATGGGTACATATTGGCATATGTGTGCATGTATATATGTCTAGACATACGTGAACAAAAATAGCATCTTCGTGCAACTGAATGAATAATTGCATGAATGAGAGAATTTAAGCAATTAACATCATTTGGATAAAGGACACTTAGACTCTAAAGGTAGAAACACCTTATAGTTCTCCCCCAACACAACTTGCTCCCAAGACCCCTGAATTTGCAGTACTATCCTTGATGGACTCCTCTATCTTGATTAACTGGATAAGTCTCAGCTTAAATCCTACCTCCTCTGGGCAGCCTTGACTCCTGGCATACCCTCATTGCCCCTTACACACCTCCTTCAGAAAAAGTATCAGAATTATTTCTTCACATGTCTGCCCCTCATCACACTGTAGGTCATCTAAGAGCAAGGACCAAGTATTTTTATCTCTGAATCCCAGTCTAGCCCAGTGCTTGTACATGGTAGGTATGTAATACATTTTTGATAAATGAATGAATGAATAAAACCCATGGGTAGAACTATTCTGCAATATATTTTTCATCAAAAAGGAAGCAATAAACAGCTTCTGCTTTATCAAAGAGTCTTCTGCCAAACAAAATCTAAAGGGGATTCTGCAAAGGCATTGCTAACTTTCAGTGTGAACACCATGGTCCTTCTAAAATTAAAGACCCTTAAAAAAATCTCAGCCATTTTACTCCAGCAAATAAACACTCGAATGACATGTTTTTCTATTAAAAACTCATGGGCCTTAAATTTCTTTTTAATCACAGGATTTAGTATTATTACACGTGTTCCATTAACAGGCATATCCAATGAATTCCCTTTCATAAACACTAGTAAGTTCAGTGCAAACCAGCCAGGTGATTAATTTATAATTCTTGACACATTAGGGAGGTGGGTTGGAGGTAAGAAGTAGCAAGCAAGCCTAAGATGGACTGCCTTTTATGCCAACACGACGGACACACACCAACAAACACCTGAGCACACGTACACACGTGCACGCACACACACACACACACACACACACACACACACACCGTCCATGAACACCCACTGTGCTGAACTGGCATTGGCTCCAAATTTGACAAACCAATGCCTGAAGGCAAATAGCTGAGCCTAAACTGTTGCAGGTTCCTTTTCCCATAAAAATAATAATAACGAATAAAAATCACTGGAGCTTGGCCAGAGCCTAATGCAGCACAATTGCTAAATTCAGCATCCTCCTTCCCCACACACACGTACTCCCCACTTGCTCACCACCTCCTTCTTGCCTCTTTAGGCAGGTTATTCTACCTCGAATAAAAAGTCATTCAATAGCTGTTTCAATCCCGAATGCCTAATGCATTAGACTTTCTCCCTAAGGGGAGAAGCCTAAGCTCCAGGGACAGAGATTCTTTCTGCAGGAAGGAGAGGAGCTTCTGAAGAGAGGAGCTTCTGAATGGAACACAGCAGTCACTACCTTGCTGTGATTTTAGGATAGTCAGTTCCTCTCTCTGAGCTACATGAGTACATTTCCATGTGAGTAAATGAGAAGGTCAGCTGTGATGATTCCCTTCACGTCCAACTTTTTATGTTGCACCTGAGAGCATGGACTCCAAAGCCAGACTGATGGGATTCAGATCCCAGCCCTTCGTCTGTTAAATAGTGATGATGATGATGATGATGATGATGATGATGATGATGATAGATGGGTAGGTGATAGATGATAGACAGATAGATAAATAGATTAGATAGATAGATAGATAGATAGATAGAGCTGCTACTCATAGGGTTATAATGAGAGTTAAATGGCATATTTTATATAAGGTTTAAAAGGCAGCCTGGTCCATAGTAAGCTCGATATACAGGTTAGTTGCTGTTATAACAACTAAGAAGGGATTTCCAAAGGTTCTACCATTAACACTCCCTGTCTCATTTCTCTATTTCAGAATAAGAGAGTGATGAACAAAAGCCAAAACTTCACATTTGCTTCCAGACACATGAGGGGAGAGATGTTCCAACGAATCCCTAAGACCCATAGCCCTTGGGCCCCAGGTCAGGTAGGCCTGCAGGGAGGGGGGGACGGTCACTGGCCCTGCCGGGAGGATGGAGGATTGAACGGGAGGAGAGCCACAGTCAGGAATAAATCGTGCTGGCAAAGCAAGAGGAACTCACACGGAGCCTTGGCCACACAGCTTTTGGCAGCATCCAGGCCTCTTCATCTCTCAATTTCATGGTCACCAAAAATCACACATAAAAAGCCCAGTGACTAAATGAATATGGAAACGGAACAGCCTGAAACCCCCAAGATGTGGTCAGTCTGGGTCACCTTCAAGACGTGCGGTGATATCCAAGGACGATGGAAGGTGGGTCTCGGTGACCTTCACTAGGGCATGAGAAGCAGATGAAAATGATATTTTAATCCCCTGAGCTATCGGTGCAGACACCTTCACAGGATCGAAGTCCAAGACAGAAAAACAAACATAGTTCAAATTATTCAATCTTCCAATATCCAAGTTCCTAGGAAGATTTCCTCCTAAATGAGTCACTGGAAACTGCTATTTAAAAAGCAAGTATTCATTTTCCTTTTTTAAAAGCTTGAATACATTGCTGAGTAATAATAACAAGGGAACAAACAACAACCATGTAAACTGAGGCCAGAGGAATGGACTGCAAAATGATTATCCTTGATTCGTGCATTTACCTGGAACCCAATCGACAATGGGCTTTCTCTTTCTTTATTCCCCTCCTAACAGAGCCCAGAAACCAAGGATCTCATCCCCGGAATGTCCACTGAAGGGCTGTGTGTCGCCAAGAAATCTCTTAGCTTCTCTGGGCTTATGGCATCATGTATTCAACAATAACATTACATCCATCTTAGCCCTTGTTCCCAAAGGTTTTAGGCCATCATCCATCAGTTCCCACCCTCCACTGGGAGAAGGTTTCCCCATGAGATGCTTAACACCCTTACACATGCAGGTTTCCACATGCATTCATGAGAATGCAGGTGTCCCGCAGGTGTCCCAGGGGGTTGATAGGCACAAGAGGTGTCTAATATATCACTCCTTGTAAAACTACAGTGTACCGATAGAACTGTAACTTAAATTATAGACCTTAGTAAATAATTATATATCAATACCAGCTCATGAGTTACAACACTTGTAAGATATTAATAATTAGGAAAACTGTGTGCAGGGAAAGAAGGCATATGTGGGAACTCTCTGTACTTCCTAAATCTGTGAACCTAATAATCTGTGAATCTGTAAACCTAAAACTAATCTAAAAAATAAGCAACTAATTTTTTAAAAATAAACAAACAACAAGACACACGCGCGCGCACACACACACACACACACACACACACACAAACACACCAGTTGTAGTTCTACCCATCTCCAGCACACTTAACAACATATCTTGTATCAGTCAGCTCAGGCTGCTATAACAAATAGCCTTAGACGGGGGGAGTACAAACAACAGAAATTTACTTCTCCCAGTTCTGGAAGCTGGAAGTCTAAGACCAGGGTGCCAACGTGGCCAGGGTCTGGTGAGGACCCACTTTCAGGCTGAAGACATATGACTTCCCTTTGTGCCCTCACATGGAGGAGAAAGAGCAAGCTAACTTTCTGGTCTCTTCATTTAAGGGAACTAATCCCATTCACAGGGGCTCAATACTCATGATCTAATTACCTCCCAAGGGCCCCACCTCCTGTGACATCACATTGAGGATTAAATTTCAACATATGAATTTGGTGGGCACACAAACATTCAGTCCATAACATTCATCTTGCCCACAATGTTTATTTTTTCCCCATGGCACTCATGGCTGATATAGCATTATTATAATTATAGTTATGTTTATTTTGGTGTCTACCCCATTCCGGACACAGACACAGTATGGAATGCAGCATCTATGAGGATAAAGGTGTTTCTATCTTATGTTCGCTGATATATTCGTTCCCCAGTATTGCCTAGTGCATAACAGACATTTGAAGACTACTTTTAGGATAAATTAATAAATGAGTGAATAAATGAATACATGAACAACCTTAGCAATCTCAAACTCCTTGGCAGACTAACAGGAGAACAGAGAAACCAGTAGAAATGGGAAATAACCCATGGGCAAAGGAAAGGGATGGTAAGGTTTACACTGGGCTCATCAAGCCCCCCTTCCCACTCTCCACACCCATGAAATCAGCGAGAAGCTAACCTGGAACCATCAATCATCTAGAGCCAACTGGGAAGCCCAAGTCAATGGCAAGAAGCACAGATTATCAAAAGGTGGCCTCTTAGGGGCAAATTTTAACCGTGCCCCGTTTGAGGATCAGACAGAAGCCCTGGGATTGTGGCTTTAAGGGGAGTTATTCCAGCCCCCTAGATTATTTGCAATCAGTGTGCATGGGGAGGACTAGGAGATGAACAAGTGGTGATGCTGAGGATTAGCCAAGTGCAGAGTTAAGAGGCCAGATGTCGAGGGCTTACTCTATGTGCTCCATTTGGACTTTACTGTGTAAACTTCACAGCATCTCTGGGAGACAGAAAAACTGTTACCCCCATTGTAGCAAAGACAATATCAGGAGTTCTCACTGCTGTGTTTTATCCAACACACAGGAAGGCCTCCCATGACCACTTGCCTGGATTCAGAAAAGGACCCTATGCCTGGCTTCTGGCTAGTGGAATGTAGGCAGAAGGGATGCACCCACTTTCCAGTGTGGTTCATCAGAGATCAGCATTTTGTAGTCTTTCACTCTCTCCCTCATCAGACAGCAAATGAGGAAGGAAAGAGGGAAGGCAGAAAGGAGGGAAAGGAGTAAGGGAGGGGAGGAGGGACAGGAAGGAAGGAAGGGAGGGAAGAAGGGAAGGAACAAGGGAAAGACGGAAGGACGGAAGGAAGGAAGGAAGGAAGGAAGGAAGGAAGGAAGGAAGGAAGGAAGGAAGGAAGGAAGAAAGAGTAAGTGTGTCAAACTACTGAGAATTGCTCTGTTACCACAGCTGGAGTTATACAACCATTTTACACAGGAGAAAACTGAGGCACAGTTGTAGTAATTTGCCTCAGTTGGTATTGCAGCTGACACTTGAACTCAGGAAGTTGGCCTGAGCCCATTAGCTTCATCCACTACAAGTGTGGGTTCCAGGGGGCCTAAGTTCCTTTCTTCAGTGCTGTTCCCTCACAGTAGGCGAGCCCAGAGGCCAACATCAGGGAACATCTCACACTTCCAGTAGGGGGACGGGCAGAGCAAACAGGTTCTACAGAATGAGGTCGCCCAAGAATTCCGTGTCTATGCACAGGCTACCTACTTAATTTTGAGACAGATGGTATATGGCATTTTCTGTTCATTAAATTCCTCAATATAACTTTATGGTAAGAATGCTTGTCTTGTATTTCATATAGTCCCAGGAGTGCTAGGAAAGGGGATTAAGCCACCCAGCAACACTGCATGAAATTAATTAACTGGCAGAATTCACAAATGCTCACTACATTACGGTACTACATGCAGAGGAAAAGAAGGTAGTGGAAAAGGACACTTGATGATCTCTGGGAAGAAGGAAGGAAGAACCCGTGCACACTCACTCTGGGGCAATCTTGAGAAGGAGTGTCTGTTTACTTTATTTCATTTATTCCATCATCCCGCCAACACTGCAAAAGAGGCATTATTGTCTCCATCTATACAATGGATGTATAGATGTCTCCATCTATACAATTGTATAGGGACAATAATTATATAATAATTATTATGTTGTATAATATAATTATAATTACAGTTAATCTCTACCTTAAGGTAGAGAAGAAAATCAACACCAGCTCTCACTGGCAGCAGAGTTCAAACTTTTTCACTACAATCCATGGCCCCTCAACAAGATTGTTTTTAACTGAAATAAGTTCTGACAGAAGAAAAAGAGCCACCTGAGATGGGTTAGGGCATCTCCTTTCCTGGAACTGTTCCAACAAAATTGATCCTAAAGCCAATTTCTATAAAGCAAGTTCAAATTTCGTATTGACCCTCAGAGTTGGGAAAATGAGTTAAGTTGTTTTATAGAACAAGGTGGAAAGACAATAATAGCTGATTTCTACCAAATGCTTACTAGGTGCTCAACACATTATGTGTGTTATTTTTGTCACATTCCCAACAAATCTATGGGATATGCTGTTATTAGTCTCATGTTGACAGATGAGAAAGTGGGGAAAATCAGCGGATAACTCATACACCTACAGCCACACAGCTGGCCTCAGCCAGAATGGAAGCACAGGTAATCTGATGGTGGAGGCAAGGACCCCTTTAAAACCTACACCAAGCCAGGGGCACCTGGGTGGCGCAGTCGGTTAAGCGTCCGACTTCAGCCAGGTCACGATCTCGCGGTCCGTGAGTTCGAGCCCCGCGTCAGGCTCTGGGCTGATGGCTCAGAGCCTGGAGCCTGTTTCCGATTCTGTGTCTTCCTCTTTCTCTGCCCCTCCCCCGTTCATGCTCTGTCTCTCTCTGTCCCAAAAATAAATAAACGTTGAAAAAAAAAAAAAAAAATTTTAAAAAACCTACACCAAGCCAGACACTGTGCAAAGCATGTTTCACCTATCAATTTGTTTAATACTCAAAGTAATCCTATTGTTACCCCTATTTATAGATGAGCGAACCAAGGTATGGGAAAAATTAAGTAAGATGAAGTATCCACAAGTCTACACAGCTTGTACACGGCAGAGTCAGAAGCCAGATGCAGGTGGGTTGGTTCCAGTGTCTATTCTTGTAACTGCCACTCTGTACTGTCTTATTCCAGAACCTACTCACAAATACACTAACTATAATTTTTCCCTTGGCTAGAGGCCACAACTGCACAAAGGGAGTGTCTCCGCTGTATTTAGTGACAGCATGATTCCTCACCCTCCACCCCCAGTCACCTGCCCCAAATTTCCAATTCTGTACTGTTATAGACTGAATGTGAGTGCCCTCTCTACCACATTTGTATGTTGAAGTCCTAACCCCAGTGTGCTGGTATTTGGAGGTTAGGCCTTTGGAAAGTAATTAGAGTAAGACACAACCATGAAGGTAGGGCCCGCAAGATGGTATTAGTGCCTTTATAAAAAAAGATACCTAGTAGGGCACCTGGGTGACTCAGTTAAGCATCTGACTCTTGATTTTGGCTCAGGTCATGATCTCATGGTCCTGAGATCGAGCCGTGAGTCAGGCAGGCTCTGTGCTGAGCATGAAGCCTGCTTGAGATTCTCTCTCTCCCTCTCCTTCTGTCCACAGCACCCCCCCCCCAAAAAAAAAAAACAGAAAGAAAGAAAGAAAGAAAGAAAGAAAAAAAGGAGGAAGGAAGGAAGGAAGGAAGGAAGGAAGGAAGGAAGGAAGGAAGGAAGGAAGGAAAGGAAAGACACCAAAGAGCTTGAAGCCTGCTTGCTCTGTCCTGCGACTCCCATAAGCCTGTGAAGACTCAGCAAGAAGACAGATATCTGCAAGTCAGGAAGAGGGCTCTCAGAAATTGAATCAGTCAGCACCTTGATATTGGACTTCCCAGCTCCCAGGACAGTGAGAAATAAATGTCTGTTGTTTAAGCTACTTAGTTCATGGCATTTTGTTATAACAGCCAGAGCTGACTAATACAGGTATCCATACCTATACCCTCTTGAGAATTTCTCCTGAACCCGACAACTTCAATTGCATCAGGACTGCATCTCTCAGTCTCCTAGAATTTAGTTCTAGTCTCCCTTTTCTTCAATATTTCCAGGAGCATGATGAATGAAAAAGATTTGAAATGAATTATTAAAATTTCCACTAGTACGAAAACCTCAGCACACCTCCCCAGATGACGTCTCTCCCCTTCAGATGTACCTGAACAGGAAAGCGATCCATGTGAGAGGATCCAGAATGGATGAAATTACAGACATGTCATGTTCCTTCCCTGTATTCATTCCCTACCGCTGCATGACAAATTAATCCAAAACTTAGAATTAGCTTTTATTATCACATAGATTCTTTTGACCTACAATCTGGGCGCAGCTTATCTAGGTTCTTCAGTTCAGGGTCTCATAAGCATTGGCCAAGGCAGCCTGAGTCATCTCAGCTCAACTGGGGGAAGGAAAGGGGGTACAGGGAAGATTCACTTCCATACTCATTCACGAGCCTTCCAGAGACATCAGCTTTTAGTCGCATGAGCCTAGTCTTAGACCTATTCCCAACACAGAGTTTACATCCCCCAGAGTAAGGTCTATGAAAAAGAGATACAGAGCAGGTACCCAAGATGGAAACTATAGTCTCTTTGCAACCTGATCTTGGAAGTGACATCCCATCACTTCAATTATATTCTATTCATGAGAAGTGAGTCTGCAGGTCCAGCCCACCCTTAAGGGAAGCGGGTTATATAACAGTGTAACTACCAGAAAGCTGGGATCATTGAAGGCCATTTTAGAAGCTGCCTACCACATTCCCTACATTGAAATTCCCTAGAAATTAGAGCTACTTATAGTAATCTGGCAGTTTACTACAGCTGATTATGATGAGTTATCTATCAGATGAAAATCTTAACTTGAGTAATAGATACTCAATAGACACAGGCCTAAACAGTGTGGAAATGTAGTCTTCCAATAACTACTAAACTGCCAGGCTCTCTCCAATAAGCTTGCCAAACATGTACAAGATTCAGCATTAGGTGATTTAGGGCTTCATCCAGATCATCAGAGCACCTCTCTCTCTCTCTCTCTCTCTCTCTCTCTGTCTCTGTCTCTGTCTCTGTCTCTCTATTGCCTCTACCATATATTACGCTCACTGTACCTCAGGGCTATCTCCCCTCTCCATCAAAGATGGCTGCCAGCAGCCATTTTAGGCTCTCCAAACTCAATTCTCGCTTATAAAGTGAATATGAAATAGATGCTTATCTCATTATTTCCTATAAAATTGTTGTTGTTGTTGTTGTTATCATTATAAACATAAAGGAAGGTTCTACTAGGTCCTAAGGAGTGAGGAGTCCTGGGAAAATCATAATATTGGATCCAACACAAATTGAAGAGCATGTCAATGAGAGCCTTGCAGAAGACAAAAATTGTGGTATGTGGATCAGGGTGTTTTATTTATTTGCATTGGTGGGGAAGGGACAGAGAGAGCTGGAACTATGGATCCTTATATGAGTCTACCTTGCCTACTTTTTAGTGAAAATCCTACTTTTGAGTGGAAATCCTTCCTTCCACTCTGGCCTCTGTTTTCCTGAGTTATAACACTGTTCTTTATGACACTATCTTGCTCTAATTTGCTCACACACTCCTCTCCTTTAGTAGATAAGTTCCTTGAGACTAGAGGCTATGTTTTATTTTATAGGTATATCCGACACCTACCACAATGCCTCTACTAGCCAGAGTTCTCCAGAGAAACAGAACTGAGAGAGAGAAAGAGAGATTATAAAGAATTGGCTCAAACAGTTATGGAGGCTGAGAAGTCCATACCCAGGAGAGTCAATGGTACGATTCCAGTCTGGTCCAAAGGTTTGAGAACCAGAAGAGGCAATGGTATAAGTTCCAGTCCAACTGTGAGTCCAAAGGCTGGAGAAGACTGAAGTCCCAGCTCAAAAATGGTCAAGCAGAGAGAGAGAATTCTTTCTTACTCAGCCTTTTATTCTATTCAGTCCTTCAATGGATTGGATAAGGCCCACCCACATTGGGGAGGGCAATCTTCTTTCTTCAGTCTACTGGGTCAAGTGTTAATCTCATCAAGGACACTCTCACAGACACAGTCAGTACCATATTTAATTATCTGAGCATCCCTTAGCCCAATCAACCATGACATAAAATCAATCATTGCAATGCCTGACACATATATCAAAAAATTGATAGGGTCACTTGGGTGGCTCAGTTGGTTGAGCATCTGACTCTTGCTTTCAGCTCAGGTCATGAGATCGAGCCCCACGTTGGGCTCTGCACTGACAGCACAGAGCCTGCTTGGGATTCTCCCTCCCTCTCTCTCTGCCCCTCCCCTACTCATGTGTTTTCTCTCTCTCTCTCTCTCCCTCAAAATAAATAAATAAAACATTAAAAAATAAAAATAAATAATAATTTTTTTTTTAAATGGATAAGTATGGTGAAAACATCTATCCCATTGCACTCCTGATCTTATATCTAATACCCACTCACTAGACTCTCTGGTTCCCAGCATCACCTCCCCAAGGTTTCAAATTTTCTTCTAAAAAGAACACTTGGGTCCTCATCATACACTAGTATGGCTGAGCGAGAACAATGTAACTATCAGCTTACATAATAATAGCTACCAATTCTGTGAGTGCTTTCTACATGCCACAGACTGTATTAAAAGGTTGACTAATTTAATGTCTCATTTATTGTCACAATAACCCAATTAGGGCAACATAATTATTAGCCCCTGTTTAACGTATAGGGAAACTGAATCTCAAACATGGGAAATAGGCAGATACTACTCTGAACTCCAAGAGTGAACCTCAGAGTCAGGATGGTGAACCACTCTGTTGTGGTCGTTAACAGGTTCAGGTTCTGTCTGGCCAAGGTCCACCAGTTGAGGAAGAGAAAAGGGTGGTGTGGGGAGAAAGGGACAGCTCTGTGACCAGGGGTCTTAAGAGTCTTAGGGAGTCTTAGAAAAGTGAAAGTTCTAGAGTAAAGAGTAATAGAAATAGAGCTTACTGTGCCTGAAAATACAGAGATAAGGTGGGAAGTCACTATTCCAATAAGAGAGGGAGATGTGGAGGCCCAGGTGGGGCTGGGGAGAAAGGGCAGAAACCATGAAGACCCTGGAGAGGAAGCAGTGGTACTTCCTTCAGAAGGAAGATGTACCAAAGCAGTTATCCCCATGGGTGGCTGCCCATCAGCAGTGAGAACTTTTGAGCTTTTGCTCATTGCTCATCTCCCACAAACCCGTTGCTATATTAGGCTTCGACACCCACACGTGGCCTCTGCGGGTGGTGTTATCTCCAGTTTGTGGATGAAAAACTGAGTGTTTAGAGAGGTTAAGAAAATGTCTGAGATGGAATGAATAGGTCGATTGCAAGACAAAAGCAAGACATCAAATCTCACAAGGCACTTTTGCGAATAGTGTGATATGCACGTGTGCATTTCAACAACCCAGCTTGATGGTTCTTATCCTCTGGCAATTCGGGAAACGCCGAGTCCATCTGTACGGACACACATCTCTGACTAATCGGCCCTGTGCAGCAGTCAGCTGGAGGCTGGTAGCCGGGGGCACAGAGCAGCGGCAGATTCCTGTTGGGGGGGGGGGGCAGAGGTGCAGATGGTTTGGGTGTCAGAGCAGGGACCGACATGGGTAGGACAGCCTTGACAACGGTGTCGACAACCACCAGGAAGGCAGCACAGTGATGCCCTGAGGTGAATGTTGGGGGTCTGACGTATCTGGACCAGGCTCCCTTTAACCAGCTGTGTGGCCCAGGCAGGTCACTCGAACTTTCTGAGTCTCAGTGTCCTCACATGTAACTTGGGGCTCGTGAGGCCTCCCTTGCAGGATTACCGTGGGGACCACCCACCCTGTGTGAAGCGCCAGGAACAAGGTAGCTGCTCCACAGTGGTAAATCTTATTGTCGTCCACTCCATCACAGGGCCCAGACCCACCTTTGCAGTGTCTCAGTCCAGTGGCCTAGTGTAACAGGACACCGCAGCCCGAGGACTCATCACAAGCTTATTTCTCGCAGCTATGGAGGGTGGACATCCACGGGCAAGGAGCCAGAAGATCCAGTGTCTGGTTACAGACTGCCAGCATCTTGTCTTGTCGCGTCCTTACATGGTGGAGAGCAGAGTGAGGGAGAGGGTTCGCTGGTGACTCTTACGCAGGCCCTCATTCCACCAGGGGCACCCGCCCCCTGGCGGCCGCATCTGATCCTAATCGCCTCCCAAAGGCCCACCTCCTTATACCATTGCACTGGAGAGTAGGGCTTCAACACACAAAGGGGGCAGGATGGGGCAAGCATTCGGTTGGTAACAATGAAGCAGCTGGAGGGGTCAGGATCTCGGAAACAATAGCAACAGGAAACCTTGCGTGCACCTGTGGGGGGGGGGCACATGTGTGTGTGTGCACATGTGTGTGTGTGCATGCCTGGGCAGCGCTGTCCAACAATATCCACCTCCGATATCCAACTTGGCCTTGCAAGGCCCATCCTGGCAGCCTGTGAGGGGCCAAGGCAGGGATGGCCTTCGCAACTTCCGGAAACAGCGAACAGAGGTGGACCCAGGTGCGGGGAGCTGCCCCAGGTTTCCCAGCGGGGACCGAGGGGTCAGAGCTAAGAATGCAACCTTCTTCTTCCAGCAATTCATCCACAGCACTCTTCCTGGGGCTTGAATCTGAGAAGCTGGGAGGCCTCATTCCCCAACAGGTGGTATTAGAGGTGGGAAGGCAGAGAGAAGGAGGGAAGGAAACGAGGCAGTTACCAACTTGGACAAGGGCCCCCGATCTCTACGAAGTGGTTGACGTGTTGCTTAAGTTTGTAAGTGGATCAGAGAGAAGCCCAGCCCAGCTCCATCGCTGAGTAGAGCTTATTGGCACTAACAGTGCGTTTCGTGCCACCTCCTTCACGCAGATGCACAGTGAGCCTCAGCAAGCCAAGTGTCACCCTTCTCCTTCAGTCCCTTTTCTGGCTTGCCCGTCACGAATGATCCAGAAGCCGGGTCACTGGCAAAGCCCTGATCCCCAGGGTCAGTTCCCTTTAAGGGAGTTGCAGGGGGTGGGGCGGGGGGCAGAGAGCGCTGGTCCACTTCAGACGTGGGCTCCTCCCCTTTCTCAGAGCAGACAGATTGGCCAGGCTGAGCCTCGGACAGAGTCCTTTCCCAGGAAGTGAGGGAGGAAGAGAGAAGAGGGAGAAATGGATTCAGCCTATGTTTTATCATGTATCTGCTCTAGTGCTGGGCACGACCCCACATTCCAAGAATGCAGCAGTCAACGGGACAGACGCTGGCCTGCCCTCCTGGGGCTTAGGCTCACATGGGCCATGCGTGGAAACTGCTTGGAGTGAGAGCCTGCCATCAATTCCCAAGAGATTTTACCTACCGAAGGAAGGTCAGGGAGCCAACAAAGCACAATTACTTGTTTCCTCCTGTTATATTCCTTCCCCCAGACTTGATCTCTTGCTGCTATTAAGAACGGCTAGAATTAGGGGCCCCTGGGTGGCTTCATCGCTTGACCGTCCACTCTTTTTTTTTTTTTTCAATGTTTATTTATTTTTGGGACAGAGAGAGACAGAGCATGAACAGGGGAGGGGCAGAGAGAGAGGGAGACACAGAATTGGAAACAGGCTCCAGGCTCCGAGCCATCAACCCAGAGCCTGACGCGGGGCTCGAACTCCCGGACCTCGAGATCGTGACCTGGCTGAAGTCGGACGCTTAACCGACTGCGCCACCTAGGCGCCCCTGACCGTCCACTCTTGATTCCAGCTTAGGTCACCATTCAAGGGTGGTGAGATCGAGCCCCAAGTCAGGCTCTGTGCTGAGCATGGAACCTGCTCAGGATTCTTTCTCTGCCTCTGCCCCTCTCCCCTACTCATGTGTGCTCTCTCTCTGTCTCTCAAATAAAATTAAAAAAAAAACAAAAACAAAAAACCCAGCTAGGATCACTTTAGATTTACATTCAGGGCAACAGGACAATGAGAGGAATACAAAGTAATGGGAGAGGCCAATACGGTCAGCATATAAATATCTCTTTCAGCTTTGTATTTGAACTCAGGGCCCTATAACCCTCCATTGCCCCCACCTCCAGCACATATATTAATAACTAATTCCCCCAAAAGGAAATGCCTGTTAACTGGACCAAGGATGCCACTGTAGCAGGGTTCAGCCAACTTTTCTGTAAAGAGTCAGATAGTAAATATTTTTAGGCTCTGTGGGCCAAGGGAAAAATGGAAGACATTAGGTGGTTACTTTTATCACAAGAGAGTACACAAATCTCGCCAAGCCTGTTATTGATGAACTCCAAACTATCATAGAAATGGAGCACTTTTTCCTAATATATTTGTGAGAAAAATCCAGTTCTTCGAGGGATGACATTTTGCTTTACTGGGGTGCGAAGCTGATGTTCTCTGTCATCAAAATTGATCTCAAATGTCATCTGTGAATGTTTATCTGTAATGTCATTTCACACATTTCATCTTTGAAGATGTATTCTTCTTGTGATGTGTTTTGTTTAGCTATTTTTTTTTTAATTTTTTTTAATGTTTATTTAGTTTTAAGAGAGAGAGAGACAGAGACAGAGCATGAGCAGGGGAGGGGCAGAGAGAGAGGGAGACACAGAATCGGAAGCAGGCTCCAGGTTCTGAGCCATCAGCACAGAGGCCGATGCGGGGCTCGAACTCACAGACCGTGAGATCATGACCTGAGCTGAAGTCGGACGCTCACCTGACTGAGCCACCCAGGCGCCCCTTGTTTAGCTATTTAAAATGAAAAAAAAAAAAATTTCTTAGTTTATTGACCATTTAAATATAGGCAGGGGTGTCTCCCACGACCCCCACCCCAGGCCCTCCCCCATCTCTTCCTACTTTGCTGATCTATACAGTGTAGTTACAGGGCCTGTCTGCTAGATGGGGAGTTCCTGGTTAGAAGGCTGGCATTTTCACCACCAGCTCCTGCTGTTTCCTTCCTCAGTAAGTAAACATAATAAGCAACTTTAATAATTACTATTCATCAAGAATGAAGGAAGGAAGGAGGAGAGACAAGGAGGGAAGAAGGAAGGAAGGGAGAAAGGGAGAAAGGGAGAAAGGGAGAAAGGGAGGAAGGGAGGGAGGAAGGAAGGAAGGAAAGAAGGAAGGGAGGAAGGAAGAATGGAAGGAAAGAAGGGAAGAATAGAGGGAGAAAGGAGGGGAAAAGTATATTTTTAAGACCTACTGTGTTGCAGGCCTTGTGCTAAATATTTTATACCTAATATCTCACTGAATCCTAATAATCCTCTAAGGCGCATGTTATCGCATTGTACAGATAAGGAAAGTAAAGCTCAGAGAGGTTAAGCAGTTTGACCTAAGTCACAGAGCAAACGAGTGGCAGAGACCAGCTCCCCACTCAGGCAAGGGTTAACTCAGAAGCCCTGTGTCCTATCCACCTTTGACCGCTTCCCTGGAACCTGTCAAATCCACAACCCAAAATGCAGGTCCTCAGTGTCACTGTATTCTTGTTGGTTGGTCTCTCTGTTTTGGAGATGCACACAGATAAAGCCCATTTCTGCAGAAGCCACACCTGGGCGCATCCAATCTTTTCCTTGAAAACCAGGAGAAAAGAACAGTTTCGAGTTCGAGCAGCGTCCTGGCACGGTGAAGTGTTTGAAAAGAAAGGGCCCTTTGTCGCTGGTGTTGCACTGTGGACGTAATCTCATTTTCAGCTAATCAATTCATATACAGTAAAAAGCCTAATGTGATTCCTCATTAGCCGAGGGCCATAAAGAAGCCGGTTCCGAGGCTGCACTAAATCCCAAAATGGCTGGCACCTCCCTGCTTGGCGATTATCAAATTGGCTGGCATTAATCATTTTTAATGGCCAATCTGTGTGTGTGTGTGTGTGTGTGTGTGTGTTATTTTAAAAAGAAAAAAAGGGGGGGGGGGAGTGTAGCCTTGTCTGATTACTGGCGTAAAAGAAAACAAGCAGGCTTAGTAAAATCTCATTTTTTTTTTTAAAAAACATAGTGGGAGAGAAGCAAGGGGAGGCAGGGAGCCCGAATCACTTGTGTTGGGTATTTAGCTGTGACCGGCAAAACAGACCATCAAGAGGGGGCCTTTCAGCAGAGGCCTGCAGGGGGAGGCCGTCAATGGCCCCTTTATTTGGGAAAGATGGATTATTTTAAATAAATTACAGAGCACTTTCGCTGAATAAACAGCGCCTCCGTGGCTGCGGTGCGCTGCACATGCTTAATTGCGCCACAGAAAATCCTAAGTGACTCTTGAGCCTGGGTCCCGCCTTTGATTTTGCTGATAGGGCCTGAGTCGTCCGGTCGGGCCCAGATGGTTCCAGGCTGCAGGGCAGTGCCAGGGAGAAGAAAACAGCGAGTCTGATCGGAAATATATACTTAGAATATTTCGGAAAACCAGAAGGACGGAGGGTTCCCAAAAGTGCACAAGGCTGCCTCCGAAGCGAGCCGTCCGAGTGTCCTTTTGACTTGCGTTTGATATGTTAAATGCCCCCCACGTTTACGGCGTGGAAACCCACTCGAACGTCTCAGAGATTCTTTGGCCAAAGCATGAGGACCTTCACCCCACGCCCTCGCCCCTGCTGGCTCCCCTTCCCCAACGCACACCTCCCCCCGCCTCCCCAGACCCCGTTCCTGTCCTTTCTCTGGGCCGAAGGTCTACCGTGAGAACTGCACCCAAAGAGAGATTTGTAAATCCTTTTTAAGAAATGCAGCACAATCTGACCTTGTTTTAGAAACAGGTTAAAGTGATTTATTATGTGAGGACCCGGAGTGACTACAGGCGGGAGTCAGGCTAATGCCAGGAGGAGGAAGGGGCATTTGAGCCCTTCCCAAGGAACCCAGCCCCAGGCAGGGAGCCTGAATAGGAGGGATGATGAAGAGGCCTGAGCACAGGCCAATCAAGTCAGGAGAACAGGTACCCTATGTTTTGTGGGAGGCACGGAGTATTAATTTTGACAGCCGGTATTACAGAAAGTAAAATGACCCTCACTTGCTAATATCCCCCAAATTGAATTGCAATAAGCAAGCGGCTACCAGTTGCCTTGATGAACGGCAATCAAGGAGGGGGGGAGGGGGGCGGGAAGAAAGATGGATATAGTCAAGCCTCACAAAAATCGTAGAATCTGGGCTTCCTCTTGAGAGTTTCAACACATACTACTTTAATAAGGGACTTACCACCCTCTCCCCGAATGTAGCTGTGAAATTCTTCCCCAAAGGTGACACAATTAATTGCATTTGCAGTTAACACAATTAAAGTGTAGCTGAAAGCCTGGCCTGCACCTAATAAATCTTCAATGTCAAGAGGGATAATCGAGATGATAAATCATCGGGTTATACCACCTGAGAAAGTATATAAAAGCCCAGTATCGTGGGAAAGGATGAGCAATTAACTGATGGATAACAAGCTAGTCCGGCTACCTTAGTTGAGATGCCACAATTCTTATCAGACCTCTTCTTCTTGTTTAGTTTTGCATAGAACCATAAAGACGGCTTTACAGAGACCCATTGCAAACTTGCTGTTCATAAAGTCCCCTCAGAAGATGGTTTGCCAGCAACTTGGACTCGGTGTGTTGATTGTTGAGCTCCTAATCTCTCTTCCATAAATCAGTGGAATTTAGTGAACAAGGAGGCTGACCCTCAAAGGACTTATAATAAGAGGGGGAAGGAGGACATAATACAAAAGGAAAATTAATCCATCCAAAAAAGGTGCCCATCAAACTCTGTAAAATGGGTATAGTCTTGGACAAGTTACTTAAATTTCCCAAGAATTAGACTCCTCGTATACTAACGAGGAGACTACTGGGGCGTCTGGGTGGCTCAGTTGGTTAAGCATCCAGCTTTGGCGCAGGTCATGATCTCGTGGTTTGTGGGTTCAAGCCCCATGTCAGGCTCTGGGCTGACAGCTCAGAGCCTGAAGTCTGCTTCGGATTCTATGTCCCCCTCTCTCGCTCTCTCTGCCCCTCCCCCACCTGCACTCTGTCTCTCTCTCTCTCTCTCTCTCTCAGAAATAGACATTTTTTTAAAAACGAGGCGAATACTATGGGATTCAAAATTCAAATGCTGTTTTGAGGACTAAGAAAAAAACCAATACAGTGAAATCTGTAATAGTAGGTGTATAATAAATATCTGGATTTTTTTAAGTAAACAAAGGCCGCAGGGGTGAAGGAAAGCATGTCTGATGAGACACAAGTCTTATTCAGAGTTCTAGGTGATTAGGAAGACGTGTGTGGCAGCAACAGCTTGCTTCCAGATGATAGAAGATCTTAAATACCAACTGTGGGCTTTGTCCAGAGAGTCAAATGGAGCTATGGATGGATTTTGAGGTTGGCAGTGGGTGGTGTTACCAAAGCTGGCATTATCACAGGAATCTGCCCTCTACAGAAAAGGAAGGAGAACGTGAAGTAGGCGCAGAGGTACAGGTGTTTTACCACCATCTTGTAGACACGAGAGAAAGAACTGGGTGGGGGTGTTTTCAGTATGATTGAAAATGAGAGCGCAAGAAGCAACAGAAGGCAAAGAACAGGGAAAGCCAAATCTCAGTCTGAAACTTGATTTGGGGGAGACTGGAAAAATTCATTCATTCACTCATTTATTGATTCCAAAACCCATTTAATGGTCATCTATTATTTCCAGATACTGTGCTAGAGAATATAAACAAAGAAGAGCTCACATTCTAGCTAGCCTGATAGTCATGTGAATAAACAAATGTATGACACGTCTTATAATCAGTACATGTGTATAATGGTACATAAGGTTAATATGAATGTGCCAGCATCAAACTCTACAAAGTCAGGAAAAGCCCCCCGGGGGATAAGGTGATGTTGGAGCTGGATCTAAAACTTTCCCTAGATAGAAAAGGAAGGAACAGCATCCAGGCAGAAGCAACAACATATGCAAGAACACAGAGATGTGAAATTGAATGCTCTGTTTGGGAAACTTGGAGAAGTTTGTTCCAACTGTTAAATTGCATGGTCAGGGAAATGAATGTTGGTGGAGGCCACCTCATATAGGTCCTCATACATTATGACAAGTTTCACTTTTACCCCATAGGCCACAAGCAAGCCAACAGAAGCTTTCAGTGCTGTAAGTAGGCCAATATCGTTAACAGAAACAGGGGCCTCCAGATGGAGAACTAATAGCAAAAGAAAGACGCTGAATTTGATGTCAAGCATGCTGAATTAGGGGAGACACCAGGTCATCTATGTGGAAATGTTCAGTACGTAATTATGGAAGTAACTCTAATCTGTAGAGAAGTAGCTGGGTTGAAAGAATTTTCAAGTGGCTGCACAAAGGTGACTGGTAAAGTTCGCAATGTTCCAGAAGGGTACAGAGAGAGGAGAGAGGATCCTAAACTCAGTTGTGTAAACCCTGAGCTCCCAAAGAAGGAAGACGAGCCAGACAACAAAAGGTAGAAGGAGAATGGCTCACTGGAGGAAAGGGAAGCCCAGAGGAGAAAAAAATCAGCAGATTCAGGATAATCCAAGGACAGAGACGGGGCTAACAGAAGCAATCCAAACAACCTGCCGTTGTTGGCACAGGGAGAGAGACTCCAAGAAATGGGGCACAAAAAGTAGAAAACATTCCTTGCCTGATGAAACTCAATATTTATTTGGAAAAGCAAGGTTAATCTTCTTTTTAAAATAGCAAATAATAAAAGACAAGATAAAACTCACTCCACAGTATGTGGTACCTTTCATAAGAGCGATTGAAAATCTGAGAAGGGCAGGTTGGTGGATGGGCTGGACTGACCTTGGCCTTGAAGGACAGGAAGAAACTGGCTGGAGAAACAAGATTACAATAGGCCATTCTTGTAGGAGGAAATTCCTGAACTGAGGCCGAGAGTCAGGAATGAGCGTGGTGTTTTGTCAGGACAGCTAGAAGCCCAAGCTGTCGGGCTGAGAATCTGAATTTGAAAAGAGTAGGAAACAAGATAGGATAGGTTGGAATGGAATGGAATATGAGGGCCTTGAAAGTCAGGTAGAGAAATTTGTGTTTGCCGACCCGACCTTCAGTAGAAGTAGACAGTTGAGCACATATCCTCAGTTCCATCCAGTTCTGAACCAGCTCACAGGCTTCCATTCATTCATTCTTTCATTCACTCCTCCACTGAGTGAGTGATGAGCTGGATGCGAGAGATACAAAGACCAGGAAGGCTCAAGAGACCCAGACAATCACCTCCATTCTTCCTTCCATTTTCATTTGTGCAGCAGCCCCAGTAACACACTGCACTAGGATCTAGGTTTACAAAGGCCAGGACAAGCCAGTCTGTCATCAGTAAGATGCCCTATCACTGAGCTCCTTCACCTGTCTCTTCTTGTAGTGGCCACTGAGAGGCTCTGGAACTACTTTCTCCATTCTTCCATATTAGCTTCTGGCTTACTCTCCCTCTATCATGACTGCTATAATTCTTGGCAGGTATTTTCACAAATAATCCTTCTATTAAGGTGGCTTCTCAATTCCCTTGTCCTCTTCTCCTCCAATGATCTTACCTTCCACCTACCTCAGTCATACTTGAGAACCCATCATGATCAGTTACTGTAGCCTCTTCCTAATCTCAATTTCAAGCCTCCCCCTTCACCCCTTCTCCCAACCTTCAGCTCCGGTGATTCTTCTGTTTCCTCAGTCCCTTCTTGTCTGAATCAGATTCCAAAAGCTCTGGACGAAGCCCTCAATCCCCTTGCTTGTCTCTTCTCCACTATGCTCACTAGAAAATCTCAATGAGAGGGGCGCCTGGGTGGCGCAGTCGGTTAAGCGTCCGACTTCAACCAGGTCACGATCTCGCGGTCCGTGAGTTCGAGCCCCGCATCAGGCTCTGGGCTGATGGCTCAGAGCCTGGAGCCTGTTTCCAATTCTGTGTCTCCCTCTCTCTCTGCCTCTCCCCCGTTCATGCTCTGTCTCTCTCTGTCCCAAAAATAAATAAACGTTGAAAAAAAAAAATTAAAAAAAAAAAAAAGAAAATCTCAATGAGATTGAATTCCACTTCTGCCTTGGGCATTTGAATGTGCCAGGGAAAATGCAATCCAGAGTGATCAGGATCACCCTGAATGTATGACAGCCATTCCCAAGTATGTCTTTAGTGCTACCTGGCAAGCCTAGGACATTGATCTGTGATATCTGTCTCTGCTATGTCCACTCCTTGCTTCTGAAATCCCCAAACCCACTCTCAACTAATAATCTTACATATCAGATATGGGTGAGACAAGAGGTACTAGGAGGTAGGCAAAATTCCTCTCCAGCTGTGAAACCAGATAGGTTATGTACTTTGAAAATACAACGGCAAGACAGGCATAGTATAGGAAAAGAGGTGACAGTTCCCTTGGAAATTCAAAACCTAGAAAGACAAGTATCATCAGACCTCAAGTCTTGAGAATAATCCTCTTTGACTCAGAGTTCTGCCTTCTGGACCCACTAGGGCAACAGTTTCACCCTCAGGAACCCCTGGCTGCACCAGGCAGAAGTCACACCCCACAGCTCCCAGTGGTCACTGTCTGGCCTGTTGAAACAAAGGAAGCAGTATGCATGATTTCTCAATCACCTTCAGGGTCATCATTCCCTTGTCTGGAAGAATAGGGTGCATTTCAACTGAATAACTCTGGTTCTGTCCTGTAGAATCTAAGAAGTCCTCCGTTTTATCCTGCTTCTGTCTTCTTCAGTTCAAACTGGCAGTGTTTCTACTGCAGTGGTTTATTACATCCACTGTTCACACCCATACGGATCTCCTTAACAAATGACTATTCAGCCACACTCTTGGTGTTCTCTATAATGCGAATAGACTGGCTCCTCTTTAGTTAGCAATCCCTTCCTGCATCCATTTCTCTCCTCTCACACTTTACCATAAGCAGGCGGGAGGAACCAAGCTGTTCCTTCAAAACTTTGCTGAGCGACCCAGCTTCATCCCTCACAAGGCTGACCTTCCCTTCCTTCCAGAACACACAGGTCAGCCATGTTACTTTCTACTTGGTAACAAGAATTGCCTCTTCTCCATTGTCCAATACAATGCTCCTTGCTCCCATTGAGGACCTCACCAGAATGGCCTTGACCATCATTATTTCTGTCAACATTCAACACTTTCTCTAGCACATGCCACAAAACTCTTCTAAGCCACTACCTCTTAGCCAGTTCTAAAGCTGCCTCCACATTTTTGGGTGTTTGTTACAGCAACACCCTACTCTCAGTATCAGTGACAATTGCTGTCTTGGTCCACTCAGGCTGCTGTGACAAATACCATGGATTGAGTGGCTTAAACAACATTTATTTCTCACAGTCCTGGAGGCTAGGGAGTCCAAGAGCAAGCTGCTGGCAGATTCAGCTCTTGGTGAGGGCTCTCCTCCCAGCTTACAGACAGCTGCCTTCTTGCTACATGCTTACATGGCCTCTTCTTGGCACATGCACATGGAGGGAATCTTTCTGTCTTCTTCTTTGGAGGGTAACTGTCTCATCATGAGGGTCGCACTCATGATTTTATCTAAACCTAATTATCTCCCAAATACAGCACCTCCAAATACCATCATGTTAGGAGTTAGGGCTTCAACATACAAATTTGGGAGGGCAGGGTAGGGAACACCCGACCTATAACATTTTATCTCTTATTTCACTGAAAAAATAGACATAATCAAAAAAGAGCGTCCACACACCCTAAGCTAATCCACCAACCTGCTGGCATATATACCCAAGTATTCTACTTCTCCCACCAGTTGTGAAAATGACTTGACCATGCTCCTGGCTAGGGTTAAGCTAGGCTTGGAACAATTACACCAGACTCTGGCAGTTTGGGGACATTTCCTCTAGGAGATAAGATGGGGAAGATAGGAAGGATTTGTCAGTGAGGGTAAAGGATATGCAAGCACACAGACATGCTGGGCCTGTTTGGGGAGTTGGAGGGTAGTCACTTTGACTACAGTGTGCCTGGTGGCCTCCAGGACAGTAGAGGACAAGCAGATCTGTGTTGCGAAGGATGGAAGTATTCTGTGAAAAATGGGGATTGCCTTAGCATTGTAGTCAAACCCAATTCCTTTCAAGCCTCAGCTCTGCCACTCACCAGCTGACTACTTTAGCAGAGTCTTTCCACCTTGGAGCACAGGAACACCTCTGTTACTCTGTTATAGGAGTAACAGTACCCTTAATTCCCAGTACCCAGCGCAGCTCCTGAAGATATAGCAATGGTGTTAAAGAACATGGAATGGTGTCTCAAGTCACACTCGGTTTGGGCTCTTAATGCCATACTTTACTAGCTGCGTGACCTGAGGCAAACTGGTAACTGGTCTAAGCTTTAGTTCCCTCATCCACAACACAGAACTAATAACAGTATTTCCCTTATAGGGTTGAAGGTTGCAGAACCTAACCTATAGCAGGCAATTAATAAATGCTAGGTAATGATATTATTATTTTATTTCAGGGCTCTGTGATTATACTCTTTCATCAAGTGGTCATCAATTTCTTTCCTATAACACATCTTTCAAAAGTCCTACTTCTAGGAGTTTTGAGGACAAATGCTTTGTATGGAAATAGGCTGAACTAGTCACATAATAGGATCTGTTTTATCTTGCCCTGCCTATCATGTTTTGCGACTTAGCCACAAAGCAGTGGCTGAAATCCGCCCGTGTGGGTGGCAGGCTCTTGCTCTGGGCCCTTCCCTGAAAAACAAATTTCTCCATCTCTCCTTTAGGAGGGTCCCTGCTGTTCTCGCTCTTGCTTTTTTCCTTTCCTTTGCTGCCTTGTCTGAGCATGAGCCTCGGGTGGGGGTCTTGCCTTCAGCTCCACTCTGGGCTCTAAGATTACTGTTTTCATTTCCCCGACTGCTTGGTGACCGCGATGTGGCCCTCAGGGTGAGGGAGTCCGGGAGAGGGTGTGACCAGCGGGGATCCTATTAAAACACAGAGCAGTCATGCAGACCAGTCTGTTTGGCTCCTTCCCGCCTGCTCTTGCCACTCCGCCCCCAAATATGATCATAACAGCACAGAGCTATAAAGTTGCTTTTCATAGCACACATTGCCCAGCTCCCTAACAAAGTTCTGACTGTCAAGAAGAAAAGGAGGACATTGTGAGGAGAGGATTAAAGGAAGGGGTGGTGAAGAGAGGCAATGTGGCAGAGCAGAAAGATCTCCAACCCAGGAAGCAGGACCCAGTGATTCCTGCTGCATTCTGCAGCCAGCTCACCCTCTGATCAAAGGCAAGTGATTCCTTGTCGGGTCTCAGTTTCTCCATTTATAAAATGAGGATAGGTCTAGATTGTTTGCATGTCCTTTCCAGCCTCTGGAGGCTGGCAATGCTGTTTCCCACCAAGCAGAAAAGGAAGATGTGAATGCCTGCTCACATCACAACCTGTGGCTCCGAAGTGCAGCTGACCCTTAAACAACATGGGTTGAACCGCATGGGTCCACTTATACATGGATTATTTTTTAATAAATACAGTGAATGTATTTTTTCTTCCTGGTGATTTTCTTAGTAACATTTTCTTTTCTTTAGCTTACTTTATTATAAGAACAGGGTATATAATACACATTTAACGCACACAAACTATGTGTTAATCAACTGTTTATGTTACTGGTAAGGCTTCTGGTCAATGGTACGCTACTGGTAAAATTGGGGGGAGGCAAGAGTTATACATGGATTTTCAACTATGCAGAGGTCGGCATCTTTAACCCCTGTGTTGTTCAAGGGTCATCTCTACTTGAGCTTTTAACCAGCCCTGGGATTTGGGGTCTGGAACGAAGACAAGCCATGGATTTTGAACCGGAGGTGTCTGGATCATCTTGGTCTGCCTTCGTTGTCACTGAAACACTGAGATCATCTTGGAGCTGGTTTACCACATGGCACCAGCCCCTCAAAGATGATAGTAAGATGTATTAGTAGATGTACCATCTTTAAGCATCTGCTTCTAATACGTAGATATTTACTGAATGTACATTGAATTTATGAATGAACACGTGCAGTAGGATGGGACAGGGTTCTTTTTCATCATTCATTATTCATGTGCTCATTATTTGTTGAGTAATCATTATGTGCAAGAACCTGGAGATGCATTAAAGAACAAACTGATCCAAGACCCTGCCCTCATGGAGTTTACATTCTCATAGGAAGACACAGAAAATATATGAATGCAAAAACAATTATAGTGCTAAGTGCTAGAAGAAAAATAAAAGAGGGTGAGGAGAGAGGGAATTAAGAAGGCCAGGGTGCCATTTTACACACAGTGTGATCAGGATAGGACTCTTTAATAAAGTGACATTGAAACAGAAACCTCAAAGAAGTGAAGGAGTAGCCAAGGCAATATTTGGGGACGTTGCCTGCCATGAACAAATGGTAGTAAATACAAAGTCTCTGGGTAGAAGTCCACTTGAAATTAAGAAATGGCAGGGGGGTCTGTGTGGCTGGAGCCCAGTGAGCAATTTAGAGGCCCATGGATGATGATGTCAGGGTTGGTGGTAGACACAGATTATAGTGAAGATTTGACTTGAACTGTGACAAAGATTGGCATCCAGGGGGATGATTTATTGCTGAAGAGAGACAGGATGTCATACATTTTAAAAGGCAACCTTCAGCTATAAGAACTGGCCAGCGTGAAGGAAGAATATCAACAGGGAAGTCAATTAGGAAACTAATGAAATACAGGTGCGTGGGTGACTCTGTCATTAAACATCCGACTTTGTCTCAGGCCATGATCTCACAGTGAGTGGGTTCAAGACCCCATTGGGCTCTGCACTGGCAGTGTGCAGCCTGTTTGGGATTCTCTCTCCTCTATCTCTACCCCTCCCATTTTCTCTCTCTCTCTCTCTCTCTCTCTCTCTCTCTCTCTCTCTTTCTCAGAAATAAATAAATAAACCTTAAAAAAAAAAAAAAAGGAAACTAATGAAACAATCCAGGAAAGAAGTCCTACTGAGTTAAAACATCATAGTGAGGTAGAGATAGTAAGAAGGGATCAGATTTAGGACATACCTTGAAGACTGAACCAGTGCGGTTAGCATCTACCCTCTACTACTGCCTCTTCAAGTTTTGCTAACATCTTTTTCCAGCTAGATCATAGGTTCCTTGAAGGCAAGGGTTCTGTGTCATAGTTCTGTGTAACTACTAAACCCTTGGCATATTTATTAAACAACATGTTGTCATCCAATAAACTTACATTTGTTCAACTCAGTTTAATCGATGTTTATGAAGCATCAAGCTCCAACCTCATCTCCCACCTCCCAGGACCCCAGTGTCAAATGTTCAATCCATAGGGAACTTCTTCCATTCCTCAAGCCAAGGAGCTTCCATGCCTTTGGAAGAAGCGGCTGGGGTGGCTGGTAGAGGGGGGGCCATAGGGTTAAAGAAGGATTTGTTTTCTTTTTTAATGTTGGGAAAGAAATAGGTTTAAAACCTGATAGGAAGTGTCTGTGAAAAAAAGGAGATGTTGCAGAAACCATCAAGGAAGGAATAAGTGTAACAGAAAGGTCCTGAGAAAAGCCAGAAAGGCTGAATGAGGAGACTTTAACGAGGAAAGAAAGGCTGCGTGCGTGCCGGTTTACAGGTTTCATGATGGAAAATGACAAGAGGTCTCTGGTCATCGCTTTTGTTCGTGCTGAGCACGAGAGTGCAGGTAGAGGTTTAGGTTTGAAAAAAAGAGGAGAATATTTGAAACATCTCCTGGAGAACAGGCAAGAAACCTGAAAAGCAAAGCAACATGTAGTAGCTGGGAACTGAGCACTGGAGGCATCGACCGAGAAGTCCATTTGCATGAATTTACAGTGATCTTGATCTGCAGGCTGGAACTGATAATCCTTCAGGATTATTTTGTGATCTGTGTGTGACCAAAAGACAGTAGAACAATGACATTCAAGTTCAAGGAGTTGTTGAAGTGATAACTGTGGAATTTGTGTAAATAGGGATGAGAGTAAAGACAGAGCAGCAGACCATGTAGGACAAAGAAGAGGAGGCCAGTGAGTTGGAGAACCAGAAAGCTGAGAACAAGTGAGGGAATTGGAAGGAGAAAAAAGTTGTGGTCAGAGAGTGAGAGGTGTGAATTTTATGACTTCTGAGGCAGAACGGTTCCAGAAAGTGACAAAGTCCAGGGTGTGTAGCCACAAGAATGAGTGAATGAAATGGCTTGGAGGGGAAGCCACCAGAAGTCAGAATAATAAGGGGCAGAAAGAACAGAGTTGGATGGGTCACACATGTGAAGACAGGAGACCTTCAGGGTACTGGCAGTGCCTGGGAAGTCGAGAAATATGCAGACAGATGCCAACTTGAGCCATGAGTGAAGCGGTGTGAGTCTATGGCAAAGACCCTCATGGGAAAGGGCCAAAGAGGCTACCAATGAATCATAAGATGCATCAATAGAGTCAAAATCATGTTTACAAATGCCTTGTTCAGCCCATGTGGTAGAGAGTAGACTGTATAACCCTGGACACTGGGAGGAGCCACAGTTTGGGAGAAAAGTTGGTGAAGACATGTGAGGATCTGATCCACATGTGAATGCACAGGCCTCCTTTGATCAGGCTCAGGCCATAGGAAATAAAACTCTTCTCAGTCACCTGCATCACCAACCACAGTCTTTCACTGCTGTCTGAACATGAGTGTCTAGTGGGGAACGTTTAAGTGTCAATTTTAGGTATAAACCAGCCAGCATGTAATCTGAATTCATCTTTGACAGCTGGACTCACTGGACAGACATGGGAAGATTTTGTGGCTTGTGTGTGAAAGGATTAGAATCCATTTAGCTGGTGAACATCACTGCAGTCACTAGACTGGGAATTCAAACAAGAAGGAAATCAAGAGATAAGAGGGTGGCTTGCAGAAGATGGGGATGTTGCTGGAGGCAATGGGGTTGATCTGAGCCTTGAAGGACATTCAGGATGTACAGAAATGAGGGAAAAGGAGAGATTCTAGGCAGAGAAAATACTACAACAACATGAGGACAGGTAGGAGCTACCAGTTCAGGAAAGTTATTTTTAGAGGACTTCACGGAGGGTCCCAGCCATTCTGCTTGGCTTAGAGTCTTATAAAATCTCATAGAAACTTCAAGATCGAACTTAGAGCTTTCAGAACTCATCTATGGAAGGAGAGTGGACTTATGTTGTAAGGAATGTGAAATCATGGGTGGTTTTTGAGCAGAGATGTGATAGGATCAGAGCCGTGCTTCCGGAAGATTGACCCAGCAGAAGTGGGTGAGAGGGACACAGGCAAAGAATTGCCGCAAAAACACCATTTATAAGGGCACTGTGGTTGCCCAAGAGAGAGGAACAGATGCCTAAATGGGGAAGGGTGTAGTGGGAATGGGGAGAAGAGAGCAGACAGGATAGACTTTTACAGCAGTAGACACAACAGGACTTGAAAGCCAAAATAAATATGAGCAATCACCACAAAGCATGCTTGCTACATTATTGGTCAAGCACTGTTGAGCACCATTCGAAGGTTCTAAGAGATTCAGGTCAACACAAAGATCTCTGACTCCAACTAAAACCTAGTCAGCTGTTTGTGTATTGAAAGAAGAAAATCAGACACCAAAATGGGAAATTAACCTTTCCCTCACAGAAGCCATAAACAGCATCCAAATGTGGCAGAGAATGAAACCACCAGCCATGTGTTTAAAAGAAACATGATATCATTGGCTAACAGAGACAAGACCCAACCAGGAAACAGACTCCAGTATTAAAATTCTAGCACATGGGACTTTTGGAAAATAAAAAATAGACACACTGGGATAGAAAGGCTCTATCTCAACATATGAGGCGGGGAGAGACATGATCTATTGAGCCACAGCCGAGAAGGCAGCTGGGGAGAGAGGTGACCGAAACTGGGAAACACTCACCAGAGGAAAGGTTATTGGCCACCAACGAGCAATGACTCAGAAGAGATTCAACACTCTGGCTTCAGATAGAAGCAGGGAAAACAAGAATACAATCGGTCAGGGAGTATCATTTTCTCCAAGTGAGACCAGGCTCCTAGAAACCCCTCACGGCTGTCGCTGTGCCCCTGCCTCGACCCTCTGCCCTGCCAGGAAGCTCTGTGCCTACGGCGAGTGACAGAAAACCAGTGAACCTCAGATGCCTCAACTACAAGATGAGGATAGTCATTTCCATCTCATGGAACAGGAGACAAGGTCAGATAAGACGCATGGGTGACTAAAGGAATTGTCCACATTGACTTTGTGTTTTGAGTCCTCTCTTTTTTTCTTGATGAATGTGGCTGCAGGTTTATCAATTTTGTTTCTCTTGTCAAAGAACCAGTTCCTGCTTTTATTATTCCTTTCAATTCTGGTGTTTTTTTTTTTTTTTGGTTTTTTTTTTTTTTTTTTTTTTTTTTTTTTTTAGCCACTATTGCATTGATTTCTGCTCTAATCTTTGTGATTTCCTTCCTTCTACTGGCTTTTGTCTTTGTTCCTCTCTATCTAGTTCCTTCATGTGTAAGGTTAGGTTGTTTACTTGAGACTTTTCTCATTTCTTGAGGTAGGCCTGTTCACTATAAACTTCCCTCTTAGAATGGCTTTTGCTGCATCCCAAAGATTTTGGAACACTCTTTTCATTTTCATTTGTTTCCATGTATTTTGTATTTTCCTCTTTGATTTCTTGGTTGACCCATTCATTGTTTAGGAGCGTGCTACTTAACTTCCACGTACTTGTGTCCTTTCCAGATATTTTTCTTACAATTCATTTCTAGTTGCATACTCTCATGGATAGAAAAGGCACATGCTATGACTTCAATCTTCTTGAATTTATTAAGACTTGTTTTGTGGCCTACTATGTGATCTATCCTGGAGAATGTTCCATGTGCACTTGAAAAGAATGTGGATGGTGCTGCTTTCGGATGGAATGTTCTGAATATGTCTGTTAAGTCCATTTGGTCTAATACATTATTTAAAGCCACTGTTTCCTTGTTGGCTTTCTGTCTAGATGATTAGTCCATCGATATAAGTGGGGAGTTAAAGTTCCCTACTATTATTGTATTACTGTAATTTTCTTCCTTTATGTCTGTCACTAGTTGCTTTATGTATTTAGGTGTCTCCATGTTAGGTGCATAGATATTTACATTTGTTATATCCTCCTACTGGATTGTTCCCTTTATCATTATGCAGTTTTCTTCATTGTCTCTTGCTACAGGCTTTGTTTTAAAGTCTATTTTGTCTCATATAAGTATTGACACTCCAGCTTTCTTTTCATATCTATTTGCATGATGTCTTTCCATCTCTTTGTTTTCTGTCCACATGTGTCTTTAGCTCGGAAGTAGATCTCTTCAATCAACTTAATATGGACTTAATATACACATAAGATGTTATATGTGAACCTGTTGGTAACTACAAATCAAAAACCTATAATCGATACACACACAAAAGAGAAAGGAATCCAGGCATAACAGTAAAGAAAGTCATCAAACCACCAGGGAAGAGAACAAAAGAAGAAAGGAACAGAGAAAAACTACAAAACAACTGGAAAACAAGTAATAAAATGGCCATAAGTACAAACCTATCAATGAATACTTTAAATGTTAATGGGCTATGGGGCGCCTGGGTGGCTCAGTCAGGTTAAGTGTCCAACTCTTGACTTCGGCTCAGGTCATAATCTCTCGGTTTGTGAGTTTGAGCCCCACGTCAGGCTGGATGGATAGATGGATGGATGGAGCCCCACATCAGTACGGCTACTGGCAGCATGGAGCTTGCTTAAGATTCTCTCTCCCTTTCTCTCTGCCCCACTCCTGCTCGTATTCTCTCTTTCTCAAAATAAATAAAGAGGGCACTTGGGTGGCTAGTGGGATAAGTGTCTGCCTATTGGTTTCTGCTCAAGTCACGCTCTCACAGTTGGTGGGTTTGAGCCCCACGTCATGCTCCATGCTGACAGCAGGGAGCCTGCTTGGGATTCTCTCGGACCCTTTCTCTCTCTGCCCCTCCCCTGCTCGTGCCGTCTCTGTCTCTCTCAAAACAAATAAACTTGAAAAAATGACAAATGGTAATGTGTCTCCAATCAAAAGACACAGGGTGACTGAATGGGTAAAAAACAAGACACATCCACATGCTGCCTACAAAACTGACTTTGCTTTTTAATTCAATAAATGAACTGAACTCACAAATTAAATTCATTGGTATGCAAGTGACTGCCTTTTGGTATTTCTGACCTTACAGCTCTCAAACCTCCTTGGAAGTGGCCTTTTTCTCCGGGAAGGACCACGTGTGGGGGCACTGAGGGGTCAGAGAAATGCACAGCACAGGAGCCTGAGGGAAGAGGGCACTCTTCCCCCTGAGGAGCTGAAGGTAGGGGCGTAACTTGCTGCCACAATTGCACCTCCTCCGGGTGGGATGTAAGTTTCTTGAGGGTAAGACACTACATTTTTACATCTCAAACATCATCTTGAGCAATGCCAGGCACAAAATAGACACTGAATGAATGGGTGTGTATCCAGTTGTTGTAGTAAACTCCACTGAGTTAGGAGTCCCATGTACATCCTCAGCTTCCAGAAGAATGCCTCACCTGGTGTGGAGACCCTCAGTGAGTATTCCTTAAAGAAACAAGCAGAACCTGACATTAGTCAGGGCTGCGTGTGTTAATATCTGAAAGGCATGGTTAGAATAGACACAGCATCGTAGGTCCCAAATTGAGATATATACACTCACATGATTTCTGTGCAATACGCAAGCATATCTTGTATGCACCGATACATGTGCATACCCACACATAACCTATTAACCCCTGGGCATGAAGGCCAATGGCATCTTATCCATTAGCTTTATTTTATCACTATCTGAATGGCAGTGAACTGCAAATAATGATGTTCCAGAGAACCAATAATCAATGACGAGTAACTACTTTTCTACATAGCAGCCTCCATGCCAAGAGCTATACAGGTATTCTACCATGGAAAGCCGACAAGGGTCTTGTGACGTCTTTATAATTATCATTCTCATTTTACAGAGGAAGAGTCTGAGACTCAGAAGGGCTAAGTAATTTCCCTGGAGTTACACAGCCCAAACCCTGATCTTCACCTGGTATGAGAATACCACTTCAAAACAGCACTTCGCAGGCTTCTCCTGTCCCAGGGGAAAGCCACAGTGGACAACTTTCTTTGATTCCATCCCTTTTCATTTGCTGCCCTCAGTCTCTGGCCCACCAGACTTACAGCTGTCCCAGCAGCCTTGGGTGCACAGGGATGGAGAAGCTTTTAAGATGCAACAGTCTACTGCAGGGCTGGCTTGGAGCCCCCAGTAGAAGAACAGGTAGGATCCGGTTTCAACCATCAGCCATGCAAATAAGCTGACTCTGGCTGCCCTTCTTGAACTGCTCCCAGTCGCCTGGCGCTTCCTTAATGACTTGCTAAATTTCCTCTGTAAGTCGCACTCTCTGCGAGGCCCTGTGGCTCCAGCCCGCAGCCCACACTGATGGCACCAGGATTCCTGCCCCGAAGCCAGGTCCCAGTTGTCAGTCCTTTGTGAGCAGGCTAGCGTGTCTCCAAAGTAACTGAGGCACCCAGGGCCACTCAAAGACCTTAGCCAGACATTCGTTGGCAGCCAGGACACTTGTGGAAGGGGCCTTGGGGGGACTGCAGTGACTGGAGCCCAGGGCAGCTTTTTCAAAGGAGGGGAAGCTTTGTTCCAGTAAAATCTGCAATGTAGAAAGCAAATAAGGGCAGAACTGCTGGGCTTGAAGCGGGAGTGGGGTCTCAGATCTTCTCCACCTTGACATCCTCTTGGGATCTCACATTGTTCCCCAGGGCATGCCCAGAGTCTCTGTAGCTTCTCAGAAAGTAGTTGAAACCCTCTGACCTGGTCCGCCTGGGAACAAAGGCACAGAGAGGTTGTGGAACATGGGCAAGGTCAAACAGCTAGCAAATGCTAGGCCTAGAACTCAGCTCCCGACACTCAGCTCAGGCTCAGCTGTCACACAGCAGTATTTAGGCTTCAGAAGTGAAAAAGATCCTCTCATGGCTGGCTAATTTTGTTCTGTTTTCAATCTTCACGGGAAACAATTGTTGAAATGTTATTTTACTGCCCTCTAAAGAAATCTTTATTTGTAGCCAGAGGGAATATCATCATTCGATATTGGCACCAAGGGGGGGATGAGGTAGGATATATGGGCTGTCACTACACCCTCTAGAAGTAGCAAACATACAACCCCTTCCCCTTTGAAATAAAAATAAATAAATAAAAGGCTTATGTGTGAGATGTTTCCTTGGAAAGCTCTCTCTCCGAAACTTCCACGCATCAGTAGACCCTTGCTTCCTTTCAGACTATGTCCATGTGACATCCCCAGTGGAGCCATCTGAGGGACGCATCCCAATGGTAGTTCTCTTTACAACCTCCTAATTATGTAGCTGCTCACATCTGTCCCTTCTAGGTGGTAACCTCCCTAAGTTGAGAATTAGGGTTCTGTTCCTGAGTGCAGAGCATTAAAGAGCAAATGTTGCACCAGTAGCTGAACGTGTTGCCTTAATAAGGCTCAAAATTTCACAGAACTGCTGCCCGCTCTGCAGCCACACTTTCTTTTCTCTCACAGAATAGAGTTCTAGAATCTTTTCAGTCCTGAGTTGGTGTCTTCCCTCTGCCACCACCTAGTTGTGTGGCCTTAGCCAGGCCACTTAATCTCCCTACCTGTTTCTGCCTTTGCAACATGGTTCTGATAAGTTACAGAGTCATAGCGAAGACCAGAGATAATACAGAGATACTATCTGACTCGTGGAAGTACTTAGGAATGGCAGCTAACATTTTTTTTTTCTACTAGAGGATAAGCTTTTTTCACCATTATGTCACCAGCAACTAGCAAGATGCTCAGTAAATGTTTGTGGCAATAAAAATTGCTTAGCAGAGTGACTGAATGAATGAATAAATGAAGGAACCAATGAAGTAATGGACACATGTTCACATGACAAGGAACCTTAATCATCATCAAGCCAAACCTCCCATCCAATTCAGCATGGATCTTTGAGAACACTTCTGAAGGGTGGTCATTTGGCGTCCAATGGAGAACACTCGCCAGCTTATTACAGCCCACTTGAGGAAGGATATAATTAGAAAGACGGGCATGGCGTTGAGCAGACATCTCACCATGGCTCCACCATCCATCTGTCTTTGATTATTCTGGCCTCCCCCACTGTGGGGCACATAGTAGGTGCTCATTCCTTCATCCTTTGAACAAACATTTCTCATAGGCCTTGTTTACTCAGCTAGGTAAACTCTGGATTCAGGTTGACCATGTAGAAGCAGCCCAGGTCACTAGCAATGTTTATTTTAGCCAGAGACAGACTTTAATAACCAAGTGAATAATTATTTAACAGCAATTATGACAAGCCATCATAAGAGAAGTACAGAGTGCCACAGAGGAAGGGTAAGCGGAGTCCTACCACTCTGGAAGGTGGGGCCAGAGATTTGATTGAGGAACAAATGTCAGGGGGTTAGGAGAGGTAGGGAAGGAAGGAGTGAGGGAGGGAGGGGTGGAAGTACTTTTTAATATACTGGCAAAGTCACCTCTTGATCCTTCCTGAAAAACCCCATTCATGTTAGCGCTCTTTGTCACAAATCCACGATTATTCAGAGATTTGTGACATAGCAACAAGCCCAGGCTCAATTCCTGAGCCTGCTATTTACACTTCTGGCAAATGACTCCACTCTCCCAAGCTCAGATTCCTTACCTGTAACATGAGGAGGGTAAAAAGTAGCTCCTGTTTGGGATTGCCACGGAAATCAAGTGCAGGGAATTCTAAAGCACTTAGCACAGTGTCCTCACATGGTTGGCAAAGTGTTATCCTTGTTGCTCTCACCATTCATGTCCAACTGCTTCCCATTCAGATGGAGAAGTATAAGCTCAGAGTAGTCAAAGACGTGGCTAGGGTCACTCAGCCAACAGAAGGCAGAAGGGACACCCAACCACCGGTCTCCCCAAGCCAATCCTTTTGACAGAAAATGATATTGCCGCAAATCTCTTACATCTCATAATCAGAAATAAATAAATATCTAAACCAACACTAATGCTTTCCTGGGGGAAGGGTAGTGATCACATGGAAATTTCTGAGGGTGAGCTCTAGGTTGGGAAGAAAAATAGCTTCACTTTTTTTTTTTTTTTTTTTTTATCATTAACTTACAGGTGTTTTGTGGGCAATGTCACAGACCCAGGACCGTTCTGGACGCTGAATAGGAGATACAAAGACTAAGACACGCCTCTTTCCTCCCAGGTTTTATAGTCTTGTTGAATTTCCCCTTCAAAAAAGCCAGCAACATGGATTCTTTTCAGGTGGGAGGTTTAAGGCTTGAAGGGAATATTTCCAAACATTCTCAGAAACCACGGCTCAGATATTTCTGGTCACTTCTTTACAGGAAAACCTCTACTTTTGACCAACTACTCACCTTAGAACTCATCCATATTACTAAAACCAACAAAGTAATTTCAATGTGGATGTCAGATGCATTGGTAGAATTTAACCTTCAGCATTTCAGGACATTGCCCGTCATAGGAAAGTAATTCCTCTCAACTTAATAATAACCTAGCAATAGAAACTAATTATATGTATGTCAAGAAACAGGCATTCTGAACCAAATAAACACCCTCACGTTAGCCAGACTTCCTGAGACTATCACACACTACAATCTATTCATTGGCCTTTCAATAAACAGTTCTTGAGCACCTACTAATAATAGCCAACCTTAATGAGGGCTTACCATGATCAGACCCTTATGTCAACTTTACAACGTCCCTAGGAGGTGGGTACTAGTTTTATCTCCATTTGACAGGTATGAAAACCGAGTCACAGAGAGCTCAAGTAATTTCGCCTATGGCCACACAGCTAGCATGTGTTAGCATTAGGCTATTCCAGGGAGTTTCTCACCAGAGTCCCTGCTCTTAGCTACCATGCTGCATTGCTTCTGAGAAACAAGAATTCTCTGGATGTTGGGGGAGATGCATAGATAAGTAACCTGACTTCGAGGCACTGCCACCAAGGGTGGCAATAAGAGGACACGAGTGAGCAAATATTGAGCACTTACTATGTACGAGGTCCAGGATCATCTCCTCACAATACGTCATAATACATCATTTATCCCCACAACCGCTCAGTGAAGGGTAATCGTTGGCAAATAAGGCAAACAGTGAGAATGTGAGAAAGGCAGGAATTTAGAGATGGTGGGTAACCAGATCCAGGCCAAGCAGTTCATGAGGGGATGTGAGGGTTGGAGCCAGGATTCATGGTCAACTCCATCCCTCTCAGAATCACACAATCTTTCCACTTCACTTGGATGTCTGCTACTTTACAGTTCTCACATTGGCCAACGGCATCTCTAAAGTTCTCTTGGACACAAATGAGACAATGGCTTGCTCTACCTGGGGAGAACCAGGAAGGCTTCAGAGAGAAACCGGCATAAAAATGAAATTGGGAAGGAGTATTACAACAGTGAGAGACTGAAGAGGAATGTTCCAGACTGAGAATATATATACATAGCAGGTTCATAAGAGCACAAAGATGTGAAAGAGTTCGGCATGCTCAGGAGCAAAGTTGAAGAGGACTTTTGTTCAAGCATAATCTTCCATGATCCACAAGGACTGTCACTATATCGTATTTCCTTTTATAATCCCAATGCCTGCATTCTGCCTGCACAAGATACGTGCTTAATGAAAGATTGCTAAATAAGTGGATGGATGGATGGATGGATAGATAAAAAATTGAATAAATTAATGAGCAAATAAGCAAAGTAATGACTTTATGGTAGAGGTGGCATTATATGGAAATGGAGTTATTAACAACTTACATATTCAATGTCAGCACTAACATGTGCCTCTCTTCATAGTCCCACTGAGTAGAATTCCTGTTACATGGAATAGTGTCTTTCATTCTATAACAAAGAATAAGATTTAGGGGTGCCTGGGTGGTTCTGCTGGTTAAGCATCCACTTTGGCTCAGGTCATGATCTCACAGTTCATGAGTTCGAGCCCCATGTCCAGCTCTGTGCTGAGAGCTTGGAGCCTGGAGCCTGCTTCGGATTCAGTGTATCCCTCTCTCTCTCTGCCTCTTTCCTGCTCTCTCTCTCTCTCTTTCTCTCTCAAAAATAAATAAACATTAAAAAATAAGATTTAAAGAGCAAATACTTTGAAGAATTCTTCAGTGAATTTTTGATGGATTGTTGAAAATAGCAACAAGTAGATGTAAATGCATACTAACATGTAAATGTCTACTCTTGGATCATGTCCTGACAGGGTGCTAGGATAGGAAGGAAGACAGAGAATGAAATCTGAACTTGTTAACTCCTTCCATTTCATCAGTAATGTGCTGTAGAAGCTTCAGTCTTCCCACCAAACCTTACCTTACCATTCAAATATTCACCTTCACCTGAGAATGCTTTCTGTCAAAAATGGATGCTGTCAAAGACTTCCCAAATCTTTTCCACATCATTTATCCACCACTCCCTAACATAAATGATCCTCTCTACTAATCAGTACAGCCTCTGCCCTTCCCCATAACCCATATTGGTTCTCACCTCCCTTCCCCATCTTTGTCTTCCCATCCTCCTACTATGTTCTCCCCACTCCATCTCTACATCAAAATCTTGCCTTATCTTCTCAGCATCTGTCCCTCCTAATATTCCCACTTCAATAGGGAAAAATATGAAAGCCCATTTTTCCCCATTCATCCTTAACTATTTGTCAGAGTCTTGGCTTCTTGATTTAGGTCATAGGTGAAGCAAACTTTGCTCAAATAATAATAATATCTACATTTATTGAGCATGCCCTTTATGCTCAGACCCTGGATTTTGCACACATTATATCTCATCCTAAAAGGTAAAAAGCTGTGTGTCCATTTTGTAGACGAAGAATCCAAGGATCAGGAGAGATAAAATACAAGCTAAGTAAATGCCCTCCAACCTGAATTCCAGTTCTTTTTGTTCCAACTCAGCCTTCCTTCTCCTAGTCAGTATGTCTACTGAATTATGAAAATATTCTGCTTTATCATTAGATGTTATCTTTAAACTGTAGCTCAACCTGTACTAAATCTCTGTAAGTGATGTTTAAGTTGGTTGTAGAGTGTGCCACAGAATGTAACAGGTTTTATTTAACCCTTATTATTGAATATGGCATTTGCAACCTTGTTTTTAAATTATAAGGAACAGGGCTCTGAAAAAACATTTTAGTTTTTTGCCCTTATTTTGGATCATTTCCTTATAATCAATTTCCAAGAGCAAGACTATTATGTCAAAGCATATGAATGTTTTATGACCCAAAATACACATTTATCAGCGTGCAGTGGTGTGCAAAAACGTACACCTTCACTGCTGCCAGAAATGCAGATACGTCCCAGGTCATCAGTCAAGGGCATGATCCTTTTGCTCTTTCAGAACTAGTGAAGCCAAACATTGTTTACTACTCTATCTGTGTGAATGATCTCATCTATCCCTGTCTAGTGTGCCTCTTGGTATTCTGATTGCATTTTTATTCATTTGTACTGGTCCTTTAGGACATAGTATAAATCCTATGCTGAGCATAGTGTCTTTGCTAGACCTGAACTCATTCAGCTAACTATACTCACTCTGGCCATAAGTACGTGATGGTCACACGCCACCCAATGTGCCACCATGATAGCACTGGGGATACCCAAATGAAAAAGATCTGGCTTCATCGAACCCAGAGACTACAAAAAAAGTTCTGATGGGGGGCCCTGTGGGATAAACTCTGAATTACAACAAGATACTTCTGCCCAAAATGGGGAGATAAGGGAAGAAAAGGGTGGTGATTGGAAATGGTAGGGGCAGCCAAGGAGTGGTTTAAAGCTTCAGAAGAGGCAGAGAAAGGACATCTCCTGTTCTGTGGCATCTGCATGGAAGCAAGGTTTGGGCCCGAGTGGGACAGTGGGGTTTTCTCTCTGGGGAGAAGCAGAGAGGTGGGATTTCTGGCTGAGAAGCCTGGTGAATCAAAGCCCAGACCTGACATCACAGCTGCAAAAGCAAGCTCAGTGAGGAGAGGGCTGGCTGGTGCATCTGGGAAACATTTTCTGCATGAGGACCCATGAGACATTTGTTTGTTCACCGAGCAGTCTGGCCGCTATCATGGGGGTCCATGAGAACCAGACCACTCAGATGAAAGTGGACATCTCTTTTCCAGAAGTTTCTCCCCGTGAAGGCAGTTGGCTGGCCCTATTTTTAACCAGCTAATGAGGGGTCTATAAAATTCTGATTCTTAAGGTTCTTAGTGTGACAAATATACTTTTCCCCAAGGTCTGGCTACTTGGGGCCCGGGACTAAAAGAGACTCTTTGGCTGAGTCAGGGAAGGGTCTTATAAAGATACGAGGATAAACTTCCATACACTCAAAGTCCTTGGCAAAGTGGGATAAGTCACAAAGCTGTTCAATTTAATTCTCTACTGGGAACCCACTGTCTGAAGCCAGCAAAGGCTATCTACTAGATTGGATCAATTCAGTTAAAAATTTTTGACTCACATTTCTCAATGGATTTAAGTGTCTAAATTACTCGTTGGGCATTCCTTGCATCCAGGCTGAGAGTCCTCTCTAGGCGTCAGGAGGGAACCTGTCTTCATGGTCCTACTTCTTTAGGATAGAATATCCTCTGAATAGGATAAACTCTGAATTACAACCACAAGATACTTCTACCAAAAATGGGAGATGTAGCAAGAAGAGACCTAAACCCAAGAAATGGCTCAGAGTTCACAGTGACAGGCACCCAAGGATCATCCAAAGGGGGGGCTGGTGAATTCTCCGGAGCCAAGGGAAAGATTGTCCCCAAGCTACCAAATTTCCAGAGAGACTGACACAGACTCTCAATATCATGGTCTCCAATAGAATGCTCATTGATTGACCTAAAGGACTCAGGATCCAGAATAAGAAGATCCCTCACCTGTCACCTTGCCATCAGGCAAGTCTTAGGGTCACATGTGGAATGGGCATAAGAAATCCTTGGGGAACCTGCTTAGCATCCGACTGTAACCCAACTCCAAGCCTATGGATACAGTGATGGACTTAATGGTAGAACCCAGGAACCCTCACCCTCCCACCCTGCATCAGCCACACTGGCTTCCTTTGCCGTTCCTCAAACATACCTCCTACCTCCAGGCGTTTGCACTAGCTGTTTTCCTGCCTGGAACACTCTTTCTGTAGACATCCACATGGTTCCCCCCTTCATTCCCTACTTCATTCTGGTCTCTGCTCTGGTGCTGCCTTTTCCAGGAGGCCTCCCTGACTACCTTGTATGAAACAGCAGCCTCTCACCCTTGTCTTAGCAGGCTAGACTCTTCCTAGCACATATAACCACCTGAAACACTAACCAAGCTTAAGCTCCATGACAGCAGGTACCCGCCCTTGTCTGTCCCCTGCTATGTGCCAAGCACCCAAAACAGAGCCTGACACATAGTCAGCTTGCCATAATTATTTGGTGAGTCAATTAAATCAATTTTCATAAGAGCTCCAAGGGCTTCCAGAGACTAGTCCTTGCACCACACTTTGTAAGCTGCCAGGCTTACTTCCTCAAGTCAAATTTTACCCCGTCAAGTGTTCCATTCCTCTTCATCAAGACAGTGTGTTCTGCTCGATTCCTTTCTTGCCCTCCTTCCCCATCACACCTGGAGCCCCAGAGGAGAATTACTACATGATAGGTCTCAGGAGATGACACATTTATCTGAACCCAAAGTTCTCAGGAAACTGAAATCAGAGGGTTCGGTGGCTTGCCTAGTGTCCCACAGGTGCTGTGTGAGTGTCAGAGCCGGGATGAAGGACCCAGGCATCCTGACACCCACTCCTTTTTCCCTGATTTGCAACTGACCAAGTTGAAAAGGGAAGGCATGTGTACTGCTAACAGGGAAGAGAACTGCTTTAAGGAAGCAGACAAAATGAAGGAGGAAGGCCAGAAGTAGAACCAGGAAGAAAAGCAAGGCCTTGCCATCCCACTCAATTCGAGAATGGGCACCCTGGTATCGGAGAGTTTCGGGTGGCCCCCATCTCTGCAGCTCCTGGACAGTGTGTCCAAGGCCTTGCCAATCCCAGGGTGCCACAGGCAAACCACAGTGACTGCAGCCAGCAGAACTGACCACATCCGACCTTGACATGGGTCCGAACACGTGCAGCAGGACTGAAAGAGGGGATGCCAAAGGGGCAGGGGAAGGAAAAAGAAAGGCCCCATAGCACAGGGAGGCCAGTGAGGAAATCAGCCAAGGGCACAGCGGACACAAAAAAACATAATAGACACAAAAACCCAGCAGAAAAAAAAAAAATGGCAAAGAAAAGCAAGTTGGTGAAAAATAAATGCTATCCAAAAACACAACAAAAACATTTTTTAAAAGTTTATTTTACCTAGAATTAATGACAGGAAAACCCCATAAACGTGGCGCAAAATGTTTAATGCCCCATTGAATGCCAACATTATGCCATTCATCTGTCCTTGCAGGTGTATTATTTCTAGTCCCCGGGATGAAAAGTAAAGTTGCTTTCCACATCTTTTATAGTACTTAAAAATACATATTTCCAGGGCTTTATTGCCAAGGGTCCCGCTTTCTTCCAGAACCCACAATAACTAATCATGTTACTGCCACCGAGTCTAGGAATTGGAATTAATAGTTGGTGGGAGGGTTTGCTTTCCATCCTATGAGTGATCTTTGCTTTAACGACCCTTAGAGTTAGTGATTTCTCCTAAATATTTATTTCTCCCTGAGGGAAAGATTTCTCTAAGAACTTTCTCTCTGCCCTAAATATCCACAATTCTCGATCTGTTTTTCTTCTATTTGTCCACTTAGAGTTTTTGCTGGAATCAATTTTATTAATTTCCTTCTGAAAATTAGCAAGTCAGAGTAAATCACAGGAGATTTTCCTCTCTACCATGTGAACCGGCCCCCACCTCCACTTTCTGGGTTTTTCTCTCCACACTAGGTAACCAAGGCCTAGATTCATTTCATATTTACCTAGTTTTTCTCCAGAACATCTCTTCAAATTAAAAAGAAAAAAAAAATTTTTTAAGAAAAAAGACACAAAGACAAAAAGAGAAAGAGGGAGGGAAGGAAGGAAAACATAAACTAAGCAGAAATGACCGCAATTTAAACATTGTAATTAACAGCTACGCCCACATCATTTTTCGAAAAGGTGCCTGCCTCCTTTAGCTTCAGAAGACTTCTTTCATAATAAAGGACATTACCCAGGATTGCCTCTGGGTCCCTTCTGGCCCACCATCAAATTCACCGCGATGCAGAAACTTCTGGTATCGCCAGCCTCCGTTCAAACTACTGAATTCACTAAGCCACCGTCAAAATCAGGTTTCAAAGCCAGCGGCAACTGGCCCTGTGGCTCTGTGGCCCTGTGGATCTGTGGATCCACGAGCCTGAATAGGCCGTTTAAACTTTTTGCATCAGCAAGTTCCTCCTCTGCAAAATGAAAGTGCTGGACCAGATGACCTCCAAAATCCTCTTAAGCCGTCATATTCTGCTTGTGTATTGTTTCTCAACTCGATGATTTTCATTTTACTCTAGGAGAGCACAATATTCATCCATTATCCAGGGACGCTAGCTCCCAACTGAAAGAGTAATAAAAATCAAATCAAATCATAAAGGCTTTACTAGCCACAGAATCTGTTTCCAGAACCCCAAACCTGGAGATTCACTCTCAGGCATTCTGCGCTACAGGTTTTCTCACTGGCCGTTCTGGTGGCAGCCGCCCTGTTAACTGACTTTTATCGCTTGTTTTCACAACAACCTTGAGACTCCTTAGAGCAAATCGCAATGGCAAAGCACGTCATCCAACTGGCAGTTAGGAGAGCCAGATCTCAGGCCCCAGAGGAAAGGCCGAATCCTTAATTCCAGCCTGATGATGGGAAGGGAGTCATCAGGAGGTGAAGGGACTTATGCAACGGGACCCAGTGAGCCAGCGTCCGCGACAGGGTTCTGGACACTGAGCTCCTGCCTCTTCGGACGGCATTCAGTTCTCCCAGCCCCACTTCTCCCCTGAATGCTTTTTAATCTGGCATGATCCACAAATAAAGGAAATTGTGGTTTTCACATCATGATCGAGGTTATTTTTCCGCTGTGAATAATAAAAGCAGAGTGACCCATTCGTAGCTTCAAAATGTTCCCCTTCCAGCCCGCATTGTTTATTCCTCGGGTTTTCAACAGTTTTTATTTCAAGCTGTCAGTTTTTAACGCGTTTGCATAATTCTGCATTTTATTTCAGGATTCTCTGTCATAACCATTCATTTCCCCCCACCGGCGAAGCTGTTGAAAAAGAAAACTGTGTTTCCAGGCCAGTCCAATCCTACAAGTTAAAAGCTGGCAGGATCCGTCTTCCTTCACTCCCCTGGGAGGATTAATTTGCTTCTTTTTTATTCTCAAAGTTTTATGATTCCAAATAAAGGATATAATGGTGCCATTGAGAGTTGGGGAAATGTGGAAGATAAATAGTCTATGTGGGAACGGCTTGAAACGAGAATCGAAGTTTCGGGAAAGGGGGTGGGAGAAGCGGAGCTGGGTTTATCATGTGAGTGTGGCCCATTAATGATAAAGGAAATTTCCTCCTTCTAATGAGTCTTGCCTTTATGGACTGAAGTGAGGGCGAATGGTTCCATTTGTGTCATAAACGTAAAGAAGCTGAAATCGTACTCCCAAGAATGTAATATGTTTAATTTTGAAGTTAGGGGAGCAGCCGTTAAAATGCACATTTTTTCTGGAACCTGCAACAAGGAGTCTGGGCTTTTAATCTTGGTTTCATTGCCTGAACACGGACACGTTTAAGAAACATTCTAAAATCATCTGCAGGAACCTAATTGACCAAGGGAAGTCATTTGAATAAATTCTTTTGGTCGAGTTCACCCTAATTACCCCTCCAACGAGGTGGGAGCCATCTGGGTGACGATCCATTAAGACCACTGTTTCAAGAGCCCAATCCACCATCAAAGAACTTTTCTTAAGGGCCCTTTGGAATTTTACAAAATAAATTGGCCAAACGTTATTAACCTCCAGGAGCTTATAATTAAGGTCAATGCAGTAGACGTTTATTGAGGAGGCACTGTGTGCAAAACGCTGTGGAGGAGCATGGCCTACCCTGGGCACAACTCCTGTCCTCACCGTGCACAGAGGCAGTGGACAGGAAGGTGGACGCCCTTCGTCAGTCCACAGTCACGCTGTGAGCCTAGGGTCCCTGCTGCCGCAAACGGTTCACAGACAGGCGACCTCTGAACTGGCACGAAAGAGACGAGAGATTCAACACTGATCTAATGCACATCCCAGCCCATCACGCACTGCCTACACCCTCTGCTGGCTCCCCCTCCTACCTTGAATCCAGTCCCTAAACCATGACCTTCAGGGCCCTGAAGGCCCTGGGCCCTCCCTAGTTCTTTGACTGATCTCTGGCTCCCCCATTTGGCTCACATCCTTCCGGCACCTCCCGCCTCCTGGTGTTTTCAATCAACGCAGACGAGATCCTGTCCTTGGGAGGGGGAGGCGACCCCCCCACACAGCGAATGGAGCATCACCCTGTGAGCCACATGGCTGCCCCCCACCGTCCTCACCTGGGCTTCTTCCTAAGTGAGGCTTCCTGGACCACCCAACTTAAATCAAGCCCCCCTTCACCTCCACTCTTTCCCTTCGCTCTGTTTCCCTCTCTTTGTGGTATTTATTACTCTCAGAAATCAGCATCCTTTTTTTTTTTTTTTTTTTTTTGGAGAGAGAGCGAGAGCCAGCATCAGACCAACAGTGGGGGACGGGCAGAGGGAAGGGAGAAAGAGCGGATTCCCAAGCAGACCCCATTCCCAGCACAGAGCCCAACGTGGAGCTCGATCTCATATCTGTGAGATCATGACCTGAGCTTAAATCAAGAGTCTGATGCTTAACTGACTAAACCACCCAGGTGACTCAGAAATTAGCGTCTTTATTCATTGATTTACCTATTTGTTATCTGTCTCTCCCCTCACCCTACCCGGAATGTGAACTCCACAAGAACAGGGGGGTTTCTGAATTATTTCTTGCAGGATCCTTAAAACCAGGGCAGTCGGTCCCAGGCACTCGGTTAATATTAGGTGAATCAATCAACCAATCAGTGAAGATATAAAGATCAAAGATGGGTCATTTTAGCAGCGTTGGTGGGGGAAGGAGCAATGGACAAGACAGAGGTGAAGTTCAGGCAGGGAGAGCCCAAGGGCGTTTGCGAGGAACTAACAGAAATATGACTTAGCAGGTGGGCTGTGGCCTTGAAAGCTGCACTTTGGTCTCCAGACTTTCAGAGACGTGACTCCTGACATGCCAAGTTGAAAACGGTAAAAAATTCGGGGTCTCTGCCTCACCTCCGTGTCCCTCAAAATTTACACTGTTGTTCAGGCACACACATCTCAGCATTATTTTCCTTGTGCATCCCATAAACATTTGCTGAAATGTTGTTCCCTCCAGCAATGGAGCCCCAATCTCTAGTGACAGGTTTTACAATATTCTCAGAGAAAAGAGACCCTCAACATAAACGGAAAGCCCTGAAAAGAACCACTTGTTCCTAAGCATGAGTGAGAAAGGCTGTAACTTTAAGATGTGTGGTTTCTGTCCTCTGCGCTGTGGTGGACAAGGCCATCTTTAAGTGTATCCAAAAATGTCAGCTGTCACATGTAAGGGCAGACATCCAACCCCAGCCGCCCCGCAAAGGTGGGTGTGTTATCAGGAGGCCATCACAGAGCACTTAATGGACCTCCACTCCTAAATAAACACGGCAGGGGGATGTGGGGTGCAGCCTTACGTCCTGGTTATTTGTGTGTTCCTGTCAGACTAGTCAATTTCATTGGCCTGTGACATTACATTTACTTCCTGGAATATGAGATTGCACAGATCTGCCTTCACGGGCACTGGTGGCTAAAATGGGAACAGTTTAAGGAATCGTTAAGTCAGAGCCTGTATATAAAGTCCACATCACAAGGAGATGGCCAGGCCTCTGCTCAGCACAGGGAGATTTATCTTCCCTGGCTCAGACCATGACCCCATGCTCCCTCACCACCCCCCCTCCTTTCACACTAATAACAATGGTATCTCACTCTCTAAAGGGCCCACACGGTCTTATTTGAGGCCCTTTAAAATCTGGAGCCATATTATTCTCCAAGGGTCTAAATGACATTTTAATTGCCCTGGTCACAGTGCCATGTTAACTCCTTCAGGGGAAAGTGAACAATTTCACAAAGACAGGCTCAGTTGGGAAGAGCCCGTGATCCTAGTCCTTGACACCCAAGTCCAAACGCCTGACTGGCCCAAGAGCACTGAATTCATGTCACCACGGTCCCTCAGCCATGAGAAGGGTGCAAACGATATGTCCACCGCACCCTGAGGAGAGACCCTTTCTTGGCTAAGTCTTTGTGCCCCTCTCCCCACCTGTTTGGGGCTACCTGATGGTCATTGCTCCTTAACGTGATCAAATCTGGCCAAGTTTTAGGGATCAGAAAGGGTGAACCTGAGCCTGTTTAACATTCTTCCAATCCAGTGAGCCCGAATCCCTTCCAATGCCCCTTGCTTCTCTTCCCTCTGTCTGTTGTGAGATCCCCTCTCGAGACCCCCCACAGCTGCAGTAACGACACGTCTTGCCACAGGCATATTAGACATGCTCTACGCTTCCCAACCTCTTTGCTAGTGTGCATGCCATGCTGCCCAGCAACCAGAAAGGACTCCTCCTCATATCCAGCCGTCTAATTATATCCACCTCAGAGAACTTTCAACTCTGTGGCGACTTCCTATTTAAGGGAGACTCTCCTTAGAGATTCTCTCCTAAAGGAGATTCCACTTCTGGTTGGAATCCTGGGTGCCGAGACCTTTCCCTTGATCAGTTCTGCCTGCAGTCTCCTTCCCCATGTCTTCTCTCTGGCCGGCATGCAAATCCCAGCGCACCCGATGATGCTGGCCAAGCGTAAGAGAGTCAAGATGCCTGCTCCATCTTTCCTTGAAACACAGCCTTTACCTCCATTTCCAAGAGAGCAGTATTTCTCTACTTACAGAGAAAACGAGGGTACACGCATATAATAAAAGGCATCTGACCCTCAGCTTCCATCAGGGAGATAAAAGGGCATGGTGGGGATTTGGGTTTACTTGGGAAAACTCTCCCCTGTTAAAATGAGCAGAGAGGGGCACCTGGGTGGCTCAGTCACTTATGAGTGTGACTTCAGCTCAGGTCGTGATCCCACGGTTCATGAGTTCAGTCGGCCCTCTGCTGTCAGTGCAGAGCCTGCTTTGGATACTTTGCCCCCTCCCCCATCTCTCTCTGCCCCGCCCCTGCTCATTCCTCTCTCTCTCTCTCTCTCTCTCTCTCTCTGTCTCTGTCTCTCCCAAAATAAATAAACTTTAAAAAACTAAATGAGCAGAGAATTCTAGCTAATTGATACCAAATAAGAAAAGAATTAAGGAAGCCCCCAAACCCATTTTTAGGAGAAATCTCCCAATGTTTAGATACTAATTTATTTTTTTTTTAATTTTTTTTTTCAATGTTTATTTATTTTTGGGACAGAGAGAGACAGAGTATGAACGGGGGAGGGGCAGACAGAGAGGGAGACACAGAATCGGAAACAGGCTCCAAGCTCTGAGCCATCAGCCCAGAGCCTGACGCGGGGCTCGAACTCACGGACCGCGAGATCATGACCTGGCTGAAGTCGGACGCTCAACCGACTGCGCCACCCAGGCGCCCCTAGATACTAATTTAAATCTAAACACAAACAAACTAAAGACAAAGTGGGTCAGTGTGTAAGTGCTGCCTCCAATGGAGGGTTTTAGGCTGTGAGTTTAAGTTAGCATTTCCTAGAATACAGGTCATGAGATTGCAGATTTCGTAGATGCTTTAGGTTCAGTGGTCCCGTGAGTCTAGAAAACAGTGATCTGAATAACGTGAAACAAGTTCTACCTCCATCTCTCATCTTTACTAATGTGCACTGTGAATTTCTGAGAGGGAAAACAAGAGGCAAGGTTTCCTAAATGTCAATGACCATGAGACCCTTTCTTTGAGGACCATCTCAAGGGACTGATGAGCCGCAGATCAAGCGTGGGGGTGTCTGTCTGTGGGAAGGGGGTCTCAGAAGCTGCCCACACTGCTCAAATTGCCAACTTCAGGCCTAGGGCACAAAATAAGCCCTTGTGGTCGACAGAAGGCCCAGTCCAGCTCTTCAGGAGCCTGTACTGAGGTATGTGGACAAAGCCCTTTCTGGTAATAAAACATTTGCTGGGCCATGCACATCTGCCTCCTTTGGGGGCCTCACAGTGTGACCCCCCCCCAGGAGGTCTTTCCTTATTATAACAAACATTAGGTGTGGGGCTGGCGGGGGGGGGGAGGAACAGACATGCAAAAACACATCTCTTCTTGGAAAACCTCAAGAATAAGAAGGCAGAGGTTTAGACAGAAAAATGAAGTAAGGTAAGATCATTGCTTTAAGCAAGGGTTGTGCAGAGTGCCATAGGAATACAGGGGAAATGCACAGATTTGAGAATCAAGGAAGATATCAAAGGTTAAACCAGGTACTCAAGGGCAACAGCGTTCCGGGCAGAGAAATGCCACACACCCATGGTTCTCAACCGGGTGCGACTTTGCTCCCCCAGAAGATACATATTTGGCCATATCTGGACACATTTTAGATTGTCACAATGGAGAGGGGGGGTGACTTGCTACTGGTATCTAGTGGGTAGAGGCCAGGCATGTTGCTCAATATCCTGCGATGCACAGAGAAGTCCAGCAACAAAGATTTATCCATCCCAAATGTCAAAATAGCACCGCGGCTGAGAAGCCTCGCCACGGGCTCACAGAGGTGTGAGCCTGGGTTAACCCAGGGATACGAGTGTCTGCTATTGCCAATCGAGGCTGCTAAAGACCCACCTTCCCCTCCAACCACCCCCAGACTGTAAACTCCTCAAAGGCACTGACTCACCCTATTGGTTTTTTATATTTCCAGGGCCTAGACTACAGTATGTAAATGAAAATTAATGAATAAAACAGGTTTCCCAAGGAGCAAGGATGATAAGGATGATACAGAGAACACAGGTACATTAGGTTCCAGGGGCAGCCAGACAAACCCCAGAAGAGGGCAATGAAACATTTGAAATGTGTTATCTCCAGCTCTGGAGGCCAGAAGTCCGAAAGCAAAGTGTTGGCATAAGCTGCCTCTTCTAGAGGTTCTGAAGGAGTTCTTGTCTCTTCTGGTGATTCCAGGTGTTCCTCGGCTTGTGGGAGCATAACTCCAATCTTGACATCCATCTCCCCCTCGGTCTTCACTTGGCCTTCTCTTCTGTGTCTGCGTCTTCTCCTCTTCAGTCTCTCCCAAGGACATGTGTCCCTGGACCTAGCATCCTCCCCAGATCCAGGATGATCTGATCTCGAGATCCTCGGCTGAATTACACCTGCAAAGTTCCTTTTTCCAAATCAGGTCACATTCACAGGTCCTGGGAGTTAAGACTTAAATATAGCTTTTGGGGGGTGAGGGAGGGCACCATTCAAGACACTCTAACAGGGGGTTACATGCCTGGAAGGTCAAACAAGGGAAATATGCACTGGACAGGAAGAATGCATCCACCACCTGGCTCATAAATTCTGAAGGTTTGGCCACTTCTTATTTCCACTTCAAAACAACATGGAGATGAAATCTTAAAGGCATTTCATTTTTGACATACAAAATATTTGTGTACAGAATATACAAGTATAAATATGTTCAATGCTAAAAAAGGTTGTCAAAGGAAAAGCTCTGGGGAATCAACAAAACTCTTAATTCATCTAATGTCTCTCAATTTCAAGTCCCTGAAATCTTCTCTGGGCAAACATTTCATCTGTGCTGTTGGTGGAAAGCCTCATTTTCTTGGGAGTAGAGAGTAAAACTTGAGAAACTCTCTAAGAAGTTCTCAATGGCATAAAGTAACTCAGTTTGAGCCCAGTCCCCAAAATAAGGAACACTGGGCCTCTGTTTTAAAATTGGCCCTGTCACCTTAAATTATCCCTACTTCTTGTCTTGACACAACCTCGAAAGGCTGCTGTTCAGACATGGTTGCATCAAAGCTGCATCGGTGTGAGAGGGGCATATTTTTAAGTGACAGATCTAAGAAGCCAGGCTTCAGTACTCTAAATGAATATATTCTTTTAAAGATGGAAATGACTCCTGGAATATCCTGTAATCCAACATTTCTCAATAAATCTTATATAATAAATTCTCTGCAGGTCTGAAGACCTGGTTTGGGGATAAGCATGTGCATCCTGGAGCCATATTGGAGACAGAAATGAAATAAGTGTCTCCTAGGGCAGGGGACTAAGAGTGCCTTTGAAAGCGACTCCAAGATCATGTCACCAAAGCGAGCATGATTTCAGAGGAGGGGAGATAAACCGCCAACTTAAGCGAGCTCCCCTCAGACCTCTAGTTGGTAAAGATGAGACTTTCCCATGTTAGAGAAATACTCTGGTTCCCCGTTCCTCTAAAAGATGGAGGTTGGGTGGGAAGGTTTCCCACTATGAATGGCTTTCAATGTAATAATACTTAATACTCCTTTTTGAAACAGTTTCCTCTTTTTCTGAATATTTTCATGGGACTGTAACCCATTTGTACATAAAATTGGTTGAAAGTGACATGTTGAAAAGTCCGACAAACAGTACAGCGTGCTCTATTTTCAAGGAATATAAAATTGGGCTCTGTCTGACACCTTGAGTGTGCTTGTGAAAACAGAATGTCACATCTCAAAGGGTTGTTCTTGATAGTTTTAGAAAAATAAAATAAAATAAACAGACCTCTCTAGGCAAACAGCCCCTTTGTACTCCGGTTGCCACGGAAACGCTGGCAATTGTACTTTTCATGGCATGCGTTTTTCACTTGATTTTTTAAAACTCTGATGTAGCCAGCTGAGTTAGGGACCCTCCAAATCCAGGCAATAATCTTTATATGATATTTTGATAGATCCCAAAGATAGTGCCCACACTGTAGACCTAGTTTAAAAAAAAAAAAAAAAAAAAAAGACTCATAATTGAATACAACTGGAGGAAGCAGAACTCATTTTTTCCTGAGCAGTGATATTATGATTCTCCATTTTATTCAATGGACATTCTTTACTTTGAACATTCCTTGATTTAAAAGACCAAATATACATTATTTGGAATCTTCCCTACAGAAGATTCGCAGTCATACATGTTGACACTTCCCTGTCCAGGAAGTGGGGCTTAACTTCCCTCCCCTTGAGAGTGGCAGAACTTGGTGACTAGCTTCCAATGAACAGTGTGGGGAGGGATAAGGGCAATATTATAGTGGGGAAACCTAGAGGATATTACTGCGATCAAGTGATGAATGTTAATATCCAACGGTTAACTCATGCTGTCCTCATGTCCGCCCTGACATGACATGATTAGAAGGGTGCTTTACCCCTCCGCAAACGCAAAAATCTCAATATAATCATTCACAAAAGGAAACACATCAGACAAATCCTGAGGGCCATTCTATAAAATACTCAACCAGTCATCTTCCAACTTATCAAGATCATAAAAAGCAGGAAGTGAGAGATTGTCACACAGACTAAGGAGATATCACAATTAAATCAAGCAACTTCCTGGATTCAATCTTATAATATGGGTGGTGGGGGGCGGGGGGGGGGGGAAGACCCTATGGGAAAACTAGTTAATTCCAAATAAGGTCTGTGGTTTAGTGACTAGAATGGTACAATGTGAATTTATTCAACAAATATACCATGCCTACCTATTCAAGATAGGGGGAAATAGGTAAAGAGCATATGGCCACTCTCTATATTTTTGCAACTTTCCTATAAAAGTAAAATTATTTGAAAAGTAAAAATATATCTTAAAAATAAAATAAATTAGGGGTGCCTATGTGGCTCAGTCAGTTAAGTGTCCAACTCTGGCTCGCCGTTTGTGGGTTCAAGCCCTGCATCAGGCTCTGTGCTGATAGCTCAGAGCCTGGAGCCTGCTTCCGATTCTGTGTCTCCCTCTCTCTCTCTCTGCCCCTCCCTTGCTTGTGCTTTGTCTGTCTCTGAAAAATAAATAAACATTAAATTTTTTAAAAAAATAAATTTAAAAACATAAAATAAAATAAAATAAAATAAAATAGCACACCTTCAAGATTAAAAAGAAAAGGACCAAACAGAATAAATAAATAAAATAAGAAAAAGTGCCATAATTTCATGTAATGCAGTGGACTTGTTTCAAGATGACAATACTGAGATAGAACTAGAAAAGCAGAGAATAAATGCAAAGGCAGAGACAATGAAGCTGGATACAAGGGTCTAAATCTTAAAGAAAAAAATCTGTGTTGGGAAAGAAGGCAAAACCAACAGGAAGATTATTTCCCATTGTCCAGAACACGGGCCCTTAAACTATGGTTGGGATCATAAACTATGAGAAAGTTTTGTAAACTTGTAGATTCCTTTGCCCTACTTTGTCAATTCCAAATCAATGGACATGAGGTAGGATCCAGTCATGCATATTTCACAGGGACATGATTGCCTCTCTGTGGTAAGGTACACAGACTCTGAAAGAAATGGAGTCTCTATCCACTTCCTTTGAATCTTCGATGGTAATGAGCTTTGACCAACAGAATGAAGCAGAAGTGATTCTATGTGACTATAATGATTAATTTTATGTGTCAACTGAAGTGGGCCCTTATCTGATGACAAATATCCTCCTAAGATTGGCCTACAAAGGAGAAGACACACCGAGATGATGATGTGAAGACAGAGCAGAGAGATTTGGCTACAAACCAAGGAATATCAACAATACCAAAAGCCAGAAGAGACAAGAAATGGATTATTCCCTAGAACCTCCAGAAGGAAGATGGCCCTGTGGAGACCCTGATTTCAGATTTCTGGTCTCCAGAATGGTGAGAGAATAAATAGGTCTCTGTTGTTTTAAGACACCAAGATCGAGGTAATTTGTTATAGCCACCACGGGAAACTATTAAAAAAGAAAGAAACAACAGGCCCCAAATGGGGCTCATTTGCTCCCCAGAAAATCAAGACTTACTTATAGTTTCAACCATTCCCAGGAATGTGACCTTTTAATATTTAACCTGAAATTTCCTGATCAGCACTAGTGAGGTCATCTCCATGTTACAAACCCTGCCCTTCTATTCCCCCCAAAAAGATGACCTACCCTGAGACAATCCTTTCTTTTCTTTTGTTGGTAACATCGTTGCCCGACCCTCCTGCCTATAAGAACCTTCCATTTTGTACAACTCCTTAGAGCATCTCTCTATTTGCTGGATAGAATGCTGCTTGATTCATGAATCGCTTAATAAAGCCAATTAAATCTTTAAGTTGACTTGCTTTTTTTTTTAACATAACACAAACCTGAAGAGAAACATGAGCAATATAGGAAAAGAAGGAAAAAATCGAGCTTTCTGTTAGAAAAATGGAAGAAGCCCAGTGGTGAATGGAAAGTTGAGTTCCAGACTGGAAACAAAATGTCTAGGGAGAAAGGGAAGAGTCTGGATGGGTAGGAGGAGCCCATAGCATGACAAGTCTTCAGGGCCACAAGAGGAAAGCTAAAGGTCCCTGATGAGGCATTTCACAAGAGATACAAGAAGTTGTATGAACCGAGGCCTCCGGAAGAAAGAATCACGAGAACCCGAGCACCCGTCCTGGGTCTGATTACTCAGTGATTCGCTCACTGAATCAAAGACATTAAGTGAAGAGCTTACTAACTAACGAAGAAGATGGAGGTTAAGAAAACAATAACATCAGTCAAGGCACAGTGACAGGGCGAAGGAAATCCTCTGAAAAGAACTGGAGTCTGCGAGTTTCTGCCCGGGCCCTGAATTGGGGCCCAAGAAGGGCCTCCCCATGGACTTAGGCTCCAGATGAGAAGTGAAGCCATGCTGGCTACTCACCCAACATGTGGAGACACATCTCATTTTTTTTTTTCTTTTAAAACAAAAATTCAGGAGGGTGTAATATTGTGATTTATTATAAGAAATATATATTTGGTCTTCATTCCCATTTCTGGCATAGAGATCCTAAAGCGCTGGGAATTCCCTAAGTGATGACAGCGATAAAGGGGCCTTTCGTTATGTTAATAAGTGACTCCAGGCTTGGAATTTGCATTCGTACCCACCTTGACCTCCAGGGAAGGGAGGAGGGCTGGAGGTTGAATTGATCACCAAGGGCCAAAGATCTAATCAATTGTGCCTATGTGATGAAGCCTCCATCAAAAACCAAAAGGAATGTCAGAAAATTAAAAATAGACCTACCCTATGACCCAGCAATAGCACTGCTAGGAATTTATCCAAGGGACACAGGAGTACTGATGCATAGGGGCACTTGTATCCCAATGTTCATAGCAGCACTCTCAACAATAGCCAAATTATGGAAAGAGCCTAAATGTCCATCAACTGATGAATGGATAAAGAAATTGTGGTTTATATACACAATGGAATACTACGTGGCAATGAGAAAAAATGAAATATGGCCTTTTGTAGCAACGTGGATGGAACTGGAGAGTGTGATGCTAAGTGAAATAAGCCATACAGAGAAAGACAGATACCATATGGTTTCACTCTTATGTGGATCCGGAGAAACTTAACAGGAACCCATGGGGGAGGGGAAGGAAAAAAAAAAAAAAAAGAGGTTAGAGTGGGAGAGAGCCAAAGCATAAGAGACTGTTGAGAACTGAGAACAAACTGAGGGTTGATGGGGGGTGGGAGGGAGGAGAGGGTGGGTGATGGGTATTGAGGAGGGCACCTTTTGGGATGAGCACTGGGTGTTGTATGGAAACCAATTTGACAATAAATTTCATATATAAATTAAAAAAAAACAAAAAAAAAAAAAAACAAAAGGAATGGGTTTGAAGAGTTTCCAGATTGGTGAACCAGGATGCATCACGTGCCTTCATGCCAGGCCCCAAACTCCACGAGGACAGAAGCTCTTTTGTTGAAAACCTCACCCTATGTACCTCTTCATCTGGCTGTTTGATTCATATCCTTTGTCATAAACCAGTGATCTAGTGAGGAAACAGGGTTCCTGAGTCCTGGGAGCCAGCCTAGCAAATTAATCGAGCCCAAGGAGGGGGTCATGACAACCTCTGATTCACAGCCAGGCGGTCAGAAACAGAGGTGACAGCCTGGATTTGTGACCGGCATCTCAGTGGAGACCGTCTTGTGGGGCTGAGCCCTCACCCTGGGGAATCCAATGCTATCTCCAGGTAGATAGTACTGGAATTGGGTTGAATTGTAAGACACCCACCTGGGGTCAGAGAATTGCCTGATGACATGGGAAAACCCACACTCACACTTTGGAATCCAGTGTTGATACTTTAGATGAAATAATGGAAGGACCACAGTATATTTAAAGATGAATGCTTTTAAAACCAGGATATTATTTTTTAAATTTTTTTTTAGTGTTTATTTTTGAGACAGAGAGAGACAGAGCATGAGTGGGGGAGGGGCAGAGAGAGAGGGAGACACAGAACCTGAAGCAGACTCCAGGCTCTGAGCTGTCAGCACTGACCCCGATGTGGGGCTCGAACTCATGAACCACGAGATCATGACCTGAGTGAAACTGGAGGCTTAACCAACTGAGCCACCCAGGTGTCCCCAGGATTCTATTTTTAAAACCATACTGCCATATACTCTTGTAGTTAGCAAGATCCATTGGGATATCACTATTATTAAACAGTACCATATTATTCTATAAATTGTGAAATTCAAGATTTAGTTTCACTGAGAAACCTGATTTTCCACCCCCCAACCAGTAAGCACCAGGCCTGCCACAGTAACAATATTGAAAGTTTGGTCACCATTCAATGAACTTGACCCTGAAGACAAGTGAAATGGGAAAAGTCTTCTGTATTGACAAAATTTGGCCCCAACATTCTCGTGATTTGAGGTACCAGGTAATTTTCCATGTAGATTTGGCCTGAAAATACAAAGGAAAAGTTCAAACAGGGACACAGCCAGTCTCTTTGGCCTAACCCTGCAAGGGATGTTTGTCTCGACCATACATTTTTTTATTGTCTAGTTAAGTTTTGAGTAATTCAGCTGATGGGATTTTCAGCCCTGCCCATGGGCCATGACTCATTCCACCATCAAATTAACAGCTCTTTTGGAAAATGTTTTTTCATGACTTGGCCAAAACTCTCCATGGCTTAATTTCATCCCTTTCTTCCCAGAGAAATTCTTTGAACAAGTCCAATGATTGCACACTTCAGAAGAGCCTTTATGTCTGGCCATGGCAAATGCCGGACCAACCTATCGATTTCAGCTTCCCTCAGCACCACTAGGCTGATGCCTTCACCTTCCCTTCATATCTGCACATCAACCCTTTCTCTGTTACTAAAACAGGTTTACAGTATCTTGAAACATCCAATTCACGGGATTAAAAGTTATTTTGCAGAAAGAAAAGATGCACATAAGGACAAATCAGGATGCCTGCATTTCCTCTCAGTTCCTCTAAGAACAGTGAGAATTGCTTCCTCTCTTGACTTCTTCATCTGCAAAATGGTGAAACCAGAATAAATGACATTATGGTCATGACCTTCTACCTTTACAACTGAAGAGTTCGGTCTACTCAGATCAATATGAAACTATAAAAAGTTTGCCTACAAAAGTCAAGCAATGGGCATGGCATGATATAAGGTTGAGTAAAGAACATTTAGATGCAGAGGTACAGGGTCCAGACCAATAGATAAAAAGGATGCATACACAGTGTATTAGGCAACTATTTCCTCAGTAACAATGCCTCACAAGCCAGCCCGAAAGTAAGTGGCTACCATCAATAAGCATGTATCCTCGTGCTCATGGGTCCACAGCTGGAAGAATTCTGCTTTGTGTTGTGGGGGAATTGGATTTGACTGCAGGTAATATTTACATAAGGATCAGGCCTACTCCCCATCTCTCATGCACATGGGACATATTCTTCTCATGGTGACTATATTTCATCCTCTAACATTCTATTGGCCAAAATATGCCACATGGCCAAGCTCAAAATCCAAGGGACGAATAAGTCTACTCTGCCCATAGTGGGAGGGGGAGAAAAGTGAATATTGCAGAACAATCATTCAAACCATCACAGACAGCTCTTTTGCTCCCAGTATCTTTCTGACACAGTCCCTCTCTCTTTATGTGCATTGAGTTGACTTCAAGATCAAACAAGACCAGTTTCTGGCAAGCACATTTTTGGAGGAAAAAAATTTAAGAGATAACTTACTATCTTACAATTTTCATGAGACCAAAAGTAAGCTATTCTGCAACTATGGATAATTATGTAATAAAAGAATCTGATGAACACCGACTATGCACCAGGCACCATTCTAGGTTCTCTTCATTCATTCTTTTATTTAATTGAACTAGCATATAGGGGGCGCCTGGGTGGCTCAGTTGGTTGAGCATCTGACTCTTGAATTCAGCTCAGGTCATGATCCCAGGGCTATGGGATGGAGTCCTGTGTTGGGTTCCACACCAAGCATGGAGTGTGCCTGAGATTCTCTCTCTCTTCCTCTACCCCTCCCCCTCATTCACTCTCTTTCTCTCTAAAAAATAAAAATAAAAAATTGAACTAGCATTTAAACAGACTGATGTTTTACCACATATAGAATACCTTGAACAGAACTGATCCTAAAAAAAAAAAAAAAAAAAAAAATTCTTTCCAATTCACATCATTCAAAACTGTTGGTCTAAAAACACTTTTTCATTATTTGATCAATTTATTCAGGATTCACCAAGTGTCTCTAATTCTCAACTTTCCCAACAAAGCCTAAAATAAAATATTATTAGTTACACGTTACAGATCAGGAAAGTGAAGATTAGAAAAGATGAAATGACTGCTGAAAGGTAAAGGAGCAAAGATACAAACCCAGGCATGTCTGATCCCAAAACCCATGCTTTTCCCCCAATACCATGTGTCCTGGGTAACACTGAAAACATACATAATAAGTATTTAATGAAAGTTTATAGACTAAAGAAAGGAAAGAAGGGAGAGAACATTGAAGGAACGAAGGAAGGAAGGAAGGAAGGAAGGAAGGAAGGAAGGAAGGAAGGAAGGAAGGAAAGGGAGAGAAGGAAGGAGGGAGGAAGGTCAGGAATAACCTCCCAAAATAGGAAAACTGAACATACTTGAAACAAATACAGAATAATACAAAGCAACTTCAAGCTGTAAACTAAAGAAAAAGAAAATTTTATTTTCCCAGAGTTGAATGGTCAATTGGTAAATTTCTTTATTCATTAAACAAACTGTGCTACCTCTTGACAGGAGGGCAATTTCTGCCTGTGTCCTACTCTAGGAATCCAACAGGGAGAGGTATCAGAGACACATAATACCCACATCTGGCTTAGAGGCTTATCGGGCTGACCATTTTCTACAATTGGCCTCAAGCCAAAATTCCCAACCATGGTACTCAAGTTCCTACACAATTTGGTCCAAACTCCTTTCCTATCTGCATCCCCTTCCTGGCCCCATCATCTCAGCTTCCCACCAGTCCTAGAATACATGCCTCTCCCTGGCTCTGTACCTTGCACCTCCCCTCTTCTCTGCCTGGAATTCATCCCATCTCCAGCTGGTGGACTTTTTCTTATCCCTCAATGTCCAACTGAATTATCATCTCCTTCCTATCCTCCAATTTCCCTGGGAGAACTTGTCCTTCCTTTCGCTGTGACCCCAGGCATCATATAAATGCCTCTAGTACCATAGGCAACACAGGTCACAGGATCTCCATGTCTGTTCCTGCCACTGAGTTTTGACCTCCTCACAAACAGGAAAGATCTTAGGCACCTTTCTGAGCACCCTGCTATACTTAGCCTAAAACCTACCAGATTATACTGTTTTACCTTCTTACAACTTTAATCAGTGTCTTCCCCCTCATCCGTCTCCCCAGCAACTGGCCAGGAGAAGCTGTACTGGAGAAGAAATGTGCTGTGTTCCTGTTACACCCAAAAGTGGAGTCAGAACTTTGCCTTGATTGCCAGGCTTTTTCCTACCCTTCCTTCAACACTCACCTCCACAAAGCCTTCCCCAGACCAAGGTAGAACCTGTGTGCACCCCGCCGGTCAAGTCAGGACCAGTTAGGAACTGCTTACAGAACCGTGGACACTTGACCATGAGCAACACCGGGATTAGAGGTGCTGACCCCGTTGCTATCAAAAAGCCATGCATAACTTTTGACTCCTCCAACATTTACTAATAGCGAGAACCACTTTTTATCACCATGCACAATTTACTGGAGAGAGGAACTGCTCACGTGGAGGCGATTAGTGTCACAGGTGTTTTAAGCAGATGTTCCCAACATGTGAGCTCACCACAATAGCAACAGCAGGTGGCTAGAAAATTGTCACAGTAGCACAGTATGTACTATGGTTAATTTTATGCACTTATGGTTTAATACCGTATGTTTGTTTACATTTCTCTCTACTGCAAATGGCACCACATATGGTAAGTGTGTGAAGGTTTTGATAAATTTCATTTCATTTCATCTCATTTTTAGAGAGAGAACATGCATGTGAGCAAGGAAGACGGGCAGAGAAAGAGAGAGAAAGAAAATATTAAGAATGAGAATCCACTCTCAGCATGGAGCCCAGCACAGGGCCCCATCCCATGACAGTAGGATCATGACCTGAGCCGAAATCAAGGGTCCGACGCTCAACAGACTGAGCCATCCAGGCGCGCTGAGTTTTGATAAATTTTAACTTTTTATAATAGATTTGTGTAAATGTATGGCAGTAAACGATAAAACAGACTATTATCTATATCTATTTTATGCACTCCTGACGTACCTTTTTCTTATTTTTTCAATATTTCTGGGCTACATGATTCATCTGTGAGTTTTTCCAAATTGTTCCAAATCTCCTAAATATTTTCCAGTATATTTATTGAAAAAAAATCCACGTATAAGTAGACCTGCATAGTTCAAACCCATGTTGTTCAAGGGTCAACTGCACTTGTAACAGAAGGTGGGTTCAGCTGGATGTCACTCTCCATCTATCGATACATCAAGTTTAAAGGCTAAAACTGCAGCCGAGAAGGGAGCCTCAACCCAGGAAGCAAGAATGTATAACCAGAGAACCAATGACCAGCTTCCAGGTTAAAAGTTAAGAGTCAAGAGAACAAAATGAGGACCTGGGCACAAGATAGGAAAGCTCAAACAATTCGAGAAATGCTGTCTCTTATGTGATTCCTTGAAGATGCTACAGCTAGGTACTTCCCCTCTATTTCTATGGCAGTTGGGCAAATGTTTATTAGAGCATTTCTTTCTTTTTTTTTTTTTATTTATTTATATATGAAATTTATTGTCAAATTGGTTTCCATACAACACCCAGTGCTCATCCCAAAAGGTGCCCTCCTCAATACCCATCACCCACCCTCTCCTCCCTCCCACCCCCCATCAACCCTTAGTTTGTTCTCAGTTCTCAACAGTCTCTTATGCTTTGGCTCTCTCCCACTCTAACTAGAGCATTTCTCTTAATATCTCATAACTTACTGAAACAACTGCTCTTATGTGTGTGAATTACTTGAGAGCAACAATCTTGTCACCTTCTCCTCTTTATCACCAGCACCTAATACAGTGCTTAGGCCTTCATAAAGGGGAAGGAAGAAGAAAAAAGGAAACAGGAGAAGAGAGAAATGGGAAGGGGAGGGGAGGGGAGGGGAGGGGAGGGGAGGGGAGGGGAGGGGAGGGGAGGGGAGGGAAGGGGAGGGAAGGGGAGGGAAGGGGAGGGAAGGGGAGGGAAGGGGAGGGAAGGGAAGGGAAGGGAAGGGAAGGGAAGGGAAGGGAAGGGAAGGGAAGGGAAGGGAAGGGAAGGGAAGGGAAGGGAAAAGAAGCTGAAGGGAGGGGAAGGGAAGGGAGGGGAGGGAATATGCTTCTCACCATGTTCTTTAACATGGTTAAAGAACACTTGACTTTGGCCACGCCCACCCACAAACCAGTTCTTCCAGTGTTCTCCATATTTGCCAAAGGTACCATCGACTACTTCGCTCCACTGACCAATGTCTAGGCATGATCTCACATTCTTCTCTTCCCCTCACCCCTCACATCCAATTAACCAGCATAGTCATCGAACTCCCAAGTAGAAAGCAAATCCAACCCTCCCCACTGCCATCAATGCTCCATCCTTCCCCAAGTCCCTACTGAACTCCTGTAGCAGCCTCCCAGCTGGCCTTCCTGCCTCCTCTCTAGCTTTCCCACAAAAGCTAAAGGGATATTTAAATTTCTTTCTCTTATTTGGGTATAGTTGACACACCAATGCTACATTAGTTTCAGTCATACAACACAGTGATTCAATTTCTCCATGTAATGCTGTGCTCACATGTGTAGCTGCCATCTGTCACCATACAACACTATTATAATACCTTTGACAATATTCCCTAGGTTGTACCTTCTGTTCCCATGACTTGTTCATTCTATATTTAAGTGTAAGTCAGGATATATCATTTTGCTGATCAAAATTCTCCAGCAGTGTTTCATAAATCCTAGTCCAAAATCAAAGTCCTTTGACCCATGGGGCCCTGTGTGATCAGAACCTGCCTACTCCTCTGATCTCACCTCCCTGGACCCCACCTGGAACACCAGGATCTAGCCATACCACCCTCACTGTATTCCTTGAACACATTACACTCTCCAACTCTAGGACTTAGAGCTTGATCATCTGTGTCTTTGCATGGCTGTCTCCTTCATTCAAAGTATCAGCTTCTCATAAAATACCTAGGAATAAACCTAACCAAAGATGTGAAAGATCTGTATGCTGAAAACTATAGAAAGCTTATGAAGGAAATTGAAGAAGATATAAAGAAATGGAAAAACATTCCATGCTCATGGATTGGAAGAATAAATATTGTTAAAATGTCAATACTACCCAAAGCTATCTACACATCCAATGCAATCCCAATCAAAATTGCACCAGCATTCTTCTCAAAGCTAGAACAAGCAATCCTAAAATTTGTATGGAACCACTAAAGACCCCGAATAGCCAAAGTAATTTTGAAGAAGAAGACCAAAGCAGGAGGCATCACAATCCCAGACTTTAGCCTCTACTACAAAGCTGTAATCATCAAGACAGGATGGTATTGGCACAAAAACAGACACATAGACCAATGGAATAGAATACAGACTCCAGAATTGGACCCACAAAAGTATGGCCAACTAATCTTTGACAAAGCAGGAAAGAATATCCAATGGAAAAAAGACAGTCTCTTCAACAACTGCTGCTGGGAGAACTGGACAGAAACATGCAGAATGATGAAACTAGACCACTTTCTTACACCATTCATAAAAATAAACTCAAAATGGATAAGGGACCTGAATGTGAGACAGGAAACCATCAAAACCCTAGAAGAGAAAGCATGAAAAAAATCTCTCTGACCTCAGCCATAGCAATTTCTTACTGGACACATCCCCAAAGGCAAGGGAATTAAAAGCAAAAATGAACTATTGGGACCTCATGAGGATAAAAAGCTTCTGCACAGCAAAGGAAACAATCAACAAAACTAAAAGGCAACCAAAGGGATGGGAAAAGATATTTGCAAATGACATATCAGACAAAGGGCTAGTGTCCAAAATCTATAAAGAACTCACCAAACTCCACACCCGAAAAACAAATAATCCAGTGAAGAAATGGGCAGAAGACATGAATAGACACTTCTCTAAAGAAGACATCCAGATGGCCAACAGGCACATGAAAAGATGCTCAACGTTGCTCCTCATCAGGGAAATACAAATCAAGACCACACTCAGATACCACCTCACGCCAGTCAGAGTGGCTAAAATGAACAAATCAGGAGACTATAGATGCTGGCGAGGATGTGGAGAAATGGGAACCTCTTGCACTGTTGGTGAGAATGCAAACTGGAGCAGCCACTCTGGAAAACAGTGTGGAGGTTCCTCAGAAAATTAAAAATAGATCTACCCTATGACCCAGTAATAGCACTGCTAGGAATTTACCCAAGGGATACAGGAGTGCTGATGCATAAGGGCACTTGTACCCCAATGTTTATAGCAGCACTTTCAACAACAGCCCAATTATGGAAAGAGCCTAAATGTCCATCAACTGACGAATGGATAAAGAAATTGTGGTTTATATACACAATGGAATACTATGTGGCAATGAGAAAGAATGAAATATCGCCTTTTGTAGCAACGTGGATGGAACTGCAAGAGTGTTATGCTAAGTGAAATAAGTCATACAGAGAAAGACAGATACCATGTGTTTTCACTCTTATGTGGATCCTGAGAAACTTAACAGAAGACCATGCGGGAGGTGAAGGAAAAGAAAAAAAGAGGTTAGAGAGGGAGTGAGCCAAACCATAAGAGACTCTTAAAAACTGAGAACAAACTGAGGGTTGATGGGGGGTGGGAAGGGGGGAGGGTGGGGGATGGGTATTGAGGAGGGCACCTTTTGGGATGAGCACTGGGTGTTGTATGGAAACCAGTTTCACAATAAATTTCATATTAAAAAAAAAACAACAACAAAGTGTCAGCTTCTCAGGGTACCTTGGTGGCTCATCGGTTAAGCGTCCAACTTTGACTCAGATCATGATTTCACCATTCGTGGGTTCGAGCCCCGCATTGGGCTCTGTGCTGACAGCTTGGAGCCCGGAGCCCGGAGCCCGCTTCGGATTCTGTGTCTCCCTCTCTCTCTGCCCCTCTCCTGCTTGCGCTCTGTCTCTCTCTCTCTCAAAAATAAACATTAAAAATTAAATTAAAACAAATAAAGTGTCAGCTTCTCAGAGATGGTTTCCCCAGTGTCCCTAGTGAAAGCAGACACACACACTCACACACACAAACATTTATACACATACACATTTACATACCCATGCTCACATGCCCACACATGCACACTGACATGCAATCACACACAAGACATACACACATACACCCACATATACCCATTCACACACACACACACACACACACACACACACACACACACACACACACACACAGGTTTAAGCCATCATAAATGTAAAGAATCAGCTTCACCCTCCAGGCTGGTTCCCAGTAAACATTAGATGTTTCATTTGTCCCTTTAAAAATGCATCCTTCACTGTAATCTCTCAAGTTTTATAGATCAGAGGAAAACTTTGTCTTAGTTTATGAGCTAGGGTAACCTTCCGAACAAAGAGTATTTTTCACATTTTCAGAGTCGTCCAGAGAATTGTGCTTTAAGTTCCATATTGAGATTTTATTTAGTTCTGTGGTCTCTCCCCCAGAATTAGAGCATGGTACTCACTTTGATAGCCTGGATCTTGCACCAACTGAGAAATGCGAGCTTGGATTTTAGGCACCTGAGAGTTACATGGAATTGTGCGATTCTTATAAACATTACGGGTCTTCTGGAGCCTATGAATTGCTTCCATTTAAACTCAAAAGCCCCCTGACACAGTTCCTGGGGCCTGTAAACCCTGTGATACCAGCCATAATAACTCCCCTGGCAAGAAATGAGCTTCACTTCCCGTGGCCTATAAAAGACCTTGCCTGACCTTCGATATCAATCAGAGGTAACATGTGCCTGGGAAAGCCCAGGCTTGGGGCCTGAATGGGGAGCAGACCTGGCACCCCCAGAACTGCAGTTCTGCCCGACAAATGCTGCAGGCACACCTGCTCCCATGGGGGGAGCACCCGCAAGCTTCCCCGTCCTCATCTCTGGGGGGCAGATATGACCACCTATGCCATAGGACTGCGTGAGGATTCCAGGGCTTCCAGATTGGTTGGTGGGGAAGGTATTCCATGCCAATCACCGTAAGGAGTGTGATGCGGCCTGGACCCAAGGCTTTGACCCATGAAAGAAACAAAGCCAAAGCTGTTTAAATATGTTACGGTGGGTAACCTGGACAACAAGTCGGGGTCTAGCATGTAAACGGTGCTTGGTAAATGTTGATCTCGTACACTTTCCCATCCATAACTTTGGGTTTAGGCACGTGACTTTATTTGGTTAGTGAGACGTTTGCAGACGGACTATAAGCAGGCATGTGAAATGTGCTTAAGTAACATTGTGTGCCTTCATATGCCCCTACCATCACAACAAGAAAACTATACTCTGATTGGCCCATTGATTCAAGGGAGTGAGATGCATGAAGCATGAAGCAGACCTTATCTTAACCTGAAGCTTAGCACCAGTGAGCTCAACCCAATCTAGGTCACCCTATCCCCAGCTGACCTGCAGATATGCAAGTTAAATCAATGCTTATTTTGTATGGCATGGGGATTTTGTTGTTTTTTATTTAGTAATGGCTGATGGGCACACCAAAATAACCATAGGGGAATGATTTCTACCTATCAGAGCTACATGAAGAGTTTAGAAGATTTTATACAAAAGGTTAATCCAGGAACTAATGCTAAAGCTGGGTAGGGGAACTATAATCAGGATCCAGAAAGTAGTTCTAAATCTCTCTAAGGCAGCTATGGTCTCCTTAGGGTCACAGGACTAATGAAGAGGTAGACAGTCAAAGTCACATAAATTTAGCCTCATTTGCCATGGGATTCTACAGAGAGAAGAGAAAAGGTTATGTTATATCACACAAATTATATTTTCAGATTACAGAAGACCTTATGAATTTTCAGTACTCTCCCTTGCATATGCACTACTTAAAATATATGAATTTAGGAGCACCGAAGTGGCCCAGTTGGTTAGATGTCCAACTCTTGGTTTTGGTTCAGGTCATGATCTCACGTTTTGTGGGATCAAGCCTCACGTCTGGTTCTGCAATGACAGTGTGGAGACTGCTTGGGATTCTCTCTCTCCCTCTCTCTCTGCCCCACTCACTTTCTCTCTCTCAAAATAAATAAAATAGACTTTAAATATATATGTGTGTGCATGAATAGATAGATAGATAGATAGATAGATAGATAGACAGATAGATACTATAGAGAGAGATTATATTGGAATATACTGAACTGGGGTTTTAGCCCTTCCATAAATCCTTTTCTAATTAACATGAGATATAAATGTATTTATATATTTATATCCCATATATATATTATATATATATGTCCCATTAATATCATATATTATATATATTATATATTTATATTATATATTATATATTATATTATATATATATTATTATATATTATACATTTATATATAATAATATATGATACATATTATACTATATTAATAATAATATAGTATATATTAATTATACTATATTGTTATACTATATATAGTAATATATAGTATTACTACATATATACATTAGTATATACAGTATATTAGTATATATACTAATATATTAGTATATATAGTATAGTATATATATATATATATATATACTAATGTATATATACTAATATATTAGTATATATACTATATGTTATATATATTATATATACACATATACTATATATGTTATATATACACATATATCTATCTCCATCCCATGGAATGGCTAAAACCGCAAGTCAGTATATTCAAACCAAAACCCAATATGGGACCTAAGGAGTTGCTGCAGAGGTGCCTCAGCTGGCTTTACTCCCATTCATCCCTATCCTAGACTCAACCAAAGAAACTCCATTTTTCATTGTTTTATGCCATAGGATTCTGCATAAAATCCCAGTGGAACAGGAGTGAGTCCCAGGCTGACCAGCCCACAGTAAAGATGAGAGCAGAAGTCTCTAAAACACATAACTGAAACTAAACTCATTGTTCTTGCCTCCCCATGAAACCTCCTTGGCTCCCCTTCTTAGAGATTCTCACCACCTTTTATCTTTAGCTGAGTAAGCCAGCCACCTGGGAGTTATCCTTATCCCTGCTTTACCATTCCCATCTCCTCTGTCTCCTAAATAGATGAGAAGTATGTGTCCCTCTGTCCACATGGACTGTCACCATCCTGCTCTGGCTGCCATCCCTTACTTCACAACTCAAAATCTTCCAACTTTCATTTATGTACCTCTAGCTGATGCCCTCTGTGGCGCACAGACTCCAAGATGGCCTCCAAGGATCCCCACCTCCTGATGACATCCTTTCCCTTTGTGTATCCTCCTCTCCTTGAATGACTTAATCCTGACCAACAGAACACAATAAATGTGATGGGCTGTCACTTCCATGAATAGATTACAGAGGACTCCAGCTTCTGTCTTCCTAGTAGACTTTCACTCGTCTGGTTTTGTTGAAACAAGCTGCCTTGTTTGAGCTGCCCACGTTTGAGCTACCCCATGGAGAGTCACATGACGAAGAATCGAAAGTGGCTTCCAGTTGAAAGCCAGCAGGGAACTGAGATCTGAAGTCCAGCAACCTGCAAAGAACCAAATCCTGCCACTAGCCACATAAGCTTAGAAGCAGATCTTCACTCAGTGGAGCTTTCAGATGAAGCCTCAGCCCCAGCCTCATGAGAGACACTGAGGACCCATCTGAGTCATGTCTGGATACCTGACACACAAAAACGGTGAGGCAACAACATATGTTACTTTACCCCACTAACTGATCATTTGCGATACAGCAATAGATAACTAACACACTCCTCCTATGCAAGCTAAACATGGCAGCCTGAATTCTAACCTAACCATCTAACCATTTAGATGATGGTGACCGTCCTCAGATTCAATCTCTTTCTTAAATGTCATAGGAAGCAAAAAGTTGTATTCATCTGATTGGTGAGCTGAGGCTTTCATGTGCTAACCCATTTATCCATCCGGCAAAGTTAGGTGACCAACCCCCTTTGCAGACAAGAAAATTGGAGGATTAAGTAACTTATTCAGAACTACAAAACTAGAAAAGGACAAGTCAGAACTGGGGCCAAAAGTGTCTGGCTTCAAAACTTTCCTGCTGCACCTGTGTCTCCAAAAAACCCAAAGCATCCTGGTGCAGAATTAGGGCAATGGTAAAGCCAGACTAATGGACAGATTAACCTGATAACCTCGGAGAAAAGGAAGTTCAATGCAACGAGGGGGAAGAGAAAATTGGAATGTTTCTGCACAATGTCTCACTTAGGAGAGCTTTACTCATATCTTTGGAGAAATGGAAGTTCAGCAAAAAATTATCTTGTTTATTAATTCCAGGGTAAGCTTCAGTGGACTTTGTGAGAGGTGTCTGAAACTCAAGGGTAAAATTCCAGAGCCAGGAGTCTGTGGTTCCTTGTCATAGGGCTGGGCTACCCTGTTGGGACACTGCCTGAAAAAGATCTCCTAATGTAGAAGACACAGACACTTACCCTGTCCCATCTCAGCTTCAAGTGTCCCCTGTAGCAAGAGTAAATCCCACTCTTACATCACTCTGGCAGAAACTTAAACCAGCTGGAAGCATCCCATTAACCTCACAAATCCCCCACATACCAGAAGCTGCATCAGCCTTTAAAAACCAAAAGGGCAGAGGGGAAAAGCTCGCAGAAATCTTACAAGGATGTTGAGGTGTTACAGGCGTGTTCTTAGAGACGAGGCCTTTGATAAATTGAGCATGAGTCTCTAAGAGAGGGAAGAGCCAAGAAGTCAACCTCTTCCTCCCCTCAGATTTATGAATCTTCCAGCTAGAGGCAAAAGCATGTCTCCATCAAGATCAAAGCTTAGAGAGGTGAGAAGAAAAGCAAGAAGACCAGAGGTTCCCCTGGGATGGAAATATGTCTGTTTTATGTAGCCTACATGGTCTGTGTTCTAGAAGGCATGTTGCATAGGAAACCCATTTAATAGTCCTCATAAAATAAATACTTCCTTTGCATTAAGAATGCAGAAAGATGGATATGTTCCTTGCTTGGAATGTATAAAGCAAAGGTTAAAAGTTCCACCGTGTTTTCTGCTCATGGAAAATCACTTTTGATTCATCAGCCCAGAGTCCAGATATTTTCTTGGAAGAATCAAACATGGAGACTGAGTATTTGCAATACCTCAGCTGCCACAGGCCATTGTGTCAAGGTACTTAATGTGTAAGGGCATTTCTAGTCATTGGAGTCAAAGCAGAGTCCCAAGTCTGGCTGAAAAGATAATAACTACAGTGGAGCCTTAATCATTTGCAGAACTTGGTGGTGTGCATTTTTAGAAGACTCCCTGCATAAATACCACATGATTCACAGACTCATTGATATTCCCTCTTTAATATTTGCTATTTGGTGTGATGGTCATTAGTGGAAAGCTATTGGGCAATAGTGTGATTATGGAAAAAGAACAAAGGCCGAGAGAAACCAACTTCTCAGTTCTAAGAAACACCAGAAAGGAAATGAAAATATCAAAGGGCAATTTGTCCCATGATACACATTTCAGCCAAGTGCAGCCATGTACAAAGGGCCGCTCAGCCTTGTCTGAGTAACACCTCATTCCTCAATGCTTGCAGAATTTGCAAAGGCTGAACAAGGACAGAAAAGGAGCATCAGGATCCAGAAGATCAAGCACTGAACTGGGATAGGAGTCAAAAGGCATTGCTCCTGGCCTGGATCCACCTCTCCTTTCACTCATCTGTAAAGTGGGACCCATACTATTTCTGTTGGCAAAATCACTTCTTCATTCAGCAGGTTACCCATTTCATCCAATCATTTTAATGTATAAGGCATTGGGCACAAAAGTGAATGCACCATAGGCGCCTTCCCACCAAGGCTTCTCAGTCAGAAAGGGAGATGAGATGGGTAGGTGGAAAATAACATTCTCATTGAGAGCGGTAAGTGTCACATCAAATAACCCACCAGACGGGGGTGCCCGGGTGGCTCAGTTGGTTGGGTGTTTGGCTCTTGGTTTTGGCTCAGATCATGATCTCACAGTTCAGGGGATCAAGCCCCACATTGAGCTCTGTGTTGACTGCATGGAACCTGCTTGGGATTCTCTCTCTCCCTCTCTCTCTCTCTCTCTCTCTCTCTCTCTCTCTCTGCCCCTTCCCTGCTCATGCTTTCGCTCTCTCTCTAAAAATAAATAACCTTTAAAAAGAAAATGGAACGCCCAGACGCAATGGTGTCATCAGCTGCAAAGATGTAGCACCAAACTTGTAACCTTCTGTCTTACAAAAACATCAGCTGTTTTCCTTCTGCCCTGCCCCCACCATCTCTGCTCACGGTACCATCCTCCTTTCCTACTTTTTTTCTTTTGGCCTAAATTTCCCCCTTTGTTTTAGGTTTATTTTCTCCAGAGATATTGTCTAATCTTTGTAAATCCTTTCTAGAGCAAAGAGGGTTGTAAATAAATGGACATGTGTATGCCTGGGAGGAGCTTTCATAAACATGTGCTTGGCTGTAAATGGCTGATGTATGCATGAATGTGCACACTTTTTTTTTTCATTTTTTTAAATTTAAATTTAAGTTCGTTAACATACAGTGTAGTATAGGTTTCAGGAGTAGAACCCAGTGATTCATCACTTCCGTATAACACCCAGTGCTCATCCCAACGAGTGCCCTCCTTAATGCCCATCAACCATTTGCCCAGCCCCCCACCCACCTCCCCTCCAGCAACGTCAGTTTGTTCTCTATAATTAAGAGTGTCTTATAGTTGGCTTGCCTCTCTGTTTTCATTTTTCCTTCCCTTCCCCTACGTTCCTCTGTTGTGTTTCTTAAATTCCACATATGAGTAAAATAATGATATTTGTCTTTCTCTGACTAATTTCATTTAGCATAATACCCTCTAGTTCCATCCACGTTGTTGCAAATGGCAAGATCGCATTCTTTGTGATCACCAAGTAACATTCCATTGTGTGTGTATGTATATGTGTATGTGTATACATACACACACATATATCACAGTTTTAACTGCTGGACAACATAAGGCTGTATTGTGCTTGTGATGATGATTATCTTCATGCAAAACATTTCTATCCATATCAAAGTAGAATGCAGATTTATAAAAAGCTTTTCTCACAAAAGATCTAACAGGGGTTCTAAGCTACAACAAAACAAGCTACATATGCCCAAGACTGGGTAAACTCATGCCATTCACTGGGTCTCTGGGTCAGCCCCAGCTGCTGGGACTCAGACTCCCTTGGTGGCTGACCCAAATGCTCACCAGATGAACCTGCTTCGCTAGACACCCACGTACCCCCAGGAGAGAATCCCCAGTCCAGTCCCCAAGCTCTGAGCTACCTTCTGTTCTGAGACAAGGGCCGGCCAGAATTTTCCACAGGCTAGAAATAAGGGAACAGATAAACACATGTCACCCCATCCTACAACGCTGAGAGGCAAGCCAATCTCAAGCTGATCCTGAGCCAGAAATCCTGTCTTCTGTGTTCTGCCTGTCTGAATCTCACTTATGCTCAAAGCCTAGCCCAAACGTCTCATCCTCCATAAGGCCTCCCTCCCCACACCCCTGCAGCATGGTCATCCATCTTCCCCTGGCACCTAGCCTCTGTCACAGAACTTTCTCTGCATTCAGTGCTTCCTCTGACAGGCTCCTGGAAGCAGGGACTGTTTAGAACCCTTGTTACTCACCCCTGGGAACCCTAGCAACGAGCTTGATGCCCAGAACTTGCTCAGTGAATACTTATTAAATGCCCTTTTTTTTTTTTTCCAGTTTTCCTTTTCTTGCTAACTACTTGGATAATAAATAACACTTAAAACTCTTCAAAGGGAGGAATCGTCAAATATTATGTGTCAGGCCAATAAGCAGAAACATGTGCTGTCTTCGGCTGTGCATGAGAACAAAGGCTACAAGGACACATTTCACTTTTCCCTGTGGTGAAGAGGAAAAAGCAGAGCATGGCCCCAAAGGGGTCTGAGTTCGAATCCTAACTCCGTAATTTGGAATTTGTGTGACACTCTGTCTCCGAACCTCTTTGAGTCTGTTTTATCATCTGCAAAACTAGAACTAGGAAGGATTACAGAGAAGATTCAACCAACATGCAAAAGAGCACCCAGGCCCTGTAACACAGTGGTCACTTAGTAGATGTGTCTTCTTTCCATCCCCCCAAATGAAGAAACCAAATTAATCCCATCCTCCTAGGAGAGAGGGGGAAAATATACAAAACGGAATTGAGCAGTGTCAGACAGAGCAAGCACATTTGTATGAAGACCCATTCCTGCTCGTGTGAGTATAACTGAATAATCATGATTGCACCTAAGGCAATTAAATGACCAAGCCCCACAGACATCCATCTACGCTTCAGACATGGGAATTTATTTTAATTTTTAGCAAGCTTAGGATACATAATTCTAAAACTAAATAAGATTGAACTTATGATGAAAAGCATACCACTTTTTTAAAGTCAAGTTTTGAATGTTTTTCTTAACAGAGCATTAGTGTACTTCTCTCTCTATGTATGGGACCTGAACCATCTGCTCTATGTAAAAAAAAAAAAAAAAAAAAAAAGACATAATGAAAAGAGGTCCGATCGTAATAGGTAGTAAGAAAAATTGCATTCCTCCTGCCCTTTGCTCAGGCATAGAGCCATCAAAGTGTTATGCCATAAAATTTAATTTTTGAGTTTTGAATGATTTACAGTGGAGCAGGACTTATAAATCAGAACAGTAACCATTGCTATGAATAGAGATGTATGTTTTTCCAAAATGTCTAAATGAAATACTTTAAAACGCGCTAAAAGACCTGCACAGTTTTCCAAAGGCAGCCATAATTGAAGTTAATCATTCTTGTTCAGACAGAAGGAAACTCACTGACACCTGGGCACCTCCCCCTCCTTGAGATGAAGTGATCAAATAATCATCATCTCTTCTTATGAAAGCAATTAATCATGGCAATATATCATGCTATTGCAGCCTGGTTTCTAGCCTTGTCTGTTAGGTTCATAAACCCTTTCTGATGCCTTTGAATGTGTCTTTAACCAGATGCCATTCTTAAAATAGTATGGATACCTAGGGCAACAGTATGTGAAAGCCTCGCTCGTACAAGAATCCTTCCCTTCCTTCCACATCCTAATACCCAAGCCAGTGGCAGGTCCTCGACACCCTGCCACTCTCATCTGTCTCCCTGTTCTGCACCCACCCCCATCTTGTACCTGTGTCACTGACACAGCCCCCCAACTTCCTGCCTGCCTCTGTGTGGGCAGAACATAAAGGGTGGTCTGCCCAAAGCATGAATCGTACCGCATCACGGCACTCCATTTCTTAAAATTCTCCAGTGCCTTTCCATCGCCCTTAGCACAAAAGCCCACCTTCTCATGGAAGTTTACAGGGTCCCATATCCTTTGTCTGTCTCTCCTCATGGATTCTTCCTATTCTGCAGACATGCCACTTTATGTTTACTCCACGGTCCCAAATTTGTGAAAAGTTCTAGGTGGACAGATAGAGATGAATGGATTTGTACACAGTGTACCAAAAATACAGGAAGAGAAAACACCAAAGTATTAATAGCCTTTATATCTGATGTTTAGGAGTTCGAGTAATTTTATATTCTTCTCTACGCTTGACTAGATATTCCAAAATTTTTGAAACAAATACATCTTAGTTCAAAAAGGGAAAAGATGCCAGACGCAGCCAGTTAGACTCCAGAGTCCAGAACTGGAACTCTTCAATGAAAGCTCACAAAAGACACAAGGTTCAGGTCTTCAATGTCCTGCAGAGCAGGGATAACAGAAGCCTTCATTCTAAAATTTTGTCATCCTTAGGGGTGCCTGCATGGCTCAGTCAGTTAAGCATCCAACTCTTGATTTTGGTCCAGGTCATGATCTCATGGTGTGGGATCAAGCCCGCATCAGGCTCTGCACTGACAGGGAGGGGCCTTCTTGGGATTTTCTCTCTCTCCCTCTCTGCCTCTCTCCCCATGAAAAAATAAATAATAAATGAAATGAAATAAAATGAAATAAAGTTTTGTGATCCCCAGAAGTCTCTCCCAATGATGGACCAATGAAAACATTTCTTGAACAATTGTGCTCTGACCTCTCTCTCCTGAAGTGTGGAAAGAGGGCACGTGAGTCAGCATGGACCCCAGAGATAAAGGGCAGCTGCTGAACATGGCAGGCAGAATTAGGGAGAGGATTCCGAAATCATGTGAGCCATTAGGCATCTGGTAATATTAACATACACTTAAAGGTTTTCATCTCCCCCCCCCCACACACACACACACTAGACTGGAAGCTCTATAAAGGCAGGGATCATATCTATCCATATTATTGGTTCAACAAATGTTTGCTGAGTGCCTACCTCATGCAAGCCCTGTTTAAAGTGTTGAGAACATAACAGTGGAGAAGAGATAGTCGTGGGATTGCATGCCAATGGTAGAGAGAGAAAATGAACAAATTACAAACGTTACTAGAGAGTGATAGGTGATAGCAGGGAATTGAAATAGAAGAATGTGATGGAGACAGATAGGGCGTTTTCCTTCCATGGGATGCCAAGAAAGGCTTTGAGAAAGAGTCAACACCACAGCTGAGACAGGACTGATGGGAGGAAGTCAGCTCCAGGATGTTGCCTTCCAGGCAGAGGGATACCGGGCCAAAGCTCTGAAGCAGGAGTGACTTTTGGGTGTAGGGAGAACATATGTAAAGCCAGTGTGGTTGGAGCTGGAAGAAGGAAAGAATGAGCAGCAATGGTAGAAGATGAGGTCAGAGACTGATGGGGGCCAGATTATGAAAGGTCTTACCCACTGTGGTAAGGAGTTTGTCTTTTTTTCCAAGTGCCACGAAAAGCCATTGGGATATTTGAAGCAGGAGAGTGAAGCGATCTGATCTAGCTTTCTAAAAAACCCACTCTGGCTGCTGCGTGGGGAATGGAGTAGTGAGCACAGGAAGTAATCTCTGAGAAGACAGGGTCTTAGGATAGGATGGTGCCATGGAGGGGAGAGAAGGAATGGCCAGAGGTGGAGCTGAAAGGATCAGTAATGGACCAGGCATGGAGATATTGAGAATAAGGAAAAGTGGGGATCCAGGATGGTTCCCAAGTTTGGAGCTTATTCACAGGTGTGTCCCCAGCACCCTGCTCGGGTCCCGACACAGTAAGCACTGGGCAATTATTTGAGTGGATGGATGGAAGGATGGATGGATGGATGGATGGATGGATGGATGGATGGATGGATGTTTTGATAAATGGATAGATGGATGGATGGATGGAAGGAAGGAAGGAAGGAAGGAAGGAAGGAAGGAAGGAAGGAAGGAAGGATAGAAGGATGGATAAATGGATGGAAGGAAGGAAGGATGGATGGATGGATGGATGGATGGATGGAAGGAAGGAAGGAAGGAAGGATGGAAGGAAGGATAGAAGGATGGATAGATAAATGGATGGAAGGAAGGATGGATGGAAGGAAGGAAGGAAGGAAGGATGGAAGGAAGGATAGAAGGATGGATAGATAAATGGATGGAAGGAAGGAAAGAAGGAAGGAAGGAAGGAAGGAAGGATGGATGGATGGATGGATAGACGAATACATGGATAGAATGATCGTGAGAGGCAGAGGATAGAGCGATTCTGTGTGTGGGGTGTGGACAGGGGAGGCAGCAGCCATCTTATCCAACTCTCAAAGTCCCACCAGGCATTTTCTAGGGGCCTTTACAGGGACAGCAGTGGGGAGGACAGGGCTTCAGAGCAGGTGGAGGTCATCGATGTCATGGAGTGAGACAGATCTGTATTTAAGACTAGCTCCACCCACCCCTCACTCACTGGGTGTCCTTGTATTACCTTGCTAGGGTCTCAAAGCCCTGGTTTCTTCATCTGTAAAATGGGGATTACTGTACCAACCTCACAGTGTTGCATCTGATACACATGGCTTGCATGGCCATGGGTGAGCCACTTAAGCACTCTGAGCCTCACTTCTCTTATCTGTAAGACGGAAAAAATAACCACTACTCCCTCTCTCGCAGGGCGCTTGGAAGGTAAAATAGAACAACAACAACAACAGACTGGGACAGAAGGACCCTCCAGGTCACCCTTCCAGGTCACATCACAGACTGGGGCAAAGCTCCTCCATCAACCTGAGCCAGCAAAGCCCGGTGAGAGACAGGGATCCCTGGAGACCAAATCAATATCCGGACTTGCCTGGAGGCACAATCCCCTTTTCACCCAGTCCCCCATGGCGGTTATTTGTGACTATCACGGTTCCAAAAGAGGCAGGGAATCTGTGCCCCAGGTATCTGTCAGGATGAGAAGAGAAAAGGTTTTAAAAGGCCAGAAAGGAGAGTTTGGGGAGGTCTGCGTGGTCTTCGATGCAGCCCGTGGGAAGAGCGCTGTATTGTGAACACTCCAGCATTAATTGAGGATGACGGGCTGGATAAATGTATTTATAGCTGCAAAACCCAGAGCTTTCTGGCGTGTGCCCCATCCTGCTCTCAATGCCCCACACCTGAGGCCCACTGGGCAGGCGGGCGGCTGGGAAAGAAGGCTCCCGGGAGCAGCAGAGCCAGAGGACCAGATATAAATCCCATCCAGACTTCCTGTTCTAAACCCAGGAAATACCAGTCCATTTATATCTCATCATCTTAACCCTGCAGGCCTGGTTAATGGTTTGACCCATGCATTCTCTCCTTTTCCAAAATCTTGTCCCGTTCCCTCTTAACTTGATTTACTCAACTTACTCCAGCTGCTGACTTTGGCAGGTTTTCCAGCTCTCAAGCGACCGCTGCATGCGGGCATCACCCTGAGTGATTTCCACGGCAGCAAGGGCTCAGGGGCTCCGGCTCCCGGCTCCAGAAGGTGCCCGCTCTCAGAACTGGAGCTGGAAAAACACCCTCCCCACCCCCACCCCGGCCCCGCCCCTTCTCACTTTCAACACGCAGGGACACTTTGGGGCGCAGCATGAAAAGCCAGGCTAAAAGGGGCTTGTATTTTTACACCATATTTGAGTTAGCTGTTTTATCTGGACGTGAACCCTGAGCAGAGAGACGAGGGGGAGAGAGAGGGGCTTTATGAACTCGAAACCAAAATAGACCGTCTAAGCGAGGCGGAGTGAAGTCACTGAATGTGCCGTGGAAAATACTTTCAAGGCATTTTATAAATTTTGCACCCAAAAAAATGCCCCAGCCAAGTTGGACTTGCTGCTTTCAGATATTCAATTCCTCCATTTCTCCTCCGTGATTTTCCTCACGGCTTCGGGACTTAAGAAAACAATGAGAACGTGTCCCAAAAAGTTACTTGAGCACCGCCCATAAGCTCACTTTCCTACAAATGAGCCACAAGAGTGACAGGCTCTGCGAAGAAAAGTGACCTTCTCAGAATTCTCCCTCCTTCTTCCCCCTTCCCTTCCCTTCTTGCTCTTCTCACTACTACCATTAATGTTAATTGACCGTATCACTGATGGTTTCTGCCTCTTGAGCTCCTGGTTCTACTCATGCTTTGGTGGGGGGGGGGGGGGGAGAGGGGGTGGCTGGAGGGCCATTGTTAACCCAGAAATCAAACTCAGCATCTTTAGTGGTTTTCCTGGGAAATCCGCTCAAGCCAAAGATGTCCCGAGTTTGATGGCTTCCATCGCTTTGCCGTGTCTGAGCATCTGTCTCCTCTCTCACGGACCCTTAATGGAGGACACCACCCCTGGGCCCCATGTATGTATCCGCTTTCCAGGTCTTTCCCTTCTTCTGGATCACCTGCTTTCTCTCAGCCCTTCATCCTCAGGTCTACCAACCTGGTTCTCCGGCAGCCCTGATTTGACACCACTGATCCCCAGGACTCTCCCTGTCTCTGACTCCGCTGCACACGTCCTCTGCTCCCCTCCCACCGAACTTACTTCTATCTTGGCTAAGACTGCTGGCTTGTAGCAGGCGACCATCCTCACTCTGGGACTTGTTAGCTGTGTGATCTTAAGCAAATAACTGAAACCTTCTGAGACTCAGTGTCCTCCACTAAAAAATACAAATCATAATATTTATCTCACAGTGTTAACGGGACGCCAACAAATGTATGTGAAGCTCTTAACACAGCGCCTGGTACATCCTAATGGTTCGGTAAATGTAAGTTGTTTTGCTTATTCCCTTGTCATATAAATACTTGAGTCTAGCCATATCTTTCTACTATATCATAAGCTTCTTAGTATCAGGATTAATACATAGTTTGCCTTTGAATCTCTCACCACCCTAGCTAGAAACGACTGGACACATTATGCGCCAAGTCAGGTGCTTATGGCTACATATCTTTGCGATGGTCAGTTTTGTGTGTCCAGCTGTGTTTTTTTTTTTGTTTTTTTTTTGTTTTTTTTTTTAAATTTTTTTTTTTTTTAACGTTTATTTATTTTTTTTGGGACAGAGAGACAGAGCATGAACGGGGGAGGGGCAGAGAGAGAGGGAGACACAGAATCAGAAACAGGGTCCAGGCTCTGAGCCATCAGCCCAGAGCCTGACGCGGGGCTCGAACTCACGGATCGCGAGATCGTGACCTGGCTGAAGTCGGACGCTTAACCGACTGCGCCACCCAGGCGCCCCTGTCCAGCTGTGTTTTGTGGATGTGATTAACATCCATAACCAATTGCCTTTACGTAAAGGAGGTTATCCTGATAATCCAGATGGTCTGATTCCAGCCAGTTGAAAGGTCTGAGGAGTAGAACTGAGACTTCCCAGAAGAAGAAGAAATCCCATCTATGGACTGCAGCAACAGCCTTCTGCCTGGGAGTCCCAGCATGTACTTCCTGATGGCCTGTCTATGGGCTTCTGACTTGGACAGCCAGCCTTCACGATAAGCCAGGTCTTAGGACTAAGTCTCTCTCTCTCTATATTTATATATCCATACACTGATTGATAGAGAGATACACACACATTTCCCACTGGTTATGTTTCTCTGGTAGAACCCTGATATGATGCATTTTAATATTAGTACCTTTTAATATTAGGATCACTACCAATATGTTACTTGTACCTGTCACCTTGGCTGGGCTGCACCCCCCAGATATTTGGTCAAACACTATTCTGGATGTTTTGGGGAGGGTATTTTTGGATGACATGAATACTTACATCGGTGGACTTTGAGTCACGCAGAATTCCCCTCATAATGGTGTGGGTCCCCTCAAGTCAGGTGAAAGCCTAACTGCAATGAAGCCTAACCTTCCACTGAGCAAGAGAGAATTCCGCCAGCAGATGGCCTTTGAACTTGGACTGCAGCATCAGCCTCTCCTGAGACTCTCGCCTGCTGGCCCACCCTGTAGATTCCGGACTCGCCAGTCTCCATAATCCTGAGAGCCCATACCTTAAAATAAATTATTTTCTTTCTATCTACACCCCCTCTTGGTTGTGCTTTTCTGGAGAACCCTGACTGATACACAGTATTAGAATGGGTATCACTACTGCAAGCATTGTCACTATTGCAACTGGCCTCAGGCTTAGTATAAGGAGTCACATTAGCAGTGGTCTAGTACGAGCATCACTACTAGAATTAGGGCTGGGGCGCCTGGGTGGCTCAGTCGGTTAAAGCATCCGACTTCGGCTCAGGTCATGATCTCACGGTGAGTTTGAGCCCCGCGTCAGGCTCTGTGCTGACGGCTCAGAGCCTGGAGCCTGTTTCGGATTCTGTGTCTCCCTCTCTCTCTGCCCCTCCCCTGTTCACGCTCTGTCTCTCTCTGTCTCAAAAATAAATAAACGTTAAAAAAAAATAGAATTAGGGCTGATATCCTGTCACTGGAAGCGAGGTAGTGTCCAAGGAAGTGTCTGTGAAACCTGAATTTGAATCCCTGTCTGTGAAATGTAAGTGCCACGTCCTTCCCACCATCCCCGGCTGCCTCCCAAGGCCAGGGGCTCACACCTGGAAGGTATTCAATAAATATTTACCCAGCCAAAGTAGAGCAAGCTGGAAGATGCGCAAAACCCAATTTCCTTATAGTGTGAAGAATTTAAGGCAACAGACCCTTCAGGGACTTTCCTCCAAACTCTGAGTATTTTCATGAGTCCAAAGAAAGTCCATTAAAATAGTTTCCACTGGAGCAAAGAAAAGTCCATGAAGCCGAAACACGTAATAGATGAGAGTCATCACACATGTGTGCTGTAGGTCAAGTATTAAAAGGACGAATGTTCTGCGCAGGAAGCATCTGAAACGTGTGTTAGGAATGGGCTCCCTGGTAGGTGGACAATCTTGACCAGCCTGAAGTATGGCTGTTTGCACCCCTCAGCAATAAATAGCCCTAGGAGACCCTGCCTGCGATAACAGAGAGGGAGACACCCCATTCATCGTTAGTCTCGTTTTCTCAGCTTGGGGTCTTTTGAGTCCAAAACTTCCCTTTTGTGTCAACAGGGATTATGTGAATGTTTAATTTATGATACACCATCTGAGGGCCCGGAGGAAAAAGAGGGATGATTTTTTTTTTTCGTGAAATAACTACATCCCAGCTACGGAATTAAATTGAAAAATCCAATGTAAAGAGAAATAAATGACGCCATGATTGATAGTAGCCACGATCAGTGACAAATACATCTTTCTCCAGGATGGAAAGAAGGTAACAAAGAAGTAAACCAATGGTTCTGACTCACATTTTACACATTAGGCACTTGGCGAGGAGACTTCCCATGATGCACTCCTTCTCTCAGCACAAAGTGGGCCAGGCTATCGCAAGCCTTGCCACTGTTCACATAGCATTCCTCCACCAAAGATCTCACCCTCCTCTTCCCCACTTCTTTGTCCAGAGAACACACATCTTTGGGGAATCAAGCAACGGTTTTCAACCATGGCTACGTTCAAAACTCATCTGAGATCAGAGTTGTAAGATTTAGCAAATACAAATGCAGTATGGCCAGTGAAATCTGAACTTAGAAAACAATGAATAGTATTTTCAGGGGCGCCTGGGTGGCTCAGTCAGTTAAGCGTCTGACTTCAGCTCAGGTCACGATCTCACGGTCCGTGAGTTCGAGCCCCGCGTCGGGCTCTGGGCTGATGGCTCAGAGCCTGGAGCTTGCTTCCGATTCTGTGTCTCCCTCTCTCTCTGCCCCTCCCCCATTCATGCTCTGTCTCTCTCTGTCTCAAAAATAAATAAATGTTAAAAAAATTAAAAAAATATATATTTTCAGTGTATGTCCCATGCTACATGTCCCATGTAAGATCTGAGACATACTCACTTTTTTGAAAACTGTTCATTGTGTATCTAAGATGCAACTTTAACGGGATGTTCTATATTTTATGTGGCAGCACCATCTGAAGGGCTTTACCTCTGCCTCTTCCTGCCCCCAGAAATTTCACCTTAATTGCTAGAAGATGTCCCCCTCCCACCTATACACCTATGCACACACTCCCATGCTTTTTTCTTCCTGACCTCGCCTTCTGCCTTCTCATGTACTCCAACCTACTTTAAGCACCTGCTAACACTTAACGCCTATGGGGCAGGATATTTATTGAGATGATAGCTGTTTGCTGCAATGAAGTATTCATAAAATATTCAGATACTATCTCTCTTTTGGTCTTTGCACTGTTCCCTCCCCTCCAAGATCAGCTGAGCCTCTGTGTCCCCTAACTTCAGGGGCCAGACCAATTCAGAAGGTGCTGGCATGTACTGAGGTCCTTCTGTCTTCCAAGGAGTTGTCTTCATCCAGATAAGTGCAGTCAGCCTTCCCTGAGCAAAGAAGAGGAGGCAGGGAGAAGCACACTGGAAGAGGTAGGGGTGTTGCCTGAACAGAAGGACAGAGGAGGGAGGTGATCCAATACGGGAAAGAAACTATTATTGAAATAGCATCCTAAGTGGTCTCCCTGCTTCAACTCTTGCCCTTTGTTCTCCCTGCCTGCATTTTAGAAGGAAAATCAGATCACACCATTTGCCAGCCAGATTCCTCACGTGGCTTCCATCTCGCTCCAAGCAAGAAGTGAGGCTCGATCTGCCCCAGTGCCATCTGCCCGTCTCCACTGCAGGCCCCCACTGTTCCAGGCACACACCAGGCAGGACGTTTCGCCCTCAGCAGTGACGTGCCCATTGCCCTCTGCCAGGGATTCTCTCCCTCCAGATAGCCACCAGCTTGTTTTATCATTTGTTTTGCCTCTGGGGAAAATGCAAGGCTCACCCTGACCTCTTCCCAATACCACCCACCCTTCTTCCCTACTTTGCTTTCTCTATAGCTCCAAACTCTGTCAAGCTTCCATATAATTCATTTATTGTATTTGTGGTCAATTTCTCAATGACTCTCTGTCACTGAACATCCTGAGGGCAAGAGTTTTTGTCTGTTTCACCTCTCTGTCCCCAACACAAAGGCTAGTGCCTGATTATAGTAGTCACTCAATAAATATTGGGGAAGGAAGGAAGGAAGGAAGGAAGGAAGGAAGGAAGGATAGAAGGAAGGAAGGAAAGAAGGAAGGAAGGAAAGAAGGGAGTCAGAGAGAGAAGGAAGAACAGAGGCAGGAGTCCAGAGATCTATGATGCCCAGGGTAGTGAAAATGTAAAGAGTCTCCTTCTGAGTCCTAGGAGTGGGAAAGGTAGCAGGACCTCTGACGGATGTAGATATTGAGACTCAGGTGTACCCAGGACTGAGCTGATTCCTACATCTAAGTATGCCACTGAACCAATAAAACCTCCAGGTGTGTCAGGACCATGCAGTGCAGTAGGAGTAACCATGAGGTCGACTAGATCTCCCAAAGCTGTGTGTTCCAGGGATGATACCCGGGCTACTCTTAAAAGTCTAAGGAAGAAAAACCAGACCCAAAAATGACCAGGTGAGACTGAGTTTTCCACCACCACATGTGACAGGGGATTTGAGTCAGATTAAGACTGATGTAGAGAAACTAAAGACACATGAGATACCTTGAAAAATCAATTAGTAAAGCTTACACTGGCTAAATTATATATCTGTTAAAAATAGTATTGTCTGGATGAGTGCCCCACTTGCCAGCTGTGTGTCTCTGGGAAAGTTACCTCCCTGAATATGAAGTATCTCATCTGTAAAATGGGACCATCGTAACTCATCTCTCAGTCAGAATGTGTTAGGTTATGCTGTAGTAACAAATAGTCCCCAATTCTCCACATCCTGGACAACAAAAAGGTACTTCTTGATCACATAACATGCCCGTCAGGAGGCAGCAAGGGAGCTTTGCTTTTCATGTCCTTCAGGAACCCAGGTTGACAGGGCAGCCTACCTGCCAGCCATTTGGGGAGGCCACGCCAGAGGGAACGTGAGTTCAGTAGGGCTTCTCAGTGACAATCAAGTGCTCTCCCCCAGAAGTGGTGCATGTCACCCTAGCTCGAAGTTTCTTAGCCAAAACTAGTCATAAGTCTCCATCCATCAGTAAGGGGGCCAGGGAGTATAATGATACCATGTTCCTGGAAGAGAAGGAGCAGGAAATATTTGGGAAAACATGTCATATGGCAGCATAGAGCAAGTGTGGGAGTGAACTGAGAGAAAGTGCTTCTCACAGTGCGTGGCACATAGAAGGCATACCGCAGACTGTGGTTGGGTCCTTGGAGTCTTGGGGGAAGGCAGAGATGAAATTCATTTCATGCCAATGACTTAGCTCAGTGACTTAAAGGCATTCCTTTAACTGACTGAACTATCATTAATTAAGTTCACTAACTCTTACTATACTTCAGACAATAGCCCTTGCCTTCAAGAGTTCATGGGGGAAAGGGACATAAACACCTAATTTCAGCACAGCCCCACTCCCATGCCCACTCCAGCCTACATCACCACTAGTTACTTAGTGCTTTCTGTGTTCTAGGAAAGCACTATTATGGCCTTGGGGATGCAGGGCAAAACCAACAGAGAGTCTTTGCCCTCAGTCAGCTTATGTTCTAAGGGAGAATGAGGAGGCAGAGAGTAAACACTTAATCAAATATGTAAGATAATTTCCTGTCTTATAAGGTACTAACAAGTGTGTTTGCTAAGGTGGCAAGGAGACTTACCTAAAGAGAACTTAGTAATGAGAAAAAGATTGTTCCAGGGGATCCAAGCAGAGGGCCTGGCAAGTGCAGAGGGCCAGAGGCTGGAGAGAAAAATGGCTGTCTAAGGATCAGAAGCAAAATGCATGTGACTGGGCCCAAGTACCCTAGGTGGAGGAACGGGGGATGAAGGCATGAAAGAGGCAGGCACGGTCTTGTGGGCCAGGGTTAGGAATCGAGATTTCACTTGAATGATAGCGGAAAGCAAGTGCAGAGTAGCTGGGGTACAAATCAGGAAACAACAGTGCTTCAGCCGAGCTAAATGGGAGATGGCTAATATCCAAGCAGCATCATCAAACAGCTGTTGGACAGCAAATCTGCACTTCAGAGAAAAGATTCAGACCAGAGCTACAAAGCTGAGGGTCATTAACAAGTGAAGTCAGAATATGGTGTCTTTTCAGAGAACATTGGCCTCTCCAGAGCAAGCACCGGCCAAAAAGTCAACATTGTTGAAACCAAATAATGAAAGAGATGTTGCAGTTAAGAAAAGCTCTCTTGGGCATGTCACTACTAAATCTGATGCTACTGTTCCAAACAATAACTGTAGAATTTTTAAGCAGAAACTTGAAAGACAGTGAATATGGTCTTACCATGGAGATATCTGAGTTTCACAAAAGAGAAATTCAGTAATCTGAAGAGGAATGATGTCCATCAGGATAAGCTAGGTTCTGCTGCGATAAGCCAACATCAAAATGCTAGTGGTTTAAAGAAGCAGAGATACATGTTTGTTTGTTTGTTTGTTTGTTTGTTTAATCCCACCATGTATTCATCAAAAACCAGTAGAGGGTTTTGCTCAACAGAGTTTTGTTCAACAGTCACCCTGGAGACTAGGTTAACAGAGCAGTCTCACCTCAAAAATAGGCAGTTCTGAGTAAGAGGACATGGGGGTGGGGGGAGGGTCTTACATAGCATTTGAATATCCAGTCCGGAGAGTATATATGTCTCTTCCACTCATAACCCAAGGTCATCCTCAGTCACATGGGGGCCAGTTAATTTAGTCCTACTAATGCCCACTTTCCAGCATTTCTGCCCCTTTCCCCTTCTTGCTGCCATTTTTTATTGTAGACAACCCTCAGAACTTCTTCAGGATAGGGCAACTCAAAAAAATAACTCCTGATTACATGATTTACAACACTCTTTAATGCTCACATCAACCCTACCAACTAGTTTTTACCTTTCCCAATGAGCAGATGTGGGAATAGGGGCACAGACACACTCTGTAGCATGCAGAGGACCCCACAAATAGAAGACAGAGGAACTATGATTTTAGGGCAGGCACAGCTACAAAGCCATCCGTATTCTTTCCACAACACCACACTACCATTTACGGCCCTACTTTCCCTTTAAAATGAGTTGGCGTTTTCATCGTAGGTCCATCCTGGCCAAACCAAAAGAGGAGAGGGGATATTTAGGAAAATATGTTTAATCAGAGAGGAAGAGTAAGTGCAGCAAATGTGGAACTGGCTTGATTTTCTTTGGCTGTCTTTGTCTTCTATGAGTAGTTGGAGAAAGGAAGGAGAATCGAACACAGAGCAGATCAGAGACCTCTGATAATGCTAGGGAAGCGTATGCTTATTTTTAAAGATTCTACAGGGATTCAGACATGTGTAGGCCAGCCCCATCTGAAACTCATGTTTCATGGAGTTGATTCCTTATGAACCATAAAACAGTTTTCACTTCTCCCTAGTGTTATTTGTAGAAATATATATCGGAGAGATCAGAAAATGGTTATATAGTCTCTTTTCAAATGACCCCAATAAGCAGCCTGTTGTATTTCTTGGTTAAGGTGGCATATTTGGTTGTGTTTCAAGTTCCTGCCAGCTGGGACTGCCTTCACGCAAACATGTGCACACAAGTTTAGATTTCAGCTAGGACACAGAATCTGTCATTTCCGGGATCTGATTTAAACTTTCTGTAATTCAATGGGTTAAGTTTGTCGTGCTTATTTGTGAAAGATTTTCTGACACCTTGTTACAATTAATTTATAACCCCAATTACAACCTGAGTCCTAAGGGGAAAGTCTGATCCATTGTCCTGAGCCACCTGTGGCGTATTCTGCTATTACATTAAAAAGTCCCATTTCTCCAGGCGCAAAGATACGACATTCTAAACCAAAAGCTCTCAATAAGGGCAAACCCCAAGCCAAAAAAAAAAGGACAGAATGTAGAAAAGAAACATAAAGCTATAAAGCTTTAACTCATAAGCAGTTTAAACTTCCAGAATCTGGTATTTTTATCTCCAATTTACATACTAGTAGAGCAAGGCAAGAAAGTGAATGAGCCTGGACTGGACCTCTCACCAAAGGCAACTGTCTTTGCACGTTCCACAAGGCAATTTATGAGACAAACTACCAGGTGTCCGAGCAGAGAGAAACTGTCTATGTAGTATATGGTTGATCCATAGTATCTCCTCACCAGCAGAGCTAAATGGAGGTCAAATCTGAAGACTACAGGCAAGTCATCAAGTCACACCCATGCCAGAAGTGGAAGGAGCCTCCTGTCTCAGCTCCTCTGGCTACACAGGGGGAACTGCAGCCCACTGAGGTGAAATGACATGCTTGAGCTATCTTGGGTTGCTAATCACCCAGCTAGACCTGAATCCAGGCCTCTCGTGAGGGTTCAAATGACCCCCTCTAGGAAAGAGCTTCAGGTTAAGCGTCAGTTCCCAGTTAGGACGGATTGCAAAGTGGCCTTGAATGGCCTCAGCTCTCTCTGAGCATCGACATCCTCAACTGTAAAATGGGGATAGTACCATTTACCCACATGGAACTGATGGAACCAATAGAGAAGTTTATATTCCCATAATATGTCCTTCTCATTGCTCACAATCCACTTTGTGACATCACAGAAAAATGCATGTATTGGTATCTGTTCCCCATTTCTGTCACAGAGTTCCTTTGTAATTCCTAAGTCCCTTGGAGTTTCTTGAACGATAGGAGTGTCTTTTGTTCTAATGAGGGGACTCTTGGTGGGCTCCTGGATGGGGGCTGATCTCCAAAAAGACCAAGCCATGATTAGAATCCCCACCCCCATTCTCCAGAGATGGGGAAAGGGCTGGAAATGTGATGAAGTCTCCATAAAAATCCCAAAAAGATTGGGCTTAGAGAGCTTCTAGGTTGGAGAACATGTGGAGATCTGGGGAGAGCGGCATGCCTAGTGAGGGCATGGAAGTTCTGTGCCCTTGTCCTATGCATCGCTTCCATGTGGATGTTCATCTGTATCCTTTATCATGGGTTTTTATAATAAACATAGACAGTAAGGAAACTGTTTTCCTGAGTTCTGTGAGCCCCCCTAGCAAATTAACTGAACCCAAGGAGGCGGTGGTAAGAACCTCTGATTTATAGCTGATATGTCAGAAGCACGGGTGACCAGCTGGCCTTGGGACTAGTGCCTGAAGAGGGAAAGGTCTTGTACACTTGAGCCCTTAGCCTGTGGGATCTGACGCTCTCCAGGTAGATGGTGTCAGGATGACGTGAAATTATAGGATACCCAACTTGGTGGAGAAAACTCCCACACCTGGTGTCAAAAGTGTTGTGACTGTGGTAGTGGTGTCAGTGGAAAGGAGAAACATTGGAAGCATGGCTTTTCCTGTCACACACACTTAAAATTACATTGGTCCATTTATGAGTCTACCTACCCCACTAGACTAAGACAGTCTCAGAGAAAGGCCCCTACCTTGTTCCTCTTTTTATCCCTGCACCTGGCACAGGGGCAGTCAAATATTTGACAGATAAGTAATCAATTGAATGACATGTGTAAACTGCACACACCAGGTGTCTTCCAGCTTTCCTTCAATTCCAACTCAAGGCCCATTACTCTTTGCTCTATATTATTCTGATACCCAGCTGGGAAATTCCACCTGTATCATTGGCCAGAAGCTCTTTCAACAGTGTGAGAATAAGTTTATATTTAGTCTAGAATTAAATAAGCATTTAATATAGATAAATCTAGCATATTCTTTTAATTTAGTAACATTCAAAATAGATCCATCTGATTTATGTGTTTTGAAGTTACATAGTGTTATATGTTCTATCTTAACACTCATCCCCCCAAGGGCTCTTTCCTGCTACAGCTTTCCCTGTCTGGGAGGTCATTTGGCCCTCCCTCAATCCAACGCCAAACCATCTTAAACATTTCAGTTAAGTCAGCCACCTAAATCCTCCAAGTCAGATCATTTTTTTTTCCTACAGGAGTGTTAGTTTACGCCCCACAACCTCCCAAGTCTTTATATGTTCATTGTGGATTTCTTCAGATCCTCCTCAACTCACGCAGGCTTCATCTATCAATCCAGCTTCTAAGATTCTCCAGGTCAAAGAAGTTTCCTCCTTTTTGTTAATCCCCTAGACTAAGAATACCAAATAGGTCCTACTCTATGAAACAACTCTGATCAGTTGGTAGGGATTACCTGGGACTCCAAGATAAAAAGAATCCAGGCTTGGTAGGAAAATGCAGTGACTACATGTGTCCTGACATTCCTTAAATTGTGTGTCATCTAGAACTGAACATACAGCTTGTGAATCAAGCAATGTGTTTAGACTTAACATAACCTCCAATTCTTTTTTTTTTTAATATATGAAATTTATTGTCAAATTGGTTTCCATACAACACCCAGTGCTCATCCCAAAAGGTGCCCTCCTCAATACCCATCACCCACCCTCCCCTCCCTCCCACCCCCCATCAACCCTCAGTTTGTTCTCAGTTTTTAACAGTCTCTTATGTTATAGCCTCCAATTCTAATACATACACACAGTGGCCTCAGAATTGGTTCATTCTATGAAAAGATGGCCCAGAAATTAAATCTTCTATTTTACAGAGTAAGAAACTGATATAGAGAGCCCTTAATAAGATAGCTAAAAGACATTCAGGTGGAACAGACCAATTACTACCAACGAAATTCGATGAGTAAAAAAAAAAAAAAAAAGAGAGAGAGAAAGAAAAAATCCCAACAAACAAAAGCCCAGGACCAGATGCCTTCACAAGTGAATTCTATCAAACATTTAAAGAAGTGTTCATATCTATTTTCTCAAACTATTCTGAAAAATAGAAGAGGAAAGAAAGCTTCTAAATGTATTCCATGAGGCCAGCATTACCCTGATACCAAAACCAGACAAAGACACTACAAAAAAAAAAAAAAAAGAATTACAGGCCAGTACCTCTGGTGAACATAGATGTAAAAATCTTCAACAAAATATTAGCAAACCAAATCCAAGAGTACATTTTTAAAAAATCATTCACCACAATCAACTGGGATTTGTTTCCAGGATGCAAGAGTGGTTCGATATTCACAAATCAATCAAAATGACATAGCACACTAACAAGGAAAAGGATAAAGACCATATGATCACTTCAATACATGCAGAAAAAAATATCTGACCAAGTACATCCCTTCATGATAAAAACTCTCAACAAAGTAGGTTTAGAGGGAACATACTTCAACATAATTAAGGTCATATATGAAAAACCCACAGCTAACATCACCCTCACTGGGGAAAAATAGAGTTTTTCCTCTGCAGTCAAGAACAAGACAAGGATGATCACTTTCACAATTTTATTCAACATAATACTGGAAGTCCTCGCTACAGCAATCAGACGACAAAAAGGACTGAACGTCACCCAAATTGGTAGAGAAGAAGTAAAATTTACACTATTTTTAGATGACATGATAAAGACTCCACCAAAAACTACTAGAACTGATAAGTGAATTCAGTAAGGTAGCAGGATACAAAATCGATGTACAGAAATCCATGGCATTTCTATACACTAATAATGAAGCAGCAGATGGAGAAACTAAGAGAACAATCTCATTTACAGTTGCATAAAAAGTAATAAAATACATAGGAATACACTTAATCAAGGGAATGAAAGACAGGTACTCTGAAAACTATACAACACTGATGAATGAGATTGAAGAAGCCACAAACAAATGGAAAGACATTCCATGCTCATGGGTTGGAAGCACAAATACTGTTAAAATGTCTAATTACCCAAAGCAATCTACAGATTTAATGCAATCCCTATCAGAATACCAACAGCATTTTTCACAGAACTAAAACAAATAATCCTAAAATTTTTATAGAACCACAAAAGACCTCAAATAGCCATAGAAATTGTGAAAAAGAACAAAACTGGAGGTATCACAATCCAGGATTTCAAGAGATACTACAAAACTGTAGTAATCAAAACAGTGTGGTACTAGCCCAAGAATAGACACACAAATAAATGGAACAGAATACAAAGCCAGAAATAAACCCACAATTAATTAATCTTTGACAAAGGAGTCAAGAATATCCAGTGGTAAAAAGACAATCTCTTTAACAAATGGGCCTGGGAAAACTGGACAGTAACATGCAAAAGAACGCAACTGGACCACTTTTTTACACCACACACAAAAATAAACTCAAATTGGATTAAGTACCTAAATGTGAGACCTGAAACCATAAAAATCCTAGAACAGAGCACAGGAAGTAATTTCTCTGACATAAACTATAGCAACATTTTTCTAGATATGTCTCCTGAGGCAAAGGAAATAAAAGCAAAAATAAACGATTGGGATTACATCAAAATTAAAAGCTTCTCCACAGCAAAGGTAAAAACCAAAAAAACTAAAAGACAACCGACTGAATAGGAGAAGATATTTGCAAATGGCATATTGAATAAAGGGTTATCATCCAAAATCTACAAAGAACTTATATAGTGCAACACCAAAAAAAACCCAGAGAATCTAATTAAACAATGGGCAGAAGACATGAACAGACATTTCTCCAAAGAAGACATCCAGATGACCAACAGATGCATGAAAAGATGCTCAACATCACTCATCATCAGGGAAATGCAAATCAAAGCCGCAATGAGATATCATCTCACACCTGGCAGAATGGCTAAAATAAAATAAATAAAATTTTTAAAACACAAGAAACAAGTGCTGGTGAGGATGTGGAGAAAAAGGAACCCTCATGTACTGTTGGTAGGAATGCAAACTGGTGCAGCCACTGTGGAAAACAGTATGGAGTTTGCTCGAAAAATTAAAAATAGAACTACTCTATGATCCATTAATTGCACTGCCAGGTACTTATTACCCAAAGAATGTGAAAACACTATTTCAAAGGGCTAGATGAACCCCTATGTTTAGTGCAGCATTATTTACAACAACCAAATTATAGAAGCAGCCTACATGTCCATTAATAGATGAATGGATGAAGAAGATGTGATATACATGTATGGAATTTTGTATATATAGTGGATATAAAATATTATATTTGATCATGAATGGATAGTGGAACATTATTCAGCCATAAAAGAGAATAAAATCTTGCCATTTGCAACAACATGGCTGGAGCTAGAGAGTATAACACTAAGTGAAATAAGCCGGTCAGAGAAAGACAAATACCATAGAATTTCACTCACATGTGGAATTTAAGAAACAAAACAAACATACGAAGAAAAAAAGAATGACAAAAAAAAAAAAAACAGACTCTTAACTATAGAGAATAAATTGATGGTTGCCAGAGGAGAGGTGGGTGGGGGATGGGTAAAATAGGTGAAGGAGATTAAGAGTTTAGTTATCATGTTGAGCAGTAAGCAATATACAGAATTGTTGAATCACTATATTATACCCCTGAAACTAATATAACACCATATGTTAGTTACACTGAAATTAAAATGTTTAAAAAGACATTCAGATGGAACCAGAAGTCAAAAATATGTTGTCATTATCCCTCAGCAACCAAGTTGGAAGCAATATTCCAAGGAAGGAAGGGGGAATCTGGTAGAATCAGTAATACTTGGTCTTCACCTAGTTAACTCTAGGTGAAGAAGGGAATTTTTTTAAATCACAAGTTTTTTTTTCTTTCTTTAGAACAACATGGCAAGAATATCAATTGGGAGAATCAAGCCCCTCGGAGCTTCTCATCTTACCAGCCAGTATTCTATCAGGTTCCCCTCCATCTTGGCCATGAATGCCTAGGTCACCCTCCCACCAGAAAAACCAAGTAGGGAGAAGACAGAGCAGGGAAAGTATATGCTCCTGCAAGTAGAAATTGAAGCTGCTCTGAGTGTGTGCTAAGTGAGTGATCACAGTGATGGAGCACCAAGATCAGAGCCTCCTGGCTCCATCCGGGACCAGGCAGTGAGCAGGCGCATCAGACACACAACCCAAATCACTGGGTCCTTCACTCTCCGGGCAAGACATTCTGTCTCCCCAGAATGAAGTGCTCGCTCACAGGGGAGCCCCCAGCTCTGCTCTGCATGTAACTAGATACGCTCAAATTTCAGTTTCTCATTACTAGTGCTCACTTTATACTTCAACAGTGAGAAATTGAATTGTGTAAAGAGAGATTTAAATAAATGAATTCCTAAAGAATAATTCAAAAGGAACAATGTCCTAAGTGAAGACATTTCTAAATATTCCTTGATTCTTGTTTTCCTCCAAAGGACAAAGGGATTAACTCTAGCTATCCTATGAGCGAGTTCTGTCAAGATGCTCGGTTAATGGGTGAATTAAAACTAAACACAGCTACCATTTATCCAGGCACCATGTCAAGAAGTTTATCAACATCCTTTTATTTAATCTTCATGGCAATCCCAAGAGATAGTTCTTATTGCCCCCATTTTATAGATTAGGAAACAGTCTCCATGGTCACACAGCAGGGCCAGACCAGGGTAAGGAAAGAGGAACCAGAGTAGAGCATTTAAGGAGGTACTCACTCTCAGTGCCCAGTGCCCCCACCTGAGTGTGAGTTCCACCTTAAATTTACATCCTAGGAGCCTCCTTTACCTCACCGTGTCCTTGTCCAGTGCAGCACAGCCGTGGTACACCGTGGGATTCAAACTCACGTCCATCTGTTTCCAAAGCCCTGGATAACACCACTTATCCTGTTGTGGAGACAAGTGGCTCTATCCATGATACTTGGTTCTAAAAGACGAGTTTCCACTTGAGAGAATCCTGAGAGCTGACATCCCTGAAGGGTGGCTTCAGGCACAGGAACCCAGTAGAGTAGCATGGAGGTGTGGCAAGTCCACACCTACACACACACACACACACACACACACACACACACACACACACACACCATCACAAAAGGAACCAATCCCTGAATCAAACTGTAGTCACAGAGTAACCCAATATCCTAAAAGGAAAAACCATTTGGTAGCTGTCCCCAGTATGTAACCAGAGAGTACAAGAAATCTGCTACATCTATTCGAGACTTAAGTTATTGATCAATTTGTTCTAGGACAGAGGATGTTGTGCATATTTTTCATCAATGTAAAAACCAAAACCAACGTTATGATTCAATTACCATGGCCAACTCCCCAGCCCCAGCTCTATCCTTCTCCTGGCTTAAGCCATAAATTTCTAATTGCTCACCAGAGGTGGAATAAAACATGTTTCTAGAGAGCAGTAAGCTTGACTGCCGTGAAACTCACCATCATTACTATAGGCTAGGAAGGGGAGAGTAGCTTAGGCTTTTGCCTGGTAGAAAGTACTCTTCCCTCACCTGTTGTTGGTGGGGAGGATGCATGGAAATTCTATAATGTCTGAGTTTGTCAAAATTACCCCAATTATGAGAGATATTATTCAAAATAGCTCTTTTCCCTTGACAGCCACAATTTCCCATTGTAATCTTCATTCTCATTTGAAGAGCATTTTTACCAAAAATAAAATGGCATATTTCGATTAAAAATGGGTATCAGTCGGATGCTGGACATGTGGTCTCCAGGTCCAAAGTGAGTTGGCCTGATAGGCCTCTGTCAGAAGCCACTGGCCTCAAGATGGTAAGAGGTTGTGGGGGGTTGGCTCACAGGGGACATAAGGAGGAACAAATGTTTTGAGACACCACACAATGGAGAAAGGTTTCTTTTCAACAGCAAAATACCAAAAATTTAGCCTGGCAAATTGACAGAAAATTGGCCCTTGAATGTCAGTATTGTTTTTAGCTATGTCTGAGAAAACAATGAAATCATGATATTTCAATTCAGGTTTCTATCCCAAGTATCGTATTTTCATCTTCCCCAGCAAAGGGGGAAAAAATGGTGGAACTTGCACAGCATGTAAGGGGACACTTTGTCACTTTAATTCCTGAAGATTCGTTAGAGGCTCGAAGCTTCTGGCATCCCCTGGGAACCTGTTCCAGACCTCCAGAGTCTGGAAATGCAGCCCCTTGGTCCCTGTTCCAGACCTCCGGAGTCAGACACTGCATTTTAACAAGATCCCCAGCTATTAATTGGTATGTGAAAGTCTGGGAAGCATGGTGTTGACTTTAAGATTGGAGATGAAGAGTAAAGGGGTAATAAAAGTAACAATCATCATCATTATGACTGATGGAGCACTTACACTGTGCCTAAGTAGCGCCATACTTTTTTCCACCAATTGTCATTTACTCTCTACAGTAACCCTGAGATGAATGCATTTCACAGATGAGAAAGTTGACCCTCAACAAAAGTAAATAGCTTCTCAAAGCTCACTATTTAATACACGGCAGAGCCAAATTTCTATGTCAAGTCTCTGATATCAAAGCCAGTGTGTTGCCCACTATCTTTGGTTGTGATTCAGCCAGCTCTGGTGATAAAGGCCACACCAACTTCCTAGACTTACTTAGATTCCATGCTGTGGTTCCTGGGCCTGAGGATAAAATGCCACATCTCTTTAGGTAGTTCTGAAATCTTTCCTTTTGAATAAAAAAACTTCTTCAAAACTTCACTAGAGGTAGACAGTTAAAAAGAAAAAAAAAATGTCTTCTTCCCCCACCCCCCACCAAATCACAAGCCATAAGTATAATCAACATATTGTGAACCATGAAATACAAGTTAGTGGAGAGATCACTTCAGTGTGTCAGTCCACTGAAAATTGTCTTTTTCAGCCCTCCATGAAACAATGATCTCAGAATTAGTGTCATTGGCAAGTTCTCTTATCATTGACAAAGAGAAGTGATAAGCTCTCAATACCCTAGCCCTACCCTTAGACCATGAAGCCCTCAGTTTTAGATTCACAACTAAATTGAGAGTAAAGTACAGAGGTTTCCCATATACCCTTCTGAACCCACACGTGCACAGCCTTCCCCATTACCAACATCCACCATGAGAATAGTACATTTGGTACCATTGATAAACCTACACTGACACATCATAATCATCCAAAGTCCATCGTTTGCATCAGGGTTCACTCTTGATGCGTGTTGTACATTCCATGGGTTTGGACAAATGCATAATGATGTGCATCCACCATTACGCCACTATCATACAAAGAAATTTACTGCCCTAACCTCTCTGCTCCATCTGTTCATACTTCCCTCCCCCAGCCCCCTGACAACTGCTAATTTTTTTTTTTTTTTTTTTTTTTTTTTTTACTGAATCCACAGATTTGCCTTTTGCAGAAATTCATATAGTTGGAATCATACAGATTGGCCTCTTTCACTTAGAAATATGCATTTAAGTTTCCTCCATGTCTTTTCATGGCTTGGTACCTCATATATTTTTAATGCTAAATAATACTCTATTGTCTGGATGTACTAAAGTTTATATATCCATTCACCTACTGAAGGATATCTCAGTTCTTCCAAATTTTGGCAATTGTAAATCAAGTTGTTCTAAACATCTGTGTGCAGGTTTTTATGTGGACATAAATTTTCAACACTTCTGAGTAAACACCAAGGAACACAATTGCTGGACATACAGTAAGAGTATGTTTATATGTTACCACATAGTAAGAATATGTTGCACCATTTTGTAATCCCATGAAAGTATCTTTTTTTTTTTTTCATTTTATATCCCTAGTTCCTTACACCATAGCACACAGTCAACACCCAGCAGGTGCCCAAAAGATAGTTATGGAATAATGAAAGAATGAATTGTTGTATACTTTTTCCCAATCACAAAGTACTCACTTGGTTAGCAAATATTTATGAAGCATCAATAAATTCAGACAATGTGTTAGATATCAGAGACACAAAAATGGAAGGCATTAAGCTTTATGTTTTCTAAAACTCAGAAGAGCACAGGTTTGGGGTCACACAGATCAAGGGATGTGTCCTGCCTCTGTCATCATGTCAGCTGCTACAAGTCTGTTCCATCGCCTACTGAATGGAGCAAAAGTGAGTTTACTTTTTAGGGTAGTTGGGTGGAGTAACGAAGGCAATGTATATAAAATGGCAATCACATGCTTGTCACAAAGTATAAGCTCAAAAGTAGTAGCTAGAATCACTGACACCATTTGTTGACGACAAAAGATTCTCCATCTTTTAAACCTTCACAAAAATGGGGATAAGTCCACATTCTTCACAAATCCATTCTTATTTTTTTAAGGTGCTGTCCGTTTCATGGTGGCTTTCCTTAAAAAGGATAATGAATTGGGAGCTTCTTCCAAGAAGAAGCGACAGACATCTGAAATGCCACCCAGCAATCCTGACTTGAAAGCAACCTTGGGAGTTCTGGAGAAACCCAACACCAGGCTAAGCATAGGGAAAGTAGCACGCCCCCTTCACTGCTGGTGGAGCCTCGTGCCATAAGCCTACAGCAACATATCTTGTGGCCTGTACAGAGATCTACCACCTCCCGGAGGGAAAAAAAACCCTCATATTCAGTATGACCTTGTCACAGTGGGAGAGGGAATCCTTCTTTCCAACGGTTAACGGGTGTGAGTCTGCAGGTGGACACCTTGCTAGACATATCTGAAATGGGAAACTAGCCAAGTCACTTTCTGAGAGTTCTGGTACCTTCTCTATTCCTCAACAGAAACCAAGCAAACATAACTTAACCCTAAGAATCAAGATTGGTGGCCACCAGGAAGTAGCCTCGGCCCTTCAAGGCATGGTTTTTCATACGCATGTCTACTAGCCCCTGTGCACTTCCTGCTACCCCACACATCCAGGCATCTCTCTACCCTGTGAATATTCACTTATCAGGACTCCCCCAAGCCAGTTCCAAGAGGCTGTGATGTTGTGTTTTTGGATCGATGCCCAAATAAACGAAGACGTTTTCTTGCACTAGTTAAAACTACAGCCTCTGGAGTTTTGCTGGCTACAATCCACATCAGCTAGGGAACCTTGAACAAATTATCTACATTTTCATAGCTTAGTCTCACCATTGGTAAAATGAGAATAATATAGTATCTAATAATAGCATCATTTCCAAGAAGTTAAAAAACATAACACACGGGTAGGGTACATAGCTATCAAAGCTTTTTCTAAGTCATTAAATAGGGGGCTGACAGGTTGGTAAAAATGGTTTAAAGGATTGAGATTTTATAGACATTAAAGAGAGTATCAGAATAAGACCACTAGATTAGCTGTAACGCTAGTTAATGTCTTACAGGCAATAACTCTATAACCTTCGGAGTTATCTTTTCCACTTTTCCACAGAAAACTTTTGCGTCTCTACCAGACAAAACCTACACACTGACAGGTAATTTGGAGAGTCTGGGCCCTACCTAATCAACAGTAGCTTCCTACCTTTCTTCCTACAGTAGTACCTTCCAACCTTCTGTTGTTAAAGAAACAAATTACTACAAATTTAGTAGCCTAAAACCACACAAATTTATCTCATGTTTCTTTAAGTCATAAGCCTATCTGAGTTCGATTGATTTCTTGGCTTCAGGTTTTCCAAGGCCAAAGTCAAGGTGTCAGCCACCACCTGGGCTCTTACTGGGGAGCTGGGGGAGACTCCACCCCCAAGCTCCATTAGGTGGAAAGTAGGACAGAGGCCCACTTCCTTGCTGGCTGTCAGCCAGGGCTGATCTTGCTTCTAGAAGCTGTTTGTGGACTTCTCCTGCTTTCCATGTGGCCTTCTCTAGCAACAAGGGTCAATCAGATATCTCTGATTCCTCTTCTGCTGCATCTCTCAGACTGACAACAGCTGGAGAAGGGTTTCTGCTTTTTTTTTTTAAATGTTTTATTTAAAACATTTTTTTGAGAGCGAGAGACAGAGTGGGGGGGGGGGATGGCGGACAGAGAGAGAGGGAGACACAGAATCCGAAGCAGGCTCCAGGCCCTGAGCTGTCAGCACAGAGCCCAATGCGGGGCTCAAACCCAAAAACTGTGAGATCATGACCTGAGCCGAAGTCTGACGCTTAACTGATGAGCCACCCAGGTGCCCCGAAGGGTTTCTGCTTTTATTAAGGGCTCCGTTGGTTAGATTGTGCCCACCCCCAGACAATCCTGTATTATCCCCCTATCTGAAATTCTATAACCTTAATTATATCTGCAAATTCCCTTTTACCATGGGACATGATAAAGTCTCAGAATCCAGAGATTAAGATGTGGACATCTTTGGGGAGCCAATGTTCTCCACAGTGGGCTTGTTAGACAATGTTGAATATGATCTCAAGAGACCGTGAAATCCAACTTTTGCCTTGTTTATAGGCATTGGGTAATAAATAGCCTTCCCAGGGCTATCATGAGAATTAAACATTTGGCTCACCTAAAGTGACTAGAACAGGGCCTGGGACAAAATAAGGGCTATAGAAGTGTATCATTAAACTTTCTGTGCCTCAGTTTCCTTACCTGTTAGCTTTGAGTAGCAACTGTGTCTTCAGCATGAGGTTGTTTAAAGGATTAGGAAGCTAACTCATATTAAGAATTAAGCAGTGGCTCAGTTGGTTAAGGGTCCAACTTCAGCTAAGGTCATGATCTCATGGTTCATGAGTTCACACCCCACATGGGGCTCTCTGTTGTCAGCACAAAGCCTGTTTCGGATCCTCTGCCTCTCTCTCTCTCTCTCTCTCTCTCTCTCTCTCTCTCTCTGCCCTTCTCTCTTTCTCTCTCTCTCTCCCTCCCTCAAAAATAAATTTAAAATAATTTTTAAAATAAAATAAAATAAAAAGAATTAAGCACAGTGTTCTACACACAGAGAAGACTTGGAATACCTCTGGTCTTGGTGAAGAGACAAAGTCTACAGTGTTGACAAGCAGTAGTCCTGTCTGTGGGCTGGAGGAAGAAAGGTCCAGCACCTCTCCGTCCACCCACCACACCCTACATTTCAGGTGCAGATGGAGGGATGGCAACCAAACCCACAGAGGCCCAATGAGGACAATGACCCCTCACCACCATGAGCTGTCTCTCTCAAGCAAAACATCTCACGCTTCCTCCCCGAAGAATGGGAACCTGTGGGGGTGAGACCAGACAGGACACAGGGAACGGAGACCAAGGGCATGATGCTTCTTGGGTCCCTCCCACGGAAGTCAAAAAGGCCACTATAGGTTTGGGTCATTCTCTCTGTAGCCTTTTGAGGCGTCAAATCAATGTGAAAAGAGCCGATTTTTATTGGCCTATTGTTAATAGATGAACGCAAGGTCTTTGGATCTTGATCTTGTCTTGTCTCTGAAACTGCTCCTGCCTCTGCAGGGAGCACTATCCCTCCCTCTCTTGTGTCCGCACTGCACCCCACAGGGACTTCCAGTGACAGCAATTCTGTCATTTCTCTGTACTCATTTTTGTTGCATGTATACGTCTCACGAGGGTCATGCACACATATATGCTAGAAATGTGCCTTTCTTTTCTAGAATTCAAAATAATCTTTATTCTGAGCCCCTCGTCCCACCATGAGGCCATTTCAGCAGTGTAGGGCATCCTACTCCTCTGCCTGGAGACTGACACACTACTTGGAGTTGACGTAGAACCAAGGCTACGGGAGATGGCAGGTCTTCACTGCCACCAAGCCACACCCTCAGTGGGCATGTCCAGCATCAGGAGGACCCTTGGTGACCGGTTCCTATAGGACACTCCTGGGCCCATCTCATGTTCCACCCTGAGTGACTTTCCTGTAAGTCTGTGCTGTTCTGCACACGCAGAAGCATTTTGTGACTGCTCAGACACACAGGCTCTAGAATCCTTCAGGGCCATCACAGACCCATATGCCTAGGCACACCACACAGCCATTTACACTTGACTCATGCAGCTTTTTCTGAAATAATCTCCCGGCACAGGTACACACATGCACACAACCCTCCACACCTCTGGCTTCTCTCTCTCGTTGGGGTAACCAGCCAAGTCCGCTTCCCCAGCTCAGAGCAGTGAGCACACTCCCAGACTGGTCACATGGATAATCACTTAGAACTAATTACTCACTTGTGTCAGAGAGATGGCCCCCAAACATCTGGTTCAGATAATCCTTCCCCAACCCAGCCTGAAACGTTCTACCAAATGTTGCAGGAAAACTGCATCCCAGCTGTCCAGGACCAACTCTGCAGGCTGACCCCTGGGAACAAATCTGCACCCGGCAGGGAACATCTGATTTCAGGGTGGTCATTTTCCATGACTCAGGACTGCACTCACTCACCTCCTCCCTCTCCATCACCCCCGGAAAAGAGCCTCACCCTGAAATCAGACTCTAAACTCTAAGGACCTGCCACCAGGGAGACTGCCCTAGAGTTTTGTGAGGCGGGCATTTTACACTTTTCATGTGATCCCTGCTCCATTCATTCGTTTATTCAATGAACATTTAACAGTATTCTGCAACTAGTAAAAATTCTAGAGAAAGTCTAAAAGATCACCTATTACAACGCTCTCTTGCTATACAGCAGTCTTGGAGATAGCCTGGACTAGAACCTTCTGTGCTGACCACTCACACCCCTGGGGAAACTGAGGCCTAAGGCTCAGGAGCTGAGCAGGTCAGCTCAGACACAGAGACCTTCTGTCCACCCTCTTGTCTCCCCCAGACCAAGGAGAAAACATCAATTTTGTTTCATGCTGTCTGTTGTTATTGCCACAGCAACTCCATTCACACCAGCAAAGAGATCCTTGTTACTAATCTGGTCGCCGTACAAAGGAATTTAAAACTTTCCAGAACTTTCAGGGCATTACCGTGTTGAAATCTAAGACTTGTCAGCAGTTGCACTTGGCTCCCCCCATTGAGATGGCATCTGCCTGCTAGGAGTGGCTTGAAAATGACCTCACTGTGAGAGATGTCCCAACACGGGGCTAATTCCATGTGGCTTCTCCAAACCCTTACAGTTACTCAGCCCCACACTCTCTGGGTCCGGGCCTGAAGAGCTATCTCCACTGTCACCTCAGCCCATCCCAGCAGCTCTCCAGCTGACCTCTTCGCTTCCACCCACCACTCTCACTGGAATAATCTCTGTAAAATGCAAATCTAAACAGGACCCCTGCCCTACCCGACCCACTGAAGTCATCCTCATGGCCTCCTTAGCCAGAAATAATTTTGAAGAACTTTACTGGCAAGACCTTACATGAACTGGCACCAGCTGACCTTACCAGCCTCACCTTCCAACACTCCCCACAAGCCTCCTCCTGGCCCTGTGACCCAAGGAGACCAAATGCCACACTGTTTTTCACTACCCTGTTTCATATCATTCCACACACCCATAATGCCTTTCCCTATACCTCCACCTGGAAATCTCCAAGTCACCCTCACACATTCAGTTGTCATCACATCGGTTAATGATTCACCATTTTCCTAAGAAAGTGAACTATAGCTTCCTCTATTCCTGTGTTAATTTACCCACTTATCTAGCATGTTGTGCAGCATTTGCTAAACTAAACATTGTGTACTGTTTAGCACATTTAATAAATCAATGACAAGACTTGTATTTTTTAATATCTCCATTTCTCATTCCTAACATAATGCCATAGCGTATGCTAAATACCCAAATTACATCTGAGAAACAGAAGGGGAAGGGCTGGGAAGGAAAGGGGAAGGGAGGGGAGGGGAGGGGAGGGGAGGGGAGGGGAGGGGAGAGATGGAAGGGAAAGGAAGGGAAGGGAAGGGAAGGGGAAAGAAGGGAAAGGGAGAGGAAGGGAAAGGGAGAGGAAGGGAAAGGAAATAGAAGGAAAAGGAGGGAAAGGGAAGGGAACAGAAGAAGGGGGAGAGGAAGAGAGGAGAAGAGAGAGGAGGGGAAGGGAAGGGAGAGAAAGGGAAGGGAAGGAGAACAGAAGGGAAAGACAAGGGGAAGGAAGTGGAAGGGAAGGGAAAGAGAAGGAGAAGGAAGTGGAAGGGAATGGACTGGAAGGGAAGGGAAAGGAAAGAGAAGTGGAAGGGAGTAAAAGGGAAGGGGAGGGAAGGAGGAAGGGAGAGGAAAGGGGGGAGCAGGAGAAGAGGAAGGAAGGGGAGAGGGGAGGGGAGCGGAGGGGAAAAAAGAGAGAAAAAAAGGTCGAGATGCCCCTAACCCAAGCTCACCTGTACCTTCTTATGTCATTCCCACCCTCTACCCCCCTCTGACAGCAGCGGTGCGTAGTCACCAAGCCATGTCTTAACTTGGGGTACTGGAAATGAAGACATTGAAGCAGTATTTGCAGTGCAAGGAAGAATTTTTTTCCTATATGCTCCCATTAAAACCATCAATAAATTAGATTAGCGGTTTTGACATTTTTCTGCCTACTTGCTGACCTAAGCCTCTAAATAGAGCCTCTATAGTCCTTTCTCATAGCCCATCTCAGTGTTTATAAGCTGGTAGAACTTGTGGGACTTACCTGTTGCTGGGCCAAGGTCAGAGGGAGCAAAGCACAGCTTTATTACACTTTGGAAAAGTTCCCAATAGGAGGCTCCTTCTCACATATATGCGTCGTAGCTGGTAAAATAGCTTCTAGCAGCTTCTAACCCTGCTGAAAGGGTGGGCGGTGGCCATGAACCCTCACCTAATATATCACTGGAAATCGTATTCCTGCCTCCTTTTGTTCCGTACTCCTTCTCTCCATGGCCGGGCTGTGTGAGGCCACTAGGAAATTGTGAGGACAAAGGAACACACTTTACGTTTCAGTTCTTGCTACTCAGATTCACTACAGGTGGGGATTGGGGGTTATGTGCTGTGGCAGAATCAGAGGCTCCTAGAAACAGGGGTACCTGAAAAAGTCATCTATCTGAGTTTCTCACTTTACAAAGGAGGAAGCGGGGGGTGGGGGTGTCTCCCAGGGAATGAGCAGGAATGAGCCCTCTGCTGTCACTAAGCAGAAGTGAGTGAACTGGCTACAGAAGCATTCTGAAAGCCACTTCTCACCTGGTTTTGAGATCACCCTGGGCACCAGAAGCTTGACTGAAATAGGCAATTCTGCTCACACAGCTGAAGCATCTCTACAGAATAATACCTGTGGGGCAGGGGGTGGGTGTGTGTGTGGGGGGGGGGGGGGGTGGTTAACTCAGCATCTTCTAACAACAGAGTTCATTCAAAAGCACTGACCTCGGGGCGTCTGGGTTGCTCAGTCAGTTGAGTGTCCAACTCTTCGTTTCAGCTGAGGTCATGATGCCAGGATCATGGGATCAAGCCCTGCATTGGGCTCTGTGCTGAGAATGAAGCCTGCTTAAGATTCTCTCTCTTTCCCTCTGCCCCTTTCCCCACTTGTGCTCACTCTCTCCAATCAATCAATCAATCAATAAGCAAGCAAGCAAGCACTGACCTCTTGCTCTGAAATGAAAACTAATTAGCTATATTTTTCTTGAGTGACAACCTAAGCTTGGAGTCATACAAAAACAATCAGCTTCTTGTTCTTCCTCACTAGGAAACGGGTGGAAGTCCTGAGCTACAAAGGGTAGGAAAAACTCTCTGTCCTGGTCCACTCTGGGTCCTTGTCTCCTTCCAGGCTACGCGAACCCTCTTAGGGCCCCACAGTTCTCCCTTGTGAATGCCACTTCCTTTCCTGAGTCAAGTTCATAATTTTCAGCTTCAGCTTATACTTTTCTCCAAGCTTCTTTGCTCTAGCAATAAAAGGTTATTTCTATATTTGATAACTTTCTACAAAGAGGTTAGATGGGGGAGGGGAGGTTCCGATGTGCAAATGGATCCGATCCATTGCCAGGAAGCAGGGTGACTTGTTATTTCCTGTGTAATAATAAACACTCACCCTAAGTGGAGCAGGTCAGGGTATTTCCTGCTTAACTATTTCATGCCTCTGCTCCGTGGAACATTACCAGGGAAGTGTATGACCATGGGGAGCTGTTGGGATTTCTTTTTTTTAATATAGCTTGATCTGGTGCAATAACTTTCCAGAAAATAATTTACCTAAATTAAAAGAGTGATGTTTTCCCCGGAAAGCACTCTGGACTCCAGCCTAATGAGATTTGGTAACTTTGAAAATCACTTAATCTACCAAGTACTGGACTCAGAAGGCACTGAGCTAAAGACTCAGCATTATTGTTTCATTTGTTCTCATCATGGCCCTATGATGAGAACATAGATACTTTTGTCATTACCATCTTACAAATAAAAATGCTAAGGTTAAGCTGTACAATATTACACACGTTAAGAGTCAGGATTAGAACCATTTGGTGCTACAGACAAAGCAGAACATTTCACCGTTGCGTCAAAATGTTCAGGCACTTATACTAATGGGCGGTGCTGTACTTCTGTGTTTAAGAGCGAGAACCTATTCTTCAGATACAAGTCAGGTTTCTACAAAGGCACTCTTCCCTGACTACCAGCTCAAGTGCCATCATCTTCAGAATGACCCGTAACTGCACACATTCCTTCATCTCTGCTATCTTTAAACCATTTGTCTTCAGTCTTCCAAGAATCAGAGAATGTATTAAACCCAAGGTTTTGCCTGTGACGTGGAAGGAGAGATCATGACTTTGAGTGACTGAGTAGAAGTTAGATCCCGATGAAAAAGATTCATGTCAGAAATAGCTGAGCTGAGTGTCTTTGATGTCTGGGATACACACATGCAAACCCACTTTGTATTTTTCATATGCCCTTAAGTGCACCCTGGCTTTGTAGTTTGCGTTCTCTATCATGTCCAGTCCTACCTCTTTATATGTCTTCTAGCCAATGCTATACTTGAGACTTATTTTGATTCTGCTGTTGTTGGGGAATGTTCTGTAGATGTCTGTTACATCTAGTTGATTTATAGTGTTGGTAAAGTCTTTTATTACCTCGTTGATCTTCTTCCTAGTTGTTCCATTTATTATTCAAAGTGAGGCATGGAAGTCTCCAGTAATTGTGGTTGTGAACTGCCTATATCTCCCTTCCGTTCTGTTACTTTTTGCTTCATGTATTTTGGAGCTCTAATGTTAGGTTTACTTTAATTATATGTTTACAATTGTTGTATCTTCTTGATACACTGACCTTTTCACCTATATGTAATACCCTTATTTGTCTCTTGTAACAGTTTTTTATTTTGTTTTGTTTCTTTAGTCTATTTTATCTGCCACTAGTGGAGGCACTCATCTCTCTTTTGATTACTGTTTGCATGATATAACTTTTCCTATCCTTTTAACTCTCAACCTTTTGTGTCTCTGAGTTTAAGTATATAGTACATTTAAGTGTATAGCATATACTTGAACCATCTTTAAAAATCTATTCTGCCGGGGCGCCTGCGTGGCGCGGTCGGTTAAGCGTCCGACTTCAGCCAGGTCACGATCTCGCAGTCCGGGAGTTCGAGCCCCGCGTCGGGCTCCGGGCTGATGGCTCAGAGCCTGGAGCCTGTTTCCGATTCTGTGTCTCCCTCTCTCTCTGCCCCTCCCCCGTTCATGCTCTGTCTCTCTCTGTCCCAAAAATAAGTAAACGTTGAAAAAAAATCTATTCTGCCAAGATCTGCCTTTTAATTGAAGCATTTAATACATTTATATTTAATGTAATTTCTTATAAGGTAGAATTTGTTTCCGCTATTTTGCTATTTGCTTTCTGTATGTCCTGTATCTTTTTTTCTTCTTTTTCTACCTTTAAATCATGATATTCTTTTGTGTTAAAGAGGTATTTTTAATTTTCTTGTTTCTTTCACTATTTTTTTAATTCATTTTCTTAGTGGATGCCTGGGAATTACAATATATATTTTCACTTATAGAAATCTCGCTCAGATTAATATCGACTTAATTTCAACAATATACAAAATTTTGCTCCTACATGATGCTAATCCTTCTCCCCTCCTTTGTGTTGTTATTGTCATACAAATTATATCTTCATATGTTGTGTGCCCGTCAACATAAATTTGTAATTATTGCTTTATGCAGTTGCCTTTGAAATCAAGCAGGAGAGAAAAAATTACAAACCAAAACCACATTTATAGAATGTTTTATACGTACCTATGTAATTGCCTTTACTGACATTCTGTATTTTTTGTGATTCAAGTTACTCTCAGGTGTCCTTTCCTTTATTTCAGCCTGAAGGATTCTTTAAGTATTTTTCTAAGGCAGATTGGTCAGAAATATTTTTTCTCAATTTTTGTTTATCTTGGACTGTTTAAATTTCACCTTCATTTTCACCTTCATTTTTTGAAGTATAGTTATGTGAAATGAAGAATTCTTGGTTGATATTACTTTCTGTCTGTACCTTGAATATGCCATACCACTGCTTTCCGGACTTCATGGTTTCTGATGGGAAATCAGCTGTTAATCTTATTGGGAGTCCTCCCTACATGACCGATCACTTCTCTATTAGGGCTTTCAAGAGTCTCTGTCTTTGATTATAATGTATAAAATCATGTATCTCTTCAAGTTTAGCTTCTTTGGAGTTAAGTGTCTTATATAGTTTTTCATCATTTTTGGAAAATTTCCAGCCATTATTTCTTCAAATACATTTTCTACCCCTCTCTTCCCACTGCACATCCAACATCCCATCCCCAACTTTGCAGATTCCTATTATTGTTTATGTTGGTATTTCTGATGATGTCCCACAGGTCTCTCAGGCTCTATTCATTTTACTTCATTCTTCTTTTCTTTCTTTTCCTCAGACTAAATAATTTCTCTTACTTATCTTCAGCCTTGCTGATTTTTTCTGCTTGCCTGCTCATATGTTGATACCCTATAGTGAATTCTTCATTTCAATTATTATATTTTTCAACTCCAGAATTTCCCTCTGGTTCCTTTTTATAATTTTTATCCCTTTACTGATATTTTCTGTTTGGTGACACATCATTTTCATGCTTCCTTTCAGTTATTTAAATATGTTTTCCTTCAGCTTTTTGAATATATCTGAAATAGTTGATTTAAAGTCTTTGCCTTGTGGGGCACCTGGGAGGCTCAGTCAGTTATCAGTCTGACTCTTGATCTCGGCTCTGGTCATGATCTCACAGTTCGTACATTTGAGCCTTGCATCAGGTTCTGTACTGATGGTGTGGAGCCTGCTTGGGATTCTCTCTCTCTCTCTCTCTCTCTCTCTCTCTCTCTCTCTCTCTCTGCCCCTCCTCAGCTCTGTCTCTCTCTCTCTCAAAATAAATAAATAAACATTTAAAAAAAAAAATAAAGTCTTTGCCTTGTAAGTCTAACATCTAGGCCTCCTCCGTATTTAGTGACTCTGTTTATTCCTGTGTAAAGGTCATACTTCCTTGTTTCTTTGCATATCTCATACATTTTGTCAAAAGTGAATACTTAAAATAATGTGACAGTTCTGGAAATCAAATTCTTTCCCCACCCTCCAGCCAGGGTTTGTTGTTGCTGCTGTTTATTGTTATCACTACTGATGGTTTAGTGACTTTACTGAACTAATTCAGTAAGGTCTGCATTCTTTGATATGTATTAATACTGAAGTTTCTGTTTGGTTAGCATAGTACTCAGCTAATAATTAGACAGAGATTTCCTTAAGTTCCTAGAATCAATAAGTCTCCCAGTCTTTGCAAGGGGTTCTGTGTGCATGTTGACCATTCCATCAACACGCAGGTGAGTATTTAAGGTAGTTAACAACTCTGCTTTAGTTATAAGTTCTTCCTGAGAAGAGCCTCAAAGTCAGCCACAAATGAAATCTGGAAGTGTTCTCAGGTCTTTCCTGAACATTTACACAGGCCAAAGCATGCACATGGGCTTCCAGACTCCCAGGAATATGTTAAAGTTCTTAAAAGCCATTTATGGAGCTATCGTTCTTGAGTTTTTCCTTTTAAGATTCTGGGATACCCTACTATTTGCCCCAGTTGTTATCCAGTATCTCAGGCAGCCATGATATTAAGCAATTGTCCCTCATTGTTTTCAACAAGTGCCCCCATGGAAAAGACTTTTCACACTGGGTGAGCTCTGAATTAGTTAAATAAGATCAGCCTTGAAAATGGGCTCTTCCAGGAAACCATTAGACAGATCAAATGACAATTCTGTAAAAATAGGGCTTTGAAAGAGTTCCAACTCTCTCTGCTCCCTCTACTGGATGGCAGGCTGCTAGTTTTCACTGTGATTACAGGCTGTTGGTTTGCAAGGTTACCATGGACTTAGATAAGGGGATGAAAATGGGGAAAATTAAAATTCCTTTGTTCATACCAGCTTTTCATAGAATAGAGTCAGCTCTTTTTCTTGAATAAATAATTCTCCACAGATAGCTCCAAGTCTTTGGTTAATTTCCACCATTCTGAGAGAGTTGATTATGGAAATTTTGCCAGTGCTCTCATTGTTTTTATGGGATAAAGGATCTTCAGAGGTTCTTATTCCATCATTTTCACTGAAGTCCAACATAGAATGATTTTATATCAGGGTGTCTTTGCTCTATTTGACCCACTTTAGTTTTGGCTGCTCTGCTTCTCTTCCTTTCCATTCTGGTTTCCTCATTTCCTTCCCACTTTTAATCAAAACATTTATTTTTTGGTCAGATCTCAAACCTTACAAATATTCTGTACTTAGGGTTTTGTCATCTCTCCTCTAGGCTGGTACAATAATGCCCAAATTGGCCCATCTGCAGCCTGTATTATTCTCTTCTGACCTGTTCACCATCCCAGAGCTAGACTGATCATTTAAAAATATAAACATGACCTTGTCTTCCCCAGCTTAAGCCCTTCCATAGACCCACATTATCTTCAGAGTAAAGTCTAGTCATTCTCATGGCAGGACATACAATGCCCTCTTGATTTGGCCCTAAATCGATTCTCTACCCTCGCAGCTCCTACCCCTGCCGTACCTCAGTATGAAATGCCACATAAATCCTGCACTCTCTCATCAGCATTTTTATCGCTTGTTCTCCTAGTGAATTCATCCATCCATTCATTCATTCGCTCATTCACCCAATGCTTATTTTCTAAACACCTGCTATGTGTCAGGCCGTATGTAAGGCACTGGGTAAAAGGAAGCAAACAAGACAGGAAGATGTCACATCAGAGGAAGAAATGACCATGATCAAGTAAATTAATAAGAAAAAAAAAAACCCGGATCATTACAAAATGCCATAACTTCAATGAGGAGATTACATGGGGTAAGAGTAACTAATCAGTTTGGCAGGAATGTTCTCTCTAAAAGGAAATATTTGAGTGGAGACCTAAAGAAGCCAGTAAGACATGAAAGGGAAGAGACTCTGTGCAAAAGCCTTGAGACCAAATGAAACCCAGATAGAAATTAAAACAGAGAAAAATTGTCCCCCAGACCTCCACACATTCCAGTGAACACACACACATGCTTACACATGCGCACACTTAACTTGCTTTCCCAAAGTGAGTAACTGCTGAACGGACCAGCTGACAGATGGGAAATCCTTGCGCGGAGCTATGACAAGGGGAAGTCTGTGGGAAAAGGTGCTGTTATGGAGCTGGCCCACCCCTGCTGAGTAAGTCCAAAGTTTCCCTTGGATTCATTCCCACCTGAACTTCCACCCTTATGAGCTAAAAAGAGCTTTAACGTTCATGTTTTATACAAAGAAAGAGATGAGGATTAAGTAGCAGCTGCTTAAGGTTTGGTGTGGAGAAGAAACACATATATGCTTGGTTGTAAAATGATTATATTTTAAAAAGAAACTTAAAACCCTCCATCCATGCTTCTCAGTCTTGTGATGCAGTTAAGGAGTGTTGGGTAAACAAAGCCCTTTAAGGGAGAGGGCAAGAGGAATGAGAAAGTGTTCCACAAAGAGGGGTGTTGACTGAGGAGGTGATAGACTCTTGCAACTGAGTATCTAGCCCACACAGACCCTGCTGCGTTGAGGATTTCTTGTAGAAATACAACCACAGCCTGATGGTCCTGGAAAATTCTTCCTGATGCTGCCACTCTCTACCTTCATTCATTTAATAAATAACTACTGAGTATCTACAATGTGCTAGCTCCTTCTCTAGGTCAAAAGATACATCAGTGGACAAATAAAGATCCCTTGTAGCATTACCTCCTAATGGGGAGAAAAACGGACAATGAGTAAATAAATAAGTAACCTATAGAATGTGTCAGACGTTATTAAGTGCTATGAAGGAGAACTAAAGCAGGAAAGGGAATTAAGAAGTGCTGAGAGGTTCTGCTTCCAGCCAAGATGGAGTAACGGGAACCAGATTTACCCTTCCACTTAAAACAACCATAAAATCTGGACAAAACATATAAAACAAAGGTTTTCAAGTCATCAGATATCAGGCAGTGAATGACAGACTAGGGACAAGAAACAAACAAAGCCGAGGTACTGCCTGGAGAGAGTTTCTAGGCTGGAGCACAGGGAGGAGGAACCCAGGTCAAGCCCAGGGTACTGCCTGATTTCGGAAGATGTTGCTGAGAGTCTGGGTTTCCAGGACAAAGTACCAGAGAGGACAGTGCCAGTCAGAGAGAAAACTCTGGAGATGTTCGGAGGGTCCACCTCAAGTATGTAGCCAAGTACTGATCAGCACACGCACACGAGGCAACATCCCAAGGCTGGGACAAGCATATCCGGTAGTGGAAGTGTGCCTGAAGAGTTTGAGGCACAGAAGGAGGCCTGGTGTGGCTCTGGTGATCCAGGACAGAACAGCAGGAGGAGAAATCAGACAAGTAATGGCAGCAAGGGACAGCTTAGGTAGGGACTTATAAACCATTGGAAGGACTTCAGGTTCGGCTCCAAGCGAGGTGGGGGCCACAAGACAATTTTGAACAGAGAAGTGGCATAATCTGCCTTATGTTTTAATTTGAAAGAATCACTCTCGAGCAGTGGAGAATAGATTTTAGGGCAAAGACAAAAGCAGTGAAGCTCTTTGGAGGCTGTTCTTATAATCCAGCAGGAGTTCATGGTGGCCAGGATCATGGAATAGAAGCAGAGGTGGTGAGAGTATATCAGATTCTGGATGTGCTTATTAATGGGTTTATTCCAGAATGTGAAGCTGTCTTAATATTAGGGAAATCTTGCAAACAAACCTCACTTCTACTTTCTTCCTTTCTATCCATATAGCAGATACCATGAGCTAACTTAGGCCTTTCTCCAATAAAGGCCAGCTGTCCTCTACTTTGTTTTTTCATGGAACCAGAGTGTAAAGATTTGAGACTTGGGTTGGGCTTGGGTATAGTGGAATAGAAATAATAGTTGCCTTTGCCTACTTTAGTCTGAAGCCTAACTAGCTTAAGGAAACCACTGGTGTTCTTTGTGGCCCAGCCTTGCTTTTCAGAGTTCTTTAAATTGGGTTATGATCTTCTTTGTAATTATTCCTTGTGCATATTTCCTCTTCAGGAACTTCATTAGCAGGAGTGACTTGCTCCTTCATTAGTAGGGAACTTGAGACAGGACTCAGGTATTCCTAATTCCTCTGATCAACTGCCATAATGTTACTGAGATCCATACATTATTTCTAACAGGATGTTTTTAATATAATTCACCACATCAATTAATTAATAGATACAACTATGTATTCATTTTAACAAATTCTGAAACAATGTAGAATAAAATTCAAACTCTGCTGTTGTTTAATCTTAGGAAAAGTGAATAGAAGACTATGTATAAATATTTATATATATATTTAAACATATATATTTATATAAATATATATTTAAAGTAAATATATATTTATATAAATATATATATTTACTTATTTAAAGTAAATATATATATATTTATATAAATATATATTTAAAGTAAGTATATATATTTATATAAATATATAAAGTAAATATATATATATTTATATAAATATATATATATTTACTTTCTATAATTTATTTATTTTTTATAATTTACATCCAAGTTAGTTAGTACATGTTGCAACAATGATTTCAGGAGTAGATTCCTTAAGCCCCTTACCCATTTATGACAAAGGATATTGATTCCAAAATTAATTGACAGAAGCATCCCTAACTATAGTATATCAGATGAATTCCTATGAAAGCCAAAGGTAAGACAAGAACAGCAGGTACCCCTACTTTATTTACCATTCTTGCCTCACTTCTGGATAAAACAATAAGATAACAAGACTTAGACATGTCTTGTATGCTTTATAAATGGCTTATAAATTAAAAGCTTTACTTATTTGAAGAATATATATATCATTGTATACTTAGAAAACATGCACAGGGGCACCTGGGTGGCTCAGTCGGTTAAGCGGCTGACTTCGGCTCAGGTCATGACCTCACAGTTTGTGAGTTCGAGCCCTGCGTCAGGCTCTGTGCTGACAGCTCAGAGCCTGGAGCCTGCTTCAGGTTCTGTGTCTCCCTCTCTCTCTATCCTTTCCCCGCTCACACTATGTTTCTCCCTCTCTCTCTCTCTCAAAAATAAACATTAAAAAAAAAAAAAAAGAAAACATGCACAAAAAAATATTGAATGGGGTGGGGGAATGGGCAAAATAGGAGAAAGGAATTAAAAGGTATAAACTTCTGGGGCACCTGGGTGGCTCAGTCAGTTAAGTGTCTGACTCTTGATTTCGGCTGAGGTCATGATCTCACTAACTGTGAGCCCTGTGTCCCCGTGTCCTGCTTGGGATTCTCTCTCTCCCTCTCTCTCTTTGCCCCTCCCCTGCTTGCACACATGCGTGCACATACGCTCACTCTCTCTCTCTATCTCTCTCAAAATAAATAAATAAACTTAAAGGTATAAATTTCTACTTATAAGTAAGTCATGAAGATAAAAAATACAGCATAGGGAATATAGTCAATAATGTTGTAATAATGGGTGCACTTGGGTGGCTCAGTTGGTTAAGCATCCAACTCTTGATCTCAGCTCAGGTCTGGATCTCAGGGTCATGAGTTCAAGCCCCGCGTTGGGCTATATGCTGGGCATTAAGCCTACTTAAAACAAAAACAACAGCAGTAATATTGTAATAATGTTGTATGGTGGCAGATGGTAACTACATTTACCATGGTGAGCACTAAGTAATGTACAGAATTGTCAAATCACTTATGTTGTGCACCTGAAACCAATATAACATTGTACGTCAACTGCACTTCAATAATAATGTTTTCAAATAAAAATTATAAAAGTTGAATGAAAACCTTTTGACCTAACAAGACAGTTCAATAACATGACTGGTTACAAGTATGTATTTTAAAACAGTTTTTTTTTCCTATCGATCTACAACAATAAGTTTTAAGATATAAGGTCCCTTTTACATAACAAAAATATTTTAAATTCCTATGACTAGACCTAAAAAGAAATTTTCTGGATTCATATTAAGAGTACTTATATGCTATTTATAGAATTTATACTATGTTGGCATACTACCATTTGCAAATGAACACCTTGACCATAGGAAAATCAAAGGGCAGGGATAATGATACAGGCTGGCAGGTCAGTTGAGAGGCCACTGGTATATTCTAGGCAAAAGATGGTAAGGCTCTGAACTAGAAGAGTGGCAACAGGTATGGTAAGGAGGAGGAAACTTGGCTGATATGTCATCAGCCTATATAATTTCAAGAATTAGAGGTGAATACCAAGGGACAATGGATAAAAAGCGATGAGAAAATGGACAAGGGCAGAGCTCTAAAGGATCAGCAACATTTAACATTCAGCAGGAAAGAAAGAACCATAAAAGAATAGGAGACGGAGTGGCCCAAGAGGCAACTGGAAAAGCAGGCTGCCATGGTCCCACAGAAATTACAGATGACGATTAATTGTACCTAACAGCAGGGAGCGGTTAAATAACATGAGACTTTGAAAGACCAGAAATCAGAAAAATCAGAAAAATCAGAAAAATATTGGTGACGCTTGACAAATAAGTTGAAAACTAAAGTAGATAAACAGATAAGGAAGCAAAAGAAGAAAACTTTTTTGAGATTTGTCCATGAAGAGGAAAGGAAGTTATGAGGCTCTAATTATATATAGGTGGTAAGCGTCCAGAGAGGGTGTTTTCTATAACAGTCCTCAGCTCATAGTGGTTTTATGAGAATTCTTATCCAAAAATCAAGGAAGATTCCCTTCTCTTTGCCATGCCCCCAATTAATACATTTTTAATTTTTTTTTTTTAATGTTTGTTTTTGAAGGAGAGACAGAGCATGAGCAAAGGAGGGGCAGAGAAAGAGGGAGACACAGAACCTGAAACAGATTCCAGGCTCCAAGCTGTCAGCACAGAGCCCACAAGCCGTGAGATCACGACCTGAGCCAAAGTCGATGCTCAACCAACTGAGCCACCCACGCATCTCATATACATATATATATATATATATATATATATATATATATATATATATATACTTATATATATGAATATAATATATATATATGTATTAAATAAGGTAGTGAGTAAATCATTCAGAGCTCATACAGTCAGGCATTAGTTATACTGGGTTAATCAAGAAAAATGTACCTTTATTTTCCATTCAAGATAACATTAAGTAATAACCAAAGTTGTCCACAATGGTTTCTCAGACCTAAGTAAATAGGTCATGATATTTTGGGCTACAAGTAACAGAAAACATTAATTCCACTTGCTTAAGTAAAAAAATATTTGTATTATCTCACACAAAGGAAGCCTGGAGGTGGGAGAACTCTAGGGTTGGTTAAATCAGAAAATAAAAAATATCAAGTTTTACTGGTGCAAGAACCTGGTTTGGAGAATGGACAAGGCTGGAGGTTTCCCCTGCTGCCTATTCCTAAGGAAGTAAGTTTCATTCAGAGTGACGTGCCCATGTCTGCAAGCTCATGTGGCTGTCACACCCAAGCCACGCTCTCAGCCATTTTACAAGAAATGAAGATGGTAAGTGGCTATCTTTCCTGATTCTTGCGTCTATTTCTCCATCAGTTTACGATTTGCCCAGAGAAGAAAGAAGCTATTTGCTGGAACTTGTCAAATCCCAACACCAATGATGAATATGTGACAGGATGAAACTGAGAAAATAACTGAGGCTTTACTTTCCTGATTCAGTGGCATCTGTTACCACAGGGGGCAATCAATAGTGAATGAAGTTTCTGAATAAATTTTTTTTATTAACTCATACTGAGAAAATGGTCTTGAAGCCAAGGCTTAAAAGTACAGTATCAAAACTCTGTCTTAGTTCCAAAAGTTTAGCTTGAAATATCAAGAGCCAGTGCCCAAAGGATTGTGTCCATAAAGTTAATGATATAAACCAGTATTTTTCAGACTACAGGCTGCAATCCATTAGTGGATTATGAAATCAACATAGTAGGCTGCAAGGAGATTTTTTTAATTATTTTTTTTTTTAGTTTATTTATTTTGTGAGATAAATAGGGGCAGTGAGCAGGAAAGGGGCAAATAGAGAGGGAGAGCAAGAGGCCCAAGCAGGCTCCGCACTGTCAGTGCAGAGCCTGATGTGGGGCTCGAACTCACAGACCGTGAAATCATGACCTGAACCGAAATCAAGGGTTGGATATTTAACCAACTGAGCCACCTAGGTAGCCCCCGATTTTTTTTTTTTTTTTTAATGAGAGACTAGAATAGAATAAAACTCAAGAATGCATTACATAGACACGGATAATTTTTGGTTGTGGAAATTTTTATTTTGCATGCATGTGCATGCACATGTGCATATATTGGGCCTCAACGTAAAATGTATTTCTTACTATGAATTGTGCCAAGGACTTGAAAGACACCGCCACAAATAATGAATTTGGGAAAACATTGAGGAAGAGTCTGATTGCCCCACCTCTCAATGGACTAGATAAAGGAGCTCCAGCTGAGAACATGGTTCAGATCAGAGGTGACAAGACTGTGAAAGACTTAAATGCATTGTAGTAGCCTCTTCTTCACTCTCCGCATCACTTTCTACCGTTTGTTAATCAAAGGTCAACCCTGGTCTAGAGGTAGGTGATCCTCCTCCTGAAGGTCACTTGTAGCCTAATGCCGTCACGTGCCCACATCATTCACCTCCGTCATCTCATCATGCAGGCATTTGATGATCTTACATCCTCACAAAGAGAAGAAGGGTGAGTACAGGACAACAAGATATTTTGAGAAAGAGACCACATTCACACAACTTTTATTACAGGACACGGTTATAACTGTTCCATTTTATTGTTGTTGTTGTTGTTAATCTGTTACTGTGTCTAGCTTACAAATTAAGCCTTCTCATAGGAATGTAGGTATAGGAATAAAACGGTGGAGGGCGTAGGTCAAATTGGATGTTTGTATAGTAGAAGAGTGGGTTTTGATGGTCAGCAGGATGTTATGGAATATTTTCGCTCTGGTGAATGATAGCAGGATGGCCTGGAAGAAAAAGGAACTAACGGCATGATTTTTTTAAATCTCATTAATAGGTGGATCCAAGGGAATAGACAATATTTGTAGCAGAGGCCATAGAAAATAACAAATATGATCTATTCTAGGGTGAAAGACTTAAAAGTTCTTAGGAATGGGCTACACAGGAAGGACAAGAGAAAAGAGTTCTAAGATAAAAGTCGCCTTCTCTTGGGCATTGCAAATAAGTCTACTTGTTAGCATTACTGGGATAATTCATACCGTTAATATCATAAATAGCTGTTTTACACTTCCATCACACCTCAAAGTGTTTTCACAGCCATTAGTCATATGATTTCCACAATCACTTTAAGAGGCAATGAGGAGATATACCACTCTCTCTGTTTTAAAGATGGCGGCACTATATTCCCAAGAGTCTTCTGGTTTCCCAAGCCCACACAGTTAGTAAGGAGACTAATTCACCAGGTCTTCTCACTCTTAGCCCGGGACTCTCTATACGATGGGCTGTACCTCACAGATTGCCATTCTCGAATAATGACCCATCAATGTGTTGATTAAAATTATTCCAAGAATTGAAATGGCCTCATATTTCAAGGAGAAAGCCCGTCCAAAAGGCCACTGTGGCTTGGTGTAAGTTTATTTAATAAATATTTTTCTTATTTGGAGGTTTTAATTTTAAGTATGCGGTCTACTCTTTTTGTATGATTATTTGCTCAAAAAAATTTTAGTCAGCAACACACCTCATAAAAATTTAATATGTTTCAGAGCTCTTTTTACTGTTTAAAAAAGCACAAATCAGGCATTCTTGCATTTTGAATGTGGCGCCCCTATAATTGGGCTCTCTCTGAGGAAGGCTCTTCCAAACCTCATAGTGAAATTGCTCTTTTTAAAAGAAAACAACACTCAAACAGAGGGTTGTCTCAGCCTGGTCCTCCACTCACCACGAGTCTGAACATCAACCACTCAGATATGTCATGACTTTTCCAGTCACCTACATATTTCTTTCTTTAATCTTGAAAAGGCCCTGCTCTCAAGTGTGCCACCGGCTTCCAGAGACGTGGAACAGAAGGAAGACTCAGCAACAAAACAGCCCTGGGTTTGGATCGCATCTCTGCTTCTCCTTGGACAGGTAACTAAGTTAACTCATCTCTCTGAACATCATTTTCTCACCTGTACCAAAAAGTGGTGAAGTTTCACATCACATGGTTATTCCGTGGGTATTAAGAGAGCAGACTGGAAAACCCTGAGCCCAAATTGGGTCCTCGTGGCATATTCACTACCTGAGAGCCTCTGAAAGACAAGGTTTGCCAAGAGAACAATCCCTGGATTCATTACTTTACTTACTTAGAGGATTAGCACTTGACTTCCTCGCCTTACGCTTTTACCAGGCTGAGGTATTTATACCCATGGGTCCTTACCTTGTCATAGTCTACAACCAGCTGCTTTGAGCACTGACTTGGTAAATTTATCCAAAGTTGGAAAGCAACAGCCCTGACTTCATTAATTCCTTCCATCAGAAATGTTTACTGAGCACTTACTATGTGCCAGCCATTGTTCTGGGCATTGAAGGTACAGGAATAAAGATGATGGACAAGATTCTTGTTCTATTGGGGCTTACTCTCTACTGGAGAACACAGACAATAGGTAGATGAGCAAATAAACAAGAAGTGATATCTGATAGAGATTAGTATTACACAGAAGACTAAAATAAGGTGCCCTGCTAGAATGTTGGGGGAAAATCAAAGAAGGTCTTCCTGAGGAAGTGACATTTAATCTGAGCAGATTAAATATTAGAACATTTATTCTGATTAGAAGGGCCTGCCCATAGGAGAATCAAGAGAAAAGGCAAAGACCCTAAAATGGAAATCAGCTTGAGGTTTTCATGGAATAGAAAGAACATGAGTGTGGCTGGTGTGAGTGAGCACAACTGGGGTCACAGGGTGAGGAGGGGTTGACTGGAGATGAGGGTGAGGAAGGGAGACATTAGATCACACAGTACCTTGTAGGCCAGGAAAGAGGCAGGATGTTGTTTTAAGAGGAATTGAGTCCATTAGGGGATATGAAACAGGGAAGTGTCATGATTTAAGGTTTCTCAAAGTTCATTCAGTCTGCTCTTTGGAGAGTAAGATCAGGAACCGGACAGGTATCTTAAAGGTCCAGAAAGGAAAATGGGGTGGTCAGACTGTGTAGGTCACAGTGGAGATGGAGACAACTGAACACACTTAGGATATATTCTGGAACTTGAGCTGATAAGATCTGGGGGTGAATGCAGTAAACAGAAAACCAACATTATCCCTAGGATGTTGGTTTGGTCAAGTGGGTGAATCGTGGTACTATTCGCTGATACGAGGAGGATGCATAAGGAATGGATGGAGGGAAGGGGAGCGGAAGAAATTTAGTTGTTCTCCTCTGGCTTTAGTAAAAGATTGGATCTCAGGGTAGGAGTCAGGACTAGTCTACATATACAGGAGCTTTCATCTTTCCATCCCCAGGGCTCAGTGCAGTGCTATACACAGCCTACGTACCTCAGTAGCTTGAATGCATGCCATACAGAGAAAAGAGCACGACTTTGAAATTCCAGACCTGTTGTTTTATCCACAAGCCTCTTAATTTCTCTACACTTTGATTTCCTGTCCTATATAATTGGAATAAGAAGACTTGCCTATTCCATAGAATGTTGTATCAAAATTAGACATGATGAAAAGATATTTTGAAACGATAAGCCACTGGGCAAACCTAAGTTTTATGGAAAGGATTAGAATCCCATGTTAGAAGGTAAGCTTCCTGAGGATAGGGACTCGGTCTTGTCTTGTTCGTCATCTCCAACCCTTAAAATAGAGGTTCACAATAAATATATGTTGAATGAATGAATGAATGAATGAATGAATAATAGGTTCTTATAGAATATAGGACCAGAGGTCGTGAACATTAAAGATCCCCATAACAATTTGATATAGTTTGCTACACATCATTCTACTCCATAGCCCGGAACCTACCTTAATTCATCTTTGTAAACCCACTAAAGTTCAGTAGGTATACAATGGACACTAATTGAATCTGATTCTCTGCAAACCAGACTGTGAAGGGCCAGCAGCCACCTCGCAAGCACTGTGTCTCACCAGACAGCTGCACCAGTCACTGCCCGTGGACACCTCCTAGTTTGGGGGCCTGAAACCTTACAGTTTCACCTCTCAAACCTGGGTGCTCCTACAAAGCTAAGTGTGCCAAAGACCAAAGGGAACACAGGAAGCCGTGGGATCAGCATGGCACCTCCTATGGAATGCTAATTTCACTGGAAAAGTGGAGTGGGAAAGTGAGGATAAAAATACCCCACCTCTTGGGTCCAACTTGCTCATGAGCATGTACCCAGTACTTGGGGAGAGCTAGTTCTCAAAAGATATGTGTTGCATGAAAGAATGAAGAAATTCATGAATACGTATCAAGACACACGGAGGCTATGAATGGAATTCCTATTTTTTAAAAGATAAACAGAACTCTTAAGAATTTCAGCTTTGAAGTAGACCATGCCCAGCTATGTCCCCCAGATCCCACTGGCTACGGGAGCCTAAACATTCTCTGCACTTTGAGTGGCACTGATGTGTATGAAACGGAATAAGGAAGACTCCAAACGCAGGTGCTACCTGGTGCCTGCAGTCGGCTCACTGTCTCTCCAAACACCATCCCAGCCCCTTAACTTGGCATTTAAGGAATTCGCACTCCGAAATTTAAGCTTTTTAACTCAGCACGTGCATGAGGAGGGAAAAGTGAATCATCTGCCCAGGCCCCACACATCTCTGAGCATCCTTCCTCATCTGAATATGGGAACCTCCTCTTCTGCGTCACAGTGATGTCATAATTATATTGGAGAATTCCTTATGTCTTGGAGATACATACTGGAATACTTAGGGATGAAATGTCATGAAACCTCTATGTCTTGAAAAATAATTAAGCAGGGGAAAAAAGAAAGTAAAAGTAGAAAATTGATAATTACTGCTCACCTAGATGAAAGAAATATGGATTTGTGTTACATTATTTTTAGGCTTTTTTTTTTTTTTTTTTTTTTTTTGAGTGAGAGGGAAAGAGAAACAACACAAGCAGGAGAAGGGCAGAGAGAGACAGAATCCCAAGCAGGCCCTATGCTGTCACCGCAGAGCTCAGCATGGGGCTTGAACTCACAAAACTGAGAGATCGTGACATGAGCTGAAACTAAGAGTTGGACGCTTAACCAACAGAGGCACCCAGGTGCCCCATATTATTTCTAGTTTTATATATATTTAAAAATTTTCATGATAAAAGTAAAAATAAACCAAAATGTCATGAAAAAGGAATACCTATCTGGGAAGATCATGGAGAGGATTAAATGAGATACTTATGACAGATGGATGGTCTATGCTCAGTAACTATTAATTTTACTAACTCATGAGCTCAGACATAGACACGCACTCTTAGCACCTTCTCTTTTGTGAATGTACAGAGACTTACTTTTGGGCAACACGATCAATAAGATAACAACCCTGTTTCAAAGTCTTGTATGGTAGTTTTGTATCTAAGATCTCTTGGGCACAAAGACCGATGACTTTGATGATGATGGGCCATTGAGTGTTTTCTATTGACCATCTCTTTCTGGAAGGAGGGATGAGGCAGAGACAAGAGCCGCACCTCTGACGTGAGAGAAAAGTGGGCACACTTTTACCCACACTTTTACCCAAATAAAAGCATGAACTTGGGCAACTGACTGGTGCAGTGGAGCCTCGGGTTTCTGAGCTGCATGACGGATCGTAGTGCTGTCAATGACAATGCCCTGAGGGTTAAGCAAGAGCTTGTGCACAAAGGGGCTAAGACATACAGCACGTGGTAGGTGCGAGCGGTACTAACAGCCTCCTGCCAACCCCCCGCCCAGGAGACACAAAGAATGAGCAAAGGGCTTTTTGGAAGTGGCTTATTGAAGAGTTTGGATGTAGGTAGTGGGTGATTATTGTACATATTGACCTTCAGTTAGCATCGAGTATTCCATTTTGTTTTTTATTGGTTTTCTTTTAATTAATGTATATTATTTAAAATCTTCCCTAAATTATACCATTTGGGGGGAAAATGGGAAATGATAAGGAGAGCTATTATTTCAACAAACAAGCTACTACTTTTTGAGTTCATTTATTTATTTTGAGAGAGAGAGCACATACATGCGAGCAGGAGAGGGACAGAGAGAGAAAGAAAGAGAGAGAGAGAGAGAGAGAGAGAGAGAGAGAGAGTCCCAAGCAGGATCCACGCGGTCAGCATGGAGCCCATCAGCCATGAGACGTGACGTGAGCCGAAACCAAGAGTCAGAGACTTAACTGACCAAGGCACCCACCCAGGTGCCCCAACAAACAAGCTGCTTTTAGAATGCATCTCGGAAGCAGGATTCATTCAAGCCAAAACTGACATCTAGTTGGCAGGCAGGACAGGTCTTAAGGTCCTTATTGTACATCCAGGAAACGGAGTTATCAACTGGCCAGAAAGTGGGAGAGTCAGACCAAGCCCTACACAGTGGGTGAGGATGGAGGGCAGGGGCTGTTCTCGCGTGAACAAATGTGCTTCTTCCGGAGACAGGAAGGACAGGACAAAAGCAGAGTGCATCTCCTTTCTATTGCTCTAGCCTGGAAGAGGCAAAGCTGTGACAAACAGAACATTCCAATGACACAGATGCGAGCAAGGATGACATTTCAAGTGCACAGAGCACCTGATTAATCAGGACAGGAGATCAAGTATCAACGGTCGTCTAAAGGCCCAGAGCAGAGCGCTCAGGCCTCCCTGGGATTTGTGAAAGCTCTGAGACAGACCTACAATGAATAAGACCCAGGAGGATGGTCCCAGAGCGCTGAGATGCTGCTTCTCAGAGAGGCGGGGCAGAGCGGACTTTTTATTGCTGGCCTGTGGGGTAGGCGATGCCCACGTATGAACACTCAAGTCACATTCTGGGTCCACTTTCTGTGGAGGAAGAAGGCTCTTGACAGGTGCTGAGAACCCCAAAGGCGGGGCTTCCTCTAGAACTGTCAGGAAGAGTAGACAAGGACCCGAAGAAATGTCCTTGTCCCAGAACCCAGAGGTGAACCCAGGTAAAGAGCACACAACCTCCTGCCCCACATCTGAGCCTCACAGAGGCACCGACTCACGCATTCACTCACTTATGCCGGCAGCAAGTGTCGACTGAGCATTACTGCATTCCAGAAACCATGCTAGGCCCCGGAGGATCCAAATATTGCAGCTAATCCCGATTCAATCATTTGTTTGTTCATTCATTCATTCATTCACTCACTCACTCAGTGAATGATGTGACGAGCACTGCCTGAATCATACGAAATTCTAGAGTCGCAGCAGTGAGCAAGACAGACCTCATCCCTGACCGCACTGATAGTCTCCTGGTTGGAGGGCATTCTGGGGGTCAGGTGGCCTCAGTAGAAAGCCCTTGGACAGTAATTTGGCCTCTCCAAGTCTCAGTTTCTTCAACGATAAAATGGGTATCACCTCCCCTCCCCCACGGGACTTACTATGAGGTTCGGAAGTCAAAGATGTGAAAGCTCCCTCCCACATTCACAGGTTGGTGAGCATTCTCGGGAGAGAGGGGCTTTTGTAAATTCGCCCTGGGCTATTTACCTACAGACAAAGAAGGCACCAAAAAGCTATATCGAGTTACTGGCTCATAAATGGGGGAACAGGGAATTTCATAAAGAGGCCACTGTGAACGCAGTGACTTATTGAGTGTAGAAGTCTGTCGGGGCAGGGCAGAAATCATTTCCACTTACGTTTGAAGAGCATTTTGTGGTTTACAAAGGCGTTTTTGTAATGCCTAGAACGCCTCGACAAGGGGGAGTCTTGCTCAGGTGCGACTGTCCGGTGGCAGAAGCCATGTACTGGCGTGCCCACCCTGGAGGCGAGACATTTAACTCTGATATTCCATCAAGACCTTCATACTTGACAAAAGTTGAGAATAACTGAATCCAGACTATGGGGAAGGAAAAAAGAAGTACATGCCGATCTCTACGCACAAGATATAAACTGGTGCGTACCTTACAGATGCAGTCCACGACGTCCCAGACTTTCTCAGACGCCAGCATGTGCCATCTGTTAATACTTCCTGCAGGTAGCAATTTTCAGCAACTGAAATAAGGAGAGAAGGGGAAGAAGGGAGGTCACAAGGGAGAAATTCATTAACATCTGCTGGGGTGGGCAGACGTTCTTGAGCAAAGCCTTGTTGGAGGTGCCGACACTCAGCCCCCTAATCCAAGATGAGACGCCCTGCAGGACAGGGTGGGGTTGGCGTTTGCATTGTCGCCCTGAGGGGACCCTGTCCAGTGCCTGTACCTCTCTGACCACCTCGATACCACATCAGTGTCTGGCCCTCGCCTCGCCCTATCATGATCGGTTTAACCCAACCTGCACGGGAACAGACCTTTCCTCCCTCTGGGACTAGAATGCTTAATTGACAAGAATTCCCAGTCTCCTGGGGCACCTGGGTGGCTCAGCTCAGTCGGTTGAGTGTCTGACTTCAGCTCAGGTCACGATCTCATGGTTTGTGGGTCTGAGCCCCGCATCGGGCTCTGTGCTGACAGCTCGGAGCCTGGAGCCTGCTTCGGATTCCGTGTCTCCCTCTCTCTCTGCCCCTCCCCTGCTCACGCTCTGTCTCTCTCCCTCCCAAAAATAAATAAATATTAAAAGACTAAAAAGAAAAGAATTCCCCATCTCCTTATCTGCAATTACTTAGTTTTTCTCAGCTGTATTTTTATGGTTCTCACTATTGCTTTCCTAATGGTGACAGCGCAGCTCCTTGTAATACCAAATCTTGGAGACGCCAGTCATCTACCTCTAGACACGTTATGAAGGTGCCCACTGCACGTGTCTGTAACTGAGGGTGACGTCGATCTACTTGTCCCTGTAGTGTAGCAATGGGAAACATGATGTGAATAGCCCTAGCCCTGATATTTTAGCACTAGCAGAAAGTTCTGCCTCACTGTGCATACATCAACAACTCTGTGTTATTTCCTGTACTGCAAAAGGAAAAAAAAGGAAAGAAAGAAAGAAAGAAAGAAAGAAAGAAAGAAAGAAAGAAAGAAAGAAAGAAAGAAAAGAAAAAAGAAAAGAAAAGAAAAGAAAAGAAAAGAAAAGAAAAGAAAAGAAAAGAAAAGAAAAGAAAAGAAAAGAAAAGAAAAGAAAAGAAAAGAAAAATACGGAGGTATGCTCTCTGTCTGCGGTATCCTCTGGCTTTCTCGCTGACCATTTTCGGTGCGTTCACGTGTAGACTACTCCTCCACAGCCAGTATCACATTTAAGCCTCAAGGCCACACTGTCATGGGCACGACATAGAAAGCCACATCAGTTTAAAAAAAAAAAAAAAAAAGGAGCAGAATTGGGTGGTCTTGTCGTTCCATCTCATCCGATTCCAAACTTTCTGAGAGCCCCAAGTCAATCACTTAGCATCTTTTCGGTAAGCTGTCGTAGAAACTCTCTGACCCTCAGTCTCTTTGTCTATATGTAAGCTAGAGGCTCAGGTCATTTCCTCCAGGCACACTGTTTCTGCTGTGACTCTGGCCACAACTGGTGCAGAAATCAGCTTCTGTGCCAGACTCTCCACGAGAAATCCGGTCACTGTCTCTGCTGTAGCCATGTCTCCCAGGCCCCGGTATCATGTGTCTCCACTCTCTGCCCCTTGCTCACTTGTGCCCTCTCTCAAAAAACAACAAAAAAAAAACAAACAAAAAAAAAAAACAAAACACAACAAAACAAAACAAAATCTCCAAACACAGTTCCTTCTAGAAGGGAGAGTGGAGGATACAAGTGTCTCCTCCTCCACGAGAAGACTAGGAACAACAAGAGCATGTCCCCTCCCACCCCAGGTTCTGAGGAGGACCCTGTGGAGGTGTGGGTGTGAACATTCTCCCCAGAAGGCAGAGACCCATGAAACACAATGCTTTAGAGGGTGGTGGCAGGCAGTGTGACACTGGAGGCCAGGGGGCGAGTCCAGGGTTTTTCACACATTTCAACCACAAGGACACTGAGAAACACATTTGGTTTGGGTTTGGGTTGGTTTGGTTTTTCTTTTAAAGAGAGAGAGGGAGTGTGCACACGCATGAGTGGGGGACGGCCGGAGACAGAGAGAGAGATGATCTCAAGCAGGCTCCATGCTCAGCATGGAGCCCTATGGGGGGGAGGGGAGCTCTGTGCCATGACCCTGGGATCACGACCTGAGCTGAAATCAAGATTTGGACACTCAAGAGGCACCTGGGTAACTCAGTCGATTAAGCTTCTGACTGGGGCTCAGGTCACGATCTCATGCACGTTTCGTGAGTTCGAGCCCCGTGTCAAACTCTGGGCTGACAGCTCAGAGCCTGGAGCCTGCTTCCGATTCTGTGTCTCCCTCTCTCTCTGCCCCTCCCCAACTCATGTTTTGTCTCTAGCTCTCGCTCAAAAATAAATAAACGTTAAAAAACTTAAAAAAAAAAAAAAAAAAGATTTGGACACTCGGCCAACTGACCCACCCAGGTGCCCCAATAAGAAATATATTTGATGTCTAGACCTATTATACAAACACACACACACACACAGACACCTGAAACCAAGGTCTCACAAAGCAATATCCACCATATTATGTATAGTCTACTCTAAATGTTTACCCTGTTCCCTCCCATCGCATCTTCAGATGCTAGTGGTACCCACAAAATTCCTTTCAAAGCCCACCAATGAGTCAGGTTACTTGCAAGAATCATGATGTAGTCCAGCTCTCATTCTGCAAAGAAGAAGAAACGAAGGCCCACCCCTTTTTTTAAATATTTACTGCCAGTCTACTCACTCCCAGCGTGCTGAACTTAGGGACTGACAAATAATACATGGTGCCCTTGAGGATTTCACAGTCTAGCAAAAGGGTGTGAATAGGCAGTTCGGGGCAATGACTAGCCCAGGTTCACACCATTCCAGGGCAAAGACTAGAGTTAATACAACACACAGTTGTAGTTGTTGTTGTTGTTGATTTCTGGCCTATAGTTTTTAAAAATAGCAAACCTTTTAATTGTATTTTTAAATATTTCCATCTGCAACCACAGTTGATTTAAAGACAAAAACAACTTTCTTATAAATGCTCATGACTTTTGCTCTGTGTATATAAATCTGCTAGAGCCTGAAGTCCAAACAAAGCAGCATAAGAGGAAGGATTGGACTTTAGGAGCCAAAGAATACACGTTCCTACTTTCTTACAGCATTTTATCACTTCAAATACTCTTCCATTAACATTGCTTACTTTATTTCAATCTTCCCAACAACCCCATGGTGTTGGTACTCCCATTTCTGAGTAAGCAGCAGAGGCGGGGGATGGGGGATCCCAAGCAGGCTCCGTATGGACAGCACAGAGACCAACACGGGGCTCAAACTCACCAACTGTGAGATCATGACTTGAGCCAAAGTCAGCCGCCTAACTGACTGAGCCACCCAGGCGCCCCTGCAGTCCCTTATAAATTTGGAAATTTTCAAGTCATTATAAATATCATATATATATTTCAGTATATCATAAATGGTCCTCATAAACTTTTCAGTAGCATCCCTTTCCTGGAATGGACTTCTCTTCCCCAGTAAATGCCAGAAAACTGCCGTGAGGCCACCCCCGGTTCAAGTCTCCAGGCAAGAGCCCCAAGACATAAGCCAAACGTTCCTTGTCTTTGCACCCCTCCTCCCAACGTGGCACTGACTCATATTCTCCACTCCCAGAGCGGGTTTCCTTCTCCAAACTGTTTATTTATTTTCAGAAATTCTCACAAGGCTAATGACAAAAAACTGACATTTGTCTAAAAGAGCTCAGACTGGGAGAAAATGCAAAGCCCCTGAAGGGACAGTTTATGAACCTGAGAGAGGGGATTTGAAACCCCAGTTGCAAGTCAGAGCAAGAGGTCACTGTGAGAACCAGACAGGAGACAAGTTCAACTGCGGTTGATCTATGCAAGGCCTAGATCATTGCAGAATAAATATAAATAAATAGAATATATACTTCCATTTGTTGGACTTACAAAAGAGTTCTCTTGTTAAATTCCCTGTCATTCACACACACACACACACACACACACACACACACACACACACGGACACACACGGACACATAAAACAGAAAAAATAGAATTTGAGATCCACTTCATCAAGAATAGTTTATCAGTTTATAAAGTAATTTATAAAGGATGTCTCAGGCCAATTGACCTGAAGGTTCCCTTCCATGTAGGAGGTAATTCCAAATTTATTATTAAAATATTAAATGCAAGATTATAATCACTGTTTAAAGGCCATTTTCAGCATGGGAAAAAAGCTGAAAGGGCAGGTAAAAGTCAAATCAGAAAATATTTTATGTGGCACAGGAAGGAAATTATGCCGTAGGGAGGAAAAAAAAAAGCAGCCACTGAATAATTGTAAGCAACAGTAGTTGTGTGGCCCTATTTGCATCACGAAAGACAATCCTGGACGCAGAGGGAGATTCAGTTGGAAGAAAGCAAGACTGGGAGCAGGTTGGCCAGTTGGGTGGCTGGTGTGATATTCCAACAATAAATGATGACTGTCCAGAGGACGTGAGAGGAGACAGTTCTCCCTGGGCCTCTTATGTCTCTGCACATCCTATGAGTGAGGCACCGACTGCCCTCCGTGCCAGAGGGCACGTGTCTCTTCAAGGACCTTCGCATATCCAACAGCCTTGGAAGAGATCGTGTCCCTCAAGAACAAAGGGAAGGTTCGCTTACAGCAAGAAGAAGATAGAGGTGGTGTCTCCCCACTCCCTCCTGGAACAAGAGAAGGCATGGCCACTGCCCATTATAAAAGATTTGGGTTCCCTAAGCAGAGAGTTCTCCTGCAGGGCAGCTCACCATGTGCCTGTGTTTTCTGGCTGTCGCTGAATTGTCCTGTGGGTTCAGGGAAGCAGCACAATAACGCTGATGCTCTGAGTCATGCTATTGCTGTGAACAATACACTGTCTTTTGTCTTTGACCCACGAGTCTGTGTCTTTTATGAGCATCCGTGAAACTGGCAGGCTTAGCTGTTCACTTAGAATTAGGGATCGATCTCCGGGGCCTTCACAGTTCCTGATACTGGAATATAATTGTTACAGCAGGAATGAAGACAAGAGAATGGATATGAAAGAAATCTCAGCGGTTTTGGCAGCAAGAAAAGAACAAATTTCTGATTCAAAATAAATGCGTTCTCCCTTTTCAAGATCCTCCCTTCTTTCCAAGGACATGTCTGTGAATCTATTCAATTCTTAGTCCTTTGTGGCGCTGAAAGAGGTATGAATCAGGGGAAAACTGAGAGGTACAGACAATTATGGTATTGATTTATATCAAAAACAGCCCAGAGTAGATCACAAAACAACAGAAGAGAAGGAGAATACAAGATCCTTGGGTTTGGGGATACTGGCAGGCTGGGTTCAAAGAATGTTAGAGCTTTTCTGGAAAAAACAAGAAAGGAGGTACTCTGGTATAGTTAAGATAGATAGATAGATAGATAGATAGATAGATAGATAGATAGATAGATAAAGGACAAAAATGAGAAGGACAGACATCAAGCTTTGCTGTGTAAGATGAATGTGACCTCTTTAGTTCTTTATCGGACTCAGTAAAGGCTAAAGTTGTTTTAGGTTTTTGTTTTTTGTTGCCAGACCCCTGGGCCTTTTTCTTTTTCTATGAATCTAAGGCTGACTTCACAGCAAGAACCAGCAGGTCAGGATCTATGTGGGTTGTAGGTATGACACTTTACGAGACGGTGATTTATTAGATGTGCCAGTTATAAAAAAAAAAAAAAAAAAAAGAGGCATCTGTGATAGCACTTGGTTTCTGACTTAAATGTCTAGTTTTATGGGGTGCCATTTATCACACCAGGTAATACAGGTGGAGGAGCAGGTTTGGGTGACAGTTTTAGGGTTTGATCTTGAGCGTGTTGAGCTGGGAGTGCCTGGTGGACGTGCCCATGGAGTGGCCTGGGCTGGAGTCGGTGGCACCTGCCGTACCACTGGGTAGAGACCAACGCCAAGGGCGGATCCCTGGGGCTCTCCACAGAGACTGAGACGGGCCAGGGAGGGAGGAGAAAACTTGCGGAAATGGTGTCACGAAAGTCAAAGGAAGATCGTGTGTCAGGAAAGAGGGTTCAATGCCGCGATGCTCTGTGGGGAGACAGGCACTGGGGTTGTCCCGCTGCTCCCCAGCCAGAGTAAAACACGAAACTACAAATAGCAATAAGAGATAGACTATAAAAGACTTTCTTAAAAGTAACCCTATTTTTATTATATTATGTGAAATAAGTCGGTCAGACAAAGACAGGTAACGTTATGATTTCACTCACAGGGGGAATCTGAGAAACTCAGCAGGTGAACAGAGGGGAAGGGAAGGAAAAGTAAGATAAGCACAGAGAGGGAGACAAACCAGAAGAGACCCTTAAATACGGAGAACAAGCTAAGGGTTGCTGGAGGGGAGGTGGGTGGGGGATGGGCTAAGTGGGGGATGGGCTAAATGGGGGGATGGGCTAAGTGGGGGGATGGGCTAAATGGGGGATGGGCCTTAAGGAGGGCGCTAGTTGGGATGAGCGCTGGGTGTTGTTATGCAAGTGATGACTCGCTAAATTCTACTCCCGAAACCATTACTACACCGTGTGTTCACTCCCTTGGGTTTAAACTTTAAAAACAATTAATAATAAATTTAAAAATAAATACAAGTAACCCTGTTCTGAAGCAAGGCCTGTAGCCCTGCAGGCCACACCAGGAAGTGAAACACACACGGCAGCAAGTGGGAAGGGAAGCGAGGCCTGCAGGGGCAGCCAGAGGTCGACAACCCACACGACAAGAGGCCCTGCGGCGTGACGGGGGGCCAGCGTCAGACTCAATGCGTGAACCCGAGGCTGAGAGGAACCTTCCACCCGTGCAAGGAGGCCCAGAGAGCTGTGACCGCGGTCTGCGGCCCGGCCTGTGACCGCGGCTCGTGGGCCGCGAGCGAGGGCAGCCGGGGCCAGCTGGGCCGACTGCAGCCGGCGCGCCCCCTCCTCTCCACCAGGCCCCGACCCCCACGGCCTCCCGGGCCTCTCCGCTCTGTCCTCTCAGCCCAAGTTGACCAGCGGGCCTCGCCACCCCCACATGGCATCCTGGAAACCCTCCGCGCAGTAGGTGGGGGAAACCAGAGCTCACCTGGCGGGCTTCCCTGCTCGCAGGGCCCCCTGCCCTGCACTGTCTGATGGGGAGCGTGGGGAACTGAGTTCTTACGCTCCGTCCGGTTTTTCGCGTTCTCAGACGGGAGGGTAAACCTGGCTCCCGGTAACGCCGGAAACGGTTCCTATCCCTTTAAATGCCGTGTGTCTGAAGGCTAGCACTTCCGGCCCTGCCTCTTCCCCACACCCCAGCCGCCGCTCCAGCACCCTCCTCCAAATGCCTGATAGCCGATCAGACCCAACACCTGCAAGGCAAGAGTCTGATTTATTGCCCCCCAGCCCCCCGCACCTGTTCCCCTCCTCCACCCCCAGGATGCACGTGCTCTCACTGTGCAAGGACTTCCCGGTCCTTCCCATCCCTCCCCAGCCATTCCCTATTCATGCACACGTGCAGGCACGCGTGCACACTCACGCCAAAGTGATGAACGCCTTCCGCCCATCGCTCACCAAAAGACGCATGCATCTGTCCTCTTCCGTCTCCGGGACCTTCTTGCAGGCCTGCACCACCCACATCTCTTGCCTCCAGGGCCACTCTGGCCTCCACATCCATCTCTCCCATTCAGTCCGCACCCTTTCCACGCTATGTTCTACATAACGGATGAAATCATGTTTTCAAAGTAGTCACCTAGCCGTGTTACTTCTCGGCCTAGGATTTCACCCAGGGTGGCCCTTATTTCCCACCTCCCACCCTTCCCCCTAAACACCATCTGCACGAGCTTCCCTTCCATTCTCTGAACCGGCCAACCTCGCTTGTGCCCCAGGACCTTCACACGTGCTGTTCCCTACATCTGGGATCCATTCTCCCAGTGGTCAGAGATCTGGCCGCCCCACCTTCCAGTCTGTTGACTGGAAGGCCTCAGGGAGGCCTTCGTTGGACTGGACAGTCCATCTGATGAAGGCCCCGTCCTCATCTGCTCCACATCACAGCCCCCGTTGGTTTCGTCGACAGCACTTATCAGAGTTTACACATAGTGCGTTCACTATGGCCCATCTGTTTTTCTCCCCCCGTCAGCAGCAGGAGGACAGGGACACTGCTGGCCTTGCTCACCATTCTAATCCCAGCCCCTAGCACCATGCCTGGCCCTGGAATGATGGGATGAATCAACCAATCCATCAAAACCTCAATGAATTGACGAATGAACAAGAAAGTGTGACTTCATCTTGGAGCTAGTGAGCAGCCCTTCGAGGATTTTAAGCAACAAAGGAACATAATCAGATTCATACAGTATTTCGGAGCCAGCACGATTGTGGGGTGCACAATGATGGGAGGGGGGCAAGCCTGGCTGCAGCCTGCAAAGAGAGGGGGCCAGGGAGGCATCTCGGAAAGACATTTAAGGAGGCACTCCCTCTCCCAGCCACGCGAGCGAGGGGTCAACACCTGAGGATGGGTGCCACCTTAAATGTTAAGTCCTCGTTGCCTCGGGGCCTGGGGCCGCACGGATACTCTTTGAGGGGTTACTGAAGGAGTTCAGACCAGAGTTGATAGCCGTCCTGGTAATGGCCGAAAGAGGGCCAATCTGAGAGACACCAGGAGACCTAGAACCCGCAAAACCCACTCTCCAGCTGGCGTTGCACACATTTCACTCAGTCTGCCTAAAAACACACTGGCTTTCCTTCTCATTGGCATCAACTGCTTGTTTATAACCTTTTGTTTCTATCCTCCAGAGTTCATTACCTTAGCCACCTATCACTTCGAGAGCCAGGACTAGCATTTTGGGTGCAAAGGGCTCCCAGAGATGTGAGGAGAGGTTTGAGGCTCACAGGCTCCGAATTTGAGGGCTTTATAGCAGAAGAGAAACAGGTTAATTATTCTAGAGATTCTTGAACCATGCACCCACGGAATGTTGGTGTCTGGGCCTGGGCAAGGTGTTCCAGTGAAAACAATCCAAAACTCATCAAAAACCTTTCTATTTTGTAGGTAATGTGACTTGGTGAAAGGGCATTAAATAAATATATAGAAGATCACTCAAGTGTTGCTAAAAAACATTTCTCAACTGTTTAGTGTGTTTGCCTCTATCTTCTCCCCCGCCCCCCGTTGATATTTATTTTGAAATTTCAAATAACCCTTACAGACCATGTAAAATTTTTTATGTTCGGGGCACCTGGCTGGCTCAGTCAGGAGAGCATGCAGCGCTTGTTCTCAGGGTCGTGAGTTCGAGCCCCGTGTGGGGCACGGAGTGTACTAAAATGAGCACTGGGTGTTGTATGGAAACCAATCTGACAATAAATTTCATATTAAAAAAATAAAATAAAATAAATAAGAGTAAAAAAGAAATAAGTGGAACAAAACTACTGAAGCCCTAGAAGAAAATAAAAGATATTATTATCATAAAAAAAGAAAAGAAAAAATAAAATAAATAAAATACAAAATATAATATAAATAAAATATAATAAGATATAAAATAAAATAAAATAAAGTATAAAATAAATAAAATAAGTTTTATGTTCATTAAAACTAGACCTGGATCTGAGAAGCTGGTGAATCCCTGCCGTTGTGACATTAATAGGCATCAAGTTAGAAAAACATAAAAAGCACTAAGAGGGGAAACCAATGAAACGTAGCCCAGCGGGATTTACAAAGTGGATCCTAAAAACCAAGTCTTTGTCTTCCTCTCCCTTTTCTTATCCTGTTAGTAAACCGTATTCAGCTGAGGGGAGAGTGCTTGGGTCAGTCCCCTGCCAGGTCCCCTGCTGCTCTGGGCCACGAGACGTGGCTCTTCATTCATCACAGCTTGGTCTCAGTCCCCCGGGGGTGAACACATGGCTGCTCAGACTGGGCAGAGAGTATGACCTGAGTGTGGCTGCATCGTAAATCCGGACGGTCCTGCTGCTTCTGGAAACTGTATGCCAGCACTCAGGCCTGGGTCTGCTCAGGCAGCTCCTTTGTGCAGGACTCCAGTGCCTTCCAGGGCCTCAGCACCAGCTTTTCTAGCTTACTTGCCTCTGTCTTCATCTCATGTTAGATGGTCTGACATCTAGCAGAGCATAATAAACAGTTATTTTCCATGTAACACATCAGTCTTTCCCGGCCACTAGAGACACCGTGACTTCTGCGAGCGCCGTCTCCTGGACGTGACTGAGAGATGTGACTCTACCTCCCTTGTTCTCCAGTATAATGAACTAAGACGTCCCAGTTTACCACATTAAGTTGACAGACTACCCAAACTTGAAGACTTCCACCCCAGGCAGTGCAGTTCTTGTCTGTTACAATCTGCTCTTTTCCCCATTAACGCCCTCCCAACAGGTTTGCTTCCCACGTCAGTCAGGATGGGCTCAGTTATGCTGCAGTAAGAGCGACCTCCAAATCACAGAGGTTGAAACATGCGACCACACGCACACAGTTTCGCCTTACGTGCGTTTCCAATGCTAATGGACGTGGTGGGCAGGCGGGGGGGGGGTGGGAGGGGGGCTCTGTTATCCTAATCACTCGGCACTCCAGGTTGGTGGGCATATCAGCTAGACACGTGCTTCCAAAAGTGGGAAGGGAATGCGAAAACTCACACATGGACTTTTCTCGTTTCTGCCCAGAAGGGACACGTGCCACGTCTTTCCAATTTCATTAGCCAAAACCGGTCACATGGCCGTAGCTGATTTCCAAAAGGGCAGGGAAGTTAAAACTTTAACACGTGGAGAAGAATTTAGGGAACCGCCCTAATGACCACCACACTTCCCTGTACCGTTCACATGAAGAGAAGGAAGAAGACGAGGAGGAGGAAGAGAAGAAGAAATAGGAGAAGGGGAAGGAAAAGGAGGAGGAGGAAACAGAGAAAAACCGTAAGAAAAGGAAGAAGAAAGATTAAAAACTGTTTGCACTAAGAGATAAGAAAGCTTAAATTTTCTTTTTTTTTTAAGATTATTTATTTTGAGAGAGAGAGAGAGAGACAGCCGGCATGAATGGGGGAAGGGCATAGAGCGAGAGGGAGAGAGAGAATCCCAAGCAGGCTCTGCACCGCCAGCGCAGAGCCCAACATGGGGCTCGAACTCGTGAACTGTGAGATTGTGACCTGAGCCAAAACCAGGAGTCAGACGCTTAACCAACTGAGCCACCCAGGCGCTCCGAAGGCTTACGTCTTCTTAACAAGATGTGTGGTCTTGGGTAATTTACTTCATCCCATGAGGTCTCTGTTTCCTCACCTATAAAATAGGACTAATAGTACCTGCCTCACATGGTTGCTGTGGAGATTCAGTGAAACAATGTCTGGCAGAGCACCCCCCCCAGGCCTGGCACAGAGTAGAATTCTCAGTCTATAGCCATTGTCTGTCTCCTGTGTTACAGTTTTCAGAGCACCGTCAAGTCCATCAGCGTATGAGCCCCACCCCGACCCTACAAACCCATAAGGTCAATGGGGGGGTGATTATTATCCACATTTACAGATGTGCAAATGGAAGCTGTTGGAAATCGAGCTGCCGGCGCTGTCACACGGGGTGAGTCCGGGAGGAGCTGGGCCTTCGGGCTCTAACCCAGTGCTCTTGTCTGCGTGTCCTCCCTCCCCTTCTCCCTCTCTTTCCAGAGGTATTATTTTTAAAAATTCACTTGTGATGGGTGAATATTTCAGCATCTATCAAAGTGAACAGCTGAAAAATAAGAACGTAGACTGGTGAACTTGGCCCGGGCCAGAAGACATAACACCTGTGTTAGCCAAAGTCAGCGGAAAGCCTATGCACATATTTGTTGGAACATTTCTCACACGTGTTAATGAAAAATTCACTCAGGCTGCACACAGAAGACAGATGTGCCCAAGGACTTCGAGGGCCCCCGAGTGAGAGCATACCCTCCAGGGAAGGGGGCCCAAGAGACAGGGAGCCGGGCGGTTGTGGTTTCCATTCAGAGCTGCGTGCACTGTTGCATCTGATAAACATGAACCGAGCGGCTGTGGAGAAGGATGAGCTATGCCCAAAGGCGGCTGGAAACAGACTCGATATAAAGACCTTCGCGCCTCTGTCTTAGTCCGGAGAGTGGTTGAGCTCTTAGTCCGGAAAGTGAAAGGGCACGTTCTGTCTTCTAACGAAGTGAACACTTAAAGAAAGGACCCGGATTCTCCAGATAGATCAATACAAGCTTTGTTGCCACCTCCCAGCATCCCTAGCCAACCACTTAGGCAGGGGTGGGGCTCGAGGTCAGGGCCAAGTAGAAGCCGAAGCTGTTGTTACTCTGCAGTCAGGTTCTAGCAAATGCAGAGAGAAGCACAGGTTCGCGTGTTGTCCCAGCAACCCGCGCGTCGCGAGAAGCATAGCCACCTCCCTCGCCCGAGCTTTGGAGCTTTCCAGAAACCCATCTCTAGAGCCACTGCTTCCAACGCTCTGCCCTGACAGACTCCACTCCCCCTCCTCTTTTCCTTCTGCCCCACAGGGACCTCAAAACTGAGGCTTGGTGAATCTCTGATCGTTTCGTGTATAAGGAATCTAGAAAACAAATGCCTGCCTCTCAAATTCGGGAGCCCCGGGGAAGGCCAGGCAGCCAGGGCGGGCTGAACCTCAAAGGAAGGACCTCGAACTTTGTGTCCCAGGGGCCACGCACCGCAAGGGCAGACACGTCCGGGGTGTGAGATTTGGGAGACAGCAAGCCTAAGGTGGGAAGCCCTCCAGGTGGGGGCAAAGCTGGGCGCTGAGAGAGGATTCCTGTCTTTCACTCTCAAATCTTTATTAAAGTTACTAAACTCACAACATTTACCCTGATGGGTGGAAAATGGGGAGGGGGGGGAAGGGGCGGTAAATAAAACGGCAAAGGGGCCCAGGTCTGTTTCCCACCTGGCCCATAGCCAATCCAAGATGGTACACAGAGTTACAGGAGCAGAAACAGAGGCCGTCAGGCAGAAGATGAGGAATTTGCAGAAATTGAAGGGAGGACTCTGGCATCGAAACACTGGGTCTTCCGACCAAGGCTTCCAAAAGCCCCAGGGGACAGAGAAATTCCCCTTGTGTGTTTCTGTTAGCTGAGTCTTCCCAACTGAAGTATAGACTTCTTGAGGGCAGCCATCAAGCGTTGGGTGTCACCGCATCAGCAGCACCCGATGCCTTTGCACACCGTCAGTGCTTAACGTCTGCTGATGCATCAGGCTGTTTTCACATCCTCCCATACACCACCCAGCACAGCTCGCTGAAGACTAGATAATGGCCCAAAGGGTGTGGAACAGCAACCAGCGCCCTGAACCAGGAGCCGGGACAGCGCGAGTTTTAATCCCTGCTCAGCAGTTTGCTCGCTGTGTCACCAGGACAAGGCGCTGAGCCGCTCTGGGCTTCAGATCCCACGTATGTAAAATGGGCATTAAAAATCAAATTGAGGGACCATATTACTAGCCACTTGGTTGAGTGAAGGGATGGTGAAATCATGAGTAGAGAAGGGATTCGAAACTGATACGTTGCTATACACATGATTTTTAAATCTATTTTGTTAAGCTTGTTTATTTTGAAAGAGAGAGAAAGAAAGAAGGCACAAGCAGGAGAGAGAGAAAGAGAGAGAGAATCCCAAGCAGGCTCCACCGTCAGCCTGGAGTCTGACGCGGGGCTTGAACTCACGAACCATGAGATTGTGACCTGAGCCAAAATCCAGAGTTGGACACTTAACCAGCTGAGCCACCCAGGCACCCCCTTAAACCTTTTCTTAATGTTACTTACACGTTTGGAACATAACCCGGAAGAAATGGGTTTGGGCACAGGCCACGCACATCTGTGAAAGAGTTCTGAGCAGGAATCACGGGCCAACACTGGTCCTCCAAGGCACCTGCTGCGAATGTCTCCCCCTCACCTCTCTTCCACCTCTGCCTCTCCCGTCTCGGCTGCAGTCTCTTTATGGTCTCCGTGTCTCTGCAGGTCTCTGTTTCCCTCTAGCTCTTCGGTCAAGTACTCTCAGCTGCAGTATCTGTGTGCGTCTCTCCACCTTCCGGTTCCTGGATTTTCCCATTGTCTCCTGTCTGTCTGCCTCTTTTGGTCCTTCTGTCTTTGCCTCCCTCTCTCTGTGGCCTTGTACTTCCTCCTCTGTCCCTCCCGGTCTCTCACTGTCTTTCTCTCTCGTCTTCCTACCCCTTTTTGTCTCTCTCCTTGTTTCTCTCCTTCTGTCTGCTCTTCTGGCTCCTTGCCTTGTCTTAGCATCTCATGTGCCCAAGACTGTCTCTGTCTCTATCCATCTGTCTCTGTCTGTCTAACCTTCTCCATCAGGGCCCATCTCTCCCCTCTATCCGTGGGACCCATGGAGACAGACTCCACCGCAGTGTGACCTTTCCGTCAGCTTCTCCCTGAACTCCCCACAGGCACCGTGACCGTTTCTCATCAAGTCCTCAGGTCAGTGTAAATCTCCCATGTTTTCTTTAGGCGGGAGCCGGGGCAGCCCAGCCCAGCCCTGTAGCAGGGAAGTCGCGTGCCTGAGGGAGGAGCCCTGACTCCCCTTCCCCAGGGGGAAATCAGTTCAGGGAGGGTCTAAAACAAGACCACACTGAGGCCCCACCACACATATGGACAATATGTATCTTTCATCAACGTCAAGGTTGGAGTTTTTTCCTGTATTTTCCTGATCGTTCAAACCCTATGTGCTCACAAGAGAAGATTTAGACAGTATGAGGAACAATAAAGATGCAGCAAGAGAAGTTCCTCACTATCCTGTAGCCCAGAGGTGGCCACTGCTGCCATTTTGCCGTATTTTCCTTCCAGACTTTACCCATATGCTTTGTGTGTGTTTTTCTGTCTTTACAACGATGTAGAACTGTGCAAACTCTTTGGTTGTTTAATATTCTCTCCTGCTTATTTTCCTTTGTCCTCGAAAGCTTTCTGCAAACATGGCTTTCTCTCCTCCTGAGAGAAAAAAAGAAAAAAAAGACATCTTCAGCTCTCCATTTGTCACAGGAGAAGTTCAAATGTTTCAATATGGCTTCCTGCTGCCACCCTATCTCTTCCCATAGCAAAGCCCTGCACTCTGAAATGCAGCCGGTCAGGGCTCTCCAGTTCCCCTCCTGCGTAAGTTCATCTCAGTCTCTGGCCTTTGCTAAAGCTCTTCCCTCATCCAGAGCACACGTTCCTGCTTGTCCAAAGCGTAGCTGTGTCACCCGCCTCCCGCCATATTGCCTCCCCCTCCCTGACATCTAGGAAAGGTGCCCATAACATCCCCTACTTCCTCTCATAGCAAATTTGTCCCTGTATACTTGACTAAGCACTTGAGGTCATCCTCACCGAACCACGAGACCCTTAAAGGGAGTCCGTGTTCAATGGCTCCTAGGACACACCCCCCACGAGCAGATCCTCAATGAATGTTGAACATTCTGATTCATACATTAGAAATTGATGGAACCATCTCCTTAATGCTGGACTTTAATGTTCCTTTCAGCTTTTCTGAAGGGATAAATAATGCTGTTAAATAGCTTATTCACAAAGCTTTGTCTGTGTTTCCACTCATTTGCATAGGGCGGATATTCTCAGGCTCTGTAAAATATCAAATAGTTTATGTATCATCATTGTTTAATGTCATAAAACACTCTGACAACTTAGGATCCCTGCTATAGATCCCTTTCTGAAAAGCTCCTGATGGATTGAAGAAAGGTAAGGAAATTAATCAGGGGGATGGAAGATTAGACAGGCCTCGCCAAATTTAAAACAGTTGTACCCCAGAGTTTGTAAGCTGAGGCCTCACATCTCATACACCTCAAGATGAGAAAAATGGAGCCTTGAGTTATGACGTTTTCTTAAAGCCTCACAGCTCCTTTTCTGCAGATGGTACCTTTAAAATCCCGCCCCCGACCCCAGGGAACTGTTGTACATTCAGGCAACTGAACAAACGTGATGAGTTTGCAGTCAGTGATGGTCAACAGAAAACACCAAGCTACATTCAGTCAAAACCAAGGCAACTATACCCTAACTACCCTGAAGTCCTAAATGAAATCCCGGATGTTGGGACCCTTAACTCAGCGAGTCCTTATTGTACATCTACTAGGTATCAGATGCTGCGCTGTTTTGCTGGGAATAAGTTAGTCATAGGAAACAGTGAGTGCCCGCCCACAGGGCCTCCACATGCATGGGGAAGGCTGGCAGAGTCGTAAACACTGTGATGGCAGTAAGAAGAGCTATTCTAAGATCACAGAGCAGGACACCTAACTCAGGTGGGATGAGGGAGAAGCCAGGGAGATGTGCCTGGGGATGTGTGGTCAGGCTTAATGCTGTAGCATGAGGATCTCTCTGGAATCTGCTCGCATCAGCGAGGCCAGTAGCATCCTAGGTGTTTGACATACTGCAGTGCCCTTCAGTCTTCACAACCACCCTGAGGGGGGCAATCAGGGAGAACCCAAAGGCTAAGGGAAACATCCAGAGATAGCTCTGAGAATGAGGTTAGGCACTGAGATTCAAATCCAGATGTGTCTGACCCGAAGCCCATGTTGCTCCCCAAAATGACACAGTGACCTCTATGCACTCCCTGTGAGGCTGGACAAACCACTCAATGTATTTCTTTTTTAACACTGCAGATTTTACAATGGATTGTGTGACGTTCCAGAAGACATACACTGCCACAGGAGCACAGAGTGGGGACACTAACTCTGCGTGAAAGTAAAGGGGATATGTCAAGGAGGCTTCAGAAAAGAGAGGCGACCTTTGTTTGGGGGTTTAGAAAATGTCTCTGTAGAGAAGGCAGGCAGGGCATCCCAGAAGAGGAAGAGCAGGTAAAAAGGACGAGGGCTGATGTGAGACCCGACAAGGCACTGGGGTTGACTAAGGCACAGGATGAGCGGAAAAGGACAGAGGTGCTAGTAGCCATGTGACCCTACTTCAGTGTGTATTGGTGAGTAACAAACCCTTACAATTCATAATGGCTTCAAGCAGTAATGTCTTCTCTCCCATGCAACACAAGTTCCTGGGGGTCATTCAGCTCTACCTGGTGCCCCCTGGGCCCCTGAGGTGGCTACAGTCCTCTGGGGGATCCAGTGGAAGCTCAACTATGGCCGAGAGCACCCGTTCTCCTCCTGGTGGGCATCCCCACGTGTCTGCATGGCACCTTCATTCCAAACAGAAGCGCCCAAGAAGGAAGGTGTGGCAGCTGCCAGGCCCATCAATGGCCACCCTTGGAACCACCATGGCATCACTTTGCCATGTATATTCTATGGGTCAGAGCGGTCACAGACCCAGCCTGGGGCCAAGTGGGAACAGGAGGGAAACTGCACAAAGGTGCAAATACCTGTAGACATGCTTCACCACGGGGGGAGGTCACCGAAGTCGAGGTATCAGCAGTAGCAGTCACCGAACGGTGAAAGCCGTGCTTGGCCAACCTGAGGATTCTGTGCTGAGGCAGGTGGTTCTCAACCACGATGCTGTAACACACTCGTTAGTTATGAGGTTGTGTCGAAAAAACAAATCAGGGGCGCCTGGGTGGCACAGTCGGATAAGCGTCCGACTTCAGCCAGGTCACGATCTCGCGGTCCGTGAGTTCGAGCCCCGCGTCAGGCTCTGGGCTGATGGCTCAGAGCCTGGAGCCTGTTTCCGATTCTGTGTCTCCCTCTCTCTCTGCCCCTCCCCCGTTCATGCTCTGTCTCTCTCTGTCCCAAAAATAAATAAAAACTTGAAAAAAAAAATTAAAAAAAAAAAAAAAGAAAAAACAAATCAATAAATAAAGGAGCAAAGCTTTTTACTTCTTTATTTATTTTAGTAAATTAGAGTACATTTAAGGGGATCCCTCTTATGATGATACTTGTTTTCGCCTACATTCTGATGTGCTGCCTTTTTAGGACTCGGGGGAGTAGGGCTGTCAGCCCAGCATATCCGAGCAGCAGCGCATATCACCGCCATCCATAGGTCCCACAGCTGACTCAACAACAAAGCCGGGACCGGTGAGGTGGACTTCCATTCTAGAAAGATCACTTGGCTGCTGTGTGGAGCATGAATCCTGGAGATGGAGACATCTATTTGAAGGTTCCAAGAGATATGAGACAGCAAGAGGGAGACCCCACCAGCCGTGGAGAGAGGCTGCAGGAGAAACCAGCTCTGATCTTGTGCTTTCAGCCTCCAGAACTGCGAGAAAATTCATTTCTGTCATTTAAGCCCCCCAATATTTGACATTTTGCTATGGCAGCCGTAGCAAACTAACCTGTATACATTCGATGTTTATATTTGGCATATTCGATGTAAACTGATGTATGTTTACTGGTAGGGCTGTGCAATCAGAACAGCTTGCTTGTTTGGCTAACTCAGATTCCCGTCAGGGTCTGTCCTCCATCGCCAGAGTAGTCGGGATGGGTCTCTATCCGCTGTAACCATTACACCCTGGTTAAGACTCTCATCCATCCCTGCCCTTTATCCCAGAGAGTCATGGTGGTCATGCCTGGGACTTAAGCTGGACTCCCACATCCTCCAAAGGGTGGCCCAGCCTAGTAGCTTCTCTGTAAGAAAAGGAACATCTCATCTAAACAAGAGACCAATGTACCCACCTCAACTGGTCTATTGGACAAGAACTGGCCTGTGCGTGGAAACCCATCTGACTCCTCTATTTAAATTGATGCAGGCGATGTGTTTTACAAGTTGTCCAGTGTTCTCTTTCCTTTTCTTTTTCTGGAATGCGTGACTCTCATAAGGTTCCATAAAACTTTAGACAGGCCGTGTAATATCAACCCTGTCTAGTGTGAAACTATCAATACATTTCAGATAATGATTCTTCCTAGTGAATTCGTGGAGATGAGGGAAAGAATTTGTGCAAATATAATACATCGCCGCTCTCATTACAGCAGCTGCTATGCATTAAGTCCTTTACTCTCTGCCAGGCACTGTGTTAAATGTTTTATTTAGAGAGTATTTCAAATAAACTTTATTCCAACCCCATAAAGTAAGTGGTGCAATCATCCTCAACGTACAGGTGAGGAAACTGAGGCCCAAGGCCATATGATTGCCATGTGGAAGTTGCATAATTATAACAAGGCTCTGACTCCAAAGCTTGTGTTTTTAAATACTTTGCTATATGCTGATCTTTTTGACCGCTTTCATAATACAATCACAAGATGCGTGTTGACAAGTTTTACATACTTCCCACAAGACCTCAGGGTCAAGTTCAGTGGTTCTCAAGCATGCTCACTCGTGTTGTTGGAGTAACTGAAGTCAGGCAACATCCTAAACATGGTTACACAGTTAACTAGATTTTTGGAATGTGAGTAGAAACATACATGTGTTCATGACATTAAGTCTCACCCAGCACAAGTATCCATAGAGGAATGAGCTGACAGTGAGCACAGGAGACTGGAGACTTCTCCTTTATGTGGTTGCCACGTAAAGACTTACAAGAGACATTCAGGGAAGCCAACAGGGGTTTGGGAAAGATTGTAGGAGAAAGACTTAACACTGATGAAAGTGCATCCCGCAGAGCCGGGGGGCCTGGAACGAGGCCTCCTGGATGCCGGTTCTGATTCTACTAATTCGTGCCATACCCACAGTTCAGTTTCCTGATCTGTGAAAGGGGGATAATATTCCTAAGTACTTCCCGCAGTTATTGTAAGGATTAAACAGCACATGTGACATACCTTCAACCTAAGTAGTCAGTAAACACGAGCTCTCATCCCATCATCACCAATTTGCTTTTCCCACAAGACCGGAAAGGTCTGCCATTATTCTCGGTTGGCATCTGGACATTCATGTCACCCAGAAGCTCCTTGAGACTACTGCTCCAGTGGCACTGATCGGCCACTGATGACCTCAGGGGTGTGGGGCCAAAGAAGGGCATAGGGAGGGATCAGAAAGGTCTCTTCCAATAATAGCTCTATACTTTCACACTCTTTCACATTTGTTAAAACAGCATACAACAGCGTTGCATATTTTCTAATCTAACCATGTCAAAATCAGGTTACCATGAGCTCGGAAATCAAACGATACAATCACGATTTCCTCTTCTGCTCCATCCCATGTTCCATAAAGTCAGGGTTTGGGTCCACGGAAATGGAAGAGGGGATCATCCCAAGATCCGCAGCTAAAAGGGCACGATGCTGTGCAAAATACATAGCGGGGAAGAGCTCCCTCAGAGTTAAGGGACAGACTCACATTTCAAGATGTAGAACCTGCACTGGGGTTTTGAGAAGAGTAAAACTAAGATAATAACAAGAAACCACGCCACTTTCCAGCACAGGGCTCTCGCTCAGCGCCGTCTTCGCGAGGATGGCAGGCTTCCCCCTCCAGCGTCCCCCCCCCCCGTCCTCCCCCTGCAAACAAGCTGGCCAGGAGGGAGGGAGCAACAGCACGTGGGAGGCGGAGGACAGAGTTCACCCTGTGAAAAATCATTAATCATCCTGAGGTCACCAGCCCTGAACACGTTTCCTTCTCAATCCCGTCCTGTGGGCGATCTGTCTCCTAACAGGTTTTGTAATGCTGAGTTGTAAAGCGTTCCTGATGAATTATTGTTGGCACTCAGTCCAAAGACTTGAAGGCTTGAGTCCTCCAGAAGAAAAAGCAGACCCTCTCTCTCCCGCGCCTGTTGTCCGTGGGGCCCAGCACAGGGCTTCCATTGTGCGTGAGGGCGGATTGCAGCCCCAACTCCAGGAACGGCCTGAGCCGGACTGGCGTCTATCACTGTGTTTCCAAGCAGGGGCGTTTGAGGGCAGCTCCACTGTTGGCCACGTCCCTGTCACAGCACGCCTCTGGGTGGGGGCAGGATTTATGTTCCACGTTGACAGATAAAGAACCTGAGGCCAGGCCTATGTCATGGCACGTCCAAGATGGCCTAGCTGCTTTGGGGCAGAGCCCGGAACAGAACTCAGGTCTCCAAAACTTCCACCTCTTTCTTTTCCTCCACGCTACTCCCTCTGGGCTGTACCCCCCCCCCCCAACAGTGACATGGGCCCTCACCATAGGACCTCATCGTCCCACACCACTCCTGCCTCACCTAAAGCCTCTGGTGCACACCTCCTGCCTGGTCTGCTCCCAGGTACCCCCAGCTCTGTCCCATCCGGTCATCCAGGGCCAGTTTAAGGCAGCCTCCTCAGGGAGGCAGCCATGACCCCAGAGTCTAAAACAGCCTCCATTGTTCTTGATCACAACGTCTTACTTTACTTCTTCATGGCGCTTATCACCCTCCAACCTACCTTGTTTATTCACTTGTGTCTTCGTCCTCTGTGTGTTTCTGTTGTCCCTGAAGATCCAGCTCACCCAGAGTGCGAGCTGCAGGAGGGAGCCATCGTGGTAGTCTGGTTCTCCACTGTGTTCGCAGCACTGAGAACTCTCACTGGCACCTCGTGGGTACTCAGTAAGCTTTCTGTTGATTAATCAACAAACACTGATAATGAATAATGCCTTCCCTTCACAGGGAGGGAGGCAAACCATCAAGCATAGAGAACACACTGAAGGGTGATGGAGGGAGGTGGGGGGGAAGCCAAATGGGTGGAGAAAGTGCACTTGTTGGGATGAGTACTGGGTGTCGTATGTGAGTGATGAATCACTGAATTCTACTCCTGAAACCAATGCTACACTATATGTTAACTAACTTGAATTTGAATAACATCTTGGAAGAAAAAAATTGTCTTCCCTTCATATAAAGACTTTCCCAATATAAATGTGTACATGGATATAGTTAAAGAGAGAGAGAGATGAACTTTCCAAAGCGTTTCACAAGTAATATTTGACTGTCACATATCCCGTGTAAGATAGCAAGACTGGGCTTTATTATCGCCATTTTACAGACAGAAAAATTGAGCCCCACAGAGATGTAGTGACTTTTTCTCCCAACCAGGGAGAAGTCCTGCAAGTCACTTGCTATATAAAGTTAGAAAGGTCACCTTTCCCCCTTTGTGCCTCAGGCTCCTTGCAGTGGGAGATTATAAACTCAAAGATCTCTAAGATTCTTCCTGGGAATAATATTCTAGATGGTATTTCCCAGACAGTGTGCTTGGAACCCCGGGATCCAAGGAGAAGGTATGGGTGTTCTTTGCGTCCATTTGGGAAACACCAGTCTAGCGTTGACTGTAAGTTTACGTACGTTAAGGCAAGTTCCGTATCCCACAGCAGGTAAGATGTGTCAAGGCTTCACGAAGAGTAAGAGACGGAAAAAGAAGGAAATGGATCAGTCCCTGCGCTGTGCCAGGTGGATGGTGAGTACTTCCCACTTCCCATCAGCTCATTTAATCTTCAGAACCCCCATACTTCTACTGCACACCTGGGAAACGAAGTACAACTGAGGAAACTCAGAGAGACGACATATACGGCGGAGGATGGTTGTTCAACACCATGACCTCCAAGGGATCAATCAAAAACCTTAAAAGGGCTGTAGAAAACTTAATCATTGTTATGCATTTGATTCCAAGGAACCCATGCTTCACTTTCACCTTCCAAATCTCAAGCAAGTGCATCCACTAACTGAACGGGATCTAGAACTCTAGCTGCAAGGGAGTCTGGGAAATGTAGTTCTCTTGGCTTTTCATTCTCTGTACTACAGGATGGCAAGCCAGAAGGAGGGTGGTAATGATGCTGAGTGCCGAAGGCCATATTCATCATTCACCCTGAGGTCAACGAGGTTATCAAAGTCTCCTCGGGACTCTATGGGTCTGTGAGCTGGGGAATTAGGGATGGGGGAGGGAATCGGTGAAGGGATGGATTTGGGGTGGGAGCTGGCAAACAGGGTCCAGGATGAAGACACAAAGCTCTTTCCCAAATTTGCAGCAAAAGTGAAAGAGAGCTGAAAATATGGACTCACAGCTGCAGAGAGCAGGTGAAATGTTATTTTCTCAGATTAAAGCCACTTCAAGGGGTTTCACTCCTGGTCCCTCCCATCCTCACAGAGAGGTCTCAGGCATCTTCCCTGCCTCTCTAAAAATCACTTCTCCTCACTTTTCTTTTCCCTCTGGTTTGACTATCAGTGCGGCACAGTACGTGGACCAGATTTATTTGTGCCATTAAGTGACGCACACATGAGAAAGACTGTGACTACCTCCTAACTGGCAAAGCCAAATGGCTTTACCTGTTTGCCTTTTGAGCTAAGCTTATTTAACCTGAAAAGTTCTGCGAGTGGCCGAGTGGTCTTTCAATATAATTTCAATTCAGAGGGGCAGGATTTCATAGGGTTTTTATTTCATAGCGATTTCAAGAGTATGTCCTACTTTCACAATCAAGAAAAAAATAAGTGAAAGATATGATGTGTCTCTCAGGAGGGGCAGTGGGAGAGATGAATTGGTAGGGCAGAGCCCAGCAGATTTGTAGGGTGGTGAAAATATTCTCTACAATTCCATAATGGTAGATACGTATCATTACACACTCATGCAAACCCATAGAATGTCCACCACCAAAAATGAACCATAATGTGAATGATGGACTTTGGGTGATGATAATGAGTCAGTGTAGGGTCATCAGTTACAACAAACGTGCAATTCTGGTGGGGGGTATTGATACGTGGGGGGACGGAGGCTTGGCAGGTCCAGGGCAGAGGGAATACAGGAAATCTACCTCCCCTTCAGTTTTGCTGTGAACCTTAAACTGTCTTCATTTTTAAAAATCTAATGCCTTGATGGGGTGCTCGGGTGGTTCAGTCAGTTAAACATCTGACTTTTGATTTCAGCTCAGGTCACGATCTCACGGTTTGTTAGTTGAGCCCCACATCAGGCTCTGTCCTGATGGCATGGAGCCTGCTTGAGGCTCTCTCTCTCTTTCTCTCCCTGCCCCTACCCTGCTTGTGCGCTCTCTCTTTCTCTCACTCTCTCTTTCTCTCAATAAATAAATAAACCTAAAAAGAAAGAAAGAGAGAGAGAGAGAGAAAGAAAGAAAGAAAGAAAGAAAGAAAGAAGAAAGAAAGAAAGAAAGAAAGAAAGAAAGAAAGAAAGAAAGAAAGAAAGATTCAATGCCTTGATCAAAGTAAAATAAAATGCCCAATTGTAATCCCTCTTCCTGCACATAGCACATACATAGTTTTGCACTCACAACTGTGACCTAGCATTAACAGTGCTCTTTGTGAGATCACAGAATATTTGGGCCCCAAAATACCCAAGAAATCAAGGAGCCAAGTGACCTCAAACCACATGCTGAGGACCCTAGGAATCCCCAGAGAAGCCTCAAGGGCTCCCCTAGCATAGGAGATGTAGTGACCTGGTTCGCACAGTGCTCCTGTGTAAGCCCCAAGGGCTTGGATTTCATCTATTTGATATTTTGGATTTGCCTGCAGGATTCTATTTTAGAAAGAAATCTCGCTGCAACACACACACACACAAGTATGAACACCAGGGAATGAGCTCAGAGCTACCTCGCTTGTGCCATTGTTCAGATGGGAAAGCGGAGGCAAAGAGAACCCAAAAGCCCACCTATAGTCCCACAGAAGCAGGAAAGCAGCGTCTGGATCTGGAAATCAGAGGCCTAATCTGTTTTCCCTCTGCACCACTGCAAGGATCCCAGGCTGAGTGGCCCAGACAGATGTGGCTGTGATCCAAGGGTCACATCATTGTTGGTGCTGTTTGTTTGCACAACGTGGAACGTTGTTTGAGGCCTGAAGCTCAGAGACATCCCCTGGTGAGACTCTCTGAACTGGAGCCCAGAGGGGCACGTTTCAAGAGCCTGCGGTCTGGACGGAGAGCCCGCTGGTGAAGACAGGGAGGCTCTTCTCGGGTGGTGGGTTTTTCTGTTCCATGCCACGCCCCTTCACAGTATTGTAAACACAAGTCCGGTGTGTGTTTTTAAAACGTGAGAAGAAGCAGGATCCTGCTGGAGTGTTTTGACATAGCCTGCAGGGAGGGAGAATGGGACCAGCGGATCTTGCCTGTGCAGAATGTAATTGCTTCCCGCACCTGATGGTTAATCTCAGGCCGGCCAGGCTGTCGGACAGTCCCTCCTCCGAACAGCCCACACCGGCCACACAGAGCAGACACCGGGGACCCATGCTGGGCTTCACCACTCATGGGCTCTGGGACTTTGGTCCTCAGTTTCCTCACCTAAAAATAAAGAGTCTTGGCCTAAATCATGGTTTTCCATCTATCAGAGACTCCGGATCCGTTTTACAAAGTGGGTGTCCTGGTAAGATTTAGGCTGAAGTTTCTGCTACTAAAAGGAAGTTGGAAATCCACTGGACTAGATGTTTCTGATAACTCTTTCAGCTCCAAGATATTGCAAGTCTGGATTTTACTTCTCTTTGAGGCGCCGGAAGAAGTTTCACTTGCACTCAAGAGAGATCAAGAAAGGCAGTCTTAGTCCTTGGAAAGGTAGCGGATGATCTCGGGGTCTGGAGAGCCCAATCTTGCCACCCCCCCTCCCCTGCCCCTTTCATTCCTTCAGGGTTAGCTGCCCCTTACTTTGCCCCATGTGGCACCTCATGTCCATACCAATGACACTGCCATGACTGCATTGCTTCTGTCCCACCACCTACTGCTGCTTCTGCTTCCTACCTTCCATCCCCGCCAAGCTGCCTGAAGCCTGTAGCTGTGTCTTATTCCTGGCTGAGACCCCAGTGCCCGGCACAATGCCTAGTATACTGCAGATGCTTAATAAATGGATGTTGAATTTAGTTGCATTTGTAACAACTGAACTGACTTTCAAACTTAGCAGTCTACAGCTAATCTTTAAATGCAATTTCCAGAAAGAATATTCTGGCCTCGTGTAGAGACGGTATGTATCCAATCAGTCAGCAGATGTTGAGCATCGACCATAAGCCAAGTACTACTTTAGGACCCAGAGATACAATGGAGAATAAAGCCAACCCCATCTCTGGTGGAAAGGTACCAGAATCACATAATAGAACTAATTATACAATGAGGGCTGGGAGAACCTCTGTTCCCAGAGCATGAATCTTTCCAGTGTCATGAGTCCCATGTAAAAGCTGAGGCTTAAGGTGTGGTGGCCTTAGGGAAGAAGTCCACAGAGCTAGGTTCTTTACTGAGACAAGAGCCCTCCAGAAGGGAACACCAAGCCACCAGTGGAGATGGTAGAAGAGGGCACCATGGAGAAAAGACAACACAAGAGAGAAAGACTGTACATTCCTTCTCAAATTTCCTGTCCCGAAGACTGTAGCTGGTGGCAGAACCAGAATGGACTTTGACAGTGTTGGCCTTGATTCTGGTCACCGTTACTTGCTGTGGGATGAGAGGTCAGTTGCCCTAACCTTTCTGAGAATGGCCTGGGAGAAGGACTGTGAATTAGGGTGGTGTTATGTTGAGTTGGAAGTGACTTTGGGATTGCCAATGGAAGAGCCCAGGAGACACATGGACAACAAGGGCTAGAGCTCAGGGTGGTGGGGGGGGAGGGTGTGCTAAGGAGAGGGATTCTGGAGTTAATTTACACGTATGCGTTTCTTGCAGCCATTGGTATGCCCGGCCACACCCATGGAGAAGATATAGACAGAAGAGTGGGGGGAAGAGGTGAGGAAGGAACCACAGGTTAGAATGACCCAGAACCTAACACCTCTGACATTCATGTTTGCCCCTCTGTGCTTCTCTAGGACCTTCTCTTATAGCTCCCAACAAGCTGCCCCCCTCAGTACTGTGAACTGTCCAAGGATAAGGCCAGGGTTGAAGCCATCTTTGTATCCCCCACATCTCACCCAGTGTTTACGGAAGGAGTACGTGAACAAATGAACTCTGAGAAACAATGGAAGAATCTGTAAATGCTATCTTGGAGAAGACATGGCTCAGGGCACCCAAAGAGGGCTGACCTATGGAAACAGGGAGAACACCATTGTGTCAATGTGAGAGGAAAACTATTTCAGTTCAACACTAATGGAATGGGCCATCTGGTGCAGCAGCGAGTACACGTACACGTAGATGGGTGGCGTTCTCCCAGGACCAGGGAACTGGGTGGCAGCCTAACCACACCTTCCAGGCATGCAGCTCTGAGAGTCTGTGGTCCCAGCTCGGCACCCAGGCAAACCCATTACTTATAGCAATTGACTTCAGAAGAGAGGAACAGGGCCCATCCCTACCGAATAAAGATGAATCTCTGCAGGTGTGGGCTTCATTCTATGGAACTTCTAGAAAGCCACCTGGTCCAACGTTTCCCTCGTCATTCTGTGCCCTCAGTGTCTGGTCATTGCCTGACGTATCTACTACTCATCAGTTCCACTTCCCGCCCTAACCTCCCTTTAGTGGGAACCCTTTGAGAGTAGGGACGAGGCATCATTTGCTCATGAGGCAGCTATGTGGCAATGGTTAAGAGTACCAGGACCATGTTAGCCCGCCTTCATTCCACCGTCTGTAAACCTGAGACACTCCTAGGACTAGTGTAAGGATCAAAGGGCTAATGCACACAATGTGCTTAAAACAGTTCTAGCATGGCATAGGTTCCTAAAAGAAGTTAGCTGCTCTTACTGTATCAGTTTCTCCTGTACCTGGCAATAAAAGTTTGATGAATAAAAAATTAGTTAATCCATCAATTAGTAACTAAACGTTGATGTTGCAATCACCGACTGGTCAACAAACACTTATTAATTCCAAATAAGCACCCGATACTATTCTGGGAACTGAAAAAGGTAGAAGTGGAAAAAATACATAGTTCTTACTTCCAAGGTATTTTGCGATCAGGTGATAAAGAGAAATGTTGCTAATTTTTTTTTAATTAATCAGTTTATGACAACATCCAACACAGCTTAAGGAGTGCACTTGTGATGCGCACCAGATGTATGGAAGTGTTGTTAGCATACGCATGAAATTAATATGACACCATGTGTTGACTAACTGGAATTTAAATGAAAACTTAAAAAAGAAACTAATACAGCTTTTATGAAGTAACACCTAGACCGGGCCCTGCTAGCTTTTCCAGGTTATCTTATTTGATCAAGTTCTAAATTGTGAGAGCCCTCCAGTGAATGCTTTAGGAGAGAAAGAGGAAATCATGTGGGCTTTCTCCAGGAAAAGATTACGACTTTCTTAAAAAGTTCTGTTAGTTTTCTCACTATTGTACAAGTTTCTCTGAAATATTCAAGCCAGGTAAGATGGAGAGGTGAGGGAACAGGGAATAAGCTGTGGCAATATAAAGCACATTGGATTTATACCCTTTATCAATTTGAGTTTATTTAATCCCAACCTTAAAGCTACTAAGCAGGTGTGGGTTTTTTCCCCGGGAAAATCCTGGAGTTAATCATCTCTCTGTTCTCCAGTGTCAGGATGCATAGAAAGATGCTTCTCTGGCACAGGAAGGAGTTCTGCCCTCTGCCCTTCCAAGGGCCAAGGAGCAAAATGGACTTTGGCCAGTCACACAGAATGATCCCTTGCAGTTGGTCATGGGATTATGTGCAAGTTCACCATCAATGTCTTCCCCAAAGAAAACATAAGCACCATTGATTACCTCCTAATAACTATTTTATTATACATTTTATATTTACAAAAGGGCACTGAGAGAGGACTGTTATTATTTCTCTAATCCAAAGCAGATGGGCCTGACAGAGGTAAATGGGACTTTCTGGGTGTGGCCCTGAAAGTTTGTGTTTTCCCGGAAGGTTTTGAGCCAGGGCCAAACCAGACCCAGAAGTTCCCATCCACCCCGTCTCAACACATGACTTTCATTAACAAAATTGCATTGCTCTTTTCTGCAGAAAGTGGTACCATTACTCTAATAAAAACATGTCCATTATGGATCGATTGCCACCTACTTGGTGGTGAGGAGGACTCAGAAGCGAGAGGGCAGGGATTGGTGAGAACAAAGAAAGGCTGGTCTTGCAGAGAGAGGCCCCAACCACTGGGCCTCCTTCCCAGGCTGGGGCTGGAGAGGAAAGAGTGAATCAAACTTGTACCTTCAGCACAGATCACCCCGGGTTAATCCCTTAAAGGTGGAACTAGGCCCTTGGAAGGCTTCTGTTCCAGTCCTTACACTAGCCACGCCCACTACGTGAGCTGTGTCCATGGAGACCAACACAAGCACCACCAGCTGCCTTCTCTCCAGGCCCACTCTCTGGGCTCTTCTAGACCCTCTCACTTTGCTCCTGACTTGGCTTTCTTTCTCCATCCCAACAGCTGCCCCTGTAGTCTCCAACCTCATGCTCACTTTGTAAATTTAATTTGGATTCCACCCACTCCTGGTATGCTCAGGATACCCTGCCTGGCCAATAGTGGAGGTGTTTTGTTTTTTTTTTTTTTTTCCTCTCTACCTATGATTCTCAAGCTTCTAGCTGCAGGAGATTCAGCTGGGGAGAGCTGGAAAATAAATTCCTGAGTCCTATCTTCAGAAATCCTGATTCTATACATTGACAGTGGGCTAAGAGTCTGCATTTCATATGGTGGATGGTTCCAGTGGAGGAAGGAGCTGGGATGCTCTTTGAACAGCAGGGCCTTAAATAGTCCCCACATGCCATCACCAGTACATGACCCATTGGGGAAATATCCATTTTTTTGTATCTGCTCAATCCCCTGCAAGCACTTGCACATCCATTTGTCCATGCCACCCTCTCTGATTCTCTCTCTCATTAAAGGTACTACTATGTCCATTTGACAAAAGAGGAACGGAAGGCTCAGGGTAGTGACATGAGGCCTCAGATGCCCAGCCTGTAGACATCTCTGCTGGGCACAGCTCATGTGTGTCCAAACCTAGCATGCCCACAGAGCAGCTCCTGTTCTACCTCCAGATAGATTCTTCCCAAAGACTTCTCCATGCCATTAATGGTGACTTCACCCTTCGTGTCATTGGCCCAAATCTTTGAAGCCATCCTTAATCTACTCATGTATAATCCACATCAAGTCCTTCCAAATATATCCAGTATCAAACTTCCCCCACATCACCTGCTTTACTCTGTTCCACCATTATTTTTCTCCTCACTCCTGTCCAAGTGTCTTAGTCAGCTCTGGCTGCTATAACAGAATACCATAGGCTGGGTGGCTTAAACAACACACATTTCTTTCTCACAGCTCTGGAGGCTGGAGGTCCAAGGTCAAGGTGTTGGCCAGTTTGGTCCCTCACTTCTGGGAGCTCACTTCTGGCTTGCAGACAGCTACCTTCTCACTGTGTGCTCACTCGGCCGGAAAAGGGAGAGAGAGAAAGAGGGAAGGAGGGAGGGAGCAGTGCTCTGATCTTGCTTCCTTTTCTCATAAGGACACAAATCCATTCATGAGGGCCTCATGACCTCACCTAAACGTGGTCACCTCTCAAAGGCCCCACCTCCAAATGCCATCACATTGGGGGCTGGGGCTTCAATATATGAACTTGATGGGGGACACAATTTAGTCTATGGCCCCCACTTAGGTCCATTCTCAATGCAGTGGCCACGATGAGTCTATTGGCATGTAAGTCACATCATGTCCTGCCTCCACCCAAGCCCTCCAGTGACTCTCAGCCACTCTGGCTAAAACCAAACTCCAAACAGGGGCTACCAGGCCACGCCGGCTGCCCTCACTCCCCACTGCTCTTTTCCTCCCTCCAGTCCAGGCACATGCCCTTCCTGCCGCTGCTCCATCTCTCCCAGCATCCTCTTGCCTCAGGCCCTTTGCACGGTCTCTCCCCTCTGCCTGGAATGCTCTTCCTCTAGAGATCCCTGTGGCCACTTTGTCACCTTCCTCAGATCTTTACTCAAACGCTGTCCTCATGAGGCCTTCCTAAACTCTATTTAAACTTGCCACCCCATCACTACTCATAGCCCTTCCCCACTTTATTTTGACCTCCTAATCTTTCTCTCCATTATGATATAGTTTATCTAATTATCACCTCCCAACATGCTATATGGTCCATCTAATTGTTCCGTGAACAACTTCTCTAGACCATCAATTCCATAAGGGCAGGTGTGAGGGTGTGCACTTTGGCCATCAGCTCCCCAGCGCCGGGAACAATGTCAGTGACAGTGGGCACTTAGTAAATCTCTTTTGAATGAATAAAGAAAAGCCAAAGCCTTGAACAACACCTTCTCTCCCTCCTCCTGTCTCTCTGCCACTTGAACAAGGGTGAGGCACTGTCCCCGACCAAAAAGCGAGGCCCGGGAAGGAATCTGTTCTGAGCTTTTGACTGTGGACTCTTTGGGGACAGAAACCCTGGGCCAGGCACTTCTATATCCTCCCGGGCATCTGAGATGGTGCCCATTCCATGCCTGATAACTCCATGCTGAAGTGCTGAATATGATTTGAGGAGAGTTATTTGCATTAAAATCTAGTTTCTTGTCCTAAATGGCAACCTACTCTCTATGGGACGAATTTGGGTCCACAGACAGCAGGTGGGAGATGGCCCTATGGTGGTGTGAGAGGCTGCTCTTATCAGGGGCCCAGTGTGCTCAGAAACATAAGGAATAGTTGGCCCCAATGAACAGGCTCTGGAGCCAGACAGGAGACGAATCCTGGCTCTACCCACTTGCCCTCAAGCCTCATTCACAGTCAAATGTCTAAGCCTCAGTTTTGTCTGTAAAATGGAAATGATCCCTCCCTCATAGGTAGTTGTGAGCTTTAGGAGGCAAATTTTTGTAAAGACCGGGCACCCAATGGGCACTCAGTCAATGGTAGTTTTATTAAATTCTTGTCCCTGAAGTCAAAAATGTAATCTAATTAAAGAGCGAAGACTAGGGGCGCCTGGGTGGCTCAGTCTCTTAAGTGTCCGACTTGGACTCAAGGGCACGATCTCACAGTGTGTGAGTTCGAACCCTGTGTCACGCTCTGCGCTGACAGCTCGGAACCCGGAGCCTGCTTCGGATTCTGGGTCTCCCTCTCACTCTGCCCCTGCCCCGCTTGCTCTCTCTCTCTCTCTCTCTCTCTCAAAAATAAATAAATAAACATTTTTAAAAAAAAAATAAATAAAGAGAGAAGACAAACATGCAAGAAAAATGTGAGTCAGGGCTTGAGAAGAAACAGTATGATACCCTCTGGAAGGGCTGCAGAAGTCTGAAGAAGAGTCACAGTGGGGAAGAGCTTTTGAAGGAGGTGGGACTTTTCTGGGCCCCAGAGGAGACCCAGGAAAACCAGAGAATGGGTGGGCCACTGGCCTGGACCACAGCAGGGCAGCATATTGATCAAGAGGGCCATTTGGGCCTCGTTGTTGTTGTCGTTGTTGTTGTTGTTGTTGCTGTTGTTGTCGTTTTAATTCACACCTACTTTGGTATAGATGGAAAGGATTTGAAAAAAAAAAAAAGTCAGGACCAGGAAAACTATATTTTTTTCAAGCGGACATCAAGACCAAGAATGGAAAATAGGATCAGAGTGTTCAGGTCATGAGGCTACACCCACCTATTTGAGGTCCAGAGATTTTACCCTGCGTGTGCCGGCAACCAAAAGGGAAAGGAAACCAGAGGCAGTTCCATAAATCTTTCTGTTGGAGAGAAGGAAGAAACACATGCTGTTCTGCAGAAGGTAGATTACCTATTCCTAATATTGCATTGTAAAGAAAATGTCTCATTGGAGTTATTTCAAACAAAGTTTTATATGTTGGCCCATATTTGTTGTATATCATGAGGTCTACAAGGCTGTTACTTCGAGAGTCCCTCTAGAAAACATGGACGTATTAATCACAATCCAGCAGGACAGAGAGGACAGGATGACACGTGGGGCAGTCACCCCTGTATCCTCCCTGGTGGATCTGGCTGATGCTCAGGCTTGAGTCAGCCCACGGTGGGGCTGCCTTGACTGCCACCTCATCCGTGACACTGGCCACTGGTGCTGAGCTTTTCAGAGCTCCCCACTGCTCTCCCAAGCAAGTCCAAACTCCTCACCATGACCTGTAGAGGCCAGCATGATTTGGTTCTTGCCCACTCATCAGGCTTCTCCTCCCATCCACTCAGCACCACCACACTCAGCCACACTGGCCTTCCAGAAGGGGGCCAATCTCTGTCCACCCACCCCCCCAATCCTGTGTGCTTGCTCACTCTGTGGACAGGGCTCCTCCCTCAGCTTTTCCCATGGTGCCTGCCTCCTGATTCTTCAGGCCTCAATGTACTGTCACTTCTTTCTGTGGCGCTGCTCTGCCCAACCCTTGAAATGAGGCCTCACCCATCATTCTCTAGCAGTCTCCAGTGTCTCTCCTCCATAGTGCTCATCACAATCTGCCTTTACGCGTGTGTTGGTGTCTCCCCACTAGAATGTAAGAGGGTGGGGGTCTTGCTTGCCTTGCCTCCACCGTGTCTCGAGGGTCCAAAGCAGCATCTGACACACAGTAGGGGCCCAATATAAATATATATTCATTATATATATTATGAATATATAATATATATTATGAATATATAATAAATATATTATGAATATATATATATTATGAATATATAATAAATATATATATATTCAGCAGATATATATATATATCTGAATACACACACACACATATGTGTGTGTGTGTGTGTGTGTGTGTGTGTGTGTATGTGTGTATACATCTGCTGAATAAGGAGGGAAAATTAATGCTCTGTGGGGGAGCCTGGGGGCAGTCTTCTCTGCATTGAATCCTGGCATAAAAAACCCAACCATTCAAGAAGATATCCTTCCAAGGAAATCAAGGAACCCTAAACAACATTCATTCCAAGGACAGCCAGCCAACTCCAGCACACTGATAGCTCCCAGTCCTCTGGGCAGACAAGGTCGAATTTCTCTGAAGAACTAATTTCTTGGTAGACTCAAGTTTGTTCTTTGCTGCAGTATTTGTCAGGGCAGGCTGGGGAGCAGAACATGGAAGGATAGCGGGATTCCTTTCTTCTGTCCCTTCCAATCCAATCCCCGAAGAAAGTTCCCCCAGTGGGATGAAAACATACCTCCAATCCAAAGGCACCAAAGAGCACTACATGGTATAACAAAATAAAAAAGAGACACTGTCTGGACATAAATGGAAAAAAAATTCCTTACTTGGCCCTTTTCTGGTACCAGGGTCCACTGGCATTAATATGCAGCTAAGGGCAGGAGCTTCTCTTGAAGTGAAGCTTCCACCCTGCCCCCCGCAGAGAGAAGCTGGAACCAGAGCGAGGCCACCCACTGCTGTCGGCAGCCCAGGCTCAACTGAGGGCTTATTATCACACTCCAGCCCTCTCTGTTCCCTTTGGTTTCCTCCTCCTTTCCCACACTCTTCTATGGCTCCAAACAGGCCACCTGGTGCCCACACCCAAATTCCTACTCTCCAGTCTGTCCTTCTCTACAACCACCTGGAGCGAGGAACGCAACCTAGAAATTTCTCCAGCTGGACACCAAAGTGGTCAGAGGCTTCATTCCTGCTTAGCCACTCTCGAGCTGTAGGACCTTGAGCAAAACTCTTCCTTGCCTTGGCTGTAGTCATCTGTAAAATAAGCAAACTGTTCTCATTCCTGTACCCACCTTCATGATTTTTACCATTTCTTCATATTACCTATTCTCTTACTTAACACATGATTATCTAACGTTTGCCTTTAAACGTATTCACTTGTTAAATACTATCATGTGTATGCTATGTGTATTTTTCTAAAATATTTTCAAGATATAAAACTATTAAAAAAATGAATCAATCTATACCCTAAGTCATCTTGTATTCCATCGGTCCAACATATGCCTGCTTGTGGAAACCTTGGATTAATTAGTTGGTCTCTATGATAAGTTCCTACAGTGTGTGATGCCACAACATAGAGGAACTACTTTTAATTCCTGAGGATACAAATGTTGTGGCTGGGATTTTGGCACATCCCCGGTGATGAATCCCTTGCTTGGTGTCCGTGGAATCCCAACCCCACTGCTGATGGTAACAAGCCCCAAGAGTGAAGGTCCTGCTCTTAGTATGACTTGATTTTTCAGGCATTGAAGTTCCTGTTACATGTCATGTCTGATGCTAGATGGTTGCAGAACAGAAGCGGTCGAAGACATAGGTTTGTCCTCGTTGGGTCTAGCAGGAGACAGCCTGTCGGGGTTGGAAACTAGGAGCTCCGTTATGACGTGGTGAGAAGGCCAGGCTCAAACTCTTTGAGAGAGGAGACCAAGCAGTATTCACCAGTGAGTCCTGGCCCCTGGCACAGTGCCCAGCACATGGTGGAGACTTTCTTGGCCTCCCTGTTGAGGTTCAATAACGGAGATATTTACACAGCACTGCAGGGGAAGAGCAAAGACAGAAATTCCTCCTTCATAGTGGGCATCATGGAAGGCTCTACTAAGCAGACTTTTGAAAGATGAGGTGTTCTCTGGTGAGGAAGTCCCTCCAAGGCAGACAAAATAATCTAAGTCATAACTAGGAGATGAGAGACATGGATTGTAGAGATCTAGGAGTCATTAACAACCACAAGAGTGGTTCTGCACAGGAAAGTGGTGAGGGCCGAAGAGATCCAGGTAAGATGGCCGAATGGGAAGCATGTACGTGAGTTATGGGGACTGAAGTTCAACTCTGAGCAGGCGATGAGGCGTGTGAAGATGGAGAGAAGGCAGACTGGCTGGAGAGCTCAGGCCCCAAGGAACAATGCAACAATGAGGTCCCTGGGTTTTCTATTTGCCTTGGATATTCTGGACTGGTTAGAGAAGCCAACAATCCCAAACCCCAAGAGGCACAAACAAGAGAAAGAAGAAAGAAAGAAAGAAAGAAAGAAAGAAAGAAAGAAAGAAAGAAAGAAAGAAAGAGAGAAAGAGAGAGAGAGAGAGAGAGAGAGAGAGAAAGAAAGAAAGAAAGAAAGAAAGAAAGAAAGAAAGAAAGAAAGAAAGAAGCACATGTACACACACATACACACACACACACACACACACACACACACACAGAACTAGGTAAAGTGCAGTCTAACCAGATAGGGAACTTTCAGACACTAACTGCTCTCCTCCAGCTAAAAAGAAAAGCCCACAGCCCCACTCCTACCACAGCCAGCAGAGGCCAAGGAGGAGCTAAGACCCCTACCTTCATCAGTCTGTCACAAAACAGCCACCCCCACCACCAGGATGGTGTCAGAGAAGGCAAACTGGAGAACGGAACGGTCATCTCTGCTAGGCAGTGATGGGCTCCAGGAGGTTGAACTTCTACCCCTACCTGGAGGTAAAGGGACATGTGGTGGGGGGCTGCCAGAACACCCGGATCTCCTCCACTGCTCAGGGTAACAGGCCACTTCTCTGCAATGCCCGGGGGGTGGGGGGCGGCTGGGGAACAGCGAACCTTAAGTACCTCTCCTCTCTCAGCCAGGATGGCATCAGCAGAGGTCAAGCAGAGAGCCCGGACTCCTCCCTCCACCCAGGAGCCATCGGGCGGTGCCACCCTCTCCCACCAGAGCAGAGTCAGAGGAGGCCAATGCCGACACAAGTTTGCAATAACCTAATTCCCATGATGTCGGGGTTTCGATTAAAAAAAATTCACTCATTATTCCAAAAACCAGGAACATCTCAACTGGAATAAGAAAAGACAATCACACCAAGATGACCAAGATAAGACAAAAAAAATCTCCCCAAGATTTTAATGCAGCCATGATAAAAAAATGCCTCGGTGAGCAATCAGGGTCTTGAAACAAATGAAAATAAAAACAAAACAGAGTCTACGCAAAGAAATAAAGAAAGAGGAATGAAAATCTTAGAACTGAACAACACAATAGCAAAAATAAAAAAAAGAAGGAAGCTTCAAAATCAGTCATGACATCCAGGAGCTGGCAAACTATGGCCCAGGGGCCAAATCCAGTCTGCTGCCTCTTGCTGTTAACGGTCTTATTGGAAGACATCCGCACTTGGCTAGATTACAGACCGCCAAGACAGCTTTGTGCAACAAGGGCAGGATTGGGTAAATGCAACAAAGAGTGTATGGCCTCCAAAATCTGAAACATTTACTGCCTAGCCCTTTACAGAAAATGTTTGCTGGCCCCTGATCTAAGCCACCACCTCTGCAAAGTAGAAAAAAGAGAAAATGAGAGCCAAATAAATAAAATAGAAGGAAATAATAAATGTAATCAGTATGAAAGGGTCATGACAGAAGTTTCAAGACTGAGGAGAATGTTCTAAATCTTGACCTGGGAGATGGTTTCGTTGTTTTCCAAAACTTATCAAATGACACTCTTCAGGGGCACCTGGGTGGCTCAAGTCGGTTGAGCGTCCAACTCTTGATTTCAGCTCAGGTCATGATCTCACGGTTTGTAGGATCGAACCCTGCATTGGGCTTTTCACTCTCAGCACGGAGCTTGCTTGGGATTCTTTCTCTCACCTCTCTCTGCCCCTCCCCCTTGCTCATTCTCTCTCTCTCAAAATAAATAAACTTAAAAAAAAATTTTAAGACTCTTCAGAGCTTGTGTGCATTTTACTGCATGTAAAATATGCCTCCAAAACTTACACGGTCAGAGCACACCACTCTCTCGCTCACAGGTTCTCAGTGACTCTCCATGTCACTTAGATGAAAACTGACCTTTCAGTGCCCCCCAAATCCCTGCACGACCCCCTACACATGCTGCCCATCCTGACACCATCTTCACCCCTTCCGCTTTCACCCCTTTCCAACTACACTGGCCTCCTTGATGTTGCTGGAAGATTCTAGTGACTCTCCTACATCAGAGCCCCTGCACTGGCTGTTGCATCTCCCTGAATAGTGCAGGCTTCACTCTCGACTCTTTCCAGTTTTTGCTCAATAAGTCCTAGCCTCTGAACCTGCCCTGCCTTTTTCTTTTTCTACGGCATCACCTTTAATACACTATATAACTTATGTTTTTTTTCTTTTCTTTTCTTTTAAGCCTACAGCACCTGGTATTCCCAGGCAGTCTCCCATCAAAGTACTGGCCAGGCCTGTTAGCTTCTGAGACCAGTTATGTAATTTGCTTATTATACCTATCATCTGTCTTCTCCCACTGTGCCAACACACTAGAATGGAAGCAGAAAGGAGGTGGGTGTCTTTTTGTCTTACTCACTGATCCCTCACAACTACTTAGAACAGTGCCTGACACATAGTGGATGTTCAGGACATGGGCAATAGATACAGGTTGTGAAAGCAATTGAGGTAAAGCAAAGTATAGATAACATTTATGCAGATATGGCAGAGCAAAAAAGGCAGGTCCTTTACCCTCGACATTCTCTCCTTGTTCTCGGACCCTTCCCACCTTGACCTCACACTTACAAAGCCCACACCCTGAGAATCTATGATCTCTGACCAAAAAAAAAGCTAGTTCTATGAGCAGCAAGGGTAGCACCTTGCCAGATGATCTGTCTTCTTTGCCAGCTGGTATTCTATAGGATTTAGGCATCATCCAAAGGGGAGAGTGACTGTCTCTTCTCCAAAATGGGGAGTGGGGGAATCACGGTATATATTAACACCAGAGTGGCCTCCACTATAGCCATTCTTTGATTAATGTCACAAAACACCCACCATTCTGTCTCTATTAACTACTCTTACTAGATCGTTAATTTTCGGCACCTTTTAAAAAGCAGTCGAGAACATAAGGTATGCTTACCAACGTGGGCAATTCACTACCCCTTCTTCAATTTTGTCACAAAACGACGACCAGTCATCTCCGTTCTCGTCGTGCTGTGCCGTTAAGTGCCCTGAACCTCTCCCTGTACCTTACAGAACAGAAGGAGCCCTCTTTATCCTAGCCCAGGGAAATTGCTGTTTCTCGGTCTGGAGCGCATGTTATGGAAGGTGGGCCCAAGAGACGTTAATGAGCTCAACGGGAAAGAAAACTCAGCAGAGCTGACCAGTCAGGGTTCCGTTTACATTCTGACTGTCAACTCTAATCACGGTTTGACTGTTGGCATTAATGCCTGTCGGTTCTGCATTTCTCAAATGGGACCCACTCTGCCCATATTTTCACATGAGGGTGGCAAGAGTTGACTGTGATGGCCACCCTTTGTGTATCTGTCCAGGACGCAGGGACCTTGTGTTTCTGGAAATTTTTCTCCCCGCCCAGCTGCCCTTGGCTATTGTTTGCCCTTCTGGCCGTGGCCACTTGAATCAAAGTGGGCACCTGACCCAAGTTCCTTGTTTGTTTGGGGTTTTTTTTTCTTATGGTTATAGTTTATTTATGGTGAAAAGATACAGATTAAAATCATCCAAGGACAGAGACCCATAGGACAGAGTCCAGGAAAATTTTATGTATCGGGCTTCCTGTTGTCCTCTCCCAGTGGAACTGTGGACAGCACTGATTTCCCCAACAGCAGTCTGTGACAAAACAAATGTAGTGTTGCTAACCAGGTTAGCCACCTGAGACTTAGTGTCCAGAGTCTCCATTATGTAGACACAATTGACTGTCTACATGGCTGACCTCAGCCTCTACCTCCTCTAGAGATCCATCTGATAGCTTGTGACCCAAATCACCTGCGTTGGGGTTTCTTTAGGAACTGTTTGAGACTCATGCATGTGCAACCTGAAATTGTACAGGATGTTATGACCCATGGGACAACCCTTGACAAATGGGCAATAAGCAAATTCCCTGTTTCTGAGGATTCCGGGACAGTCCATGAGTCTTCGGATGTGGTTGCAGCTGAGGAGATACAGACTCAAGCCCCTGAAGGCAGTGTTTTCCCATCATGGGAGCAAGCAGTCTGCAGAGAGAAGAGCAAAACGGATGCACGAAGAAGCAGAAACCAGGGGAGACTGAGGACTTCCTTGTTCTTGCTCATTTTCCGGTTCTCGGTTTCAGTCTGCAGAGGTACCCGGACACCGTGAGCCATCTAGCTGTCTTTCTTACCATGACTCATTTTTATGTAAGCCAGCTCAACCCGGTTATTGCCGCAAATAAAGTTTGAGCTAAGAATTTAAAGGGTAAAATCATAGCTGAGCAAGTAAGTCTACCCTGACCCAAGCCATCACAAAGAAGACCCTGATTAACTTATCTACTAATTATTTTTCCCTGGCTGGTACAAACGTCCTCAAAACAGTATTAAAATGCCTCATAAGGAATGCTGATTGCAACGGCTTAATATCTGGCCTTCCGGCTTCCCCAGTGCCCACTCATCCTGCCCCCTCTGCTTCTTTCCCCTTGTCAAGTTATTTCCCAGATTGAGAATTCTGACCAGGTCTTCCAAGCCTTCACAACAAAGCTCAGTTCCTCTGGTGACATCCATCACCTGACAAGCATCTCACATCTCTCTTGGACCTCTTCTACCCCTTCACTTGGTCCACCCCTCCCCGTTCCCCCAGAAGTGAAGGCTTCACAATCCCCTGTGATGCTCATAACCGTGACCCTGATGCGGGAGCTCCCCAAGGCTACACTGACCAGTATGGCTGACTCCAGTCACATGTGGCTAGTAGCCTTCAAGTTAACTCAAACTAAACGAAATCGGAAGTTGTAATGTTTCATGGATGCCTGTGCTTATTTGCTACCATATTGGATGGCTCAGATACTGAGCATTTCCAACACTGCAGAAATTTTTACTGGACAACGCTTATCTCAAGTGTCCTTCGTCCTCCCATCTCTGCTCATCCAAGCCTGCTCACTTTTCAGGTCATAATCTTCAGTGCCACAACTTTCCACGTGAAAGTCGGATTGCCAATGAAGTGAAATTCAAGTCTTTCGTTTATTCATCCCTTGGTAGTTGCTACAGACTGAATGTTGGTGTCCCTCCGATATTCATGTGGCAAAATCCTAATCCCCAAGATGATGGCATCAGGAGGTGGGGTCTTTGGGAGGTGATCAAGTCATGAGGGTGGAGGCCTCGTGAATGGGATTAGTGCCTTTATAAAGAGGTTTAAGCAAGCTCCCTGCCCCTCCCACCATGTGAGGACACAGTGAGAAGACAGCCAGCTGCTAGGCAGGAAGAGGTCTCACCAGGCAGGGAATCTGCCAGTACTCTGATCTTGGACTTCCCAGACTCCAGAACTCTGAGAAATAAATGTTTGTTGTTTCAGCCCCCCAGTCTAGGGTATTCTGTTACAGCATACTAGACAGATCAAGAAAGTAGTTAAGTGGGGGAGCCTGTGTGGCTCAGTCAGTTAAGAGTTCCACTTCAGCTCAGGTCATGATCTCACAGTATATGAGTTCGAGCCCTGCATCGGGCTCTGCGCTGACAGGTCAAAGCCTGGAGCCTGCTTCGGATTCTGTGTCTCCCTCTTTCTCTGCCCCGTCCCACTCACACTCTGTCTCTCTCTCAAAAATAAAATAAACATTAAAAAAAAAAAAAAGATAAATATCAAGAATCTAAGGATCATAAAAGCTACGATCAAATTAGACCGTGGATTTTAAACAAGCTTTTTCCAAAAGGGTCCTTGCTCCTGGCAGCTAACATACGTGGAAATGCCATGGCCAACACCCACGGCAGTAATTGACAAACGGTTGCAGGACTATGTACCTGACACCCACCAGCCAACACTGGCTTCTGCTGGGAGTTGCCCCCAGGATCAGGGGGGAGATGAACAGGGAGAGGTCATGGGGTAGACTGGCTCTGCCACTCTCCACTCCTCCCAACGGCTTCTCAACGTGGGCTCAGACCACTCAGATGGGCAGTAGCAACAGGTCTTGACACCCGAGACTCAACCTGTCTCACTGCTCAGCCTTCAAAGGCATTAGCTCCTAAAGAGGCCTGCACCCCTTCAGGATGCAGTCCTCAGCACAAGGCACTGAGAGAGGAGGGGGCGGGAAGGGAGGAGAAAGGGAGGTACCACTGGGGTCCAGGCTCCCTTGCAGACCTATGCAGCCTTTCAGTATAAGCTCCCTTGATAATAAATCAATAAGTAAATAAAATAAGACACGCAAATCACACCGAAACCCTTTTAGTCTATCCTGCCACTAGGGAGGCATGAGGTGTGACGCCCAAGGACATCCCAAATTGTCACTAAGACCTAGAGGTCATGAGGGGGGAGTTCTGGCAACATAAAGAGTCTGGAGATCCACTGGATTTATCCACTTGCCCGCCAATCTGTTCATGAATGTTCTGGGTCCTTCCTTCCTTCCTTCCTTCCTCCTTTCCTTCTGTCCTTCCTTCCTTCCTTTTGTCCTTCTTCCCTTCCTCCTTTCCTTCCTTCCTTCCTTCCTTCTGTCCTTCCTTCCTCCCTCCTTTCCTTCTGTCTTTCCTTCCTTCCTTTTGTCCTTCCTTCCTTCCTTCCTTCTTCCCTTCCTTTCCTTCCTTCCTTCCGTCCTTCCTTCCTTCCTCCTTTCCTTCTGTCCTTCCTTCCTTCCTTTTGTCCTTCTTTCCTTCCTTCCTTCCTTCCTTCTTTCCTCCCTCCCTCCCTCCCTCCCTCCTTTCCTTCTGTCCTTCCCTCCTTCCTTCCTTCTTCCCTTCCTCCTTTCCTTCCTTCCTTCCTTCTTCCCTCCCTCTTCTCCTACCTTCCTTCCTTCCTTCCCAGGATATCTGTTGAACACCTACTATATGCCAGACGTCATTCTAGGTGCTAGGAACATATATATGAATAAAATAATCCATCATGAACCTTGTGTCCTAATGGAGGAGTCAGACAGTAAATAAATAAATTACATAATATTAGAAAATAAGTAAATAATACGATCTTAGAAAGTGATATGTGCTGTGAAAAAAAAACAGGGCACAGTAAGGAACAATTTGAATGGCTGTGGTGGTAAGCAGTAGTCACTGTGATTTAAATGAGGCACTCAGGATAGGCTTCATCAAGAAAGCTAGCAAAGACCCGAAAGCGCTGACAGAGCAAGTTATTAAAATACCTGGTAGGAGCAAAGTAGGCAGAGAGAACACTATGCAAAGGCCCTGAGGCACATACAGATTTGAAATAGTGTAACAGTGGTTCCCAAAGTTTGGTCTGAATTATTTTTTCCAACGAAAGTGGCCTGCCCCAGGATGTGGCTGTTCCTTCCATGTGGCACTGGGCTGTTGGGCCCGCCAGGTAGAGAATCTCTATTGTATTTTCTTCCTTATCTAATTTCATCATCAAAATAGCCTCTCCACGCAAAAGCACCCACTACTCGCAAAGCGATGCTGAGGCAGAAGGAAACCATGTTGATCCAAGGTTCAGTACCAGTGCAGCATGATCTAGAACACAACTCCTGGCCCTTTCTCGGCGTTTTCAGGACAGAAAAGGAAAAGATGTACTTGTTGAAATGGCTAAGATCATGCTTTGGTAGGAAACACTCTCATATCTCATTAGCTTTTCTTCCTCCCATAAAGTCCTCTGTGGATTCAGATGACCAGAATGGATGGCCTCCTGTGGTGGCTCAGACATTCATCCTGCCCAGTTGTCCGGAAGGTGCATCTCACAGGGTGCTTCCAGAGCGGGCACAGCTGTAGAAACGAGCGCAGGACGGTCTCACGCTGGTGAGAAGTGAGGCATCTCTTGTGGGCTTACAGCCTACCAGCAGACTGGCCCATGGGCCCAAATTCAGGTGTGGGTGACACCAGAAGTAGCTACCTGAAGTCCTTTCAGAAATGACTTTCCCAGAGTCACATGGCTATGCAGGGACAGACAGGATGGACACAAGGTCTGCCCACCTCCAAAACGCTACCACATCCCACCCAGCTACAAAGGGCTCCTTAGCAAATAAAACTCCTCTCGGGCCCCAACTGGCTGTTGTGTAAACTCGGAGTTGGAAGCTCTTCCAAGGGCACCACCCACAATCTGTTCAGAGGAAGCACAAAGGAGCTTCCTAATTAATCAGACTAATTAATCTAGTTTATTCGGTACGTTGAGTTACCTGAGAAGAACTGTCAGACCAATAATGATAAACTTGAAGTTTTATTATGGGGGTAGATGCTGTATGTTTTCCAAACATTATATGAAATTCCTCAAGTTTGAATATGTCCTGGTATAATGTCATCACTCGACACTGTAATTATTAAAATGTTGTGTGTTGCTAAATAATTGAATTTGCTTACCAACTGCATTATAATAAACTCTCATCAGGTCTTTACAAAAAAAAAAAAAAAAACAAGGAAAAAAAAGAGAAAAGCATGATCACACATCGAGTGTCAAAGGGGGGATTCTCCCAGAATGAAGACCAACGTAACTTGATCTTGTCTTCAAAGCAAAGACATCGTGTGTGATGCTCTGGGAATGCCTCTTGTCTACAGCATCGTCTGTTATTGCCAACCACCACCCACAATTCCTGGGGCCAGGATTCCTGGGAAATAGCAATTGCTTTGTTCTCTAATCTTCAGTCAAACTGAAGATCTGGCCTGTGTCTCTGACTGGACAGCTGCAAAAGGCACTATTGTTGCTCTGGTGTTTCTACAGTTGAGTGAAGCCAGAGATGGGCTGTAACCTGTGCGTGGAGGGAACCAGCTTCTGCTCACTTAGATTATCTAGAATGTGACTCTGTGGGTCCCCAGTCCTGAGAATCTTTGTGAACAAAGGCTTCCTTTGCAGACAAGACCCCAACAGAAACAAGTATCTCGCATAGGCAATCATAGTGCTTAACAAGAAGACGTGGAAGGGGATTTCATTTTAAACATATGCTCTGTAAAGTGGAAGCCAGAAGCCCAAGGGATATAAGCTTTTCAAGAATCACCCAAGTTCATGTCTTGCTGCTTAGGAAAATCCCTTTCATTTGAGCGCATGTGGGTCAAGTTACATTTCCTGCCTTACCTCAGGCTGCTTTGAGCCTGGCTATGGTGACAGGGTGGCACAGAGGAAGAGCACTGTCTTTTGGGAAACAGAGTCCTAAGCTCAAGGCCAAGTGTCCCATTCTAGCTATGTGACCAGAAGAGAGTGGCTCAGTTTACTCATATATAAAACAAGGATGAAAATATTGCTCATGCAAAGTTGAATGAAATGCAATGATACCTACAGAAATATCTACCATGGTGTCTGGCCTAAAATGACCATTCAATAGGTTGTGCCTGTCTTCTTAGTTACAGTGAGTACCACTGACCTTTGGAAAGAAGGTGGAAGAGGTGACATCAAAAGATGGCCAGCTAGTTGGTGGCCCTCAGTGGGCACATCCTTTGAGAATGCATCTGGACCAGGGTCTGGCCCTTAGTCTGGTTCAGCATGCCCAGAGGATCAATCTCTTACTGATAGAGGATATAAGAAGTCAATCCTTCCCTGGGATCCCTGCCTAAATATCAAGGGTTAGTCATCAAAATCATCACATAAAAAGCAAAATGAAAGCAAAAGTACAGAAAGGCTGAATCTACATGTCATTGAGACTAGTGTTCTCTGAGGACTAAATTTTCATTTAAATTTTGTGTTTCGATTTTCATGATAGTCTTTTTAAAAGCATATAAGTATATTCTAGATCGATCATATGTGGCTATCAAATTTTCTGTTAACCTTTTATTTAAATTCCAACTAGTTAACATACAGTCTAATATTAGTTTCAGGTACACAATACAATGTTTCAACACTTCCCTGAGTCACCTGGTGCTCATCACGACAAGACTACTAAAATTTTTTTTTAATGTTTTTATTTATTTTTGCGACAGAGCATGAGCAGGGGAGGGGCAGAGAGAGAGGGAGACACAGAATCGGAAGCAGGCTCCAGGCTCCGAGCTGTCAGCACAGAGCCCGACATGGGGCTCAAACTCATAAACTGCGAGATCATGACCCGAGCCGAAGTCAGACACTTAACTGACTGAGCCACTCAGGTGCCCCAAGAATTTTTTTTTAAACTTCTTAATGAAAAGAAACTTTTTAAAATTAATTTATTTATTTTGAGAGAGACAGAGCCAGCAGGAGCAGGGGAGGGGCAGAGAGAGAGAGAGAGGGAGAGAGAGAATCCCAAGCCGGCTCCAGGCTGCCAGCGCAGAGCCAGATGCAGGACTCGAACTCACCAATCATGAGATCATGATCTGAGAGTTGGATGTTCAACCGACTGAGCCACCCAGGCGTCCCTCAAACTGATAAGAATTTAAGAAATTTAGAAGTTCGGTTCTTCAGTCACGCCAGCCTCACTCCATGTGCTCATGACCACCACAGTGGACAGCACAGAAAGTTCTCTTAGATGATGGTGTTCTAGATCACTGTCTCATCAACAAGTATTTTCATAAGATTTAAGACTTCTTTTTTTTTTTAATTTTTTTTAACGTTTATTTATTTTTGAGACAGAGAGAGAGCATGAACAAGGGAGGGGCAGAGAGAGGGATACACAGAATCTGAAACGGGCTCCAGGCTCTGAGCTGTCAGCACAGAGCCCGACGCAGGGCTCAAACTCACAGACCGTGAGATCATGACCTGAGCCAAAGTCGGACGCTTAACCAACCAAGCCACCCAGGCGCCCCAAGATTTGAGACTTCTGAGTATGATTTGTCTTTACCACTAAATCAGAGCCACCCAATACCACTTGACAAAGGCTAAGGCTGAAAAAACAACTTAATTAATGTGATACGTGCCTGTTCCCAGCAGGCGTGACAGCCGTCCTATATTTGTACTGAAGTTGTCGTCTCACACAGAGGAGAAGGGACAGGAAAGAACAGAAGGGGTCCCTGTCATGGTCTCTGCAACCAGGGAGCTGGAGGAGCAGAGGTATAATCCGTGGCTTCTGAGGCTGTCGCAGCCTGAGAGTAAAACAGAGTCCGCAATCCGAGTGTAAAAACAGTATCGTCAGGCTCTCCGGGAGCCCCTGCCTCCTACTTCTTTCCAATCCATTCAGAAAGTCCCCACCCAGTGTCCCCTGTGTGCCCAAGGACACACACACTGTTGGCCGGAAACAAGGCCCTCTTGGCTGAGGGACAGAACCTGCCATTTCGTCTTCTCCCACTGGGCCTGGTCAGGTGACATCTCTGGGCCACTTACTGCCCCAGAAGCGGGAGACCACTGTGCTGCCCCCTCCCCAGCCCGGGGAAGTCTGGGGAAAATTTGCCACCCTCTTGGCTTTGTCTCTTTCAGTGACATTTTCAGATATTTCAGTGATGTGTGGTGAAGACTGTTGTTTTCATTGTGGCACTTTCCTCCCTTCAGACACCAGCAAGAGCCCCCAGCAGGAGGCAGAGCCAGTAGACTAGCCAAGTGCTACAAACCAGGCTTTACCCATCCCGCCCTCCACACCTCAAATCCTGGAGAAAAACGTGTGCATCTTCATTTTATTTTCCATTGAGATGCACTCCTTCAGGCTAAGTGGAAAAGACTAAAATTAAAAAAAAAAATAAACACGAATCTAAGATCCCGTATAGAGCTATATTAAATATACATGTAAGAAGAAGAAAAGAAAGTATTACCTGTGGTTACATGTGGGTAATGAGACTCGCTTGTTCAACAACTACCTGTTGAGTGTCGAGTAGGTGCCAAGGAGAGTTCGGGCACTGAGGGTAGAGCCGTGAACACCACAGACAAACCTGTCTGCCTTTATGGGAGTCAGTGGAGAGAGAGAATCCCAAGCCGGTTCTGCACTGTAAGAGCAAACCAGGTAAGATACAGTCTGTCAGACACCTTGCACCATGATGAAAAAGGGAGCAAGGAAGCAGAAATGGGGAAAAGGCAAGGCTCAGAAGGGTGGAGGTGAAGGTGGTTTGAAATGGCGTTCACTCATAGAGAACTTCACTGACAAGATAACATTTGAGCACAGACCCACAAAGGTGAGGGAGCAGCCCAAGCCCAGTGGAGAACCTGAAGCTCCTCCCTCTGTGGGGCTCAGGCCTCTCTCCTTCGAATCCTTAAGAATCACTCCTGTCTTCCAAGTACCGCCACCAACCAAGATTTCATTGAGCTCCACTTCAAGGAATTCACATTAACAAAATAGTATCTTGGATTGTTTTGTTTTGGTTTCTTAGCATTCTGAAGATAATAGTATGTTACAATACTAAATATCCTCTCTTAAATCAAACAGCCACTGCCCAGAAATTCCATCAGACTCGGTCCCCAAATAACCGCTTTATTGAGGCAACACTTACAGCACGTGGTATTCTTCCCAAGCCCACTTGGGGCTTTGGGCTTTTCAAAAACTCTGAATTTTCACACTCCCTGTCACGCACAGACATCTTTGCATATACAAACGCTTTTCAGTAGCAGTCACGGAACAGCCAGAAAAATACACTGCAGGTAGTTCACACAGAAAGGGAAATCGGTTCTAACGAAACCACAGGGAGACCTGAAGAAGAGAGAGACAGGGACGGCTTCCACCAGCCCCCTGCTTCACTACTAACTTCGAAAGGAGCCAAAGTTGAAGGAGTCAAAGAATGACCACTGATGAAAACCACAGGCAGCAAAGGGTTAACTCCAGGATAACACCTGGAAGCCACCACAAAGCCCCCCACTTGCCCAAACCCACCCCTCACTGCTGCCAGAGAAGCAATGATACTGCTTTGGCCTCTGTTCCCCCTTGTAAGTCACCCCTTGGGGCCCGTTGTCGATAATGAAATCCGAGCTGGAGGCTTGCTGCAAGGAATTCTGGGACGGGTCATTCCCAGGCTCCAGGCCCTGTGATTTAGGGAGGAGCATGAAATCTTCATGGTGGGAGATGGTGGTGCTCACATTGACAAGACACTCTTCTGCACAGTCAACTCACCGTGCTCTTCAACTGACAAATGTGACTCGTGTAATATCCCTACCCCGGCATCTCAGCCCTGGGCAAGCATGCAGATAGGCTCAGGTGAACATTTCTAGCATAGTACTAGAGCTTTATTTCCTAGGTCTCTGGAGCCTCACAGGTGACCTGAGGGAAGGTAGCAGGTAGAATTCTGGGAGAATACTCCCTGTGGCAGAACTTAGCTCCCTAGGGAGGTAAGTCGGTGGAGGGTTATTGATCCAGCAGGATGGCCCCTGAGACAAGAGAGCTGAGCAGGACTCCCTCTTGTCCCCGACTCCTTGCACCTCCGGCACCCCCACCCCCGTCCCACTTGACTTCCCACACGGAAAGCCCTGGAGTTTAATAGCCCCTCAATACACCCTGATAGGCCATCAGAAAGAGCCTCAGGGGAACACTAACACAAATTCTCTAATGTACACCTAATGAAAGCTCATTCCCTCTGTTCCTCATCAGCACCACACTTTGTCTAATTTCCATTCTCCTGGGTAGGTGTTCTCTATCAATCCGGGGGAGGATGATTCCCCTCTTTAGAACGGCCCCAAATATTACTTCTTTTAATTCCCCAAGAAAGGAAGACCAAACAAGTTGAACGTTCATGGGATTCTGTAAAGGTTTTGAGCCCGCAGTACAGCACTTAGTTGGATGGGCTCCCAGGCCCCGAGGCTGAGGGAAGCAAGGTTGTGCTGTGAGATCTCCGGGGATTAGGATGCTCCTGGGTCCTGATGGACGAGAACTGTGTAGCTCCTCCAGGGATGACAGTCACAGCGGTCAGGCTGTGACAAAATCACATGGTGTGCAAATTACATCTTACAGAGAGCAGAACTGTTTTATTTATTCCATGTAAATTGGCAGGGACCCTATCTGTAGACTGCACAGAGGAAGCCAAGCCAGACACAAAATGTCTCCGAATAAGAAACTGAAATCGCAAACACATTTACATCGCAGCGTGAGAACTCAAAGCACACCTGTGTGGATGAAGCAAAACATGTGTTCCTGGATAAAAATAAAACATCCTATCTCCTTAAGTTAGACCAGGAGAGTGTTTAGGAGGAGGTCCATAATATGGCCTTTGCTCTTAGAAATGCCTACAGTTTTTCAACTTTTCGATCACAGACCCTTTGAAAATCTGGTGAATGGCAGCCTATGCTCCATGTGCACTACCGGCCCCCTCCTTCTGCCCTCTGTGTGGACCTCTCCCCACATATGGCTCTAGAAGTAAGACTGTCAATATCAGTGTGTGCAACCCCAGGGTGATCAGCCAGAGGAGCTCAAGGCCCTAGCCCCAGGGATGGTGAAGGCTGGTCTATGTGACCCATGCTGGGGACTAACAGTCACTCTCTTACCATCCGGAAGTACTAAGCTGGGAGGGGTGAGTGTGGAGTTGTTGATGGCTTTTTTTTGTCCACCAAGGAGAGAGAACATCAAATCAGAAATGAAGTGACAGGCGAGTTTAGTTGAGAGGTGGAAAAGAGAAACAGAATAACCATATTCAGCCATTCTGGAAGCTATTAGTGCCCTGGGTATAAGCCCATGAAAAATAAGCCAATAAATTACCTTTATGCTCAAGGTTTCTGTCTTATACAACCAAGAGAGTCCAGGATAAACAGATCCTCTCCCTAAAGAAAACACACAAACCTACCCGTGCATAAAATAATTCATATAATATCAGTGGAATTTGGAAGTCCTTCCAAATTTGGAAGTCCTTCCAAAGACCCTAGGTAAAGAGCCCTGCCCAGCCCGTTTTCTAGATGGTCTCAGAATAGAGCTGATTTTACCATCAAAACCTTCTTCCTAGGCATCAAGTTTCTGTGACATGTTAAAATGTTAGACCCTGGAAAGGTAAATACCACGAGTCATTACTAGTCAGTAACAACCATTTACAAACAGTTTGAGGATAATAACTATGATTCAGAACTACCCGCATAGGCTTATTTGGCCACAGATGATGGACAAGTGACACTTGGCTCTTAGGATTTGAGTTCAAGCAAGTTATTTTCCCCATTTGAGCGGTTTCCCTATTTATATAATGAAAAGTTTGGACATGTGTCCAAAGGTCCTTTCACTAACGGATCTGTTAAATTAACCACAAGTGCTTCTTCCATCTTTGATTATAATGCCATTTAAAGCCATGTGAAAAAAAGGAAATATTTCTTCAATGAGCACAGCACTTTGACTTCCCCGTCTGTGAGTCCCAATGTTATACAGCCTAGCTCTGGGTTCTTCTCCACTGGAGTTGTTTATTGAAAGAGTATACAGAAGAGCCTAGCAGAATAATAAATGCATCCCATTAGCCTTTAATGGCTGTTCTTTTCGTTATTCCAGGTAGACTCTAAACTCAATTAAATTCTCTAGGTTCCTCAATCTCCCCAGGAGGATTCAGAAATGAATACGTTAGTAGGGGTGTGTGTGTGTGTGTGTGTGTGTGTGTGTGTGTGTGTGTGTGTGTGTATGTGTGTGTATACTTAAGAACAGAGCAAAACATTTTAAGATACAATGCCCAAGTATTCTCAGTGAAGGAATAAAATTTAGACCTTGCAACTTGAAACATGGAAGTACTTTTTTGTTAGAATCATCTCCAGAGAAAACGAGTGAATGAATAACTGTAGCTGAAATATAGTGTCTTTCTCCTCAAAAGAATATACCAGAAAACAGCCACTCTGGAAAACAGTATGGAAGTTCCTCAGAAAATTAAAAATAGAACTACCTTATGACCCAGAAATTGTGCTACTAGGTATTTATTCAAAGGATATAAAAATGCTGATTCAAAGAGGCACATGCACCCCAATGTTGATAGCAGCACTATCAACAATAGCCAAATTATGGAAAGAGCCCAAATGCCCATCGACTGATGAATGATAAAGAAGATTGAGAAGATTGGTGTGTGTGTGTGTGTGTGTGTGTGTGTGTGTGTGTGTGTGTGTGTGTGTGTAATGGAATATTACCCAGTGATCAAAAAGAATGAAATCTTGCCATATACAACAGCATAGATGGAACTAGAGTATATTCTGCTAAGTGAAATAAGTCAGTCAGAGAAAGAAAAATACCATATGATTTCACTCATATGTGGAATTTAAGAAACAAAATGGATGAACATAGGAGAAAAGAAGGAAAGATAAAATACGATAAAAACAGAGAGGGAGGCAAACCATAAGAGACTCTTCAATACAGAGAACAAACTGAGGGTTGCTGGAGGGGCGGTGGGTAGGGGGATGTGCTAAATACGTGATGGACATGTTGAGATGAGCACTGGGTGTTATATGCAAGTAGAACCACTGGGTTCTACTCCCGAAACCAAGACTACACTGTATGTTAACTAACTTGAACTTTAATTAATTAATTAATTAATTAAGAATAATAATACACTGGGATCCTAGTCTGAGCCTCATCTGTGCCCACCCTGAGGTTTATTCACAGCTGGCAATGATGGAGGCATAGTGGGGTCCCAATGGGATATATTTTAATAAGGAAGAGAGATAAGACTGTCCTGGAAGAGCAAAGCTTGCCCTCAACAGAGTGAGCTCCTGGACACAAGTGTGGTGAGAGAGCAACTTGTCTGCATCTGTGGGGTGGGTCTGGGTAGAGCTCCTGTTGTCAGGTAGACAGAGAGCCAGAAGGTCCTGTACACAGGGCTCGGGCTGGATTTGCAGTAAGGGGGTTGCCATAGAAAAGCAAATCTGAGAAGAATGGGACAGCTTCAGGGCAGGGTACCTGCGAACCTTGATGCCAAGAGCACCAAGTGGACGTGGTGTGTTTGAGGCCAGTTCCAGCAGCCTTGAGCAGGTACTAGTAGGTATCAGCAGCCCTGGGGCCAGCATCGACGAGCAATGCCCAGAAGATGGATGGCTCCAGAAATCAAGAGTGGCAGAGGAATAAAACTGAAGCCACACAACGCTGACAGGGCAAGTTCCTGGAGGACTGAAGATGTAGTCGCTTCTTGGGCTTCTCTGAAGACTTGGAGGGGTACTCAGAGGCTGGAGTTCCTTCTCACTCCACTCTCACATCCCCCCACCCCTGGCCGTAAGGCCGACTTGCTTTGTTTTTTTTTAACATTCCATGGCGTTTTCTTCAGAGAGCCACCCTATTTTCCCTCAAGACGGCATGGGCAGCAGAAGTGCCAGTAAGGTAAGCCAAATGGAGCTTTGCCCAACAGTGGTCAAAAGATAATTAGAACATGGAAAACTTGGGTTGGGTTCTACCATTTCAGGCCCTCTGCCCAAGTCGACATTATAGAGTCAATAGACCAGCTGCCAGATTTCCAACTCTCCTCTCTCTGGATTCCTTAGTTCTAAAACAATGCTATGCCATTTGCATGGATATCTTCTCGCTGAAATGCCCAGTGATTGCCAAGGTGACAACAGGAGACTGGAATATTCCAGACACAAACGGTTGTAAATGAAACTTTAAAACCTTGACCTAAAATGAGGGAAGGGTGGGCAGGCCCGTTTACTGGCGAGTGAGGACTCTGAACGTGACACTTATCACTGTTCCCTGGTCTGTTATGCAAGTATTCCATAACGTATGCAACTTGACAACAAAATATAAACAACTTGGTTAAAAAAAATAAAAAGAGGCAAAAGACCTTAGTTGACATTTCTCCAAAGATCTGCAAATGGGCAGTAAGTGCATGAAAAGATACCCCAAGTGACTCATCTTTAGGGAAACAGACATCAAAACCGGAATGAGACACACCTGGCAAGAGATGAATGGATAAACAAAATAGGATATATACATACAATTGCGTGGACACATAGTACATATACTCTGACACATACTATAACATGGATGAGCCCTGAAGACATTACCCAAAGTGAAAGAATATAGGTGCAAAAGGACAGATACTGCACGATTCCACTGACATGATGTGCCAAGAGTAGTCACGTTCATTGCAACAGACGGTGGGATGGTACAGAATGCTGGTCGCCAGAGGCGAGGAAGAAGGGACAGGAAGAACCACTGTTTAATGGGAACAGAGTTTCCCTTTGGAAAGCTGGAGAAGTTCTGGAGACTGACAGTATCGATGGTTGAACAACGACGTGAATGTACTGAACTGTGCCCTTAAAAATGATTAAAATGGGGGGGGTGGCGCCTGGGTGGCTCAGTCCGTGAAGCGCCTGACTCTTTGTTTCGGCTCAGGTCATGATCTCATGGTCATGCGACGGGTCATGCCCCACGCTGGTCTCTGCGCTGGGCACGGCGTCTGCTCGCGATGCTCTCTGTCTCTCCCTCTGCCCCTCTCCCTCGCTCATGCACGCTCTCTGTCTCTCTCAAAATAAATCAACTTTAAAAGGTTATTTAAAATGGCAAGTGTCATGTTATATATACTTAACCACATTTTTTTTTTTTTTTTTTTAAAGAACGTGTGCTTCCCATGCGTGTCTGAACAATGATCGTGTATTGAGGTGGAGAGCCTTTGGTTTGTGCTGGCCCCACACCATGTGTGAAGATAGATGCCCTGTCACAAAACATGCCTTGAATCACCTGGATGAATCAAGTTTACCTCCAAAGGCTCCCGCGGGCAAACAGGAGTAAGTGGATTCACAAGATCCTGTACAATCCAGGATACTACCATGAGGCAGAGCACAGGAAGGGACAAAGAGAGGCATGGAGCCTATTCCAAGGGCTCCCGGGTGTCCTCGGGCAGCTTCTCAGCCAGCTCAACGGCATCTGGATGACGCCAGGCTTCATTTATGCAGCACATGCGGTTTACAGAAAGGAGAAGCAGCAGCGAGAAAAACCACACCACTCCATATGCATACGAAGCCCTTGTTTAGAGAGGCTCAAAAGGGAAGTTCTTAGTCTATAATATCTCTTCCCTGAAATTCCTTCCGGGCCTCCTCCGACCTCAGCACCATATAGAGACATCAAGTGTTTATCCAAATCGCCCCCTGCTTCCTGTGGCTTCTCAGTCCCCCGGCCCTCTGACCGTCCTGGCTTCCCTCGGACACCCAGAGCTGATTTCCTAGCTTGCCTCTTGCTTGCCCAATCTCTTGTTCGTTTTCACATTTATTTTTACTTCACCTGTGCGCCCAAAAGATTGGTGAAGCACATATACATACGCAAGTTAGCAAAGTAGACATAATCAGGACTGTGGAAGGAGAACAAAAATGCTTAAACTCTAAAAAACATAGCTGCTGTAGCTTCACCTCAGAGATGCACTGTCACATTAGCTATCTCTGTCAAAATGAAAAAGCCTAGAAGTTTCTAAGTGCAACAAAGCTTTTGAGGGTAGTGAAGTTCTGCCATTTCTTACCTTATAAATAGGACCTTGAGTGACACGGTCTTGTTCCAACTTCCCCTGCTTGCCTATTGGAGGTTTACCTGAGTGACACCACAAGACTATTTGCTCTTGGGTTCTATCCTCTTTGCAGTGGCCAACTTGGGGAGGAACGGGTCTCCCAGTTACAAACTTTTCTATGACCTGCTTCCCGTCAGGTACTGTGGTGAAGCCAGTGAGGAGCCATTGTGTCCTCTTGCACCAGGAAGTCCTTCCTCCCTGTAGGCAACTCTAGTCTCCATGTCAACATATCTGACTACCTAACTCCTTGCCCATGACTCCTCCCATTACAGGGTCTAAGCAATTGAAAAATGGATGGAAGAGCCACGTGGGACAAATTGTCCAACAAGATTGACGATGGATAGGTGAGAGCAACTGGATTATGCTACATCCCTATCCCCTCCGCCTTGATTTGAAGAGAATAGTGGTCAACCTCTCACCCATCCTGGGTAAGACGAGAAAGTGAGCCTGGAAACTCATCTCCTTTGTCTACTACATGCCAGGAGATAGGCTAGAAACCTGAGATAAACCCACAGAGGAAGAGAAGAAGAGAAAAGGACAGGCAAGCAAGGAAGTATGCTCAAACAATGACCTTTCATATAGCAAACCCACCAATTACTAATTTAGGAGAGCAGCCTATTTAAAAAATAATAATAATTATATTAATTTATATAATTAATTAATATAATAATTATTATTATTATATTATGTAAATAATAAGTACATTGAGTCAAGTGCAGACTTCCGGACAGACCTGCTTGGCTATTAATTTCTGTTTCCCAATATGGCAGACATTGTTGGTTGGTGGACACAATTGTCATTTCCAACTGCTGCCTCCTTATTCAAGCTTTCTATATTGTTCTAAAAGCTAAAACTTGATCTTCCAGCCTGTCTTGTACTCAGGATGGCCTTGTGACAGTTCAGATCTGGGCAGTGGGAGGTAGGAAATAGCCCCTTGGGAAGGTGTCTGTGGTAGGCAGAATAATGGCCCCCAAAGTTGCTCATGTCCTAATCATTGGAACTTGTGAATGTTACCTTCTCTGGCAAAAGGGACTTTGCACATAGGATTAAGGTAGGGATCTTGAGATGGGGAGCTTATTCTAGATTAGCCAGGTAGGTCAAATGTCACCACAAGGGCCTCATAAATGAACAAGGGGGGAGCAGGGAAATCAGAGAAAGAGATGTGACAAGAGCAGAGTCCAAGTGATATGAGGAGAGAAAGACCCAACTGGCTATTCCTGGCTTTGAGGACAGAATGAGACCATAAGCCAAGAAATTCAGTGACTGCCTAGAGCCTCCACAGAAGAACACAGCCCTACCGGCCCCTCAACCTTAGCCCAGTGAGAATCATTAAGGACTTCTGACCTCCAGAAGTAGAAGGTAATAAATTTGTGCTGATTTTAGCCACTGTTGTTTTTTTGTTAAACATGTAATAATTTGTTACAGCAGCAATTGGAAAGTATACTGAGTCTCTTCCCAAATAAACACATGTCACCCTTTTTCTCCTTCCCTTTTCTTGCTGCATAGGATGTGGATGCGGAGTCTGAAGGGATGGCAGCCATCTTGCAATCTTGCAGCAATACCCATGAGGATGAAGGACCCATTCTCAGCATGGTGGAGCAGAAAATGTCTGGGTCCCTGATGACCTCACCAAGCCACCAGCCCTGAGCTGCCCATCGCTGAACTTCTCATCACAACACAAATAAAATGTGAGTGTGTAAGGCACTAGAGTAGGACTTTGGGCAGCAGTGTGCTGGAACTGACTGAACCAGATCCTGAGAGAGAATCGTTAAATTTTCAGAAACTTAGTGAGCCAGTTAAACTTGAACATTATTAAAAATTAAGTTATAGGGACTCCTGGGTGGCTCATTCGGTTAAGCGTCCGACTTCGGCTCAGGCCATGATCTCCTGGTTCACGGGTTCGAGCCCTGCATCGGCCTCTGTGCTGACAGCTCAGAGCCTGGAGCCTGCTTCAGATTCTGGGTTTCCCTCTCTCTGCCCCTCTCCCACTTGCACTCTCTCTCTCTCTCTCTCTCTCTCTTTCAAAAATAAACATTAAAAATAAAGACTCTCAGGGGCGCCTGGGTGGCGCAGTCGGTTGAGCGTCCGACTTCAGCCAGGTCACGATCTCGCGGTCCGTGAGTTCGAGCCCCGCGTCGGGCTCTGGGCTGATGGCTCGGAGCCTGGAGCCTGTTTCCGATTCTGTGTCTCCCTCTCTCTCTGCCCCTCCCCCGTTCATGGTCTCTCTCTATCCCAAAAATAAATAAACGTTGAAAAAAAAAATAAAGACTCTCATAAAAAATTAAGTTATATAATCTTACACTCAAATAAATTGGTCGATGGCAGTAAATACTGAAAACTCATCAATGCCCAAATATTTTACAAATTTTGCTATTATCCACGCTCATGAGGCTATGGACATGTATTGTATCTGAGTGTGGGGATGGCACGTATCTCCCGACGCCATACTATACGTGATAGTACACACTCTACCAGGTACTACATATCTTCTCAACTCCACATTGGTTGACATCATAATGGGAGCTTGAAATCAGCCATGGTGGGAATATTTCCACCATAGAAATGAGCAAAAACTACAAATCAGCATTTAATTTTCCCCAGAGTGTCACTTGTTAATCATTTACTGGCTCGCCACTGGTTTTGCGTTCCACAGCCAAACACATTTCTAATGGATGCATCCCTAATGGTTTTTCATGCTACTTGTAATAAGATAAGGACCTCAACTTGTCAACTCGAATTACACTTGTAGGAAACTGGGTTCTCCTGGTCTCTCTCTTAAATGACCATTTAGGTACCAGACACTGTGCTAGGCAGATTCTTTTTTATTCTACCTCACATAATCCTTCCTAGATCCCTGAAAGGTAAATATTCTACACCTATTTCACACACATGAGAAAACCAAAGCTCAGTGGGAAGCAGGGTTTGCCAATGATGTCCAGCCAGTTAGGGGCCAAGATAGGATGTGAACACCCTTTCATCTGACCCAGAAATCTATACTCATTCTCCAGCAACACAATATGTTTTGAACATAGCACGCACTGAATAAATACTTGTTGAGTTATTGAAACAGATATTAACTACTCCTTCCAAATAGTTAGGGACCCAAGATGCTGAGCTCATGTGCGAGGCGGCTTTCACACCATATGTGCAAGAGACATTGGCACTAAGCTACTTTTCCTGAACATCAAAGAGAGCCCTGAAACTCTTATGGTTAGAAGATTGAGTTTCATGAAAGTATTAAATTTATGTTTTTTCGAACAGCATCACTGGGGGAGGGACCGTGGTTACAACTCTCTCATCTTGAAATAGACACAGAGCAATTTCCTCCATTGCTGGTTGTCAGCCTGGCTCCCAATCATTGCCCCCAGAGCTGGCAGAATTTCAATGACTCTAAAATTAATCTGTGGGGCAGAGAGTTTGTCCAGTGCCTTGAAATTCTGGGAGCTTTGCTGTGGTCAAAAAGTCAGTGCCTAAAATGGCAAGTCAGGAGGTCAAAGGTGAAATCCCAGTTCTTGGCCCAACTGGGGACCTTGGAGAATCCTGAGGATACATTTCTCCTTTGGTTTTATGATGGGAAGCTGTACAAATTATTCTGAACTAGAGTGATAGGCAACTAACACAGAATTTCTAGGTACATACATGGGATATTTAATTAATTTGTTCAACATTTGTTTGAATTCCTAAGGAAGATAGGCATGTGAACAGATAAACAGTGTGATGTATATAGTGAAGAAGACATGTACAGGCTGCTAGGATTGCACAGAACCTGGGGTGACCAAGCCTATGAGATGCGGAGGAGGAGGCCAGGCAAGGCTTTCTGAGATGATGAAGACTGAGGTTAGATTTAAGGAAAAAATGGAGCTGGAGAAATGAAACAGGAATGTAAGGGATCACAGGTAAAGAGAGTAATGCCTCTACTAAGGAATTAAGATGGTTAAACTACAAGCAGTTCAGTGTTATAAAGCATAGAGTGTAACATGCAGAGTGGCATTAAAAATAGCTAAAGGGGTAAGGACCAGGATGCCCTTAGATATGCCCAACAGAGTAGGGAACAAGGATATTCCAGGAAAGCACTTGAAGTGTACTCCATACGGAATGGGAAGCCACCAGAAGTTTCAACCAAGGGATGATGTAGCCATATTTGTTATCAGAAACCATCCTGAAGGCCCCCAAGTCCATTAAAAGGTAACTGCAAAAGAATAGGTAGGAGATGAGGGCCAAGGATGGGGCTGTAGTGAGAGGTGAAAAGGGCAGCATATAGATACATATAGAAACATTCATTGACAGAGTCACAGGATATAGAGATTGAGTCTAGGATAAGCCCTGAGTTTGCTTGGGCACCTAGCTGGGTGTGATACCAGTAACTAAGCACAGGCATGGGAGCGGATCTGGAGAAGAGAAGAGTTGTAGAATGTGTGCATCATCCAAGTGGAGACATCCAGTAACCAATGGACATATGAGTTTCGGAGACCATGCTTCATTCATTTTTTAATCCAACCTAGAGCGAATCCTAGCACATGTAAAGATCTTGACAAGCGTTTGTAAATTGGAAGGATGGAAGCCTGAATGAGGCTTAGGAGAATGGTTCAAGATAGTAACGGAGGTTTGGTGGGGGGAGGTTAGCAACTACTGAAAGTGATTCAAACTCAGAATAAATGAAATGGCAGAGAGGGTCTCTAAAGTGAGAAGATAAGAGAGCCAAGAATGAGATCCTTGGGAGCACCAACATGCAGGAATGGATGAGACATACCAGTACAAGGGGATGGAGACCAAGGCACAGAGAACTTGGAGGGGGACTAAGACAGGGACATCATGGAAGCCAAGGAAATCAGGTGGAGAAGCAGGATCCTAAAGATACACCCAGAGAAAAGTCCACAGGGACCATCCAGGGGCCTCTGCAAGAACAATTCCAGTGGAATGCAGGAGATAGAAGTCAGAATACCCTGGGTGTTCTTGGGTGAGGAGAGAGATAATAGGTGGGATAATCGGCGGACTCAAGGTCAAGGGGGGATATTTTAGGAAAAAAAAACAACTTACACATGGTTGGAAGTGTTAATGGGTTGAAAATATGGGAGAGGCTCCTGGGTGTCTCAGTCGGTTAAGAGTCTGACTTCAGCTCAGGTCATGATCCTGCTGCTCCTGGGTTCGAGCCCTGCACCAGGCTCTGTGCTGACAGCTCAGAGCCTGGAGCCTGCTTCTAATTCTGTGTCTCCCTCTCTTTCTGCCCCTGCCCCGCTCATGCTCAAAAATAAATAAACATTAGAAAAAAAAAAAAAAAAAGATGGGAGAGAGATGGGGTCATCCACCCTCTAAGATGCCATAGAAGGTGCCCAGGCAGGAGACTGGCAACCCAAGTGGACAGAAGAGGTGCTGTGGCTTCATCTGAGACTGTGAGAAGGTAAGGCGAGGCATAGAGATTCCTTTGCAAGAGCAGAGGACAGAAACTGCTCCATTTGCTAGAGCTTAAAAGTTGGGGAATCCCTCCATGTCCAAAAAGGGGGAAAGGGCTATATAATTATATCTACATAAAATAAAACAAAATATCTTATGCTCACATATAGTCATGAAATGATGTGGCCATATTTAAAAAGGAGTTGTAAAACGATGCTGAACAAAAAAGATGAACAATTCCTAATTCAAGAGTCACAATTATTTTTATAAGAAACTTCAGAAATATGTCTAAGTTATTAACATCAACTGTGATCATGTTAAGGTATGGAGGTTTTGTGGGTGCCTCTTAGTACCGTGTCTTTGATTTTCTACAAGTTCATTGAATGCATTCTGAAAAAATTTTTAAATAATACAGTAGGACTTACAACAGGTAAGCTTTTCCATAGACGATAATTCTCATCCTTCTACATAAATGTATCCAAGAATCAGAGCTCCAGATACCTCTGACCTCTGCTAGAAATCTTTCTCCCATTCTTCAAGTTACACCTGATGGGACCATCCCATCTGCCTCATAATTTAGTTCTCAACTTTTCCTTCACTGCCCTTCCCCTGGAGAATCCAAAGACTGCCCCTGCCATGAACACAGGCTTTTCGTTGCTGTGTCCAAAGAACTGCATCCAGACCACAGGAAAGCTTCTGTCCTCACCATGGGACAGATGTGCCAGCCATTCCTGAAGTCAGCCTGTGTTCCATTGGATACTTTGCCAAAGGTCTCACCTAATTCTGCAAACGTAATTGAGACAGGCACCTTACGGGGAGAACCCAGGTACCAGAGTGAGGCAGAACTGGGTTAGAATCTCCATGCCCTCTTCTTACTAGGACAAGCTACTTACAAAAATGGACCTTCAGTCTCTACATCTGTAAAATGGGGGTAATGAAACCTACCTCAGTGACTTTGGAGAATTGTTAAAAAGCATCACATACGTGTGTATACTTATTATATCTATATATGACAATATCTGTATCTAAATGTCTATATTTACATTTTACTGACCTAGAATTTCACAGCCTGGGGCTTGCCATTCCATGTGGTCATTTACAAACCATCTGAGACTTTGAGCATGTTACTTAACTACCAGTGACTGAGGACGAGACAGGATAATGGGGGGCGTCTCTATGGATGCTGGTGAGGATAGATGTAGTAAAGACCAAATCGATCAGTCTCTTTCAAAAGGTTCCAGAACTTGTCCATGACCCTGGTGAAAGACAGGACACACGACTCAAGTGTAAAAGGAGCTTGAGACAAAAGTTTAATTTGTTGGGGCGCCTGGGTGACTCAGTCAGTTAAGCACCTGACTTTGGCTCGGTCATGATCTCGCGGCTGGTGAGTTTGAGCCCCACATCAGGCTCTGTGCTGACAGCTCAGAGCCTGGAGCCTGCTTCGGATTCTGTGTTTCCCCCTCTTTCTCTGCCCCTCCCCCACTCATGTTCTGTCTTTCTCAAAAATACACATTAAAAAAAACAAAGTTAAGTTCATTGTAATAGAAAAATAAAGGTGTATTTCTAATACTCCTGAGTTTGCACATGGAACATTGCATGGTAACTTGGGTGGGAAGATAGAAGTGGACTTAGCTGCTTAGTAGTGTGGAGGAAGGTGGCAAGACAAGCAAGCCTATGTTTCCTTCCCGATCTAATATTCTCATTTTACAAAGCACTCAGTGGGAGCCCAGACAGATGAAGCAAATTGTTCTTAATCGCAGAGCAAACTAGAATTGAGGTCTTCCAAATCTCAGGCTCACGTTGCCTGCTGAAATAGTTTGTTATGGTTTTACCAAAAGCAACAGAATGGGAACGGGATGCCCTAGGTTGGGCAGAACCAAAGCCCCGAAGCTGAGCCATTTGCCCAAATTGCAGTTGCCTGAAGGAAGAGTCATTAGGAGAAAAGCAAAGCCGACAGTCTCTACAGTTCATCTGACTCCTCAGTTACATCTGAGGACACATAACCAGTGCATCCAAACTGACTGACCCAATAGACTATCATCTATAGAGTATATACTCATGTCACAATTTGCTCAGCAGCATTCATTCCTAAGGCAGGGGCTTGCCAGTGAGAATGTCTGCCAATGTGACAGAATCTCTGCACCTTCAACCCAAGTGACCTTGGATTATTTTCTACCTAAATTACTGTGTGGCTTAAGATTACTTTGGCCAAAAGTACATGCCTTGAACTAGCTTAGGTAAGCATGTGAGCTTCTTATATTTTTTTTAATGTTTATTTATTTAAGAAAGAGAGAGAGAGCTCAAGCAGGGGAGGGGCGGAGATAGAGAGAGAGAGAGAGAGAGAGAGAGAGAGAGAGAATCCCAAGCAGGCTCCACGCTGTCAGCAAAGAGCCCGATATGTGGGGCTCAAACTCACAAACTGTGAGATCACGGCCTGAGCCGAAATCAGGAGTCGGATGCTTAACTGACTGAGCCAATACAGGCCCCCCAGCATGTGAGTTTCTTATAAGAGTGTTTCTGGCTCTCGCTCAAGAGCAGACACGTCTTTGGGCTCCAGGATGCATTGGAACTAGGGGTTTGAATGCCATCAAAAACTCTGTCTCCATCTCGCATTTCTAAGGCACTGATCCTTTCCTCAATTCAGTAATCCTGGAAAAGGAACTCACTGGTCTGTTTGGATCAAGAACTCACCCTGAGCTGAGCAGCTTGGTTAGAGAGGGTGAGTCACAATTAAGTGCCTTCTGCCGTCGTTTAAGGATGAGCTGGGAACAGACAGGCACCAAGTGTTCATTTTAGTATTTATTAAGTGTAGGGCTCTGTACTAGGCCTGGAAGAGAAGAGCAGCAAGGGAAGCAAAACGCTGGCGAGGAAACAGATTCCTGTCTCCAGGAGACTCCCACTTTGGAAGGGAGAGTGACCTAATAGGGCCGAAGCAGTGCCACCACCATGGGCAAATCTCTTCTTGCACAGGGCTTGGATTGCATTCTGAAGTTAGTAAGCAAAGCACAAAAGGTCTGTGGTCAAATATGACTGCCCTAAGTGCCTGAATCGCACCCAACACAACAAGATTCTCGAAGCAGGAGACCCCCAGAACAAAACTGACTCAGCACAGATCCATACCTCCCACCTCTCGCTCCAGGGTACGTGCTCCCTGAAGGGACCGGCGGGCAAAATCACCCACCATTGCCCACCCTATTGAGAGTAGTTCTCTTCTTTTCATGCCATTTTACTGAGTGCGTGGAGTTAAAGCTTCAGAAATTCAACACATTTACGACGTGACTCGTTAACTTGCCAAAGTCACACCACATTGAACTTGAGAACCAGAATCTGAGCCCAGGGTTGCCTGACTTCTCAGTCCATGATCACTACCCTATCCGCCATCTCCCGGAGTTGCCTTTTCCCCATTTTCTAAGCCGTTTAAAGCTGGAGGACCCAACTTGTCCCTCCTGGGAAATCCCTGGCCCTCAGCCCAGAAGCAGCACAGAACTCTGCTCAGGTGAGTCCTTGTGAGCAGCGTCGGGCGGGTGCTGGACTGAGCAGAATCGGAGGGTCATCTGGACAAGCACAGGGGACAGTGATTCCAGGGCAACGGGCACAGGGACATTCGTTTTCCTTGGTTGTATATGCTATAAAGAGCTGCTGGAGGAGATGTTTATAAACGGGGAAGGGAGCTTGCTGTTTTTAACCGGTTATAACATGTTGGTTCAGTGACCTGATGGTGCACTTCCATGAACTGTTACTTTACACTTGACTCTTTCTTGGATGGTGGGCAGATAAAGAGGCTGCCGGGTTGACACAGGGGAGGCTGGCCATGCCCAGAGCTTCCATTAAGCCATGAAGCATGGACTCTTCAGGCTCTGGTACAGCTTAGAATCCACCCAGGATCGACATTTTGCTCTTTCTACACGGCCATCGAAAACCTTCCACCACCTACCCCTGCCGAGGGCCCCGTGCGTGTCTCAGGTGGGAGGGGCTCTCAGCTCCTATGCCAGTCCCTCTTTCCAGAGCTTTCCTAGCTCCCTGGAACTGTACCTATGTTGGCAGATTCTTTTGGATGTCTACTCAGATAGCCATACTTCCCTTTCCAAAAAGGTACCCCCCATACCAGGAGCTAAAACTTGGTAGAGTTACACTGATGATTCCTAACCCTAGATGTTCATTTTGGAATGCGTGTGCCACACACACACACACACACACACGCTCACCTGAGTGTACAAAAGGACATGAACAAAGCCCAATTAAATCAATCTCTAAGGGCATAACCTAGACACCTGAACATATTTTAAAGACTTCCCAATTCACTCTCCACCAGAATTCAGAGTCACCAGCCCTAACCATTCCCCCTACCACTGGTCTGGGATGAGCATTTGATAAAATCCTGGCCAACAAAAGGAATGAGAAGTCTTCTGGGAGGTGGGGCTTTGGGGAAATTTTTCTTCTTTCTTTAAAGGAGACATGAAAACAAGATGGATCCCCTTTCCTCTTTCTGACCCCTGGGTTTTGCAGTATAAAGACATAAAAGCCTGGAGTTGTTGCAGCCATTTTGGGACCATGAGGTAGCCAGCCTAACCGCCAACAGGCTAAGAATGGCAAAGACAAGAAGAAAAGCATCTGAGAACTTGGTGGCATCTTTGAGCAGCTTTGTTCAACAATCCTGGAATCAGCTTACCCTGAGAATACGTGTGGTAAGAGGCGATTAATATTCTTAATTGTCTAAGACACTTGAAGTTAAACGTTCCGTTACTTGCAGCCAAAAAATCTCCACAGATATACCCACTATTGAGCTTCCCCTGCCTACTGCCTGAGCCATTTCTAACAGGCGCAGAAGGACATCAGCAGCTGGGCCCCCCCAGACAGTAAGCCTAGTGAGACCCAGTCTTGCTGCCCAAAAGACTAATAACTAACGTGAGCCCCGGGGCGTGTCATTAAATAACTAGTTACCTTGAGAGCTGTTCCAATAATAACCCTGACATTTATTATGCACTTACTTCATGCCAGAAACTGTGCAAAGTGCCTGAAGTATGTCATTTCATTCCATCCTTAAAATTACCCAGTGAGATAAGTATTATCTATGTGTTACACATTAGGCAACTGAGACCCAGAGAAGCTGAGGAATTTGACCAAGTTTGCATAGCTAGAGAGTGGCAGGGGGCAGAATGCCCGCCCCGATCTGTCAGACTCTCGAGACTTTCCTTCTTTCCAGGAGACCATGTTGTTTCATTTCCCTATGACTTATGATGCCCTGTGTGTTCACACATTCGCTGAAGTGCTTAACGACGCGAATAAAAGGCATTCATCATTGTAATCCCTAATGGAGATAACAGAAATATTAGCAAAGGCTGAAGTGAAAACAGTTCAAGTGAGGCCTCATTTTTTACAAGGCCAAGGAATGATTTACTTTATCACAGCAAAGAATTTTATTTGACAAATGCATACTTTATCATCTCTGGTCTGCTGAAAATGTAAGTTTACATTTTTCCTAGCCATAAAATTAAAATAATTTTGGCTCCAAAAACTTAAGAGAAACCCCATTCCAGGTTCAAGCATGTCCCTGGAAATGGAAAGGCTAAATGTGGAGCGTGAATGAACTCCATTGCCGTTGGGCGGGACAGACTGGAGTCACTAAGAGCCGGGTTCAAATCCTGGTCCTGCCTCTTATTGACAGCGTGATATTGGACAAGGACCCATCGCTCCATTGAGTCTCTGCTTCCTGGTAAGATGACAGTCACAACTGCCACTGCGGGCCTGGGACGAGGATTAAACCAGATGGCCTATGTAATACTGCCTGGCAAAGCAGATGCGATAGAAAGGCCGCCTGTTATGAAATACACGTACAAAGTGCCGAGCGCGGTACCTGGTGCAGAGTAGCTACTCAGTAAACCTCTGATGTCTTCCCTCTACCTTCCCTCATCTTCCACTGTCTTCAGGAGTGAGCCTCCAAAGATGAGCCAGGCTAGGTCCCCCCTGTTCTCAGTTGGGGAAGGAGGTGTGGGATGGGGTGCACATCTTGGTTCACTCAGCTTCGATGGCATCTTCCTCCACCCTGACCCAAACACGCGGCAGCTAGCCAATCCGTTAGTGGGCCACCTGCCAGTTTGGAAGACAAATCTGGGAAAGTGTCAGAGGATAAGAACAAGCGACAGAGCAAGGGGTGGGGTGCCGTGAGAGGAAATGGTTAAGCTGGTTCAACGGCCAAGAGTCTTTGGGAAGCCAGGAGGAGACAATCCACACCGCCCGCCCCTATCCCCAAATTAGAAACAAATGAGGAGATTTCAAGGGAATCTAATCTGCTGGTGGGAGAAGCCAAAGAGGGGCCTCAGCAGATTGCCTATCTGTAACAAGGGGGGCCCTCACAGGATTGGTGAGCCAAAACTGGACTCCCAAGTTGCACCAAGAAAAGCACACAGAAAAGACCAACAGTTCACATGCTTGTTTGGAATTGTTGTAAGTTTTTGAAGTCCTGCCTCCCATGATTAGGGTCTCACGTCAGCCCCAAGAAGCTCCTAGGACAGTCACCATGATTATCATTCTATTTTACAGATTTGCAGGTTGAGGCTTCAAAACTGGCAGTATGTTGTGGATCACATAAGGGAGCAGTAGATACACTGAGAGATGAGTTTGTCCAGTGCTTTCCTTTTTTTTTTTTTTTTTTTTTTTAATATTTATTTTTGAGAGAGAGAGAGAATTAGTGGGGCAGGGGCAGAGAGGGAACACAGAATCCGAAGCAGGCTCCAGGCTCCGAGCTGTCAGCACAGAGCCCAACGCAGGGCTCGAACCCACGAACCATGAGACCAGGACCTGAGCCGAAGTCAGACACTCAGCCGACTCTGCCACCCAGGCGCCCCTGTCTGATGATTTCCAAACAGAATCCAGGGCCCTGCAGCTGAGGTCAAGCCCCAGAATCGGTATTTTGTGAAGCCGCTCAGGTAATTCTGACAATCAGCCAGGTTTGGGAACCACGGACGGCATGTACCAAACTCGCTGTGGATGAAGAAAACGGAGCCTGACAGGGGTGGAGGAATTTGCCCAAGGTCACACAGCTGGCGAGTGGCTCAGACAAGGAGAGCTCAAGGTCGGAAGAGGAGTGAACAGGAGAGACTTGGCCCTGGGACGGCTCGGTGCTCCTACTTTGCTCAGAGCTGGCCGGGCGCTTGGGCCCGTGGTCCCTGCTGGGGCCGCGGTCCCATGAAAAGCTGCAGGATTCCCTTCCATGTACAAGACAGGGGCACGAGGGCTTAGTAAGTTCTGCCGGGTGGCAGGGGGTTGCGGCCAGGGAGGACTAAGACTTCAGAGGAAGGCAGAGAGAAACAAGGAAACAAAGGCTCCTTCTATGGAAGGCTGGCTATTTTTGTTTTAATAAAGCCACTTGCGTGCCGTGATTTTATACAACTCGAGTTAGGATAAACGATTCGGAATGAAAGCTTTCTAAGGATATTTAAGGATACTGGGTATACAAGGAACAATCTGACATACTAAAACACCTAGGACCGAAATAGAGGCAGCAGGGAAGCGTTCCTGTAGACGTGAGTCCTCGCTGTCGCACACAGACCATATCTGCCTTTGCTCACGGTTGTTGATGAAAGTCCGTCCACACCCGTGCTGTGGAGGGCACTAGGCAGGTCAGTGAACCCGCTACATTTACACGAGGAACTCATCGTACTCTGACGTTGCCAAGGTCACGGGGAAGTGGACAGTGTCACCTGCCATTAGCAGAAAAAGTGGTACAATATTTCCTAAACACGGTTTGGCAAAATTTATGAGAATATAAAATTGTTTTCAAAATACCCTTTGAGCCAGAATCCTACTTCTGGAAATTTAGTCCGTGGATAATAACATAAAGGCAAATACAGAAAGTTATACATAGGATGCTCAACAAAGCATAGTTTCCAGTAACAGTGAAAACTTGGGAAAACAACGAATGTCCATAGATAGAGGAATGATTACATAAGTTATTGGATTATCCACTCAAAGACCAGGAAGCCATTAAAACTGATGTGTGTTTATGTTATGGATGTTTACCTATGATCGCACTTAATGAAAAACATACATCGCAAAGTGAGTTATTTAATGTAATGCAACTCATTATTAGTATAGCCTCTGGACTTGTGGACTGAGGCACAGAGAGATCTAGAACGTGGCTTTTCATCAAAATGTCAACGATAATGAGCAGGGCAGGGGTGACTGTAACCTCTTTATTTTCCTCTGTATTAAGTATTTTACAGTATGTTAAAATAATTCTTAAAATTCTATCTTATATGAGTGGACTTGTGCTGTGAGGCAGGGATCCAGGTTTATACTTATTCCTTACTACTGGCTAGTTTTCCTAATATTACTTGTTGAGTGATACACCCTTTCCCCACTGATTTGAAAAGTCATCTAATGCTTATTGCTGAGAAATAGGAAGGTTATTCATATTGTTTAAAAATTACCATTGGTATACAATATTATAGTAGTTTCAGGTGTACGAGATAGCAATTCGATATTTTTATACACAATCAAATGACCACCATGACAGGTCTAGTTACCATCGGTCACCATACAAAATTATTACACTATTGACTGTATTTCCTATGCTGTACGTTCCATCCCCCCGACTTATTTATTTTATAACTGCAAGTCTGTACCTACCAATCCCCTTCACCTATTTATCCCATCCTGTCACCCCCTTCCCCTCTGGTGACCACTAGCTTATTCTCTGCACCTAAGAGTCCGTTTCTATTTTGTTTTTTTCACTTGTTTTTTTAGATCCCACACAAAAGTGAAATCATATGGTATTTGTCTTTCTCTGTCTGACTTATTTCATTTAGCATAGGACCCCGTAGGTCTGTCACAAATGACAAGACCTCATCCTTTTTTACAGCTAATGTTCCACTGTATGTACATATATACATAGCACATTTTTATCCATTCATCCATCGACTGGACATTGGCTGGTTTCCAGATCTTGGGTGTTGTAAATTATGATGCAGTGAACATAGGGTCACATATACCTTTTCAAATTAGTGTTTTTGTTTTCTTCAGAAAAATACCCAGAAGTGGAATTATTGGATTACATTCTAGTTCTATTTTTAATTTTTTGAGGAACCTCCATACTATTTTCCACAGTGGCTGCATCCATTTACATTCCCACCAACAGTGTATGAGTATTTTAGAATATCTATATAATCAGAAAAATGACAGAGGTCTTTTCATTTGGAGACTAAACTTAGTCTTAGGCAATAAGAAACTCCAACCTGACTTAATGGAGATTGCAAATATTCATTATTTTTAATATATCTATACATGCAATCCACTTAAATGTTCAGTCATGAAAGAAGTTTGTTCATACATTTGAAATTGCTTAGTAAGCACGTACTGTGACTCAGCCACAGGGATGCTAATAAGTAAGGAGTATCACACAATACCTAAGAAGTCAGGCTTCTGGGGTATCTGGCTGGCTCAGCTGGAGGAGCACGTGACTCTTGATCTTGGGGTTGTGTGTTCGAGGCCCACATTAGGTGGAAAGAATAAATTAATTAAAAAAGAAAAAAGAAGTCAGGCTTCTGAGCCCAGCAGACCTGGGTTTGGATCCCTGTTCCATCATTCCCCAACTGTACAACCTCCTCCAACAAGTTATTAAACTGCCCTAAGCCTCAGTTTCTCCATCTGTCAGAGAGAATACAAATACCCACAGTATTGGTCGCCCAGCACTGTGAAGCAAATTGTCCCAAGAGTTAGTGGCCTAAAACAACATTAATGACTTATTATCTCTCCTAGTTTCTGTGGACTTTGGAGACACCTCAGCTGGGTGCTTCTAGCACAGGGTCTCTGGTGAGGCTACAGCCAAATGAAAAGCCAGAGGATTCACTTCCAAGCTGGCAAGGGGCGGTTAACTGTGGGTGGGAGGTCTTCTCGCAGTGGCCTTCCCCACACTGCTGCTTGAGCGTCCTCATGGCATGGTGTCTGTCTTCCCTCAGAAGGAACAACTCGAGGGACCACGGTAGAGGCTGTACTGCCTCTTGAACTCCATCACGTCTGCAGTATTCTACGGGTCACATGGGTTAGCCCCGATTCGGCACAGGAGGGGAGAACACAGGATGTGAATACCAGGAGGCGATGGTCATGGGGCCATCTGAAAGGCTGGTTACCACACAGGGCACTGAGAAGATGTCTACAAAGAGCTGAGTATACCTGCTCTGCATCCATAATGAGCCATGGTGACGACAAAGAGCAAACAGAACCGTGCTTCACAAATGGGCCCCAGGAAACTGGGCCTGGAGACGTCAAGTGGTGCCACTCATCACACAGCCCATTGGTTGTTGAGCCAGCAGAAGCTGCGGGTTTTCTAACTTGCCTCTTCGGGGTCTCTCTTTCCACTGAGAAAGTCCCAGTGGAGACCCAGAGGAGAGGGACCACTTGCTAGAATGAAGCAGTCACCAGAGTTGAAGACGAACGGATGTCACAGAAGCAAGCATGGGGAGGCAGTCAGAGGTTCTGAATGTCAGGCTGAGGAGGTCATTGTCCTCTCATGGAAGAGGCCATGGGGAGCCACTGAGGAGTTTGGAACAAGAGTAACTTAATTTAGACCCATGGGTCAAGTTCATTCTCACAGCTGTGTGCAGCACATTGTGGAGGTCTCTGCAGGAAGCAGGCTGTTGGAGCAATCCGGGCATCAGGGGATGAGATACGGTAGCTAGGAGTCCTAGCCACGTGTCACCTGTGGATTCAGGTTAGTTAAGGACTGAGGTGGCCAGGTCACCAGGATTAGGTGACAGTGGCTCACTGAGCTGGCCTGTGCACAGTACCGGTGACATCTGCCCCTCCAGCCCAACTTCCAGCCCTGAGCCTCACTTCAATCTACAGTGTGGGAGGCCCAGGCGCATTCAATACAACTTGGAAACAGCACTTTAAAACAAATAGTCTGCCTTTCCTCTCAGTTCCAGCTCTCTGGGGTGGAAAACTGATGCGATGAAGGACCAGACAGAATGGAATGTATGCGGTTCTGAGCTCGGCCCAAAGGCCCCACTCTACAGAAAGGTTCACTTCCCCGGGCTGATGGTGTTGGGAGGGAGGGTGCCCCAGGCCAGGCTGTCAGTTCAAGCCTCACCTCCCCTATCAGATCTGTCCTGACCGCTCCCTCACGCCGTCCAGACAGAACTTACTTATCCTCAGCGCCCCTCACACTGTTTAGCAGCACGGCTTCTCTCCTGATACCCAGGATGCCATGACGCCCTGGTAACTTGAGGGCAGAGAACGCATCCCTGGGCATCGCATGTCCGTAGGGCCCAGTATGAACACCAGGGTTTTGCTAAGTAGAAGTTTGACAAATAATTCTCCCTCCTAATTCCATCAGTTTTACATCCAGACGCTAAGGTTTACAGTCACAAGGGTGGCCATCTGGCCACCAAAGGACTGAATGCACCACACCCATGAGCTGCCAATCATATCACAAGTATAGTAGATTTATCACCCATTTTCCAGGACAGTAAAATGCCTTGTTCTAACAAAAGATTTCTTTCTTAAAGAAAGACGGAAGCAAAGTGACTTGAGAAAGGAACATTTTGTTTGTCCAATCGGCCCAACAATTCTATGATGGGTTAGAAGTGGCCCTGTCTATACCTAGGTTTTATTGGGCAGATAGAACTTAAAAATTGGATTGGAATGGCTTTAGACAGAGCATCCCAGCTTAATACCCACTCCCTATTGTCATACATTCTTAATCATTCTTTATTCATTTATTTACCTACCTAGTCCCTGATGGCCCACGAATTTGCAGCCCTGCAATGTGGCACACTCCCCAGAGCAATGTCTTCTTTGGGAAGCAGCTGTCTGCAAGGTTCTTTCTTGACCTGCACTGAAATCTTTCTATAGCTTCTGCCTACCCATCCTACTTCTGAGGTCCTATAGGTTCTACAGTAGAAGATTCATCTTTTTCTAAACTACAGTGTTTCACCTACTTAGAGAGTATGATCAGAGTCTCTCTGAGGCCTCCCCTTTTCCATATTAAGCATACTGTCTTCCTTCAACTGTTTCATAGGACACTGGATCCCCTCACCATTATCAGAACATGCCCTGTCATCCTCTTAAAGAGGGGTACTGGGAAGGGGGAAAATGCTGCAGGCATGGTCTAATTCCTTACAGTGCAAAGTGTAATCCAAAAGCCTGCAGCATGAAGTACCATTTAGGAGCTTGTTGTAAATGCAGAACCTTCAACCACCCTACCTGGGGTCTCCTGGATCAAGATCCTCTGGATGATCTGTATGCACAAACCACCTTGAGAACAAACTCTCTTGGCATTAATGTAGCCTAAGACCATATTAGCTTTTGAAGGTGATTATGTCCCACCGTTGACTCTGATTCCTGTTATCTGAAATCCTTATTTTGCCACACACACTGCTAAGCCACATCTTCCTATATTGGCTTCATTGAAGCATTCAACAGGGTCATTACACTTTGAAGAGTCGTACATGTGCCTGGACTAAGGTCTTGAGGACAAAACACAGATCATGTTCACCCCTGTCTTTGGTTCCAAGCAAAGGCCCCGGTACATAACAGTTGCTTATGTAAGAATTAAGAAAAGAATAAATCAACTGCTGAAATGAGAAAGGAAATTGAGTCACGCTGTTAAAACAATTTGTGGCATGACTGGATCCGGGGCTCCGCTTCCGGGACTGGGACCCTCCTGCTCGTCACCTCTGCTCCCTTGACATCAGCTCTGTACCTGGGCAGCCCCCCGCTCTGTGTTCTCAAGACAGCTGCCATGGCTGCTCGGGGCCATAGCCTTGCTCATTCAAGTCCAGTGGGCAAAGAGTCATCTGGAAACCTCAGGGGATGGAAACTTTTTTCTTTTCTTTTCTCTTTCCGAAACCTCAGCAAATGTCCCCTCCAGTTTCATTAACTTTCATGGAGTTATCCACTCATATCTGAGCCAATCCCCGAGGCCAGGAAAAATTAATATCCTAATGGGTTCAAGCCAGTGAGGATCCACTCCTAGGGCTTTGAGTGACTGGAAATGGAGGAGGGTTCCACCAGGCAACCAGGGAATACTGTGGGAGGTGTGGTGGCGTGGCTGCTGGGGAGGCAGTGAACAGATGTCTACCACAATGCTCGGTAGGTCTGCATTTCCGTGGCCTTTGAGTCTTGCAACGGTCTTCCAGGATGGCCAACATTACAGCAATCACTAGCCTGGGCGATGGCCAGAAAACTTTTCTATTTTTAAATTTGACACACAAATTATTATGCTCCATCACATTGTTTCAGCGATCGACTTTAAAGGGCCCTGGCTTACCTCCTCCTGGAATAATAAAGTAGTCGCAGGAGTTCTTTGGGCCACTCCAAAAACCACTCCAGAGCGGTTTGCCACACATAATAGAGGGTGCACTTGAAAGGCAGCATCCAATGACCAGTTCTGGCTGAAAACTTTTGTGTTTTTTGAAAGTTCAATAAGCAACAGAAGTGACCACAATGCGTTTGAAACTTTATAGCATGTGTCTTCAGGAGACAAAGTGCCTAAAACTAGATGGAAAGACTTGTAATTTTTTAAATTAAAAACTGTAGACAGGAGAGGTAACAGTCAAAGTAAAATAAGCATGAATCCTACTTTTTTCTTTCAAAAATAAAACCCGAGGTATGGGGAAAATTGTAATATGGAATTCAGAAATCTGCTTTGGCCATATGTTACACTGCATGTTCGCTGTGCGTGCTCTCCTTGGGCCAAAAGGCTCTCAATGATGGGTCAAGCTTAGGTGGGGAAGACAAAACCGATGGGACCAAAGGCGCAGGGTGGGGGTGGGGGGCACACTTTCTGTCCTCAAGTCAGGGATCAGAGGGCAAACTTAACCGCCACCAGCCTCTTTAGACACTAGTGGTCTAGGTGGTCGGTGTGCAAAGGTGGAGGGACCAGCGGTGGACATCACTACTTCTCAAGACACTCAGGCCGGGTCAACTCCCCACAAGGAGGTCAGCTTTGTGATCTGCACGAATGGAAGGCAGCCAAAATCAGTACCCAGCCTTGTCCATCCCGTCTCAGAAATGGTTTGTGCGGATCCTGGCTCTACCATGTACTCAAGGAGGGAATTGGTTATAACCACTCCCTCTCAGCTTTGGGGCCCTCGTGTGTAAAATGAGGGCAATGATACTCATGTTGCAGACTGACGTGAGAAAAAAATTAAAAAAAAAAAAAAATAGCTCATGTGACAAGTGCCTGAAAATGTCCAGGACAAAGCGAACCCTACAAAGACCATTCTCCCTCCTGCCCCGGCTCAGTCCCCTTCAGTGCTCTAACTTTATAAACATACAACTAAAGTGCTTTGGTGTGATCACAGACCTTTCGTAACTTCTCTCTGCCTTTGCTAGAATGCGTGCAGCACTCAGCTTGTACAATCATATATATTTTTCAAGGCATACCTTTTAGTGCTGCAGTAATTGGATTAGGGGGAAAAAAAACTGTGAAAAATCTTCCAGTTTTCACACGGACGTAAAAACAACACGAAATGATGGCAGGAGCATGGCTTCATCTCCTGCTGAACGTACCGTCTTGGGCAAGTTTAGTTTAATAGTAGATTTAATCACAGCTTTTACAACAGCAGCAACAACAAACATTTCTCCTATTAGATTGTAAGATCCTTGAGAGTTGAGCTCTCTTTTATTCAAACTTCTATTCTCCTGAGGAACACAGGGAGAATACAGTCTCCGTCGAAGCCTGGCCAAAATGGTAGGAGAGGCTGAAGGGAAGGATAAAATGAAATACCTTGAAGGGCTTATTGCCTTGCAAGGCTGAAAAGGCTGCTTAATTGCTAGAAAATAAAAAACAAAGAAACCACCGTTGAGAAAGCGTGGACTTGTTGCCTGAGGACTACAGAAGTCACGATTTTTTTAAATTTCTTCAACTTCAAATCACTCTTGAGAAAGGGTCACCCTGGCCTCGAGACAGAAGGTTTCCTATCGGGTCTAGCTTTGATTCCATGACCTCTGGGAAAGCTCCTTCTTCTCTCCAAACTTCAGTTTCCTCAACCACACAGGATACGAAAGAACAAGTTTTCTAAAATCCCTTACAGCTGTAAAATTAGGTGTCCAAGACTTCTGCGCGTACTTGTGGCAGTAAGTCTCCCCTGAGAGAGGCACCGCACCCCCCCCCCCCCCGCTAGACACTCCCGGGACAGACCTGGACTGTCCTTCCACAGGCTCATGGCTTCGTAAGCAATAAAACACAAGGATGCAAGTGACTGTGATTCAAGGTGGGAAGGGGGAACGGCCATCCAAGAGGCGCTCATGCGGAATGTGGGCCGTGCAGACGAGGGCCAGCTTTGTGGCGGGGCGGCATCCGTGCCTGTCTCCGGGTGGCGAATACGAAGCACGCACTACGCCAGACAGCGTGCCTCAGTACGAAAAACACCACACAACCGGGCCTGAGAGAAACAGAGCCAGGCCCTCACAGTGCCTGAGGCCGGCTGGCAGGAGGCAGACATCTGGAGCGGGAGGGAGGCCAGGCAGAGGGACCTGGACCTCAAGACGGGAGGGCAGAGCCTCCAGAAGCACACAGGAGCAAGCCCGCACTCGGCCTGTGCGCAGGCGGGCAAGGCACGGGCCAGCGGCGGGAGGAAAGGCAGACGGGTGGAGGGTGGAGCCCCTGACGTTGCCAGGCTGCAGGGTCTGGACCCGAATCCGTCCAACAGAACAACCTAACAATTCGAAGTGACCGAACGCTTAGGAAACGCGACGTGATCGCTCATCCAGTACCCGAACACACCGTTTACTGTCACTACAAGGCAAACGGCAGAAGGAAAACACCCCCACGAAAAGTAACTGGAATGAGTTTATTTGCAGAAGAACGTCTGAACATCAGGGACAGTCCGACCCACAATGATCCAACAGCAGTCGTGACACGTCCTGGGAGGGCTCTTGCACGGTCGCCGGACCACGTCCGCGTGCAGCACCAGCTGGACAGTTCTCCAAATTCACAAAGCCATCTAACCTGAGTAGTACACAATATAGCATGAGCATGATACAGTAATAAAAATACAATATCAAATACTCACTACTCTGTGAACTATAGCTACTATAGAAACCATTTAGGCCTTTTTTTAAAAAATGAAAAAAAATAGATCTATTAGAGCTTTATTTCAAGCATTTTCAGGTGGATACAACTTTAGATATTTTCACTCACAAGAGATAGCAAAAGAATGCCTTCTGAAGTATCTGTAGATAAAATACGTTACTTGTTTAAATGTTTGCAGTCTGACGCGTACTTTGCCAGGTAGGAGTTCAGAGAAGAGAATGAAACCGTGCCGTGGCCAAATCCTGGCTGCTGACCAAGACTCGTGGAGTTTTCAGATTTGTCTAAAAAAGTTTACATCAGGTGAGAGAGAAGGGAGAACGTAAAGAGGACCAACGTTATTCTTTTCCAGTGAAGCCGTCTAAGTCCAGAGAAGGGCCATTTCGGATTCCAAGTGTGCCGTCCAGAAGTGGAATTCCATCCGGGCCAGGGAGCGGCCTGCGGGCGACTGAGGGAGCTGAGAGGAAAGCGTTAACTGAACAACAGAGATGGCCACGGAGAACACAAGCTTCCAGAGGCGCCGGGCCCACACAGAGGCGAGGGGCAGCCAGGACTACAGGGACAAAAGCAAGCTGTGCTCACTGAACTGCACACATAGAGCTCCTAGGAGGGTTAACAGTTCTTGACATGGGCTCCTGGTTGTAGTTTACAATATCTGCCTTCACCACTCTCTGTCATAAAAGAAAACAGAGTCATTATCAGGACATCAGACCATTTAGAAAGAGCTCCTTAAAGTATATTTTTATTTTCTGAACTCTGGTGAACTCCTGATGACAGACATCATAAATGAAGCCGGAGCGGATATTAGAAGAATCAATCAGAGAACAAACTCATGTAGAGCTCAGACGGTGGGGAGAGAGGGATGTGGGTTTTTGTTTTTTGTTTTTTGTTTTTTAAGGATGGAATATTAATTCCCTTGCCGAGTCTTCCCCGGTTTCATGACGCTAACTTGAGGTCACCAAAAGTCTAATAAAAAATTGACAAATCAACATGCCTTATAATTTAAGGCAAAAGAATTAAAATTAATCATTCAGAATATTTTAATTCATAGGTAAGACCTCATAATTTCGAAGTAAAAAAGTCATTATTTATTAATATTTAAACAGACCATTATTTCCAGCCGTAACTTTTTTAGAATGTTTGCAGCAATTTGTGAGTTAGTAAGAAAATGTGTAAATGTTAAATAGGAGTCACATATAAAGGAGAAATGTTTTGAGCAGCCCAATTTTTAAAACTTTCCTCCCAAATCCCTAACTTACTTCCAAAGAGCTCACTATTGGGTTATGAATAATGTTTCTAACAAAATACAGGAAGAAAAATTTAGAAGATTACCTCAGATTCGTGTTTTTAAAATAATTTCAACCAAAAGACACTTTTAACTCTTCTTTCCGTCCCTCTAACCCACACTTCAAGGAATATCTTCAATGATGAATTTAGCAATTATGCCCTAAGTAATAATTTAAACAGCTCCTTTACTGTTCTCAACTCTATTACTAAGTCTGCACACACGAGCAGACAAAGAAAGGTAATTCAAGGCAAATTTTTAAAATACTCTTTTGATTACCACGCTACTTCAGGAAAAATGGGAAGGAGTGAATAATGAAATAACTGTCTCAATTCTCCACTTCACTGCACATGCAATAAACACAACTATAAAGACAAATATGTTTGAAAGTAACCGAAATGTTATTTTAATTTGTTCCAATTCCTTGTTTAATTTGTCGGTCTCCTGGCAAAGAATCAATTTTCCAAAGTTCTAAAACAGGACTCACACAATATTAATTCCCGATAATGTACAATAATCATTTGAACTTCAGAATAAAGAACAAGATAGCAACCACTAGTTCTCCCGCCCTCCTCCCCCAAGTTGCAATCATTTGCCCATTAATACCTGCACTACTGTACTGAACAGATTCTACTCTGAGCAGAGTTGGTACGTTGATTATCTTCTTCCGGGTACTTCACTATTTCTGCCCTGACAATATGCTGCCAATTCCGTACGATACAAACAAGATGGAAGGAAGGAAGGAAGGAAGGAAGGAAGGAAGGAAGGAAGGAAGGAAGGAAGGAAGAAAAAAATGGAAAGTATGTTCAATGACGATAATAGAAGGGGGCATCAAAGAAGAAAAAGAAATACACACATAACTTTCAACACGTCACAAAAGAAACAGCAGAATATATGCATATAAAAGGAAAGAAAATGAACAAAGACCCAGGAAACGTAATTCTTTGCAACTCTATTTAGTTATTGAAATAGACATGGCTACTGACCCTCCCAGACGGGCTGTGAGTTCTATTTTTGGTGTCACAGTTACACATAATATACGTGGTGCCCAGAATTTCAGAGGACAACAAGGAATTACAGGGCTTTTCTATGCTTAAGCGCAGTGAAAGTACTTAATTCCATCTCCTTCGACATTACTGAAGACCCCTCTTTGTGCCAGTCATCCTGTACTGGGAATGCGTGGGGGAGGTCACAGGCTCTGTTCACAAGGAGCTCTGGACTTAATGGGCAGAGAAACACGTACACAGCTAATTGCCATACAAGATAAGTGCTCTACTAGTGGACTTATACTACGCTGTGGGAACACAGGGGAAGGAGTAATTAATTTTCTCTGAAGGTGGGGAGAGGATGCATAAATCCGAGGAAGCCATGGGTCATGATCTTTACATTTAATAATGTCTATTCCTTGTCAAAGATTTAATTTTGAGGCTCATTCCCTCATCCCACACAACCCTTACCTTCACGCTTCCAAATTCCATATAGAAGTAAACAAGCTGCAAAGCATACTTTTCTATCATTTAAAAAAAAAACTCCTGACAAACAATATTTAAGCCCAAGAGCTGTTGTTTCAAATATCTAAGTGTTTGGTTGAATGAAAAAGCACAACTAGTTTGCTCGGTTTGGATCGCTATGACCCTGAAGATAAGAAGAGAACGTATCACAAGCAGGTATGATAAACATCCCCTCGAGTGTGGTAGACTTGAAATTATCCTCTCTTGTTTTATGATTTCAAATACCTGATTTCAGAAGAACTCTCTTCATAGTCGTATCTATTAACACATATTGAAAAGCACATTACTCTGGGCAGCTGTTTGCGACGACATTTCTAGAGACTGTGGACAAACAACTGAAAGCAAACAAAGAGGGTGCTCTGGTGTGTTAGCCTTGGATGGGCTCCGCTCCAGTTCTCTAGCAAGCAGCATTAACTTCTGGACAAGACTCGTGATTTACTAGGCATTTGGCCCGATGCTATCAACGGAAGCATTACCAACTGCCACATGAGGTATTAACGTTGAACACCATTATCTGACCTCCTCAAACCTAACCGTTTCAGGCCAAACTATGGGTTACAACAAAGAAAAGGGATTTTCATAATCAGTAAGCAACTCATTAATCCTCCGCAATGTTGTTTAAAACCTATCCTATAAACACAACCAGGTTACTGACCTGTGGTCAAGACATTTTGGTTGAAGTATTGACTAACATAAATGAATTGGATTTTCACCATTAATTTTCATCAAATTAACGGAGAACTAACAAGGCGATATCTTTCTCGGAGGCATTGGCTGTCCGACATAAAGCTTTATACGAAGTTTTTGAACTGGAAGTTAGACCAAGGCTCTGCAGATTCAAAACTTTGCTTTCTATGAGGCGAAAAACATAACTTCCATGCAGTAAACTTCATGGTAGGTGATTTCATAGTAGTCAGCTTGTTTACAAGCCACTCAGTGATGTCTTCAGAGAAAATGTTACCTACAAAACATCAACTTCTACTTGTGGAGCCACAAAGTACACTCTGCTATTATTCTCTGCTATTAATCAATGGAGTCAAAATAAAGAAGTGGCCCTAAGGGGAAAGAACACCAGCTTAACCCTTATTTGTCGAAGTGTATTTATGAGTGGATACTGAAAACGAACTTGTAGCTATGTAGAGGGCAAGCAAGAAAGCAACCCAGGAGCTGGGGCCATACGGTGTAAGGAGTAGATAGACTCGTGGGAAGACACTAAAGACAAATTTGGCCAATTCTGTAATTGTGTCCTAATCCAGACAGCAGCAACACATTTACTATGGTAAAACTCGTAGTCTGTCATGTTCAGGATGTGGAGTAAACATCCCCTGAAGGCTAAAACACCTGTCACTATCACTCATTCAAAGCCAATCACTATTCTAGATATCGAAGACATTCAGATAAATAATATATAATCTCTGGTTTTGAGATGCCTAAGAGTCTAGCATGGAACACAGGTACGTAAAATATTAAAGAACATCATGATGGATAAACGCTCAAAGTGGAACAAAATTGTAGAGTACCATTTAAAGCATGGATGTTGCGTTTTTTTAAAGCAAGTATTTTGCACACCGCAGGAATTCAAGGGAAACTACTTTTCTTTTTCTTCCGTACAATGTGCCATCAGATGCTGCCAGTAGCTTTCATTACTTTGGGTGAAAGTTACTTTACCGCTTTGGTGCTCGCAACCTCCTGGTCTATAAAACACGAGGTTTATCTACTTGGTCTCTAAAGTCCCACCTTTAGATCCGGACACCATACGAGAAAGTAACTTTAAAAGGTGAGGAGAGAACGAAAAACATGGGATATGATATGGAGATCCATGAAGCAATGTTCAGTATCCAAGAATCAGAGTAGTATGTACAAAGTGAGTAAATACGTTTCACAAGGAAGACAAGGATGTTCAGGGTAAGAAAAGAATCCCCGTGCAGTTTTTGTGAACAGGCTGAAAAAATTTATAAAGATTAACGTGTAGGTTAAGAAGAATCTATGTTCCTCATGGCTCCTTAAGGAAGATCAGTTTTCAGATACAGCTGAAGAGAGGGACCCTAGGACCAGAGGTCAAACAGTGCTTGAGTCGTACAGTCATGTGCTGACTTTAGTTAAGTCTTGAGCATGCCTACCACATACCAGGTCCTATACTAGGTAAGTTCATATATAGTATGAAAATACTCAGAGGGGACATAAGGAATACATATATTTTTAGCAAGTTTAGTATCTCAGACATGAGAGAAATTTTTGTTTTAAAGAAACTAGTGCTTACCAAGTTCGAACCAAACAGAAATACAACAGTTTATTAACTGGCAAGTGAAAAATGTCAAGGCTTAAAAATGTATTAAGAACTCGTAACACCAAGTATATATGGCAAGGCCTCCTTGCAATTCAGACTGAAAGAAGGAAGACACAGGACGATGTATTTTCTTCTTAGATGATCTGATGGATTACTGAAAAGCTAAATGCTGTACGTTTTAGAGAACAGCAATTGGAAATTCGTTCTTTCCCCTAAAGGTCTGACTACTTTGTAAACAAACAAACCAAAAACTTACGCAACATGGGAAATGAGGACATCTGTTAACAACTAGTCCTAACTTTTATAGGATGCTACAGGAGAAGAGTTGAGGGGAGGGGTGGGGCAGGGCGGAGAACAGATAAAGGATACAAATGCAGCTATTGCTTAAATCAGGGATCGTGGAAAAGGCATCCAGAGTGCACATTAAGTGTCTAAATAGCTGTCTGTCCCCGCTGATTCTGGGAGCTCCTTGAGGACAAGGACTTTAATGCATTTCTCTCTGTATCCCCAGACGCTGCTGTGGTCCCTGGCATGAAGGAGGCCATCAAACAGTGTCTGCTGTATTAATGAACTGTGTGCCCTTTCTTTCCTCCCTTTTCCCTTTTCCCTTCCTTGCAAAGCTTGCAAAACATGCTGGTAACTTGTTTTCTAGAACTTCCTGAGAGGAACAATGCAGGTTAGAACTAAAATAGCAGAATCTCTTTACATAATCACTGAATGGAACTAAGACTCTAATCTGATTATAAATACCTATGTCACAAACTCAATTACTAAAGTATCAATTCCCATGTGTCTGGTGAGTCTACCATCCAGCTCCTCCTCCATAAAATAATACAAAACACTATCAAATGTTATACTAAATTCCCCCAGGTATCCTTCAAATGGCATAAAAAAACAGAAAACAAGTGTCCATGGGCTCTCCCACCCTGCCTTGCCTCCATGCCCCACCCCCCCCTCTCTCCTTCTCTCTCACTCACCAGTTAGAATGGCCATCATCAAGAAGAAAGAGATAAATGTTGGTGAGGATGTGGAGAAGTAGGAACCCTTCTGCACTACTGGTGGGAACGTACATTGGTACAGCCACTATGAAAGACAGTATGGCAGTTCCCCCCAAAATTAAAAACAGAACCACCATATATATGAGTTAGTAATCCCACTTCGGGGTATTTAGCCAAAGAAAAACACTAATTTGAAAAGGTATATGCATCCCCATGTTCATTGCAACATTATTTACAATAGCCCAAGATACTCAAACAACCCAAGTGTCCATCAACAGATGAATGGATAAAAAAAAAATGTAGTGAAAATATATATAATGGAGTGTTATTAAGCCATGAAAAAGGAAGACATTCTGTCATTTGCAACAACATGGATATCCTTTTGAACTCATTAGGCTAAATGAGAGATGTCAGCCAGACGAGCACTGTGTGGTATCACTTATGTGTGAAATTTTAAAAAGTCAACGTGTGAAAACAGAGAATAAAATGGCAGTTGCCAGGGGATAGGAGATGGGGAGGACCAAAGAGATGTCGTTTAAGGGTACAAACTTTCAACAAGTAGTAAATAGACTCTAGAGATGAAACGCATAGTACCTTGAGGATAGACAACAATATTGTATTATAATCATGAGACTTGTTAAGACACTAGAACTTAATTATTCCAACTACTAAAAAGAAAGGATAATGATGTAATGTGACAGAGGTGCTAATTATCACTACAACTGCAACCATATTACAATATGTAAATGTATCAAATTAATGTGTCATACACCTTAAGTTTATCCAATGTTATATACCAAATAAATTTCAATTAAAAAAAAAAAAAAAAGAAAGAAAGAAAGAACGAACTCTGGGCTCACCACAGCTGGCTGGCTTGCAAGTAAGGTTCTTAGAAATCTCTTTTTAAAAAATAAACTTTCAAAAATGTTTCCACTGAGAAACATTCATTGTGCAATCAGTAATTTAATTGGCAAAGACACCAAATTCGTCAGGTTCAGGAAAGAAAAATGAGGCTTCCCTACACAAAGGATTCTGACAAACACAACAAAGGAGGGCTCTAGTAACTTGAATTCCTTCTCAAAGAAATGAATTCAAAGTAAACGCCACCAACAAACTGAAGATTGAATTAAATGTCACATAATAAACAAGATGACAGGGTGCACTAAACAAACAAGGTTTACAAGGTGTACAGGAAGTATAGAGAGCCATGTAATTTACACATCTGGATACCTCCACAGTTAAAATATGCCTAGATTGCTTCAGATTCTGTGTCCCCCTCTTGTGCTCTGTCTCTCTCAAAAATAAACAATAAAATTTTTTTTTAAAAAAAGGGGGTGCCTGGGTGGCTCAGTCAGTTAAGCAGCCAACTTCAGATCAGGTCATGATCTCACGGTTCATGGGTTCGAGCCCCACGTCGGGCTCTGTGCTGGCAGCTCGGAGCCTGGAGCCTGCTTCGGATTTTGAGTCTCCCTCTCTCGCTGCCCCTCCCCAACTTGGGTGGGCTCTCTCTCTCTCGCTCGCTCTCTCTCTCTCTCAAAAATAAATAAACATTAAATTTTTTTTTAAAAAATATGCCTAGATGTTAAATCCATCTCTAACGTCAAAATAGTAGCTATCTGGCTCTGGTGACTGAGAGGGAGCTAAGAACCTTAAAGCCTCCCTAAAATTTTGCCGTCAAAAGTATCCCAAGTTAGTCCATATCTCTGGAGTTTTTCTTGAAACTGACCACTGTTGTGAAGATGAGGCAGTACAGAGAACTTTCTCCCGGAGTGGCTGCCTGCGATGTATCAGCACACCTTCCACTCTAGGGAGGGCCCACCAGTCACCAGGGCTCTCCTTTGTCCATCCCCTTAGGAGGGAAATTGCAAAGTAATCTTGGACTTGTCTCTTTCATCCAGTCGATCCACAAGCCCTGTTGATTCTGCTCTCTTACATCCATTATTTCCCTTCCTCTCTGAGTCTGGTCCTTATCACATGAAGGCAGTATAGTCTCCTTGCTTCAATCTCTTTCCCTACCAACCACACACACTCTCACACACACACACACTCACACACACGTGTGTGCACACAGCCATTCGATTACTCCTACCTAAAAACTGCTTTCATTTTATGTCCCAGCTTTAAAAAATGATTTCCTACTATCTACATGTTACATAAAATGTATCCACTTGGCATTCATAAATCTCCATAATCGTTTTTCAAATCCCTTTCACTCTACAATGCAATGGTCATTTATTTTAACCAAACTGCCCTTCTGCTTCTAAAATATAACTTAAGCTTTTCAGCTTGTCCATACGAGCTTTTCTTTCCGTCATTTTCTTCCTCCTACTTCAACCTGCCCAGCAAATCTTCCAATAGAGCAGCGTCATTCTCAAATGACCCTGAGTTCAAATCCTGCCTCCACCACTGCGTAATCATAGGTCAGTGAAATCAAGTTACTCAATCTCAACAGTTTCCATACCCTGCCCATAAAATGATGAAATACTGCCTGCCCCAGGGAGTTAAGAAGATGGTTGAATGAGGTAACACAATGCCTAGTACATGATCATAATTTTCTTCACTTAAGGCAGAAACTAAATTCCTTTAAATCTTCTTTAGACCCACCACTATACCACATCTATATGATCAATATGATAATCACTCATGGACTCTCTAATTAACCAGAGACAAACATCATTTAGAAAGAGAAGCTAGGGGCACCTGGGTGGCTCAGTCAGTAAAGCATCTGACTCTTGATCTCGGCTCAGGTTATGATCTTATGGTCCGTGAGATCAAGCCCTACATCAGGCTCCTCGCTGACAGGGCAGAACCTGTTTGGGATTCTCTCTCTCCCTCCCTCTCTGCCCCTCCCCCACTTGTGCATGTATGCACACGTGTTCGCTTGTGTGCTCTCTCTCTCAAAATAAATAAATAAACTTAAAAAACAGAACAAAAAAAAAGGAGCTAAAAAGGAGAGGAAATCATTCGAGCTCTGGAGTCTGCCAAGTTCTGTTCAATCAAGCAAGTCATGGTCATTGCTCTTTCTTGTAGCCATCCTCCTGGGCCAAAGCCAAGCACAGTTGACCTTGGGTTTGAAATGCACCAGTCCACTTATACTGGATTTTTTTTTTTTTTTTATAAATACAGTAATATAAATGTATTTCCTCTTATGATTTTCTTAACAAACATTTTCTTTTCTCTAGCTTTCTTTATTGAAGAATATAGTATATAATACATATAACATACGAAAATCAACTGGTTATGTTATCAGTAAGGCTTCCAATCAACACTAGGCTATTAGTAGTTAAGTTTTGGGAACACCAAAAGTTACACGTGGATTTTCGACTCTCCAGAGGGTGATGTCAGTGCCCCTAGCTCCCGTGTTGTTCAAGAGTCAACTGTAGCTATTTTTATATGTCTGAGAGCAATTTACATGGCATAAAATATCTTAACACTGTGCCTTACCATAATAAGTCTTAAAAGCTAAGAAATAAAAGATTTCCACAGTTTCAATATTATAATCAAGTCCTAGAAACAGCCACATCAGCGTAACAATTTTCAATTGATATTTGCTGTTTTAAAACACACACACACACACACACACACACACGCACACACACAGAGTCACCATAAAAATAAGAAACAGAACACTGAAAGAATTAAAGAAAAATATAAAAAGGGAAAAGGACAATTATACCCTTTTAGCTGTATGGGTTGGGGACAGAGCGGAGGGGATTGAGGAAAAATGTAATTTATTTGTTGCCTTCTCAGCAAACCAAAAGCTTAATGTTATACGATAGGCTCTTTCTCTGATTTCTCATTCTATCAAACATGTGAATTGCATAATATTATGGTGGTATTTTAAATGCTTGATTGTTGGTATTCGCATTTGTTTCTTAGTCTAAGAATTTCTAGAAATAGTGAAAGAATTCAGAAATTCTCAATAATTAATACCATCATTAAACTGTGTATTAAATTAATGATAAAATAACATCAAGAATTAATATCTTTACGGGGGGGATGTTTTAGAGAAGAATGGAGAACAGAGACATAAAGAAAACATAATGTTTTACCAAAGCAAACATGGAGTAAATGCTGAGACTGAACTTTGATAAATCTCTGGCATTTTATATGAAACACAAAAAATATTATAGTGCAGTAATCCTGGAAGAACTTAAATAAGGAAGTATAAAACAACATGATCAACATCTTAACCCATTATTTAATCACTGATGAAATTTGTATTATATTAATCTCAACTTTAGGACAAAATGGAGTTTGAAGGGCATCATAATTTGGCAAAATTATTCACATCTTCCACCTTCCACAATAAACACTGATTCACAATTTATTCCTAAGGCTGTTAGGGATATGTACATAGAATGCATAATTGTGAAGGGAGTCAGTGATGAAAATTAATGCCTTTTAGGAAATAAATTGTTTTTTAAAAATATAAAGTTCAAATATAATCACCTGCGACTGTTCTATTTCTGCTTTGTTTAACTTGATTCCAAGGATTTCAGCAGCAACTTTCTGAAAACACAGGAAGACCTACATAACAAAAATAGGTTTAAATGATTTAAAACAGACATGCTTAAGTTCCTTCAAATAAATTGAATTTTCTAAAAAATGATAAACAGCAAGAATTGCAAAAATATGATGTACCAGGTTATTCCAAAAATAGCTTTGTCAAATACACTAACATTTTAAGAGTAATAATTTTTTTTAATATTGAATCATAATTTGAAAATCATACAATTCACTAAATTGATCTAAACATAAAGTGGTGCCTGGGTGGCTCAGTCAGTTAAGCATCCGACTTCAGCTCAGGTCATAATCTCGCGGTTCGTGAGTTCAAGCCCCGTGTTGGGCTCTGTGCTGATGACTCAAAGCCTGGAGCCTGTTTCAGATTCTGTGTTTTCCTCTCTCTCTGACCCTCCCCCGTTCATGCTCTGTCTCTCTGTCTCAAAAATAAATAAACGTTAAAAAAAAAAAAGATTTTAAACATAAAGACATTTATCCCTAAAAATTTTAATATTTAAGATTTTAACATGAAACAATTAATTATAGATACCACATTAAAAACAAAACAAACAAACAAAAACTACTAGTATAACAAACTCCTAGAAGTCCTGGAGAAGATGAAAATAAATTAGCCTATACTTCAGTACCCAGGTTTTTCACTGCCAATTCTGTATCCGTTTTTGGTCTAGGTTTAGCCTATCTCAAAAGGTCTTACTTTCCAACCCTTTAATAATCTTTGTGGCTCTCATGGATTTCAATAAATCCTCCGTATATCTTGAGCAAAACAACTTAGTAATGTCTACTGTATTTTATCAGTGCAGAGTAAAAGAACAGTAAACTGTTATCACTAAACAGAAATCAACAATACTTTTCTATAAATAGCCTTTCATACATATGTGACTTATAATGGGCCCACTATGATTCCTAGGGCTCCAATCGCACACTGACTATGATGTATAACTTGTCTTGCTTCATAAGTGTCTTATCATATTCTTACTCCTACTTATCTCATGATTGCTTACTGAATACTTATTGCAACAAATTTAATTTTGATTTCTAATAAAAAAAAAAGATATACATATACCCAACAGGCATATGTTGTTTACATCCTAAAAAGCATTATGCATGATAGTCTGATGGTCAACAGTCAAGGAAAACAAGGAAGCTGGTGTGTTGGAATGGAGACAAAGAGAGGGTTTGTGGAAGAAAATGAGCAAAGAGATGAAGGCAATACAAATCACAAGATCTGGCAGGCTATGGAGGACTTTGGCTTTTACTCTGAGTTAAATGGAAGCCATGGGAAGATGGCCTGATGTGACTTCTATTTTAATGCGGTCAATCTGATGGTTGTATTGAGTATTCTCACTGTAGAAGATCAAGGGTACAAAAAGAGAAGCCAGCAAGGACACTGATGTAAGAGATGATGGCAGCTTGAAACGAAGTGGCAGCAAGGAGAGGGTAAAAAATAGTCACCAAATCCTGCACATATCACGAAAGTAGAGCCAACAGGACTTGGCAATAGACAGATGTGGGGTGTGGGATGTAAAAGAAAGACAGGAGTTGAGACTGATTCTAAAATTTTCTCGGCCTTAGCAACAGTAGAAGATCTGCCGTTTATTGAACTGGGGAAGACAATGAGGGATTTTAGGAGGGACTATCAAGAGTTCAGTTCTGAACCTGAATTAAGTTAGGGCTGCTTATTAGACATCTAAGTGGAGGTGCTGAGCAGACAATTGGATATATGAGTCTTGAGTTTAGGGAAGAGGTCTGGTCAAAGCCCTGAGCCTAAATGAGATGACCAAGGGAGTAAGTTTAGAAAAAGATACCCAAGGACTGAGCCCTAGGGCACTCCAATATTCAGAAGTTGGAGAGAAAAGGAATCAGCAAAATGAAATGAAAGAGAGTAGCTAGCAAGGGAAGAGGAGAACCAGGAAGGGCAGTATCCTGGAAGGTAATGAGGAAAGTATTTCAAAGAAGAGAGAGTGATCAGCTATTTTACGTGCCACAACTAAGTCCAGTAAGATGAGGACTAAGAACTGACCACCGCATTAAGCAAAAAGGAGGTCACTGGTGACTTTAATAACAGTAGTGTGCATCAAATACTGGGGGCAAAAGTCCAACCGCAACTGTTCAAGAGAAACTGCAAAGAAAGAACTGGGAGCTACTCTTTCAAAACATCCCACTGAAACCAGGGGAAAGAAAGAAAGCTAGAGCTCGAGAAGGATGTGGGCTCCACAGTTCCTTGTCTTTAAGATAAGAGAAGTCATAATATTTGATATGCAGATAGAATAATCCAATAGACAGAAAACAAGCAATGATGTAGGAAGAAGAGAGAACTGCTGAGCCATGTTCTTCACTAGGCAAGGAGAAATGGGATTAACACACACTGAGCCTGGGAGCACAGAAGGTCTCCCACAGTAATCGTAGAGAAGACAGGAAATATGGGAACAGAGGCAGCAAACACGGCAAGTAGGGGTAAATGTGGCAAGAGTATGCAGCTGTCTTCTGTTGGCTTCAAATTCCTTATAAACTAGGAAAAAAGGCCATCAGCAGAGAGAATGGACGAGGAAATGCTGAAGATCTGAGGAGAGAAGAGAAGTGATAAAAAGTCAACAGCTCATCCTCGGTGAGCAGCAGAGACATGGCCTAGGGACACGTGGCATAATTACCGGGCAGCATTAAGGGCCTACCTCAGGTTGAGGAGTATGAATTTTGAGTGAAACAGCTAGCATGCCTCTGTTCAAATACTTGGGTACGGCCACAAAACAGTGGGGGCTGGCTTTAAACCAGAGTGAAGACTTAGCCAAGTGAGTCTGATACTCTCAAAGTGGGGAAATGGAATTAAGGGCATATGCACAACATAATTTTGATTGCACCTGAGATTTAAGTTAGGAAAAGAGGAAAGTGAGAACATGACAGGAGGTGAGGAACATTAAAAATATGTTCAGATCAGGGTCTATAGGTCCTGCCCAGACTGCAGATTGACTGGATTAGGGCAGTCACGGGTATGAGCTGGAAAGATGGGAGGGTGGTCAGCGATTAGGACGTCTGACACTGAGACAGAGATAACAAAAGAGCTGCAGTGATTTGTAATGACAGAGCATGGGAGCCAGTGGCTGAGGTGGAGTGGAGGACAAAGAACATGAAATCACCGAGGATTATGACCAAGGTAGTATTAGAGAAAAGTACAGTAAATTAGGAGTGCAACTCCTCAGGCGACGAGGGGAATAACCTCTAGATGGAGAGGACTACAAGTGTCAAAGTGATTCCATAAGAACAAATGACTTCAAAGTTGCATTTAAAAAGAAAATAACGAGGATTTTTAGTGGTGGCTCAACGTAAGTACACAAAAAGTACTGAGTGGTTAAACACAAACTAAAATACTGGAAGTTAAAATAATTCTAAAATGACAAAAGACTCCAAGGAAGATAAATGAGAGTAGAAGCCCAGCCCATGGATAGACTTACCAAGGAGTGCTGATTTTTGTATATTTTTAAGTGGCATGTGTATGTGCTGATGTTTGCATTATCTTGGGGAAAAGGTTTTTCGGATAATAATCAGAAAATAAATAGATAATGAAATCTTTAAAAGTTTAACCTTGATCAATCAAAGAAATTAAAATAGGAAAATACTTTTTTTTTTTTTTTTGCCTACCAAATTGACAAAGATTTAAAAGTAAATACATAAATCCTGGATGCTAAAAAATAGTGCCATGATATGGCACTCATACAAATGTTGGTGGTAGTATGGATTATTAAATCTATTTAGTAATATTAAGTGACATGGCAAAACTTTCTGCATATAAATTTTTAAATAAAAGTAAAATGCAAAATTATTTCTACATTATGATCTTAATTTTTTAAATAAACATTTAGTGCAGTTCAAAACGCTGGAGTGTCACTGCTTGGGTTTACAAATCCTATCCCCACCACTCATTAGCTGTGCACCCTGGACCCCATTACATCATCTCTCCAGGACTCATCCTTAGCACAGAGCTAGCGAGAGAATGAGAGAACCACAGTGCAGTCACGAAGCAAGCATTCAGTGAGTTCAATTCACTAGCAGCAACAGCAGTAATGTTGAGTATTTGTGCGCATCAGAAAAAGAAAACTATAAGGAATCATATGAGGTTGTGAGTGGTCACCTCTGGATGCTGACATAATGTATGATTTATACGTTCTTTTTCTTTTCTTATGTTCTTTTTAACTCTCATATTTTTAAATTCCCTAAAATATCCATAAAATTACGTTAAATGAATTGCAAATGTAATACAGACCAATTAAACATTATATCTATTTTATATCTTCAACAGGAATCAATTTGTTCCAAAAGTTATGTCTGGGAAGTATACTTCCTATGAATATTAGTAATAAACAAAAGATCACTTATAATATGCAGTATTCATTATTTTACTTACAGAGTCTCCTGTCTTTGCTGAGACAAAGTGGCTACTAAAACCATTTTCCTGGCAAAACCGTAAATGTTTATCAGGTTTTACTGTTCGCATATGCTCCAAATCAACTAGAAAAGTGAACAAAAACAAACAGAACAAAACTCAGTATCAGAGTCAATCAATACATTGTTAACAAGTTTAACTGTGACTTACTTTCCAATATTATATCCCAGCTTAGACACTATCTGTGTAACCTTGAGCAATTTCTTTAACCTCTTTATGCTTGAGTCTATAAATCTAAAAACGGAGAATAACAAATAGACCTCCCTCATATAGAGTTATTTGAGAATGACTCCATGAACATTGCACAATGACCAGTACATGAAAAGTGCTCGAAAAATGGAAAGTACTCATTCCTATTATCTACAGCCTCAGGCACAGTGATGAGACACGAAAAAGATCTCATCTTGGCATCACATGTTTAAACACAATGATTACAGTGGACTGTTGAACATCATGGGTTTGAACTTACACGTGGACTTCTACTGTATAGTACTCTAAATGTATTTTCTCTTCCTTATGACTTGCTTGATAGCATTCTTTTCTCTACCTTACTTTACTGAAAGAATATATAATACATATAGCAAATAAAAAATGTGTTCATTGACAGTTTATGTTATCAGTAAGCCTTCCGGTCAAGAGCAGGCTGTTAGTGGTTATGTTTTGGGGAAGCCAAAAGTTATACATAGATTTTTGACTATGCGAGGGATGGGCACACCTAACCCCCATGTTGTTCAAAGGTCACTGTAATTGAAAGCAAGATGCACTTCCCCAACCATATTTAGTTTGAAACAACTTAATTACCTTAATAATTACAATAGTTCTATAATCCCTAGAAACTTTAATGTTAACACAAATACAAATTAATTTTGTGCCAAAAGATAACAATATTTTGTTGCATGTTTACTTTATTTATAGCCACAGTTTGATTTCACAAAGATACAGCTCAGTTGCTTTCCAAATCTAAAGTGTACATTTTGAAAGTAATGGGCAAGCGAATATTTCCTTGAAAGTTGTAGGTACTTTAAAGCAAAGCACGGTACCAAAGCCAATACTGGCTTTATCCAGCACAGTCTATTTTTTCAAATGTGATCCTTTATTGAACAGTTTCTCCTTTTACAACACTACAGACCCTATAAGGGTGTTGACTCAATGCCGTCAAATTATAAGGCAAATATATTCACAGGATTTAAGGACAACTAGGCTCTTTGAGTCAATATAGGAAAAAAAAACTTAAACTGATTTCCTGAGGAAGGGACCCAACTGACTTGTAAAAACTTGTAAATTTGCAAATCTACTAAGCCTACATAATAGTGGCAATTGATTATCAACTAAAAAATGCTCTCATACTACATAAAAGGCTTTATTTAATATTATATCGAAGGTCTTTAGTTTGTAGGCTCAACAGATCTTTCTCTAGGAGATTTCTGATCTAGTGGGGGATTTCTGAGTCCCATTTACACTGCTTAGCTTGGATAATGTGGAGCTTTTTTCCTTTCTGGCCACAAGTGCTGTTCCTTAAACATCACTGAGACCTTATTTACAAGAACAAGCCAAAAAATGTCCAGATACCACAGGCATCAATTTGTAGAAGACTAAAATACTGAGCTATTAGCACTGACATTTATACATCTAGTTTATCATAATATTGAGGCTAAAATGCTTTCCTAATGCAACATGAGTAAGAACAAATCATGTCACTAAGAAAATTACCCAATGAAATCACTGTCCAATTAAAAAGAAACAAACATGAAGTTTGTCACTTAATGTGTGTGTGCATTTGTCTTTTCAAATGGAATAGTCTATCAGTGTTCTGTTTTTTCTTTCTCTTTCTTCCTCCCTACCACCTGCCCCCCAACTCCCTAACTACCACTTACATTTATCTATAGCATTGGGGAATTAACCACCCAAGTACAGGTTTTTTTCCTAATAAAGATACTAAAGAAACTAGTACTATCACTGGTCAACTGAAAACAGCAGCAACATTTATCCAACAAACATTTATTGAGCACCTATTATATACCAAGCACTGTGGGAGGCAGTGAGAACCCAAAGATAAAAAACCTATAAGCCATGGGGCGCCTGGGTGACTCAGTCAGTTAACTGTCTAACTTCGGCTCAGATCATGATCTCACGGCTCACAAGTTCGAGTCCCACATCGGGCTCTGTGCTGACAGCTCAGAGCCTGGAGCCTGCTTCGGATGCGTGTCTCCCTCTCTCTCTGCCCCTTCCCCACTCACTCACTCACTCACTCACTCTCTCTCTCTCTCTCTCTCTCTCAAAAATAAACATTAAAAATAAAAAAGAAAGAAAAGACAAAAAGAAAAATATACAATCCAGGTCCTAAAAAAGCCACCACCCTACTTTAAGAACATAAAAGACCATCAGAAACGTTATTTTAAATAACTGAGAGTCTGACAAAGGAGACAGCAGATCAAGAAAAGGCCCTCACAGAACTTCACCACAAAGTTTCCCTCTGTTCTGTTAGAATTTAGTGGGCAACCCTGAAGAGGACACAGTTACTAGAATACTTAATTCTAAATAACCCAGAAATGTACACCCTGAAGATAAAGTTATGGTGAGACAATGCTAAAATCTTTCCTTTCTTCACTTTTAAGAGCATCCTTAAGATTATTATCCAGTAGTCATCTATCATACATGCGATAATACTCTCACTGCTACCGTTTAATTTCTTTTATGTCCTTCAGTGAGCTACATCATCTTTCCAGTTCTCATATTTTATTTTTGAAAATGGAATAAAAATTTCCTAATAACAGTAATACATACTCATTTCCCAAACATTCTGGCGTATATCCTTCCAATATCTAAGCAACTGAAGGACAAAGGCATTAACATCATACATACTTGCAATTCCTTTCACCTCAATCACACTACAACTCTGCTTAAACATGGACTTAACAATCCTTTTTTTTTTTTTTTAATTTTTTAAATGTTTACTTTTGAAGGAGAGAAAGACAGAGTGTGAGCAGAGGAGGGGCAGAGAGAGAGGGAGACACAGAATCCGAAGCAGGCTCCAGACTCCAAGCTGTGAGCACAGAGCCCGACACAGGGCTTGAACCCACAAACCGTGAGATCAGGACCTGAGCCGAAGTTGGATGCTCAACCAAATGAGCCACCCAGGCTCCCCTGGGCTTAACAATTTCTAAGGACAGCCACTTTATTGATCATTCATTCATTTGGTTATATAGGAGTGCTTATTATGGCCAGGCACTGTCCTGGGTGCTGGGGACCCAAGGAGCTTACATTATAGTAAAGGCAAGAGACTGACAAATAAAATAACATAGTATGGCAACTGCTAATAGATCTTAGGGAGAAAAATAAAGGGCACAGGAGGGGAAGTACTATTTTAAACAGGTAAGCCAAAGACCTTCAGAAGGCTAAGGGGCAAGGAAATCTGGGAAAAGCCTTCCAAGCAGAAGAAACTGTAAGGGCAACGTCATTAAAGGAAGATTATGCATAGCAGTTAAAGAAAAGCCAGGAGGCCAGAGTGGCTGAAATGAGTTAACAAGAAAGGGAAACAGTAGGGAATGAGGTTTAAAAAGCTAGGAACCAGATCACAAAGGGTGTGCAGGTCACATTTTATAAGGTTAATATGGGCTGCTGCAGAGAATAAACTACAGAGTCACATGTAAAGCAGAGAAGCCACTGAGGAAGCTACTGTAAAAATCTAAGAAAACAAACAAACAAACAAAACCATCAGGAAAGAAAGCAGAGCCAAGAGAGACTGGGTTGCAGAGATTGTACGTATTTTTCAAGTCCCTGGATCACACCACACCTGAACACAGCATAGTTATTGGGTTTTTCAGTTATGTAAGGCAATAAAATTCCCTCTAATCTTGTCCAAATATATATATATATATATATATATATATATATATATATATATATATATATATATATGAAAGAGAAGATGGTACTTTGGACGATACTCTAGTTGGTAGCAGTAGAGATGATAAAAAGTAGGGCAGATTCTCAATATATTTTTGGAATAAAAAGTAAATACAAAATACTAATGGATTTGATGTGGGATGTGAGAGATTCTGAGAAATCACTTGCAGATAGTAACCTGGATTTAAAATGAGACACAGTATATTACAGGTCTTATTCCAGCCACATTCAGCTACATGGGTGGGGGTGCATTCAAGCAGAGAAATTACTTACTAATTAAACAGAGAAACTGTACCACGTACAATCACTGCAAAGAAGGCCAGGTAAATTGAGGACAGTAAACGTAAGAAGTGATTATTTTGATGAAGCATAAAATCCAAGTTGGGTAAAGAGAGGTTCAGGAAATTGAAAACTGTTAAGATGTAATTGATAACTGATGTTAAGGTTTTGTGTGGGTCGAAAATTTACTGGAGTTGAGTTACTAAAGAAGCTGAGTTGGAAAGACAGGAGATAATGGACAGATTGGGATATACGAAATTAATATCAATACTATGGGAAAAGCTCAGAAACTGTTAATGACTAGGTCTTCAGAATAACTCTGTTGGTGTCAATCGGGGGCAAGATGACTGGAGGTAAAGGATTCATGGAACATGAGAGACCAAGGACAGTCCATATGGATACTGAAACTACCAAGAATGGTGACAGTAACAGCAACGGTGTGACTGTAATCCATCCAGGAGAAATTTCTCTGAGAAATTCAAGGAATGATTCAGGCAGGGGTTGGCTGATAAGGCCAACAAATACAAGTACCAAGAGGTATAATCACATGGCTTGATATTCAAATCTAAGGGTTTTAGGGAAGACAAAGGAGAATGGTCTGAAAAGAGGCATATGAACAAGGCCACCTATCCCACCTCCAGTCCTTACTGATAAGGTAGATAATGGGTCTTTAGGTATTGGGTTCTGAATCATTAGTGAACTGAGCTAACAACTCAAGACCCAATCTTGAATCTAAAGTTGTCACTTCATCCTTCATTTGGCCCTAATTCCAATGGAATACTAACTCCATAAGTTGATGTGATAGTTCAAAATTTATCCACGTGGGTAACTTTCAGGATAAAGTGGCCTGTATATGAGGATACAGAGACCGATTTTATGAGTAACAAGAAGTAAATGATGTCTAATAAACAATTATTCTAATAAGTCACATCACATCAAATATCATCATAAAGAGTTATTACAAAAAATTATTCATACACCAGTAGATGATCTTTGTTACTATTTTATTGATCTGGAGTGATATATTACATATAAGAACTACTCTCATACAAGAAATAACTTTTCTGAAATTCTCAATTGTTTGCACTAAGGCAAATATAGGGGAGAAAAAAAAAACTATGGTTCTTCAAAAATTCACTGATTTACCTCAAGAAGTAAGACATGGTAAGTAAAGAATGCAGTCTCCAAAGCCAGACTGCCTAGGTTTGATTTCCTATTCTATTACCACTTGTGGAATTTTGAACAAATCAATCCCTTTATCTCAGTTTTCTCACCTATAAGAGGAGGCAATAACAATACCTACCTCATAATGTTACTGTGATAGATAAAATAAGGAAATACGTATAAAGCACATGCAGCACTGATTGGTACATGGTAAGGCGCATACTATGTGACTGGCACATACTCAGTAAGTATTAGTGTATTATGGTCTGTCTATCCATTCATTTATTCGTGAATTATTTACTCAGCACCTTGTAAGTGCTATAACTGCTAGGAAGGCTAAGAGAAACACATGTAGACAGATATTATACAATGGAATTCTGAGACCAAGAGAACAATAGTGGTCTGTATAAGACAAGGTACAGCAAGAGAAAAGAGAAATGAAATTTCTAGAATTGCTCAGAGGGCTAGGAAAGATGTCACAGAGAAGATGATGCTTCAGTTGCCTCCTAACCTATGAGGGGAAAAAACAATCACACAACCCTGGGGATAGAGAGGATGAACATTCCTTAACAACATCAGCAAAAAAAAAAAAAAAAAAAAAAAAAAAAAAAATGTGCATGAGCATCTGGAAGAACCTGGCTTCCAAAAACTGGTGAAATCAGCAGGGCTGGGACATGAGGGTCCTGTATGGGGTGCTAAGGAGTTCATACACATATAGGTTCCATCTACACAGCCACATTTTCACCCATCTTACCTTATGTATTCCAGTCCACCTGAGCAAAACTATAGGCACAAAAAGGAAATCCCTCTGGGTGACATATATTAGCAAACCCTCATCTTTCCCCTGTTGGGTTCAAAGCACTTCCATTCACTATACAGTGACGACTCCTTGCTTCCAAATTCAGAGACCATTCAAAAGAAAATTACAAATGATAAAAAAGGGTGCACTCCTACAGATTTGATGAATATGGCATTTTTTTTCTGTTTAGCCAGCTTGTATATGGAAATAGTTACCATTATCTGTAACTTTCAAAATAGAAGATGGCAAGTGTTACACATGTGCAGCTGATGATTCTTCCTCCCCAAAGTTGTAACAATCCTACATTAATCAACCTACAGATGACTCACTAGGGGAGGAGGAGCAGATGGGGAGTGACAGGAGCCAAAAGAGTAATGATGACAGTTTCATACGATGGCTATAGGAGACCTCTTTCATCTGAGACATAAAGGATGAGAACAAGCCAATCAGGCTAAGAGGAGGCTGGAGGAGAGAAATGTTGCAGTCACTGGAACTAGGACAAAACCAAAAAGGGGAAAATGACTGTGTACAACTGAGGAAAACCAAGAAACATAATGATCAAGAGTGGGGACATGTGGCATGTGTAACAGGAGGATAGGAGCCAAATTCAGCAACATGAAGCCCTTGCAGGGTCATAGCCCATGACACGATGTGATCTTGTGTTTTGAAAAAACTACTTGGATAGAAAAGATGAGGAGAAAGGATGGGAGGGCAAAAACAGAGAGAAACCATTCTACGAGACTCCAGAAACAATCTAAACTCCGTTTCAAAATCTGCAAAACACTCGGACCTGGTAACACTCCTGGCAAATAGGTAAAGCACTCATCTAACTCACACATAAAAGAACCAAGGCTCACGGTGACTTAACCACAGACCCAATGCTAGTTGTCAGTAGCACCAGAATTAGAACCAAGCCATTCAATGTCTTGCAAAGAAGAATGAACATCAGCCTTGGGGATGATGTTTCCTTATTTTATCTAACATCAACCTAACAGAGATTTAGTTAAAAGAATATAGATATACAAACTTTAAATTCTCATCATTATAAAAAAGTAAACTATTAAATACCTGGTTACTACTTATTAGTACTTTAAAACTATTCATTACTAACAGTAAATCATAAAATTGAGCCCATCAACATTATAAACTAAGATACTCTTTGCCTTAGCACTTGATTATATAAAGTCTTTTACAAAGTACTTGCAGCTGTACAAATTGTGAAATTACATAATGTTTAAAAATGATCCATCATGATTAGCCCAAATATGACAAGTAAAATACCTTTAATAATGTACTAAATTTTATTTACATGTGCTTAAAATATGTATATATTTTGACTTCTAAAACACACACACTAATATTAATTAGCCAAGTATATGAGAACTTCTCTTTGTAAGTCCTATTTGTTTACTGGCATTCAGGCATCCTTATTCAGGACCTCCACTACACCTACCAATAGGATTACTGATACAATGAACAGAGCAGTCTTCAAAGTTACAGTACCAAATGTAATAAATAGCTTAAAAACTAGGTATATTAAAAAAAACATATCAAATGTATAATAATCAGAGCTACTGATAAGAGACTAAGTGATGAAAAATTTTAAGATTTTTAAAATCTAAAAAACGTAATAGTATTTTTTTTATTTTGGTCTGAAACTTTACAATATTCCTATTTTCCTAATATTCATTTTTGAACATGATATAAAAACATATTCTATAATGAATATGACTTTTTCATCCAAGCCAGAATGTATTACTACAGGTTTTTACACAAAGGGAAAGCGCTCTACGATGCTAATTATTATTGTCTAGATAGATGCTAAATATTAATGTCTATTCCCTATCAGTGGAAAGAAAGCATTAAAAGGATAAACTGGTTTTGCCCCTCAGTTCATATATGATGGCAGAAACAGAATATTCTCCGTGAAATGACTGTAAAATATGTTGCTGTCTAACTTAAAGAAGTAAAAGCAAAATAGAAACACAGCACTTGTACAGATTTTCACAGTAATTTTTAGGGTATCAAGGAAACATCTAGAGTGTTGATCTGGTTATACTCAATTCAAACAAACTACTTGTCACATTAACTACCTCCAGGAAGTTACTCCAAACACAAAATAAACTGTTTATGCCCCTACTCAGATAGATAACATGACAGATTGTTATTAGTTGAAGACAGATGAAATACATTAATTTGATTGTGAGCATGTGTTTAATTTTACCCTGCCATGTACACTCTCTAATGCTGTCTTTCTCTGATGACACAGTAAATCATACTGTATTAGAAGAATTGCTAATGCCACAAAATAAAAAATTACCAGAACTTGACTTTGTAGATTCTTAAACCAACCAACCTTCTTAAAAACACATAACTGCCTGGAAATCACTGTGTTCCACAGATAAAGAAAAAAGGTGTCATCAAAGAAACTACTTTAGTTTCTAGTATAAATTTAAAGACCTCAACGCAGTTTACCATTTTTCCTGTACACTAGATGCTTTATATGTGTGTATATATGTGTGTGTGTGTGTATACTAGTTTTTATATTTATTTATCAAATGTCTCTTCCTTTCTTTTCCATTTTCTACTGTGTTTTAAGTGTTTAACCTTATCAATGTGTATAAGCACTTTCTTTGATAAGGACATTTGCCAAATTTGTTCCAAACATTCCCCTCAGGTTAGGATTTTCCTTTCAATTGTTTCATGATGCTTTAGAAACACAGAAATTCGGATTTCATGAAATCAAACACACTGAGATGGCAAACTCATTACTTAAGACCTGCTAATTTGGTTCTTTTGTTATGTGCAGCTAAAAACAAAAGCAGATGAATGAGCACAGGAAAGCACAGAACACAAGAGCCACTGACAAAGTAGGTGTTGAATAAAGACAAAAACATTTTTAAGCTCTTAAAAGAAATACAAAGTATCAACTGTGTCTAAAATAATACGCAGTGGACCCTCTAAGGACTGAGTTTGAGCTGCATGCATCCACTTGCATGTTGGCCTTTCTTTTTTCTTTTTTGAGTTCCAGTCCCACTTCCTTTTTATTTAAATAACCAAAGCCACTGCCTTGGCACAGCAGAGGGAGGCTGGGCTGGAGTAAGAGGTGGCAGTAAGTAGTATGACCTATGGGGGGCGGGGGGGGGGGGGGGGGGGGAATGGGGGAGGGGTGGTGGAAGGGAAGCACTGCCTGAGTCACACTGCGCTCCCCACACGGGTGCCCCACACCCCTCCGTCAGGTTCGGCAGTCCCGGCTGTGGTATTAGGGGCACCAGAGAGGAGACATCAGGTAATGATGTCTCACCAAGTCCCAGAGACCTTGGGGATGGGGGCTAAGTCAGCTCTGGCCAGTGGCAGAGCCAGGGCATCCCAGTCAGGGGTCACGGGGCCAGGGCTGCAGTGGCAGCTAAGGTTTGTCCCGCAATGTTGAAGACACCAGAAGCTAAGCCTTGCCAGGCGTCTGAGCGCTGGCACCTGTTCGGCAGTACAAGGAGCGGACCTGCCTGCACATCACACTTCCCAGGACAGTGATGCCGGTGAAGAACATCAGATGACAAAACCACAAACAACAGCAAGGAAAAGATTAGGACGAAGGATAATAGATGCCTCCAGAGCTAGAAAGAGGATTGATAAAGACACTTCGTGGGCCTCTGGGGTGCTTGGCAATACAGTGCTCTGTCTCCCAACCCGGGAATGGCTCTTCTCTCATCTGTACGTAGATTTTACATATTCTTATGTACGTAGATCTCACTATATAAAACTTCCTATTAAAATGATAATCATGACAGTCTTTTCCTCAAACCTATTTTTTCATACGATCATAAAGAAGGTTCATTGCTGCAAAAACACTGACAGTTTTCATAGTTTTTCCCAAGGACCTTTATCAATCCTTTATCAAAGCCTATTCTTTTGACCTCCTACTATATGCGCCATGAGTCCTGTGAATTTTCTCTTCAATTATTTACCACCTGACTCTGCCAGAGCCTCATTTGTTACCTACTTTGCTTCTAATAATCCTGCAACACGTTCACAGATTCTCTATATTGTTACAGAATTTGCCTAATCCCTTTGCATTGCATTTGTATTGTAGTCACATACGTATCACAAAGCAACGTATAAGAATTCTGAAGTGATAATGAACATGAACTCCGTGGAGTCACGAGACCAACACCAACAGCAGCCAGAATCAACAGGACAGGAGGGAGTATGTGAGAACTCATATTATTTCCTCAACTTATTTAGCTTCATTAGATCACCTAAATTCTTTCTGGCGATAGATAATGGATAACTACTTCTCCTCTAACTTCATGCTAAAATGAAATAATAGGTCGAAATGAGAACACGGCACCACAGAGTAAGTAAATCTTTCTACATCTGTGGCTGTCTACAACTTACTGTTGCTTTCTAGAACATGTGTGCATAAATCATGAAGATTAGCATTAGCCCACATGCCAAAAGCCTAAGGGAACTGGGAAATTAATTCACGTTTTAAACATTCTCCATAGGAATTCTCACTAGGGAATCGCATACCTGCACAGAACTATATAGGTTTGTTTGCAAAATTCTGCATGATATATATGTAATAGATAGGTATAATAGACACAATAAGGTCCAAGTTCACTTATGCCTTTCATACACAGACTTGCATGGGACAAAAAAAAAAGTGTACCTGTCTTGCCTAGATACCAGCATACCCTGGGATCTTGCAAAGAACAGAAGCCACAGTGAGAATTGCCTCAACTGGCAATGACACTATGGTTATCCAATTCTTCTTTATATTTTCCAATTCCCCACCACAGACTAGATCTACTGAGAGAGGCGCAATGAAAGAACATCATTTCAAATAACAACAAAAAGGAAACAGTAAAAGAACAGAGAGCAGTAGGAGCAGCTAACATACACACAGCAGCGCAGTTTTCCACGTGCTTTACTCCTACATCGTATCCATTCATCCTCACAGCTACCGTCATTGACAGATGAAACAACTGAGGCATGGAAAGGGTTTAGGACTTCTGGAAGGACACACATCTAGCGAGGAGGGGAGCCAGAATTCCACCCCAAGGCAATCCAGCTCCAGAGTCTGCGTTCTCAACTCCCGTACAACTTGCCCTTCACACATGTAGTGTTCCGAGACGGTCTGTTTCTCATACCGCGTCATTTCAGGCATGGTATCCCAAGTCGAACAGTCCACTTGTTTTCACCGCCACAGAGGACACCTCTGGACAGACACAACACAACTTAGAGATCTTTCCACCCGCTGATGGACACGCAAGCTTCTCCCAGTTGTTGGCTATTACCAACAACGAAGCACTGTGATCATTCACAGTACACGTCACCTGACACACATGGGAAGCAGTCTAAGATACACGGCAGAGTAAAACTGTTGAATCATAGTCTACGAATGTTCACTGCTTCTTGGCCTTTTGGCTAAGACCAAGCATCGTCTATGAATGTTCTTCACAGATTAACACCAAGTCATTTTCAAAGCGATTGTACCAATTTATAATCCACCCAGTAATGAGTATGAATTCTTAGAGATTCATATTATGTCTCCATCACTGTTATTCTGAGGCTTCTTGATCTGTATCTCATTTCTTACCTGTGGTCCTATTTTGCATTTCCTTCTTAGTGATGAGACTGCACTTATTTTCACCTCTTTGGGTCATTTGTCTTTCTTATTCTGTGAAATCCCTAGTTCTGTTTCATTTCCATTTATCTAGTGAGTTGTCTTTTCCTCATATATTTGTAAAGTATACTAACCTTTTGTCATTTACTTTTATTATAAATACTTTCTCCCAGTTTGTGGCTCATCTTTTGAATTCTCTAATGTGTCACCTGAGAGAGGCAAACGTGTTTATCTTATGTGGTTGATATATTCAATATTTAACTGCATCTTGGTTAAGAAACCCTTCTATGTACCAAGGTAAGAGAGAAATTCCTTTATTTTTTTCTTCTAAAAAGTTGTGCCAGGGAACCTGGGTGGCTCAGTCAGTTCGACTCAGGTCATGATCTCACAGTTCATGGGTTCGAGCCCCGCGTCAGGTTCTGTGCTGACAGCTCAGAGCCTGGAGCCTGCTGCGGATTCTGTGTCTACCTCTCTCTCTCTGCCCCTCCCCCATTGCACTCTGTCTCTCTCTGTCTCTCAAAAATGAATAAACATTAACAGAAGACCATGGGGGAGGGAAAGGGGGGAAAAACTTACAGAGAGGTAAGGAGGCAAACCATACGAGACTCTCAATAACTGAGAATCTCTTAATAACTGAGAATAAACTGAGGGTTCATGGGGGGTGGGAGGTCAGGGAAAGTGGGTGATGGGCACTGAGGAGGGTGCCTGTTGGGATAAGCACTGGGTGTTGCATGGAAACCAATCTGACAATAAATTTCATATTAAAAAAAGAAGAAAAAAATTTAATAATAAATAAATAAACAGTTGTGCCATTAACATTTCATTCCAAGTGAACAGTTTTTTTGTGTATGGGAATAACATAGCAATCCATTTTCTTTTTCAAGTAAACAACGGTCCTAGGACTACTTATTAAACACTCTACTCTTTCTCCAAGGTCTCCAAGACCATTTTCAAAATAACATCAAAGTTCCATTTACGTGAGCTTCGTTGCCAGTACCTCTATTGTGTTTCCTGGAATGAACTCCACATTGTCGTTATTAAAAGCTACTTATAAAAAGTCTTGATCACTGGCAGGGCAAAGGTTCCTCACCTAATTCTGAAGCATAGTGACTATTCTTGGTCCTTTACTCTTCCACATACATTTTAGATTTGGCTTACTTAAACACCACACACACAAATACCATCTGACTTTTACTGAAATGATGCTGGATCAATAAATCAATTTGAGAAGAACTGACAATTTTATAATACTGAGCCTTTGTATCCTTGAATTTTTCTTATTTGGGTCTTCTTTATGCTTATACACTATTCTCAACACAGGGATTTTCTTTCTTTCTTTTTTTTTTTAAGTTTATTTACATTTATTTTAAGAGAAAGAGCAAGCAAGGGAGAGGCAGAGAGAGAGAGGGAGACAGAATCCCAAGCAGGCTCCACACTGTCAGAGTGACCCTCAACACAGGGATTTTCAACACAGTTAATCACATCTCAGAATTTGGTCATTTTGTTTCATTTTTAACCTGTACATCTTATATCTTTTTCTTACTGTTTTACAATAGCCAGGACACCTTAAGAATGATGTTGAATACGAGAGTCATGGGAGTAGACATTCTTGCCTTGTACTTGATCTCAGGAGGAAAGTATTCACCCTGTGACTACTAAGTATGATATTGACTGCAGCTTTTTCAGAAGTTCCATTTACCAGGTTGAAGAAGTTCCTTCTCATTCCTAGTTTGCTCAGAGTTAAAACGGATATTGAATTTTATCAAATGCTTTTTAGATATCTATTGAAATCATCAAACGGCTTTAACCTCCTTTAGCCTATTAATAGAGCAAATTATATTAATTGATTTTGAATACTGAATTAGCCTTGAATTTCCAGGATAAACCAAACCCCCACTTGGACATGACGTAGTATCTTTTTTATTCTGTATATTGCTAAATTCACTGTTAGTATCTTGTTAAAGATTTTTTGTGTGTGCATCTGTGTTCATGAGGAATATTGGTCCGTAGTTTTCTTATAGTGTCTTTACCTGATTTCAGTACCAGATTAATGCTGCTGTTGTGAACAGAGAAGTGTTATATCCTCTTTGGTTTTCTGGAACACTTTATATACAACAGGTATTATTTCTTCCATACGTGTTGGTAGAATTCACAGGTAAAACCATCTGGGCATGTAGTTTTCTTTGTGAGAACATTTTAAGCTATGAATTCGATTTCTGCAGTATTCAGTTTACCTGTTTCTTCTCAAATGAACTCTGGTAGTTTGTATCTTTATAGGAATTTATTTAATCTAAGTAGCCAAATTTATGGAAGTAAAATTTTTCTTAATATTCTCTTATTCTCCTTATAATACCTGCAGGATGTGTAGTAAATTCTTCACTTTTGTTTCTGATATTGTCATTTGTGTCTTCTTTTTTTCATGCTCAGTTTGGTTAGAGGTTTATCGATTTTACTGCTCTGATTTCAAAGGACCAGTTTTTGGTTTCATAGATTTCTCTACTGCTTTGGATTTCTACTTTTGCCTTCACTTTTCCCTCTCTTCTGCTTGCTTTAGGCTTAATTTGCCCTTCATTTTCTAGTTTCTAAGGAGGAAGCTTAGATCACTGATTTTTTGAAATTTTTTTTTTCTTTTCAAATATAAGCATTTAACAATGCTAACAATTTCTCTCTAAACGCTAACACTTTGCTGCATCCCATAAATTTTGATATGCGGTATTTTCATTTTTGGGAAATTCAAAATATTTAATTTTTTGTGACTTCTTCTTTGGCCCACTGGTTACTTAGTGAGTTAATTTCTAAATATTTGGGGATATTACAAATATCTGTTACTGATTTCTAGTTTCATTCCATTATTGACAGTAAACACATTCAATTCTTTTAAATTTTTAAGACTTTTTTTATAGGCCAAAATATAATGTCTTGTTCCGTGTGCGCTTGAAAGCAACATTTACTCTGCCACTGTCAGATGGAATGTTCCATAAATGTCAATCACGCCAATCAGCTGGTCAATGTTGTTCATGTCACTATGTCCTGACTGATTAATGGTGTATATGCCCTGTCAGTATTGAGAGGAGTGAGAAGTCTTGCCAGTAGTAAGAAATCTCAGCTGCAATGGTTCATTTGCCTATTTTTCTTCACTATCAGTTTTTGCTTTAAGTATTTTGAAGTTGTGTTTGTGGGTTTATACACATTAAGGATTATGATTACTTTTTTGTGAAGTAACCCTCTGAATATTATGTAATATCTTTTTTTAATCCCTGAACTAAATTCCTTGTTATTAATTTTCTACTCCAACTTTCTTCTGATTAGCAGAATATATCTTTTTCATTCCTTTTATTTTTAACCTGTCTATATCTTCATATTTAAAGTGGGTTTCTTACAGATAGCATATAAGTGGTCCTTGTGTCTATCCATTTTGAATAACTTTATATTTTAATTTATGTATTTAGACAAGGTTTTGGCAAACTGTTCTCTGTTCAGTGTCAGACAGTAAATATATTAGAGTTTGTGGGTCATATGTTCTTCACAGCAACTACTCAGCTCTGCCTTTGTGGCGAAAATAACAGCCACAAACACAGTAAAATATGAGTGTGGCTCTCTTCCAATAAAACTATTAATGGTCGATTTTCATATAATTTTCGGAATATCATTCTTTTGATGTTTTTCCAACCATTTAAAAATATAAAAAACATTCTTAGCTAGTGGCCATACAAAAAGAGGATATGGGCCATAGTTGGCTGACCCCTGCTCTACACTACTGGTCAAATCACTCTTCTGTAGCTCTCAGGAGAAAATCTAAACTTAAAACATTATCTCTGTTTCTCAACTCTCCTTGCCTTACACCCTAACTTCCAGCTGGGACAAATGTAAATTTCCCTTATATTTCAGACTGTTTCCTAGCTTCTGAAGTCCTGGACTGGTCTTTCTTGGCCTTCTCTGTATGGTACATTCCTTAAGGGATGAGACATATCCCTTAAGATTCTGTTTACGTATTTACTTCTGCTGTAAAGTGCCCCTGTGTGCCAAGCACATCACTCTAGGACAACACTATCATATGGCTCCTCCACCATTGTGCTTGGTACAGCAAAGGCATGAATGAATGGATACTTTTAAATGTAAGCAGAAATTGAATGTGTGCAAATACTTACAATAATAACAGTCAAATTCTAACACACAATTGTTTTTAATGGTCATCAGCATGTGTTTTAACCAAACTGATTTTAGAAAAAAAAATTTAATTCTCATAAAAGCTGAAAGCATTTTCTTAATTATAAAATGTCCCTTTGACTTTGATATTAAACTACAACAAACTCTCAGAAGGTGGTGCTAGCCCAAATGTCAATAAGCAAGAATACAGATAATTCCTAACAGAAAACTTCCTTTGAAAGAGGAAAATTTCACTCCCGAACCTAAGATTAAATGTAAAATTTAATCAATTCGTATAAATTCTTAAATACAGAATAGTGATCAGTCATTTTTAATGCTTAAAAAAAAGAGATCCCGAAGAAACAAGGAGCTTAACTGCAAACCTAGAAAACGCTAATCTCCACTGACAAAAAATTCAGTCCAGTCTCAATATATTGGTGGATCAAGGTGTAACTCTATGGCTATATGTAGCAGTGGTGAGGAAGAAGACGGAATAAAAAATGAAACAAAATTATACAATCATTTTGGTGTTCAATTTTAAATCAAAAAATACGTTTTTAAACTGAAACTAAAACGGGCAAATTCAGTTGATAAGTTTTAACAACACTCACTTGTTTTTTGTTTTCAGACACCTGCCATTTTGGGTTTTTTTTTTTGTTACGACTGAACAGACCACTCTGTACTTTTTGGCTAGTCCCAAATTACAGAAAAATTCTAAAGTAGGATTTAATAAACACTCCTGAAGATTCTTAAAACTCTACATTCAGGTATTCATTTTCAAAAAATTTATCATTTTTGTGTAGAAAATCTGTGTCTCCTAATAAAAATGTAAACCCATATGTGAGAAGTCAATGCTTGTATTGGAAGATTCAGTGAAAACCTTCTGGCTGAGGAGGAAAACAAACCACCTAGGCAAAATCTCAAATCTAAGACTATCTGACCTAAAACCATCAGTCTTTCTTTTATTGGGGTATGTAACTAAATGATACATCCTAACATTAAAATACATTCAAACAGGAGTGCCTGGGTGGCTCAGGTCATGACCTCACAGGTCGTGAGTTTGAGCCCTGCATCAGGCTCTGTGCTGAGAGCTCGGAGCCTGGAGCCTACTTCGTATTCTGTGTCTCCCTCTCTCATTCTATTCCACCTCCACTCACTCTCTTTCTCTCTCCCTCTCAAAAATACATAAACATTAAAAAAATTAAAATAATATGGTGTACCTGGGTGGCTCAGTCAGTTAAGTGTCTGACTTAGGCTCAGGTTATGCATGATCTCACGGTTCATGAGTTCGAGCCCCGCATCAGGCTCTGTGCTGACAGCTCAGAGCCTGGAGCCTGCTTCGGATTCTGTGTCTTCCTCTCTCTCTGTTCCTCCCCTGTGCTCTCTCTCTCTCTCTCTCTAAAAAAATAAATAAAGATTTTTTTAAAAATTAAAATAATATGGGGCGCCTGGGTGGCGCAGTCGGTTAAGCGTCCGACTTCGGCCAGGTCACGATCTCGTGGTCCGGGAGTTCGAGCCCCGCGTCGGGCTCTGGGCTGACGGCTCAGAGCCTGGAGCCTGTTTCCGATTCTGTGTCTCCCTCTCTCTCTGCCCCTCCCCCGTTCATGCTCTGTCTCTCTCTGTCCCAAAAATAAATAAATGTTGACAAAAAAAATTTAAAAAAAAAAAATTAAAATAATAAAAATAAATAAAAGACATTCAAATACATACAAATACAGCACAGGGTACTTCTTATTCAAAATTAAACCCTAGAGGGGTGCCTAGCTGGTTCAGTCAGTGGAGCATTCAACTCTTGATCTTGGGGTTGTAAATTTGAGCCCCATGTTGGGTGTAGAGATTATTTAAAAAAAATTTTTTTAATCTTAAAAAAAAACATAAATCTCAGAAATATCTCTCATGGGTGCAATATGTTCTATGAAGCTGAAACAATAAACACATGTGTTTACACCCAAAAGAGGCAAAAGAAAGCTGTCAGCCTGTATGAATTATACTGTAAGTTAGAGATTACAGAAAATCCAACTGAAAACTACAGTGTATCTTTAAATAGGTAACTTTACTTATGTTAATGAATCATCTGATTCTGAGACTATCAAAAAACAGACTTCTTTTAAAAGAAAAACTTTTTTTTTAATTTTTTTTTTTTAACGTTTATTTATTTTTGAGACAGAGAGAGACAGTGCATGAATAGGGGAGGGGAAGAGAGAGAGGGAGACACAGAATCCAAAAAAGGCTCCAGGCTCTGAGCTGTCAGCACAGAGCCCGACACGGGGTTCGAACTCACAGACCGCGAGATCATGACCTGAGCCGAAGTCGGACACTCAACCGACTGAGCCACCCAGGAGCCCCTTAAAAGAAAAACTTTTAATAAGAAAAGCTGACAGCCTTCCTTCTAATTACATATCAGTAATGCAACCAATATTTATGGATAAAATTCTGAGATTTCTTAATGAATATTGTAATCATGGGAGAGCAATGAAAAGGAAACTACTGAACTCTGATTCCCCTTTTTCAGAATACTCACTATTTCAAAAATAAATGAAGATTACACCTTGAGAATTTAGAATGAATAAGCATTAAAGCTTTTTAGGTGAGAGAACCTAATAAGAATTTTCCATTCCTCTTTCCATTCCTCTTATCACTTTCTCAGTTTACTGGGATCTATTATTCATTTAAGTTGGACTCTTGATTCACTGTCTCTCTTATAATAGTGAACATTATAAAAGTCATGTTTCTTGAATTCAGAAATAATCACAAAGAAATAATCATAAATAGAAAAATAAGTAACCTACAAGGCATCCAATCAGTAAAAATTTTAGGTAGCTCTTCAAAACACAGCTTTAAAAAACAGGTCTGCATTCAAGAAAAATACATAGGTTTAAAACCTCAGTGAAAAAATACATATACAGAAAGAGATTGAAAGAATACATGCACATATTAATAAGCGGTCGGTTCTGTTAGGTAGAATTATGAGTGATATTTTTTTTGTCTTCATAGGTTTCTGCATTTTCCACATTTTCTAAATCGAGTATGTAATGATAATTTTTTTTAATTTTTATTTTTTTTTTAGCATTTATTCATTTTTTGAGAGGCAGAGAGAGACAGTATGAGCAGGGAAAGGACAGAGAGAGAGGCAGACACAGAATCCAAAGCAGGTTCCAGGCTCTAAGCTGTCAGCACAGAGCCTGACGCGGGGCTCGAACTCGTGAACAGTGAGATCATGACCTAAGCTGAAGTCAGACGCTTAACCAACTGAGCCACCCAGGAATGATCATTCTTTACTTTAAAATCCTACAAAATATCTGTTACATAGTAATTGTAGAATAACTCTAGAATAACACTATAACAATACCTTAGAATACATTACACAGTGACATATATTAAATACTCCACTATGCTAAAACTTCAATATGAGACATAAATGTACGGAAAAATGAGTTTTTAAATAAGTATATCAATGGCATCTTTGGCATCAATGGCACTATAAGAAGTTATGAAGCTACTCCACTAATATTTAATAATATATTTTATTAAAATTTAATAATATTTTCAGATCTCCCCGTTTGGAATTAATTCATTCAATAATTATTTACTACATTGTCTTTTAAATGTGTCTTGGAAAAAAATAAAGCATTACAATAAGATCTCACGTGGGGCAAAAGTGGCATCAATTAATTTGAGTGGTCAGAAACAATTCTATTGCCAACAAAAAGTCAACCTCAAAAGTCAAAACATTCAACCTCTGATACTAAATAATCATGCTAAAAAAAAAAGATATGCAAGCCAATCCCAATGAAGAATCAATCACATGTCACTGAAAGCTGTTCAAACTTCAAAGTTGCCAAAAAGAAAACTTCATGCTGATCATCACATCACATTACATTATATGGCTATAGCATAATGCAAAGCTATGTCTGAATGTCAGTTGTCAAACATCTTTCATTATGCCTCTGCCACACAGAGCTGATTTAAAGTGACACTTGTGTCTCACTCTAGACCCTTTAAATGTGAGGACTTCTTTGGGTTTTTTGTACCTTCCCCAGCTCAATGTTTTTGTTACATGAGTCTTTTTGGTAAAAAAGACTTCAACTATCTTTAAAATATGCCTGTTGGGGGCGCCTGGGTGGCGCAGTCGGTTAAGCGTCCGACTTCAGCCAGGTCACGATCTCGCGGTCCGTGAGTTCGAGCCCCGCGTTGGGCTCTGGGCTGATGGCTCAGAGCCTGGAGCCTGTTTCCGATTCTGTGTCTCCCTCTCTCTCTGCCCCTCGCCCGTTCATGCTCTGTCTCTCTCTGTCCCAAAAATAAATAAACGTTGAAAAAAAAAAAATTTAAAAAAAAAATATGCCTGTTGGGGCGCCTGGGTGGCTCAGTTGGTTGAGTGTCTGACTTCGGCTCAGGTCATGATCTCACAGTTCGTGAGTTCGAACCCCGCGTCGAGCTCTGTGCTGACAGCTTGGAGCCTGAAGCCTGCTTCAGATTCTGTGTTTCCCTCTCTCTCTGCCCTTCCCGTGCTCATGCTCTCTCTCTCTCTCTCTCTCTCTCTCCATCAAAAATAAACACTAAACATTTTTTTTAAATAAAAAAAAAATAAAATAAAATATGCCTGTTAAATGTTTTTAAAACCAGCCCTTAAGCACAATAAGGATTTTTTAATCCAAACTGTTATTTAAGGCTCAAAGTACCATTGATATGCCAGATGAAATATTAAAAATGAGAATACACAGCAGTATTTTTAAAAAATAAGGAAAAGGTGCCAAGAGTAGAAGAGAAAAAAAATTCCTGGAAGATAAAATGAGCTGGTAGAAACAACTCTCTAAGTACGGGATCTAATATAAAAGGTTTCTATATGAATCCTAGAACGGGTAAAGTGTATCAATCAGGGTTGGATCAAAGAGGCAGAACCGGTCTGGTGATAAAGAAGAAGTGTTTGTTGTAGGAGTTAGACCTTGGGTGCAGAAGCTTTTGGAGCAGTAGGTGCAGGATGCTGCCTCTGCATCTAATCTTGAGCCTGAAGTCACTACAGGTCAGCCAGACCAGCAGTCAGCAAGGGAACTGGATAAGAAGAGGAGCAAAGACAAATTGGAACCTGTGAGGATGAGCTAGAACTGATAAACACAAGAACAAACTGGAACCAGAGTGCCTGGGTGGCTCAGTGGGTTAGGCGTTCGACTTCAGCTCAGGCATGATCTCACAGTTCATGAGTTTGAGCCCCACAATGGGCTCTGTGCTGACACCTCAGAGCCTGGAGGCTGCTTTGGACTCTGTGTCTCCCTCTCTGTACCCCTCTCCTGCTTGAGCTCTGTCTCAATCTCTCTCTCTCAAAAACGAATAAACATTAAAAAAAGAAAAAAAGAGAAAGAGAGAAAGAAAGAAAGAAAAAGAGAGAGAGAAAGAGAGAGAGAGAAAGAGAGAGAGAGAGAAAGAAAGAAAACCATGTGCAATCCTATACCTACAACGTGAGCCAACAAATCAGGGACACTACACTGTAAGAGAGCTGACACAGTGCCTGGTACTCAGCACCGACCCTACGAGAGACAAAAAGCATGCAGCATGCCTGTCACTTCCTGTGCAAAATGTAACCAGTACTATCCAAAACAAAACACGGAAGGAAATTTGGGGGAACATTTTCAGGTCAGCCAAGGTGACCACCAGAGAGAGAAAACAGATCAGTAACTCCACATGACCTCAAATTTTACAAAGATATAAAGAGTGAAAGACAGCTATACAGATTGGGAAATCAGTGGTAAATCGGTGCAAAGAAATTCCTCAACTTCAAAATGGACGGGGGGTGTCTCAGCTACTGCTTGCCTGTATATCTAAATTAAATTAAGCCTGACCTTTCAACATCCTACCAATACGCTATGTTCAGGGTGAAATATACTGCAAGCCCTGAGATCTGTCCTCACATTCATAACAACTGCTAAGAAAATCCAAATTGGCTTTCATCATACATTTTAAAACCCAGATCAGCTACTAATACCATTCAATTCTATCTACACATTTAAATAGGAAGAAGCAAGCATCTATAGATCGTAAGGAATCAAAAACATGAATGTGAGGCCACAGAGCTATTGGCTCTCAAGAAAGAGTCAATAAAAAAAAATGAAGAACAATGCAAAAAATAAAACATGCAAGCATCCTGTCCTTCTCATCTCCAGTCTCTTCCTGTTTGCCTTCTGGGGGCTGCTGCTACTAATTCTGCTTCTTTCATTTCTGCATCATGGTAGAGACGATGGCTGCAGCGGGGTGTGGAGGTCAGTGAGGAAGACCGGGCTCATCTGGGATAGTAACATCCTGTATTTGATAAGGATTTAGGTTTTACAGGTGTGTGAACTGTCAAAAGCAACAAATGGTACTTGAAATTTTTTTCATTTCACTGTCATTAAATCTCACCACCAAAAAAAAAAAAAAAAAAAAAAAAAAAGGAACTCTAAGTAATGATATATACAATGAAATGTTTAGGTTTAAAGAGCACCGTCTGCAACTTATTTTGCAATGCATCAAAATGTAGCTAAACTGCTAGACTGATAGAGGGATGGACAGATGGACAGATATGTGGTAAAGCAAAACCAGCAAGACAGTCATTGTAAACTCTACATCAGGGGTCAGTAAACTATAGCCGGTGGGCCGCATGTGGTCTGCCACCTGTTTATGTTATGGCCCATGAGCTAATAACATGGTTGTACATTTTTTAAAGGTTGAAAATAAATGAATAACTCATGACATGAATGTGAAGTATGAAATACAAATTTCAGCATCTATAAGGTTTGATTGGAACACAACCACACACATTCATTTACATATCGTCCGTGGCTGGTTTTGCCCTACAATGGGCCAGTTGAACACTTGTAACAAACACTGCATGGCTTGCAAAGGCTAAAATATCTACTATCTGGATCTTTTCCTTTTTTTTAATTTTTTAATGTTTATTTATTTTTGAGAAAGAGAGAAAGGGACAGAGCTCAACCAGGGGAGGGGCAGAGAGAGAGGGAGACACAGAATCAGAAGCAGGTTCCAGACCCTGAGCTGTCAGCATAGAGCCTGATGCAGGGCCCAAACCCACAAACTGTGAGATCATGACCTGAGCTGAATTCGGAGGCTTAACCAAACTGAGTCACCCAGGTGCCCCTATCTGGATCTTTTAAAAAAAAAAAGTTTGGGGCACCTGGGTGGCTCAGGTGGTTAAGTGTCCGACTTCAGCTCAGGTCATGATCTCACAGTTCATGAGTTCAAGCCCCATGTGGGCTCTGTGCTGACAGCTCAGAGCCTGGAGCCTGCTTTGACTTCTGAGTCTCCCTCTCTCTCTACCCCTCCCCCACTCACATTCTGTCTCTCTCTCTCTCTCTCTCCCCCCCAAATTTTTTTTTTTTAATTTTACTAACCCTTGCTCTAGACAGTAAGTATACAAGTGTTTACTGAAAACTTCTCTCAACTTCTCTGTGTTTAAAAATTTTTATAACAGAATGCTAAAAAAATAAAATAATAAAATCAGTCTTTTAACTGACTCTAAACTAATTCTACATTAGCCCACCAGGAGGGGAAGGGAGATTCCATCCTTTCTAAGTGCTGCAGTCAGCTTTTCTAAAACCTGCCCAGAAGAAAAACTCATGTGCTTGGAGATGCAAACGGAGAGAAAACTAGTACCAAGACTCTAGTGTGAAGCCGAGAATCCTGAAGAGATGCCTTGTCCGTTAAAAGTGGGGAGAAACATTCTACCCACCAGCCAATGAAAATGTCAAGGCAGCCTGACATCATATGAAGTCTTAGGTCAAAGAAAGAAAAGTTAAGAGACACCCAGAAGAAATCAAAACCTCAGGGCTTCTTCCATTCTCCCCATCAGTTAAAGGCTGGTCGTTTCCAGGAGCTGCCATTAACAACGTATCATAAACTAGGTGGCTTATATTAACACAACAGAAATTCATTCTCTCGCAATTCTGGAAGCTAGAGGTCAGAAATCAAAGTATTGGCAGGGCTGTGCTCCTTCTGAAGGCTACAGGGAACAACGGTGCCTTGCCTCTTCCTAGCTTCTTGAAGTTTCCAGCAAACCTTGGCATTCCCTGGCTTGCGGCTGCATCGCTGCAAACTCTGAGTCCACCTCCACATGGCTTTCTTCCTCATTTGTCTGTCTCTGTCCAAACTTCTCTCTCCTTAGAAGGATACGTCATTGGATTTAAAGTTAACTCTAATCAAAGTGTGACTCACCTTAACTTGATTACATCTGCAAAGATCCCATTTCTACATAAGGTCACAGTCACAGGTACTGGAGGTTGGGATTTCAATATACCTTTTTGGAAGGAAACAGTTTAACCCACAACAAAGACTATGCTTCCTATTTGACTGAGAAACTGGAAACAGCCGAGACCTTCCACACACAAACATGGTATAAGAAATTGCCTATACTCCTGTTACTATGAATTGATAAATGGTCCATGCTCATACCTCAAGCCAAACATTTGCACCCTAAATCCTACCCCTTTTCAACCATCTAATGACATCACTCCAGCAATTCTAACCTCGCTCCCCTACATCATCAGTTCCACCTTATTACTTCATTTCTATCAGCATACAAACGTATTTCTCCCATCTGAAAAAACAAAAGCAAAAATAATTTTAAAACTCTTCAGCATCCCCTACTTCTATTTCTCTGCTTTCTTAAAACTCCTCAGAAGAATAATCTAAACTTGTTGATTCCAATATGGCTTTTGTACAACACTATAATGATGGACAAATGTCACTGCATATTTTTCCAAACCCAGAGAAGGCATAATACCAAGGATGAATCACAGAGGGAACGACGGACTTTAAGTGATTATGATGTTTCAGTGTAGATTTATCAACTGTAACAAATGTACCACTCTGGAGTGTGAAAAATGGGAGAAGCTAGCCGTGTACCTTCCCTTCAATTTTCCTGTGAATCTTACTTACACTGCTCTAAAAAAATCAGTCTTAATGATATTAAAAAAAAAAAAAAAAAAAAAGAGTATCAGTAAGCAGGCAACTGATTCCGGAATTAAATAAGCTTCCGTGGATATTACTAAAACTAAAGACTGGGTGCCTGGGTGGCTCAGTTGGTTAAGTGCCCGACTTATAATTTCGGCTCAGGTCATGATTTCACAGTTCATGGGATCAAGTTCCTGTGTCGGGCTCTGCGCTAACAGCATGGGGCCTGCTTAAGATTCTCTCTCTCTCTCTCTCTCTCTCTCTCTCTCTCTGTCTGCCCATCCTTCACTGCACTCTCTCTCAAAATAAATAAACTTAAAAACAATATGAAAAGCACTCAAGATCCTACATTAAAGCTGTTGGTGTGGAGGTTGCAGGGGGTGTATACACAGGCAACTGAGCAGGAGGAATTCTTAGAGAAAGCCAAATTTGATCCACATATATTTTTTTCAAGATCTTGAATTTGGCATTATAGGAGGATCAATAGAAACTTCTTTTTCTTAAGGATTTATTTAAGTTTATTAACTTTTGAGAGAGACAGAGAGAGAAAGAGAAAGTGAGCAGGGGAGGGGCAGAGAGAGAGGGGGACAGAGGATCCAAAGCGGGCTCCAGGCTGACAGTAGAGAGCCCAATGCAGGGCTCAAACTCACACACCGTGAAACCATAACCTGAGCCAAAGTCAGACACTTAACTGACTGAGCCGTCCAGGTGCCCCAAATCAATAGAAATTTCTAACCTCTAGCAAAGTTCCTGGCTTTAATATATCCTGGAAGTTTTCTGGGTTTTGATTTTTTAATTTACCACATGTATACGAAGTTCTGTGGCGAGAAAAACGTAACAGTACAATAGTCATACTCTGGAGCTGAATCAATTCTAAACAATACATACATGACTATCCTCATAATGTTATCACTTTGAGATACTACTTTCCCCTTCCATTCCCACTCAACACCTACTTGTATTACAGTAGCGAAATAAATAAAAGAGAAAAGAATTTGGGGCACCTGAGTGACTCAGTCGATTAAGGGTCTGAGTTTGATTCAGGTAATGATCTCATGGTTTGTGAGTTTGAGCCCCGCATCGGGTCTGTAATGACAGCTTGGAGCCTGGAGCCTGCTTCAGATTCCGTGTCTCCTCCCTCTCCCCGTCCCTCCTTCTCTCCCTCTCTCTCTCTCTCTGTCTCTCACACACAAAAATAAGCAAACACTAAAATATTTTTTTTAATAAAGAAGAAATTAAAACTTAGGCTAAAGGCAAGATTTGATTTCAAATGTCACACTGATAACTTTGGCTTAAGTTTCATGACTATCATATTACTATCAAACCTATTTTCTCTAGAGATTTAAACTTGAGATAATGTTCAAATTGAAGAGGACACAAATTTGCCCTGATTGCTGTTTCAACCTGGAGCCCCTCTCTTTGACATTCCCATCTTTTGAAAAAATTCCTGGGAGACTCCGCAAAGATTCAGTGCAAAGGCCTTAATGGGGAAGAGAGGACAGAGCAGAATTCATCCTCTTCTTCACCTCAGGTCACCATCTGGTCTCACCTAATCTCACAGGAATCCTGTGCAATTTAAGAAGCAACCTTGGGGAAGACTCTCTGAGGAGGAGAACCTGAAGTGAGGCCTCAATACAATGAGAACCATGAGGAAAAAAACATAAGTGATGCCATAAAACCCCAAATGATATGTCATCCACATCTATGCCTTTTTTATTCCATAGTCTTCACATAGTACTGATCCTTTACCTTGATCTCCATGTAATATCCCACCTTCCCCTGACTGTCCATACTTCCAACCTTATGATTCCAACTTTCCTTGTAATTTTATGACCATATCTTGAAAACTATCAGGTCTTTAAGGATAGGGACCACACCTTAATCTTCTTGTATTCCCAGTATTTAGTATGATTCCTAGGCATAACAGGCCCTTAACAGATATTTGCTAAGTAAGCATATTACCATATTGCACTGTTGAGATGATACTCGTGTTATTCAATAGTATTAGTCAAAATATTTGGCTGACCTTTAAAGTACTTAACTATTAGTCTTAGTAACCTTTACTCTAAAGAGTATCACTAACAAGAATATTTTTACCCTATGGGTAACAACATGTACTTCAGAGGTTTTGATTTTCAAGGCCACTTTCTTTAAAAAAAAAACATCAGTTTGTGTGGTTTTTTTAATCATCATCAACACTGTCTTTCTCTTTACTTTCCATGAAATCAAGTATGTACGGTGTAAGAAAATGGCTCAGCCTCATGACCCAAATGAGTGAAATTCCCTATAGATTGGTATTCTGAAATGAACTGATTTTTTTTTTTTTTAAGTGGGGAGAGTGCAAGTGGAAGAGGGGCAGAGAGACGGGGACAGGATCTAAAGTGGGTTCTGTGCTCACAGGCTGACAGCAGGGAGTCCAAAGTGGAGCTCGAACTCATGAACCGCGAGATCATGACCTGAGCTGAAGCTGGATGCTTAACCAACTGAGCCACCCAGGTGCCCCTGAACTGATCTAGTTTTGAGTTTCTCTAATTATTTTTAATCTTGAAACTCTCTTCATAAAAAAACCTAATATAAAACACTGGTAAGTATAATCTATGTTTTATTTGATATACAAATCTGAAAATACAAAACATTTTGAAGATATAAAATATTTGATGACTTTCTTAAAGTACTACTACTTCCAGTTACGATAGAATACTTGGGACGAGATTTTCTCCTACCATAAACCACTAGAAAATTGGACAAAATACATTCAGCAGACACTGAACATCAGGCCGGATGACCCCTGAGAGATGAGATACAAATAAAGTGTGTTTACAGTCACTTTGACTTTCTGGACCATACAAAGGAAAGGGAGAACTGAAGTAAGCAGCATCAGCTCACTGACGAGTGAAAACTGGGAACACAGTTCAAATCAGCAGAAGCACCTGGGACTCTGCAACAGACTACCGAAAAGGACAATTCTACAAGGAGAAAAAGTCCAGAAATCTTTAGGAGAGTCTCTTTGAGCCTGTTCTGGACTAAGGTACATGTGTATAGGGCAAAATTCCATAAGGCTGGGCAAAGAAGAACCAGAAAGATTGCCAGAATGCACAGATCTAGATCTAGCAGATATTCAACTTCCAACCAACTACAGAGGATGGAACTCACTGAATACCCAGGGCATTAAGTAGAGAACACAACAGGGTAGCACCTTAGGAATGGAACTAAGTTAGCCCTAGAGTACAGGGACTCTAACAAAGCTTAAAAACTCAAGCTACAAAAAATTTAAGTGCCTACCAAAGCACAAAAGAAGGTAATAAAATACAGCACTCAAAATTGTCCAAGCCCAATAAGTATTTATATAAAGAAACAAGAAAATCTGAGCAATACTAGGATAAAAGCCAGAGAAACAGATTCAGAAATGATAAAAATCATGGGGTTAATTAACAAGCACTAATGAAAAATTCACTAGAGAAGTTGAAGTCATAAAATAGCAGATTCAACAGAATAGCAGATTCCAGCAGGCAGGAAAAATGAGTAACCTAAAGACAGGTCCATTGAGGCTATTCATAATCAAACTGGAATACAGAAACACAAAAACTAAAACAAACAAAAAAAAGAGATGATTGTCTCAACAGATACAGAAAAAGCATTTCATAAAATCCAACACTCTTTCATGATAAAAACACAACAGGGATATCTGCTCTCATCATTTCTGTTCAATGGAAATTCTAGCTGGGGCAATTAGACAAGAAAAGGAATTAAAAGGCATCCACGTTGGAAAGAAAAAAAAGTAAAACTATCTCCACTTAGAGATGACATGATCTTATGTGTTGAAAATCTTAAAGAATCCACACACACATAAAACTATTAGAAATAATAAACTAGCACAGCAAGGCTGTAGAATATAATATTCAAAAATCATCGCATTTCTATACACTGGCAATAAACAACCCAAAAATGAAATTAAGAAAACATTTCTACTTATAATAGTACAATAGCATTAAAAAGGATAAGATACTTAGGAATAAATTTAACAAAAGAAGTATAATTTTTACTCTCTGAAAACTATAAAACATTGTTGAAAGAAATTAAAGAAAAACTAAATAAATGAAAAACTTCCAATTTCATGGACTGGAAGACTTACTATGGTTAAAATGGCATTACTCCCCAAACTGACCTACAGATTCAACACAATATGTACCTAATTTCCAGCTGACTTCTTTGTAGCAAATGACAAGTAAATCCTAAAATTCATATGGAAATGCAAGGAACTCAGAATGGTCAAAACAATCTTGAAAAAGAAAAAAAAAAATAGGAGGAATCACACTTCCTAATTTCAAACAAAGCTGCAGTAATAACTCAATGTGGTACTGGCACAAGGACAGACATACGGATCAATGAAATATAAATAAGAGTCCAGAAATAAACTCATACATCTTCAGTCAATTGACCATAACAAGTGCCAAGACCATTCAATGGGGAAAGAGTATTTCCAACAAACTATGCTGGGACATACACATATGCAAAAAAGAATAGACCTGGACTCCTATTCACAGAATACAAAAAAACTTATTCAAAATGGATGAAACACCTAACCTACAGAGTTAAAACTATAAAACTCTTAAAAGAAAGCATAGATATAAATCTTCATGACCCTGGATAGGGCAACAATTGCTTAGATATAACACCTAAAGTGTAAGCAACCAAAGGGGGGGAAAAAAGATAAAACAGATTTCATCAAAGTTTAAAACTTCTGTGTATCAAATGGCATTAACAAGAAAATAAAAGGTAATCTGCAGAATCAAAGAAGATATTTACAAATCATGTATCTGATAAGGGTATAATATCATATAAAGGACACTAACAACTCAATAATAAAAAGTCAACCGCAGCAACTTCTTGCTAGACATGTCCCCAGAGGCAAGGGAAAATAAAAGCAGAAGTGAACTATCAGGACCCCATCAAGATAAAAAGCTTCTGCACAGCAAAGGAAACAACCGGCAAAACTAAAAGGCAAACAGATGGAATGGGAGAAGATATTTGCAAATGAAACATCAGAGAAAGGGATAGCATCCAAAATCTATAAAGAACTTAAACACAATACGCAAAAAACAAACAACCCAGTAAAGAAATAGGCAGAAGGCATGAATAGACACTTTTCCAAAGAAGACATCCAGATGGCTAACAGACACATAAAAAGATGCTCAACATCACTCATCATCAGGGAAATACAAATCAAAACCACGATGAGATACCACCTCACACCTGCCAGAATGGCTAACATTAACAATTCAGGAAACAACAGATGTTGGCGAGAATGCAGAGATAGGGGAACCCTTTTGCACTATTGGTGGGAATGCAAACTGGTAGAGCCATTCTGGAAAACAGTATGGAGATTCCTCAAAAGATTAAAACCAGGGCTACCCTATGACCCAACAACTGCACTACTAGGTATTTATCCAAAGGATACAAAAATGCTGATTCAAGGGGAACATGCAACCCCAGTGTTTACAGCAGCACTACCAACAATAGCCAAATTATGGAAGGAGCCCAAACATCCACTGACTGATGAATAAAGAAGGTGATATAATATTTGTGTGTATGTAAATATTTATCTATTTATGTGTATATATGTATGTGAATATATAATATGTGTATATATGTGTGTGAATATATATTTATGTGTATATATGTATGTGAATATATTATATATAATTATAATATATAACATACACGCATAAATACATAAATATACATACACATAAATATATACATACAAATTTATATATACACATAAATACATAAATATATACATACACACACATAAATAAATAAATAAACAAACAAACAAACAAACAAATGGAATACTACTTGGTGATCAAAAAGAATGAAATCTTGCCATATGCAGCAATGTGGCTGGAACTAGAGTGCATTATGCTAAGTGAAATAAGTCAGAGAAAAACAAATATATGGTTTCACCCATATGTGGAATTTAAGAAACAAAACAGATGAACATAGGGGAAGGGAAAGAAAAATTAGATAAAACAGAGAGGGAGGCAAACCATAAGAGACTCTTAAATATAGAGAACAAACCGGGGGTTGCTGAAGGGGATGCAGGTGGGGGGATGGGCTAAATGGGTGATGGGCATTAAGGAGGGCACTTGTTGAGTTGAGCACCTGGTGTTATATGGAAGTGATGACTCACTGGGTCCTACTCCTGAAGCCAAGACTACACTGTATGTTAACTCACTTAAATTTAAAGAAATAATTTTTTTAAAGTTAGCCCAATTTAAAAAATGGGCAAATGATCTGAATATGTACCTCTCCAAAGAAGATCTGCAAATAGACATTAAGTACATTGAAAGATACCTAACATCATTAATCGTTAGGGAAATGCAAATCAAAACCACAATGAAATATCATTTCAGAAAACACACTAGGATGGCTATTAAAAAATGAGCATAATAACAAGTGCTGGTAATGATGTAGAGAAACTGCAGCCCTCACACATGGCTGGTAGAAGTGTAAAATGGGGCGGCTGCTGTAAAAAGTAGCTTGGCAATTCCTCAAACACTTCCTCAAATATGGCCCAACAATTCCATTCCTAAGGATCTTCCCAAGAGAAATGAAAAACAGGTCTACACAAAAACTTGTGCACAAATGTTCATAACAGCATTATTTATAATAGCCAAAACTTAGAAACAAGCCAGTGTCCATCACCTGATAAATGCATAAACAAAATGTGGTAAAGTGTCTCCATAGAAAGCAATATTCTTCAACCATAAAAAGAAATGAAGTAGTGATACGCATTATAACAGAGTACCATGAAAACGTCATCATTAAGTGAAAAACCCAGAAACAAAGGCCACATATTTCAGATTCATTTATAAGAAATACCCAGAATAAGCAAACCCACAGAGATGGAAAGTTGATTAGTACTTGCCAGGGGCTAGGAATGGAAGGGGGAAGAAGGGAAAAGGGCAAAGAGTTTCTTTTTTGGGGTAACAGAAATGTTCTGAAATTCAATAGTGACAACGGTTGCATAACCTAGTAGATATTCTAAAAACTATATGCTTTAAAATGGCAAATCTTATGGTATATGAATTATATCTCAGAACAACAACAAAAAAAAAGATCCTAAAACTACAGCATCTTAAAACAATAAAAGGGAAAAAAACTATAAAAGCATAAGATACTATATGGTCTCTTGGACTAATAAGAGGTGTTTTGATTCCTATTTTAACAATCTGAACTAATACATGGACAACAAAACTTTAAATCGTGCATACAAGACTCCCAGAGCCTCTTTTAATCCTCAAATTTTTTCCAATACAACATGCGATGAATAATGCCATCAAACACAGTTATGTATGCACAATTCCCAAAGCACTTACTGAATCTCCACTCATTTCTCTCTCTCTTTAGAAAACCAATCAGAATACAAGGTAATACTTTATATAGACATATAGTACATTATATAGTTATCATATATTACATACATAGATCTGCCTTATTATTACTAAATTATTTGTAATACAGAGCACAACTGATTACATCAAGTGTGCCATGACTGCCTTTATTGCACCAGAAAATGTTTTCTGTGATGATTTACTTGAAAAAACAACTACTGTTCCTTCAACAAATATCGTTGGGAAAACTGGACAGCTATGTGCAAAAGAATGAAACTGAACCACTTTCTTCACCACACACACACACACACACACACACACACACACACACCCTCAAAATGGATTAAGGACCTAAATGTGAGACCTGAAACCATAAAATTCCTAAAAGAGACCACAGGCAGGTATTTCTCTGACATCGGCCATAATAACATCTTTCCAGATATGTCTCCTGAGGCAAGGGAAACAAAAGCAAATAAACTATTGGGACTACATCAAAATAAAAAGCTAACTAAAACCAAAAGATGACATACCGAATAGGAGAGGATATTTACAAATGACATATCCGATAGAGGATTAGCATTCAAAATATACAAAGAACTTAAACAACTAGGGGTGTCTCACTTGCTTAAGCATCTGACTCGATTTCAGCTCAGGTCATGATCTTATGGTTCGTGGGATTGAGCCCTACATTGGGCTCTACGCTAGCAGCAGGGAGGCTGCTTGGGATTCTCTCTCCCTCTTTGTCCCTCCGCCACTCACCACTGTCTCTTTCTCAAAATAAATAAACTTTAAAAAAAAAAAAAAAAAAAGAACTTTTACAACTCAACAGCCAAAACCCAAATATCCAATTAAACAATGGGCAGAGGACATGAACAGACATTCCTCCAAAGAAGATATCCAGATGACTAACAGATATATGAAAAGATGCTCAACATCACTTGTGATCAGGGAAATGCAAATCAAAACCACATGAGATATCACACATAGCTAAAATATAAAACACAGGAAACAATTGTTGGTGAGGATGTGGAGAAAAAGGAACCCCTGTGCACTGCTGGTGGGAATGCAAACTGGTGTAGCCACTGTGAAAGACAGTATGGAGGTTCCTTGAAAAATTAAAAATAGAACTACCCTATGATCCAATAGTCATACTACTGGATATTTACCCAAAGAATATAAAAACACTAATTTGAAGAGATATATGTACCTCTATGTTTACTGCAGCATTATTTATAATAACCAAATTACGGAAGCAGCCTAAATGCCCACTGATAGATGAATATGGATAAAGAACATGTGGTGTGTGTGTGTGTGTGTGTGTGTGTGTGTATACACACATACATAAATAATTCAGCCATTAAGAAGAATGAAATCTTCCCATTTGCAACAACATGGGTGGGTCTATACAGATGGCTTAATGAAATAAGCCAAAGAAAGAAAATTCCGTGATTTTACTCATATGTGGAACTTAAGAAACAAAACAAACAAACAAACAAACAAACAAGAGACAAGCCAAAAAAATAGACTCCTCACTATAGAGAACAAACAGAGGGTTACTAGAGGAGAGGTAGATGGGGGAGGGGGTGGTGAAATAGGTAAAGGGGATTAAGCGTACACGTACCCTGATGGGGACTGAGTAATATATGGGCACTAATGGATGAACTGCTATACTGTACCCCTGACAGTTATACAACACTACACATTACACTGGAAGAGAGGAGAGGAGAGGGGAGGGGAGGGATCAACATCAGAATCTTTGATCATATAGAAACTGATAGATTATAATACGAAGTACTTCTTAAAAACACAGTTACAAATTTTAGTAAGTACCCAGTAGCTTCTTGTATAGTTCATTTGTACCTCATCATCTGCCAAAAATTATTTAAAATTTATAGTTCCATATTACACATTTATTAAATTTGAGAAATCCATAGAAAAGCATTAGTTCAAAAAGAGGTAAAATAACCAAGCTTCTGTAATTAAACCTACATACTCATTAAAAAAAAAAAAGTACATTTGAATGTTAAATATGTTTCTAAAAGTCATATGTAATACTGTATTTCTGTAAATCAATTCACTATCACCCTTCCTTTGGCTTCCATTATATTTTTAGAAGTACTGGAACAGAAAAAAAGAGGGAGGGCACCATTTACTTTTAGAAGTATTCTTCCTTAATTTGCAAAGTATGTGCATTTGATTCTAATACCAAAAAAAAGTTATTTAAATAATCTGATTCATCACCACAATAAACCACATTTTTATATACTAAATATTCAAAGGTAATTTGTAAATTTAATTCCCACTAATTTTCATGTTTCTAAAAGAGCTCTAATTTTGGTTTTCTCATTAGTAAGTAAAATAACAAAATTTAAAAAGTTCTAGATTCTTCTAGTTTCAACTTCTATAATTCTTTGAGATTTACTTCCAACATATTAAGCATAATGGTTCTGTTTGGGGCTTAACTGTGTCACCCCCATCCCCATGAATTCATATGTTCAAGTTCTAATTCTCTTGTTCCTCAGAATGTGACTCTGTTCGGAGATAGAGCCTGTAAAGTAAGAAGGTAAAATCAAGGTCCTACGGATGGACCCTACTCCACTCTGACTGGTATCCTTACAGGAGACTAAGAAACAGACGTGCACAGAGGCAAGAACGTGTGAAGATGAAGGGAGATGACTGCCAGCCAGCTGCAAGCCAAGGAGACAGGTCTCAAAAGGAAACCTTGATTCTGGACTTGTAGTCTCCAGAACTGTGAAGAAGTAAGTTTCTGTTGCTTAAACCACCCAGTCCGATGTACTTCATTATGGCAACCCTGCCAAATTAACCCAGGCTCTAATATTTTTCAGTTATTTAGATATTCTTAGCATGGAAACAAAAACAAAATAAAGAAATAGAACTCCTATTTCAAGAAACTAAAATGAGTTCTTTGGAGATATAAGCGTGTAAAAGGGCTCTGGACATCCTTCCCAAGAAGCTGAATTGTTTTGGGTGCAGCAGGGCTTTAGAAATAGTAAATTCCACATCCCTAAAGCAAAAGTCAACTTTCTACCAGCTTTTCGTGTTATGGTATACGTATACATATGTTTCTTTAGTGTTTTTTTTTTTATTTAATTGCAAAAGAGCCAACATTAAGTTCCATATGGATAGATATCCTTGAATTGGCTCAAAACAGCTGTAACAAAATGGAAAGGAGTGAAGGTCTTCAAGAGGAAAACAGCTGAGTTCAACTCTCAGCTCCACCTCCTACTAGCTATCTAACAACAACCAATCTACCGTCTCTGAGATTGCTTCCTCAGTCATAAAGGGATATCACTTCGCATGAATGCCTGGCACATAACAAATGTTCTATAAAAGGGAACACCATACCATCACTATATTTAAACAACTCAGCATTAGTCCAAAAGGAACAGTAAGCTACCCACCTAAGCACTGTGTGTGTGTGTGTGTGTGTGTGTGTGTGTGTATGGCAGCAAAATGCCAAAACCTATAATGTAATTTTTACTATAATTTAAATAATAAAGCCCAAATAAAATCAAATTGACACATAGCTTACACTGCTTTGAAAAATAGTAAATACCTGGCATAGACTCTATTAAATGAATCAAATAATTAAGGATTCAAGACTCTGTCAAATTCTCCCTAACTACACTTTATCTTAAAATGTTAACATTTTGCCTGAATTTCAGTCCTTCCATTTATATATCCAAACCCTACTACTTTTGCAAAGACTCAGTGTGAGTTACACATTCCTCTTAATCCTTAGGTGGCAATTTTTCCCTCCCACTGATACGACAGTACCAAATTATATGTTGTCTTTCCTTTGTACTTTTTATGTTAATCTCACTTCCACAACAAGACCTGAAATTTCCTGAAAGTAGGATCCATGATATATTTGCCTAGAAAGCAGCCATGTGCTCACAGAAAGAACTTACTACTTTATGGACTGTTATAATGAAGTTTGCTGCTGCCTTTCTATGTTGCTTAACTTAAAGGTATTTCAAATTAGGGAGAAAGCAAAACATATGTAGAAGCACACACAGACTTGAAAGCATCCTAAAGAATCACCTAATTTAGCCTAATTACCTAATTACTTCTTTAAAAGTAATTATCAGATCAAATACAGACCACATTTTTTTCATTTTTTTATTTTTTTCATTGTCAGCAATATATCTCTTTTACAGTCTACAGCAGTTAATCTCTACCCTTCCCTGAATGATAATGAGAATATATTTTCACAGTAGCAACTGGTGACATTTCAATAAATCAATGTGCTGCAGTGATACCTAAATAAAAGCTTATTTCACTATAATGATGCTTCCAGGCTTCCCTCAAGTCAGGTGGTTACTTGCAGTTAATGATCTGTGACATACCACACAAGTAGTCCTAAAAAGACTTATTATCCACTGCGTGTGCAACAATATTTGCTTTATGGATGGCTAAATGAATGAAGACATTCAATGTAACTGTAAAAGTAAAATCAAAAGAAAACGTACAAGTAACATGTTTTCTTTAAGTAAAAGGGCTGTGACCGTTTTCCATTAATACTTAACCTTTTGCTGGAGCAGTGCAACCACATATAATGCTCAAATCCATAAAGCCCAAGAGCTGTTCTGGGTTAATGCTAATTAACTGCCCCCAATCAAAAGAGCAGTAACTTTCCAAAAATGTGAGATCATCAGCCTCTATTGTTGACACCAAAGTCATAACACAAAGCTTAATGAACAATAAAAGAGACAAATATGCTTTATATATAAGAATCTTTTAATCGAATTTCTATAAACCTGTACAATCCAAACATGTCAAGAAAAGAATTATTATGCTGCACACAAATTTGCTAATCTCAAACAATACTCCATCCTTCATGGCTGCCAGACTTTGCAAGCATTCACATGTTTACCATTTATAATTTTATTTCATTCACTAGACTCGGCTTTTGTCCACCATATGTCCACTGTGGATTAACTATTCCCTTAGGTACAATTAAGGCCTTTCCATTTGTTGTAAGAAGAGCTAAGTATGAAGGACACGGCCAGAAATAACATTTATACCTCCACCAAAAACAGAAGCACATTGAAACTCAAACGATGGTTTATGCAGCATCTTTTTTTTTATTAGACATATGTCTACATAGCAAAATAAACTTGAGATAAAATTCATGGCAACTATACACCAGCTTTCACCATTGAGATTAGATATCAAAATCGTATCACCTCCACCGAGTTTAAATAATTTTTCAGAAAAATGTATTTCTAAAATAGAAGCTAAATGAAGACTGGCTTCCAAATATTAATTATAACTGAAATTTTAATCACTATGTATTTCAGAGACATTTCACATGATTTTTAATGGTCTTGACTTTCAAATCCTTAAAGTAAAAAATTATATGTACTTAGCAATACTTCCTCCCATTATCCATAATTAGAAGACAGAATTTGAGGACACAGTGGGAGACACAATAATGACAACTAACACACATAGCACCTGTTACATACAGGCATTGGTTCTGGGAGCTTTATATAAATAAGTCTTGCAACAACCTCCCTGTAAATTATTCCCACTTAACAGATGAGAAAATCGAGCTACAAAGAAGTGATTACCTTACCATGGTCAACAATTAATAAGTGAGCCCATATCTGAACTTAAGTGGTCTTACTTAGAAGTCTGTGCCCTTAACCACTGTATGGACAATATTAACGTGCCAGAATGCACTATAAAGTAAATATCTATAAGGGAAAATACAATTTCTCACCTTTTTTAAACGAAAATTTTGTGTGAAAATTAAGAGATTAATTAAAGTTAGGAGTTTGGTTTTCAAAAGAACTACATGTGTAACGTAGCAGGTGTCTTGCCTGGTCTGATGTGATAGTGACTCATAAGCATGGAATGAGTCTGTCATTACTAAACTCCTCTTCTGATTCAAAAACCTGGGCTCAGCATTACACAAAAGCTAGAAGAACAGTATTATTTTCACTTTATCATCTCAAAAAGTCCATAGTTCCGTTTTTCACTGAGGTAGAGAATGAATACTTTTCAAGTCATTCATAACAAGTATCTAATGAGCACTTCGGGTGTTCGGGGACTAAGCTAGATAGATGCTAGAGAGACAGCCGTGAACAAAGCAGTCTCTGCCTTCATGGAGCTTCAATTACAGAACACCTGGATAACTGCAAAGGGGTGGGGGGGAAATGTGTATTCGAAAAAAAGGTGACTTTTTCAGAAGAATCTCAGAGTTTAAAAAGCAAGAAATAGCTAATAATTATTAAAATCAAGCAAGAAACTACCTAGCATTCTGTCCTACTTCTATTCTATTTGTTCGTGTCTCTCAACCCTCTAAGATGAGTTTAAGATTTGGGAAAGTCCTCACAAACCCCTCATGTTCTACTTTTTCACTAAATCAGAATCAGTGCAATAGACTGAAGATTCAGGAGTGGAGCTGACTCATTCAAAATTATATCTAAAAATAGAATCAGTGCTAAAACAACAAAAGAAGACGTAAGACGCGCTTAATCATCAAGTGTTTGCACACATACCTCCATGTCTGTCTCTCTCCTCCCATAAACACAAAACATGCTGTCATCTCTCCCATCCTTTAAAAACAACACCAAAGAGTTCGGACCCACATTCCCTCCAGCTGCTCCCCCATGTGTCAATTCCCTCGTAGACTGGCATTACATATACATGTTGCTTCTATTCATCGTCTACAATTCATTGTCTTCCTTTCTCTCCCCAACTCACTATACTTCAGCTCTCACCCCCACCACTCCGATGAATCCATTTGCCAAGGTGATCACCAATCACCTCAGCGTGCTTAATCTAATAACCATTCTTAGAGCTCACCTGTTGATCACTCCCTTCTTAAAACACCTTCACATGTGGCTTCCAGGATACTTCACTCTCAGACTTTCCTCGTACCTCCACTAGCCACATGCCAATTCCTTTGCTGATCTCTCTTTATTTCCCCAAGCTTTAAAACATGGCTGTAACCCAAGGATTAATCTCTGTAATTCTTCCCTTTTTATACTCACTCCTATGTAAAGTTCATCCAGTCTCAAGGACTTAAATATCATCAATATGCTGTTGACTCCCAGACTTTTATCTCTAGACCTTCTCTTGCCTCTGAACTCCGGACTCATATATCCAACTACCTATTAAGTAGCTCCACAGAGATGCTTAATAGAAGTACCTCACACTTAACATGTCCAAAAGGAAACTTGAGATCCTCACCCAAATCTGTTCTTCCTGCACTCAATTTCTGACGTCAGTAACCTGAACTTCAGCATTCCAAACGCCTAGGCCAAAACTCTTGGCATTATCTTGCCTCCTCTCCTCTACTCCACAGCCAACCTATGAGAAAATCCATCACCTGTCCCTTCAAAATACATCCAGAAACCAACTCATTTTCTCCACCACTTGCACTGCTGTAACCCTAGTCTATGCCACCATTACTTCTCACCTGAAATATGTCCAGTCTCCTATCTGTTTACTTTGTTTCCATTCTTACCCACTGTAGTAAATTCTCAAAACAAGAACTGCAGTGATCCTTTCAAGTTAAATCACTTCACTCTGCTGAAACCCCTCAGTGGGTTTCCATCTCACACACAGTAAAAGTTGAAGCCCTGACAATGGCCTACAAAGCTGTTCCTGATTTGTCCTCTTCCTAGATCCTTCCCTCTTTATATCTAGTTTCATGTCCTACACTATTCTTTTGCTGACTATTCCCTACTAATTGCTACCTACCTACACACACACACACACACACACACACCCCTCTTTATAGCTCCTAGGGAGAAAAAACAAAATCAAAAACAAAATACTACCTCAGGGCTCTGTTCCTACTCTTCCTCCTACTTGGAAAAATCTTTTTTTTTTTTTTTAAGCTTATTTTTTTTTTTTTTCTTGAGAGAGAGAGAGAATGAGAGAGAGAGAGAGAGAGAGAGAGAGAGAGAGAACGTGAGCAGGGGAGGAGCAGAGAAAGAGGGAGACACAGAATCTGAAGCAAGCTCCAGGCTCCAAGTTTTCAGCACAGAGCCTGACGCAGGGCTTGAACTCAAGAGCCATGAGATCATTACCTGAGCCAAAGTCGGACACCCAACCGAATGAGCCACCCAGGAGCCGTGGAAACTCTTCATGCAAGTATCTACATGGCACTGTCTCTTCCTTTATCTCTTTGTTCAAATGTCATCTTCTCAAACTTTCCTTGCTACCATATTTAAAATTTTAACACCCTCTTCCAAGTCTTCCTTTTTCTCCCTTTCCTGCTTTGTCTATGCAAAACTTACCATCATTTAACATATTATATATTTTCTGATTTACTTACTTACTATCTTCTTCTACTGGAACCAGGCTAGATGAGGGCAAAAAAGTTTGTCTCTTCATTTCTGTATCCCTAACACCTAGACAGGTATGGGCTCAATCACTAACTTTTAAATGAAATGAATGAAAGAAGACATAAGAAAGCAAAAAAAAGGAAATACATGCTGAATTGCTCTATTTATACTGCAAAACTACACATTCATGTGAAATTTGAGAAAATGTCATAGAATATAAAAAATAATTACATCTAACTTCAAGAACAATTTTAAATTAAGAAGAAATGCTATTTTTAGAGCCCCCAAAACACTCCAAAGTTGACCATAGTTCCAGGATGTGCTTGGCAACTAGTAAGAAGTCAATAAATCTTAGCTAGATTTATTATTGTTATTATTAGGTATGGGCACTTATCCATGTATCAAGAAAATAGATGCTTAATAATCTAACAAGTGAATAAAATGACCTAAGAAACCATCTCTGCAAAGATAAGAAGACAGTGTTTACAACACACATAAAGTTAAAATTAAATTCTCTTAAAATTATATGGCAGGGGGGCACCTGGGTGGCTCAGTCGGTTCAGTGTCCAACTTCAGCTCAGGTCATGATCTCGCAGTCCGTGAGTTCGAGCCCCGCGTCGGGCTCTGGGCTGATGTCTCTGAGCCTGGAGCCTGCTTCAGATTCTGTGTCTCCCTCTCTCTCTGACCCTCCCCCGTTCATGCTCTGTCTCTCTCTGTCTCAAAAATAAATAAACGTTTAAAAAAAAAATTATATGGCAGGGATGCCCGGGTGGCTCAGTCGATTAAGCATCCTACTCTTCATTTCGGATCAAGTCATGATCTCATGGTTCATGAGTTCAAGCCCCACATTGGGCTCTGCACTAACAAGTGGGAGGGCCTGCTTGGGATTCTCTCTCTCTCCCTCTCTCTCTTTCTCTATGCCTCGCTTCTGCTCGCTTGTATGTGAGTGTTCTCTCTCAAAATAAATAAACATTAAACAAATTATAAAAAAATATATATGGCAGTAAATATGTTCAATTAAGCAGACTTATTACTGGACATGTTTGGGTCATTGTATTTTAGGAATGGAAGGTGCTTATGATTACCGAGTATAATCCTTCATTTTATACGTGAGGATGATCCTAAGTGATTAGGTAAACTGCCCAAGGTGACATAACCAGATACAATGACAGCCCTAGCACAGAAGCTAAAGTTTTCTGATCCTCCCTATAAATGTTCCTTTAATCTGTATTGGATTTGTTCCTCAATCACTGCAAATAAATTTAAATTAGTAAAGGGACTTAAATTACATTAATGAAAATTTTAAATCTTTTCACAAAATCTGTTTTTATACCAATAAAAGTTTAATTTATACATTTTACAATGCTATATATTTTTTAACTTTTAATAGATTAAAATTAAGTTTAATATTTTATGTCTTCTAATTTTTAAAATCAGAGATTCATCATAAAAGAAATAAAAAGTAAAGTGGATGATCCTTTCTTTAGCATTTAATAAACTCTATCATGACAAGAAGATGGACAGAAATCACATAAACCGATTGTTATAACATATACAATGCTTACATAATTGCCCCAAACAAAGCAAAACCACAGAAATCTTAATACTTCTCAAGCTAAGGAAATTACAATACTGTCAAATGATTTGAAGTAGACTATCTAAAAAAAAGTTACTCTGAAATGACATAGTAACATCACTGCAACAATTGTCAGGTGAAAATGATTTTTGATTAGTATTATGAAAAAGCACTCAACTGACACTTTGTTCCCCAATAATTACCAGTCCTAATACCAGTCTGAATGCAAGCTTATGCATTTGAGGAAACAACTCCACCAATTAAACTGGAAATACTATCAAAATGTTCTGAAAGTTCAGAAGTGTGAAGTATCATGTAAAAGAATAGTTTTAAGAGCATGTATTAGGGGCGCCTGGGTGTCTCAGTTGGTTAAGCATCCAACTCTTGATTTCAGCTTAGGTCATCATCTCACAGTTTGTTAGATCAAGCCCTGTGTCAGGCAACAGGCTGTCAACACAGGGATTCTCTCTCTCCCTCTCTCTGCCCCTTCCCTGCTCACTCTCAGTACACAAAATACTGATGCTGTCACTATCAGAATCAGATGCTATCAGCACCTACTAGCAAATAACCATAGCTCTAGTTAAACAAATGTACATATAAAGAGAGGGGAAAAAAAAAAAAGAAGAAGCAATAGAAACAAAAATATAAAGTCCATCTGAAAAAGACACTTGGATCTGATACTTTGGGATTACTATTCCCAGAACAAAAAAGTATTAAAACAAATGGGCAAAGAGGTGGAATGTTTTAATTCACAATGTATAAACAGAATGAATTTTTCAAATCTTCAAGAGTTTTGATTCATGCTTTATAAATTACAAATTCTCTTAAGCAAACTGATAATAATGACTCACTCGTTCACTTTGTTATAATACTGTAGATGGTAAATTTTACAGAAGTTGATACGAACTCTTCAACTTAGGAATCAGAGTAAATGTCACCTACCTCACAGTTTCCTATTTCTACTCTCCAGATAAAATAAGGATTTTTGAAGACTCAAAAAGTCACAGTATAGGCAAGCACTTTCATGTAAATTCCCATGAAACTTTTCAAGCCGGATGCATAACCATTTCTTCACACTCCTCTATCACTAAAAGTAATCTTTAAAAAAATTGTCATAATTTTATTGAGGGTATCAGTTAAATTTTCCAACCTGAAATGTACTTGTTTTACTAATACATTTCCATTGAGTTCAGGGAACACAACTACAGAGTACATTAAAATGTGACCTTTGAACCTCGCAGTGTAACACATCACTTCCTGGGCAGAGATAGTACTCCAAGAACAATCAATCACTGTTAAGAAGAATATACACTCAACATTGTTAATTAGTGTTGATGCACTCTTCTCGATGCCCTCATCTGTCATGAAGATTGTTTAAAAATCTGAGTTATTAGTCTTTATTTGGGAAAGGATCTGGTTAATATCTTTAAGAGCAGAAATCATTCATCTATCCACTCTATCTTGGAGCGTGATAATTCCTACCCCCAATACAAGTTACTGATAACCACCACCCCTCCACTGACTAAGAAACTATAAATCAGGAAGAGGGCAGCTTCTATGCAACCCCTGTTAATTTCTGTTTACAATCTATCCAACCGAGAATGTTAGCTAGTCAGGGGAGAAACTAGCTGATGGATCAGATAGTAGGAAAACATAACAGCTTAAAGATAGAAAATAACAAAATGACAAATTAAAATGCCATGTGCTTATAACAACATGGATTGAATTTAAAATTAATTCAAAAAAAATGAATATTCCTGAATGTTCATTTAATTTCAATGTGAACCTTCCCTGAAACACTGAAAGAAACATGAAAACTGTTACTTCAATGCAGATGGTTTTTGAAATTAAACAAAAAAATTAAAAATAAATAAAAAGTCAAAAGTGTAGGTTTTCTATCATTACATAAAGGTCACTTTAGGAAAAAGCAAAATTCTTAATTCTTTTGTATTTATTTAACCTAAAATCATGATATAAAATCTATGACATTTTATCTTGAACATAATCCAGCATAATATAACTTCAGAATATTTCCTAAGAAACTCTCTGACATTATTCACCAAAGTGGAATTCAGTAGGCCAGCCGGGCCTGAAGGCCATCTAATAGATTCCCTGTATCTACGTATGTGTTTTTCCTCATTAAGAAAACCATTTGCCCTTAATAACACATCCCAGGCCATAAACACTTCTAATTCCAACAGAGGCTTCATGAAAAGGCTTTTATTCATTCATTCAGTATTCATTCATTCAGGCACTATTCTAAGCGATGAGGTCCCTATGCTTCATTGAGCTTAGATTTTAGCAGGGAAAGACAGACAGGAAACAAACAAGAAACATCAGGTGGCACTGAGGTGACACAGAGAAGTGAGACAGAATGTCCTGAGAAAAAGGGACTACATGGCTCGTTTACACTGAGTGGTCAAGAAAAGCAACTCTGAGGAGATGACACCTAAGATGTGATCCAAATGATAAAATGGAGCCAATCAAGTAAAGACCAGAAGAGAAAAGTATTTCAAGCAGAAGAAACCCTATGATACAAATTAACTTGGAATGTTAAAGTAGAGGAAAAAATACAAGTGTGTCTTAGCACAGAGTGGGCAAGGGAACACACAGACGAAGTCTAAGAGGCAGGTAGGAGCCAGATCACCTAGTGTCTGGTAAACCTGGATGAAGAGTTTAGGTTTCATTTTAGGTGTGATGAGAAAGCACTAGAAGAGGCATACCATGATTTGCCATTAGAGAACTGGATAGTACGAGAGCAAAGCTAGAAGCAGGAGGGACAGTTAGGAAGCTACTGCAGTATTTGTGTGAGAGGTGATGGTGCAGTGTTAGGCCATGGCCAGGTGCACCTGTAATAAGCCCATAAAGCAGACATGAATGGAAAACCCCCAGGTTCTGCAGTGTATAGGCTCTGGTCAAGTGGGAGACCAAGACTTTCAAAACCAGGAAACCAGGTATCAGACCTGGTAAAGATGGCTCTGTGAATTGCAGAAATTGCCTTTAGATGGTAATACAATTGTTTCCAGGTGCCTATCAGTCATCTCCCCCCACATCGGGCTACAGACACGATCAAACTTCAACAGAGAACTTCTGTAAAATACACAGAATAAACAGTTGACTTACCCTCTTTCCCATTTTGGAAAAGACCTAGCAGGAATTTATATTTACCTTGCTAGGAAAAAGTAGGGCCTTCCATGAAGATTTGGACATAATTGTATTTATTAATCCCAACAACCAAACAGAGCAAAAGAAAGGCAGTCAAGTTTTTAGAAAACTTGAAGTCAGCTTAAAAAAAAAAAAAGAAAGAAAAAAGAAAAAAAAAAAAAAAACAACCTCAAAAAACTAAGAGTAAGGTTAACAGGCCCTTTCACTACTTAAAAGCACTCTAGCTGAAACTTTGTGCAAATTAACAATGACTAACTGAATACACATAAATGGCACTCAAGAGTGTTTGCTGAACCGAAATCGCCCTACCCATCTTATGGTACAAGAAGTATCAATCTAAAAAAAAAAAAAAAAAAAGGAGGGGGGGCGCCTGGGTGGCTCAATCGGTTAAGCATCAGACTCTTAATTTTGGCTCAGGTCATGATCTCACGGTTCGTGAGTTCAAGTTCCACGTCGGGCTCTGCACTTTCAGTGCAGAGTGCTGGGGATTCTCTCTCTGCCCCCACCCCATTTGCCTCTCTTTCTTAAAATACATAAACTTAAAAAAAAATTTTTTTAAGAAATAAATGAGGCATAAGATAGTGACAAAGGAATTCTCTAGGAACCATTTCCTCCAGGCCACTTTTGTAAGATGTCTGTTTCAGCTGTACTAATTTGTAATTTGTGATCACTCAAATTGAAGCTATAGTCAGTGTTTTTTAAAGGCTATTATGATTAATAATAATGATGATAATAGTTACTGAGCATTTACAGTATACAGACCTCATGCTAAGCACTTGCCATGTAAATCTCACTTAATCTTTAACCTTATCAGACAGAAACTACTATCTTTACCTGCAGATGAGGAAACTGAGGTATAAAGATATAAAGTAACCTATCTGATGTCACACTGCTGTTAAGTGAAAAAACCTGGCCTTGTAAAAGCAGTCTCTAAATTCAAAGTCCTATGATCTTAACCATGACTCAATACTTCATTTAAAGTCTTCTATACTACAAAAAAAAATCACTAACTAGTGTCTTACAGCCTTTCAGAATATGGAAAAATAAACTTGTTTTAAGTATTATACACTGAAATAGTTTAGTCATTACTAATTCTATTTCATTAAAGCAAATCTCTTCCTCTACTGGCTACTTCATTAACCTACTCTAGTTACTCTTTATATTTAAACATAATAAAACACAATTTTTAGTAAAAATAAACCTGTAATTCATCCTTACCTAAGAGTATCCTCAATCTTCAGTCCAAATTTCTGTTTACTATATTTTCATAAAAACACAAACAATTTTAGGGGCGCCTGGGTGGCTCAGTCGGTTAATCGTCCGACTTCAGCTCAGGTCATGATCTCAGGGTCCATGAGTTTGAGCCTCACATCGAGCCCTGCGCTGACAGCTCAGAGCCTGGAGCCTGCTTCAGATTCTGTGTTTCTGTCTGTCTGTCTGTCTCTCTCAAAAATAAACAAACATTAAAAGAAAGGAAGGAAGGAAGGAAGGAAGGAAGGAAGGAAGGAAGGAAGGAAGGATGGGTCTCCTAAAATGAAAAGCTGCACTCAGAAATAGAAGGTAAGGTCACCAAAACTTATGATTTCTAAAGGGGAATTTCAATGAATTGAAAAGCATCAGATTCACTCAATTAGAATTATTTACGGAACAGAAAAGTAAAATTCACCTAAAACTTAAAAAAAAACTGTACCCAAGGCATCCATTTCATGATATGTAATACTATTTTTCTAGACACTATTATAAAATTTGTATTTTTAACTCTTCAGAGAAATGATATCCACACCTGTTTTGTAATGGTTTTAAAGTAAGGCTTGGATTTATTAAATGTTCATCTAAGTGTGCAAAACCACATAATGAAGAAATCTTGGTTTAGTCCTTCAGGAAGTACTATTTCCTAAATAATTACAGACCAAAAAAACGCACTATACTTTTAAAGACCTTTGGAGAAGATAATTCTCTTGGTAGTATACTTGGGTATTGGTTTAACAACGCTTGTAGTCAGGAAACTCTTCCTGACCTAAATCCTCCATGGTATAATTTAAATTCATTTTCTCTTTTTGTGACCTCAAATAGTTGTAGAAGATTAGGTCATATTATAATATTTTATATATTTAAAAACCCTTATTAAGGTCTCCTTTTCCAGGTAACTGCACTGCAGGACTATGAACCAACAGTCCTGTACAAAATTCAGCCTTATAATTTTATATGCTGTATATAATAGCCCAGCTGACAGATCTCAAAAATTATCCACCCTTTTCACCACGCACGACTCCTCCCCCAATACACTCTTTCTCAAAAAACAAAACAACACAAGAAATTATCTGTACTTTAGAACTAATCTCAAAATTTAGAGAGACGTTTGCGAGAAACAGGAGCAAGGAACCACACACCCAAAACTCCACCCGACGCTGCTCTCTTCCCTACAACGGGCGATCATTTAATGAAATCTCTCTCTCAAAATCTCTGGGGCAGAGCTGAAGCTGCAGTGCAATATCATAAAATCTGCAGCTGTGTTGCTGTTCTTAATAGTCCGTGCTGCTTCCTTAGACCACAGGAAGCCAAAACACACACTGTCAGAACAGAACTTACCTTAACGGGAATCGGCCAAAGCAGCAGGGCAGTGAGATCAAGCATCAGAACTGTCACTGAAAAGATCGTATACATCCATGCAAACTTTCTCTTCAAGCAATTTACTTACTCCAGGAAAGCTGTATCTTTTATGTTTCTACACATCAAAATTTGTTTAGACTAAATAAATTTGTAAAGACTAAAGGATAGGCAGATAACGATACAGAAAGAAGCATTAATGACTTACTTTTATTGCCCACCAAGGCAACCAGCGGCTGAGTCTCTGACTCCTCGCTCACTTTCTTCACCACAGAATACCAATCTTCTAAATTCTCAAAGCTTTGATAATTTGTAATATCATATACCAACAGGATTCCCTGTCACAAAAGAGTTACAGAACTTTTTGTAAGATACCTGGCATAGATGTGGTGAGCTACCACAAATACGAAAAAATCCTATCATGGGTGAAAAGGCTGCAAAGGTCTACAATCCTGCCTGTTACTTTCATGAGGTCAAACATGTAAACCTTCCAGTAAATAACCATCTGCTGCTGCTCTTTCTAAATATTTTCAAAAATGAGATTCCATGACATCCCTTGATAGTCAATTTTAGTGTTTAACACAATTTTCTTTAAATGAAGTAAGTCGATTTCCTCTTTTGGTCCTCTGTGCATTTGGAGAACAACACTGGGGTATCCTCCTTGTAATAACCCTTCATGTACTTGAAGATAGTTAAGTGACTCCTTTACCATCTCCTTTCCAGAATAAACAAACTCAATTCCTTAAACTTGCCTCAAAGGACCTATTTTCTATCCCTTTAATCATAGTTGTTGGGTTCTTCCCAGGACACACTACATACAGTTTTTTGACATCCTCTTTAAAATGAGCAATGTAAAACTGGACATGATACTGTAATAAGAGCCTGAACAAAGCCAAATATAACAAAGGGATTGCTTCCTGCCTCTTATATATCATATTCCTTTTAATATATCCCATTATTTTGTGTGGGAAGGAGAAGTATGTACACACACAAAAATAACAGTGCCACATTCTTGATTCTCATCCAGTTCGTGGTCAAACACTTAATACAAAGCTCTGCATATAGTCTAAGTCTGGACCCTAATAGCATTTACGTCTCCTCCTTCTTAGGATATAATCACAAACGTTTACTACATTTTTGTACCTACTATCCATCTAGATGTATATTTAGATCTTTTCATCAGTCCTTACAATAATCATCTAATGCTGCTAACCCTCATTCTCATTTTACTAATAAGGAGAGGCTACAATAACGAAGGTCAACCATACTTAGGTCACATACCACTACCACTAGGGTAGGTGAGGAAGCCAGATCTGAATCAAGGGCTGTGTGAATATAAAGTCTACTCATGCATTCTATAAGCATTTGTCTGCCAACTATATGCCAAGCATTGTGCTGGGTCCTAAGGATATAAATTCCAAACCTCAAGAAACTCAGTCTTGCAGCCAGGCACATAAACAGACAAGTATAGAACACAAAAGTAATGACCAGTGATATGCTGGTAAATATTAATAAACTGGCTAGCGCCGTGGTGGGGGTCGGGAAGGGTAGAGTGTTATTTGTCTCATTTTCCTATTTCTGTGGTATAAATACTCCCCTGTGGTCATTTTCAAGCTATCAATGTCGCTTCACTCAACAAAGCTGGGTAGGACATCGCCAGATTGCATCTGAACCATACAGGTACATTAGACATCAATAATTTCAAGAACATACTTAAGAAAATATCTGGTAAAATGATTAGTAAGTGATGAATTTTGAGCATATATCTTCGTTTTTAATATAATTGATGAGTTTATGTATTTTTAATCATGAATGTATTTAACGACTGGCTCACAAAAATTCCCGAAAATTTAACAACTGCCTTTCTCAGGCCAAAGAATAGCATACTACTATTATAACCTTCTAGGACCATGTTCTTTTATTAAATTACACTGGCCCCTAAGTCACTTAGCTCCTCTGGGTCTCAGGTTGTTTGCCTCTAAAATTAGATCACTGAAAGTAAATGGTCTCTAACATCCCTTCCAGTTTAAATATTCTATAATTTTTATGCAAAATCACTTGTCTGATTCATTTTGGTAGCTTAGACACTTCTTTCTGTCTTCCTAAATGCTTTGAAATAATGCCCAGCAATAGAATTATTTGAAATAATCAGCACAAGCCCACTTTTCTTATTAAGAATAACGCCCCAGAACTGGCCTCTGAAGAAAACTAATCTTCAGTACTCATTTTGGCAGCACGTATAGAGAGGAAGAGAGGAAGAGAGGAAGAGAGGAAGAGAGGAAGAAAGGAAGCTAATCTTCAAACGACTGACTCCACCTTCAGTTGACTCGAATGACACCACATATTGTGTTGAAGGAGCTCTGCCCTGAAAGTCAGATCGCCGCTGGACTGCAGTCTTGGCCTGGCCCTACCATCCACTGATCTTGAGCAATGCTTCTGTAATCTACCTTGATGATAGCTGCCATGTCTAAGCGATTATGGGAAGTAACAAAAAGATTTATTTAAAAACTAACATACTACATAACTACTGGGAATTTTTATTATTCTGTGTGAGTAAGAATCACATTTTCAAGGCAACTCTGTGATAGTTTTTATAACTCATAGATTGAGCTGCTGACCCACGATGACTCTTAAACCTTAAGATGTTTGGAATCCTTCTAAATCAATATGTGAAAATCTTCATCTCAACATGGGCCAGTACGTGCATATGATGCAAATAAAACATGGCCACAATCCCTTAATGATCAGTACTAGACCAGAGCTTAGAATAAAAACTAAACACTAAGCTTAGAATAGGTATCTATTATATACCAGAAGTCAGTGAACTATGGTCCCCAAGCCAAACTCAGTTCAAAGCCCATATATGTGAATAAGCTTTTATTGAAATATAGTCATACTTACCTGGTTAAGTATTATCAAGGGCTGCTTCTGTACAACTGGAGAGTTGAGTGGCTGCAACAGAGCCAGTACGGCCTGTGACACCTAAAATATTTCCTGTCTGGCTCTCTAAGGAAAAGCTGGCCAATTCCAGAGCTAAACCAGTGTGTGTCAGTATTTTTCAGAGATCAATAAGTATGAATCTTCCAGAAGTCATGAGAAAGGCAAAAGGTTAAATGCCTTTCATTAATCTAGCTATCCACAAACCAAACGTCATATACCCCATTCTCAATACCACTTAATGTAAAAACTATGATTCCATCTTTGCTCCTAATATGGCAATTTTTCATCAGTTCTAACCTATACCAATGTGGTCAAAATCCAAAAAGGGAAATGGGAAAACCAAAAAGACATCAAAACACAAAAAAGTTCTAGAACTGTCAGCTTCAATTCTGACACGTAAAGACCCAAGAAGTCATCATGTCTGTCTTTACAGTAAGAAAAAATCTAAACAAACAAAATCAATGATTCTTCTGGACAAAACAGAGAGCTGAGTTTGCAGGGTAAATCGCCACCCTGAAATCTGGGGAGACAGGTGAATCCAAAGAGTCACAGCCCAAATATGCTAACCTGGCACAGAAGCCACCATAGCCAGGAAACGGTGGGAACATTTAAATAGTAATTTTGATAAACTGGTGGAGGCTGCCTGTGTTCCACTGTGAGAATGAACAACTACCAGGCGACACAGTCTGTGGGGGTACCCCCACACTTTCATGGATTTTACCTCCAGAAACCCTACCACATCCTCTCGGTAGAATCAAGAAAGATCCCCACATGGCTCTGACATGGGGAGGGAGAAATTACCACTGTAAATATGCCCAGAGTATTAGCCATAAAAAAGGCATACTGTCCAGGAATAAAGCTTAATGAGTGTCTTATATCACATGGGGGTAGGACAAGTTCCCATCTCTAGCTCCTTCTAGCCATCCTGTGTCTCCTAAGTGGGAAGAGCTAATAAATACCTGTGAAGGTCACAGCCCAGGGACACAGGCCCACCATAAGGCTATGACTTAGTCATAAGAGCACAGAATGAGAGAATTCCCTCCCCCTCCCTACACTTCACCACGACACCAACTGGGCTCCAGCATAATAGTAGTATACTACATTTGAAAGAGCTGCAAAACATAAACTTCAACTGAGGAAGAGTGCTTTGAGATGTCTAAAAAGACAGGGGAGAAAAAAAACAAGGACACTAGAGGAATTTGACGTCTCTGGAACCTAGAGCCTCAGCAAACATTAACCACAGACCAACTCCTGGCCAATTAACATAAAGCTCCACACTAAAGGCTTATTTACCTGAGTTCTTATCTAGCCTTCAACAGAAAACTAGAAGGCACATTAAAAGGCACTTTGAAGAGAAAAAGTAAGCCTTAGAATATGAGTAAGACTCAAATATGATACAGATTTTGGAATGATCAGATGATGACTTTAATAAAACAACAATGATAGGGGCGCCTGGGTGGCGCAGTCGGTTAAGCGTCCGACTTCAGCCAGGTCACGATCTCGCGGTCCGTGAGTTCGAGCCCCGCATCGGGCTCTGGGCTGATGGCTCAGAGCCTGGAGCCTGTTTCCAATTCTGTGTCTCCCTCTCTCTCTGCCCCTCCCCCGTTCATGCTCTGTCTCTCTCTCTGTCCCAAAAATAAATAAAAAAACATTGAAAAAAAAATTTTTAAAAAAAATAAAATAAAATAAAACAACAATGATAAATATTTTAAAGGTTCTAGTACAAAAGGTAGACAACACGCAAGAACAGGTAGATAAGGTACACAAAGAGATGGAAACACTAAAGGATAACAAAAAGAAAATGCTAGCTATCAAAAACACTGTAACAGAAATGAAGAATGCCACTGATGGATCTCATCAGTAGACTAGACATAGCCTAGGAAAGAATCCATGAGCCTGAAGATAAGCTAATAGAAATTTCCAAAACTGAAATGCAAAGAGAAAAAAGAATGAATAAAACAGAACATTAAAAAACAATGTGACAATTCTGATTTGTGTATCATACATATAACTGAAACACCAGAAAAGAGAACAGAGCTTAAGAAATATTTGAAGTAATAATGGCCAAGAAATTGCCAAAATCAATTAAAGACACCACACCATTGATGTAGAAATCTCAGAAAACACCAAGTAGGATAAATACCCAAAAAATCTACATGTAGGCACAGCATACATCCAAACTGTGTAAAACAAAACACAAAGAGAAAATCTTGAAAGAAGTCTAGGGGTTGGGAAGGGGTGGTGAAAGGGAATATGTTATCTACTGAGGAACAAGGATAAGAACTACAGTGAATTTCTTATCAGAAACCATATAAGAAAAGAATGGGGTGAAATATTTAAAGTGTTGAAAGAAAGGAAAAGACCAATCTAGAATTCTATATGTAAAATTATCCTTTATAAGTGGGGGAGAAATAGACTTTCTCAGATAAACAAAACCGAGAGAAGTCAGAGCTAACAGGACTGCCCCAGAGAAAATGTTAAAAAAGGCCCCTGAGGGGGTGCCTGGGTGGCTCAGTCGGTTGAGCATCTGACTTGGGCTCAGGTCATGATCTCATGGTTCATGAGTTCAAGCCCCGCATCGGGCTGTGTACTGACAGCTCGGAGCCTGGAGCCTGCTTCAGATTCTGTGTCTCCCTCTCTCTCTGCCCCTTCCCTGCTCATGCTCTGTCTCTATCTCTCAAAAATAAATAAATATTAAAAAAAAATTGTTTTAAACAAAAAAAAAGAGGCCCTTGAGGGAGAAAGAAATGATATGATATGGGTCAGAAACTCATTTCTACATTAAGAAAAGGAGAATTTCAGAAAAGGAATAAGTAAAGATAAAACAAAAGCATTTATTTTCTTATTTTTAACTAATCTAAAATACAACAGTTTAAAGTAACAATACTAACGATGTATTGAGTGATTATAACATGGGTGAGTGAAATGAATGACAGCAATGTCACAGGGACAAGAGGGATGAATGGAGAATATGCGTTCATGAAGTATCTGAACTACATGCAAAACAATACAGTGTCCGATGAAGGTGGACTTAAACTAGTTAAAAATGTATACTGGAAATGCTAGAGCAATTGCTAAAAAAAATTGTTCAAGTATAACTAATAGGCTAAGAGAGAAGGTAAAATGCTCAAATAAAACAGTAAGAGAAAGAGAAAAGGAAAAAGAAACAAAAGACAAACATAAATAAAAAACAAATATGATAGAAATGAACCAAAATGCATCCATTATCACCTTAAATGTGAATGATCCAAATATATCAATTAAAGGACAGATCATCAGAATAGATGAAAAACCAAGACTCAACTATACGATGACTACAGGAAATTCTCTTTATATATAAAGACACAAATTAAAAGTAAAGGAATAGAGAAATACCATGCTAACACTAATGAAAACAAAACTGGCGTACTCGTATTCATTTCAGACAAAGCAGACTTCAGAATAAGCAAAGGTATTAGGTACAGAAATTGGCACAATGATAAAGGAGTTAATTCTCCAAGAAGACATAACAACCCTTTATGTATACCCACCTAACAACAGACTATCAAAATATGTAATGGCAAACTGATAGAACTGTAAATCTGCAGATCCACTAGCACTGTTGGAGACTTCAATGCCCCTTTTTCATTGACTTTTACATTAAGGAGAAAATCAATTAACTCACAATTAACTCACCCGAAATATGCACCAAGACAGATGACATTCTGGGCCACAGAACATACATTAACAAATTTATAAGACTGGAAATCATACCAAGCCTGGGAGTCAGGCTGCTTGTATGAGTGTTGGTAGTTTGTGTCTTTCAAAGGACTGGTCTATTTCATCTACATGAGCAAATTTTTGGTCATAGGGTTATTTATGTTACTCCCTTATTATTCTTTTAATGCCTATGGGATTAGTAGCGATGGCCCCTCATTAATTTGTGTTTCCTCTCTCTCTCTCTCTTTTTTTTTTTTTTTTTTGGTTAACCTGGCTAGAGGTTTCTCAGCTTTTGGTTTTATTGATTTTCTCCATTATTTTCTTTTTTTTAAAATTTCACTGAGCTCTCCTCTAGTTTTTATTATTTTTCGGTTCTGCTTTCATTAAGCTTAAATTGCTTTTCTTTCTCAGTTTCTCCAAGTAGAAGCTTAGATTACTGATGATTCTTCTCTTCTAATATATATATTCACTGCTATTCATTTTCCTCTAAGCACTGTTTTTGCTATCTCCCACAATTTTTATTAATTTAAGATATTTTAAAGCTTCTCTGGAGACTTCTGTGTTATTGAAAAATATGTTTTTAAATCATCATAGATTTTGAGTTTTTCCAGCTATCTTTCAATTACTGATTTCCAGTTTAATTGCTTTGTAGTCTACCCCAGAGCCAGACCTCTAAGTACTCACCTCTTCAGGAGCCTAGAACACAAGCACCCCCAATGCCTAAGTATCTCCCCACATCCATCAATCCAGACCTCTTCTGACTGCTTCCAGAAAACTATCAGAATCCTCTCAGCCACAAGAAGGTGTAACTCCCTCAGAAATGCAACACATCTTGGCAACAGGGGAAACCCATGAAGAATCTACCAGGAACTGCTGGAAGTCATTTTCTTGGCAAGCCGGCGGCCATCGAAATCCATCATCATGTCTCTTGTCCCTGATGGGCTTTTATCACCCTCCTATCTACCATTCATCTTTTTCCATCTTTTCCCCACACTGCCCCATGCTTGCTCTTCCCATCTTACCCTCCAACTGCTCCTCTTCATTTTTGATAGGACTTTTGGAAATCAGATTTCAAGTTTAATACATTCTTCTATAGTTTCAAATTCTTCAACAAAAATTCCCTATATTTTCTATGCCTTCACTTCACTTTTTCCACCTACAATTCCCCAGAAGATACTATCACCCTTCTCTTCATAAACCTCAACACTTTTGGTAAACATTACATAAAGTCTCTTCACACAGCACTCTGTTTTCATCTCTCTACTGATCATCATATCTGATGAACATGACGAGTCATTAACCAGGCAGAAACCATTCTCCAAGGAACACTGAAGTCTTCAAGGAAACGTGAGCACTGGTGGCAACATTTAAGTCCTGTAGGTGACTCCATAGATTTAGTTCTAAAATTCAACCCACACAGTACGTACACCATTTAACCTTCCCAAAAGTGAAAGGGTCCCAAATCCCACAAAGCAGGTATTTTTTTCTCCCTGATTTGTATGACAAATAATCTACAGTAGCCTTTTATACGCAGAAATGGGTTAGATCATACAGATTATACCACAGTCCTAACAACACATACTTTGCTGTGTAAGAAGGAACACTAATCCAAGAAAGGTGTATAATCAGTTCTAAGCTGGCAAATAGCCAACTAAAAATGCATAGTAAAAGACAGCAGAGGGTCTCAGAGAGTCCAGCTTTGAGATGCGCTTTCTCCCCAGCTGCCATCCAGGCAACCAAATCCTTTTGTAGCTGGTTAACAGGCAAGCTCATCTGTGGGGGGCACTGGCACACAATAGTAGTTATGTTCTGCCTTACAAGTGACTACACTTCATTGAGTTTATGCTCAGTAGGGCAGTGTTTGCAAACCACTTAGATTCCAGGACGGAAAGAGCTACAAAAATGAAACACCCAGTCCTTCTCTGAGGTTTGTTATTAGCCTCTGTTAGCCACAGGTTACAGGGCACTAAACACTATGTACTGTGTGTTTGCTCGTAACCACTATGAAAAATAGCCTATAACATCTTTCTGAAGACTCCTAGAAAATTTTAAGTTAATTTAAAATCTGGGAATTTAACTGGGAAATACTTCAATTCTTAGAACTAGTTCTTGTCAAAATACCTCATTAATTCTTTCTTGGGTGTCAATCCAATTTTGTTTCAACCAACACTGTTCAACAGACGATTGCTGAAGTTTAATGCTACTAGGGGAAAAATGTGAACAGGGTGAAATAATCAGTTCCATTTGAATCTAAGTTCATTCCCAGCCTACAAGTAAACCTCTTTCTGATGTTAAGAAATGTTTTCAGAAAAATCGATTCAAGGGGCGCCTGGGCGGCTTAGTCGGTTGAGCGTCCAACTTCAGCTCAGGTCATGGTCTCATGGTTAGTGAGTTCGAGCCCTGAGTCGGCTCTGTGCTGACAGCTCAGAGCCTGGAGCTTATAGGATTCGGTGTCTCCCTCTCTGTCTGCCCCTCCCCCGCTCATACTCGGTGTCTCTCTCTCTCTCTCTCTCTCTCTCAAAAAATAAATAAACATTGAGGCGCCTGGGTGGCTCAGTCGGTTAAGCGTCTGACGTCAGCTCAAGTCATGATCTCTCGGACCCTGAGTTCGAGCCCCGCGTCAGGCTCTGTGCTGACAGCTCAGAGCCTGGAGCCCATTTCATATTCTGTGTCTCCCTCTCTCTCTGCCCCTCCCCTGTTCATGCTCTGTCTCTCTCTGTCTCAAAAATAAATAAATGTTAAATAAATAAATAAATAAACATTAAAAGAAATTAAAAAAAAAAAAGAAAAATAGATTCATGAGCTTAATAGCCCAGGTATGTATAAGATGAGGCTTTCCATACACCATACAGAAGTTAGAGAACCTAAAAGAAAATCCTAAATACACAGTAAACTGATGTCCTTCCTCAAAACAGCCAGTCAAAACATCATTTCTGAAAGATTTCTATCCTGTAGCATGTATACCAAAATACAAAGTATTCATAACCAACATAAGCATCTACAAGAACTCTGGAAAAAGTACAGATCCATTCTGAACAATAATTATATGACTACACGATATAAAGTGATTGAGTATATTAAAATACTATTTAGAATGCTTCTGAAAGGAATATTTTTAAAAAGTAACATTCCTCCAATTTATGGTAGTGAATTGTAGTCTGAGCTTCTCTGGCCTAGATAAAATATTTACATATATTGGGGCACCTAGGTGGCCCAGTCAGTTGAGCATCCAACTTCGGCTCAGGTCATGATCTTGCGGTCTGTGAGTTCGAACCCCGTGTCGGGCTCTGTGCTGACAGCTCAGAGCCTGGGGCCTGCTTCGGATTCTGTGTCTCCCTCCCTCTCTGTCCCTCCCCCACTCATGCTCTGTCTCTCTCTCTCTCTCTGTCAAAAATAAACATTTAAAAAAATTTTTTAATTTACATATATTTTACAAAAGAAACTACTAGTAAATGTTGTTTATGTATTACATATATGTATACATGTATGTATAAATTATGTATGCATAATTTAGTTTAGAATCTCTGGAAAGCAGGGAAAATTTACTATGTTATCATTAATTTACGATAATTCATTTTATCACCTCAGAATTCCCCATTTCCTGGCACAATTTCATGGAAATGTTCATGAACTTCTCAGAAATACTGTACTACATTGTTGTTTAATGAAACAAGACATACGCTTATAACATTCACAGAAATTGTAAAATATAAATAATATAAGGCACCATCCAAAGGGAAAAAACCTCCCATGTACCCTCAAAACAGAAATCTTATTTGACAAGTTCTAAGAAGGAATATAAATATAACAAGCTCTTTCTCACAAGATATGAGGTATAAGAAGAGAATGAAGACATCCTACTGAAGTCAGGTCCTCTCAGAAAAGATGAAAATTTTTTAATTTCTACAAATTTAACCAATAATATCTGATTTTTAAGCAGTTACATAATAGCATAAAATATGCACTGTAAAAAAAAAATGATTTAAAAGAATGGCCACAAACATTGTGAAGGCACTAAATGCCACTGATTACATACTTTTAAAATGGTTAACTTTATATCCTGTCAATTTCACATCATTAGTTTTATATATAATTTTATATTAATAAACTGAATTAATTTACATAAATCAAATAAAAAATTTGTAATGATCTGAAGGTAAATTTAAGAGAATCCAAATCATGAGCACTATATTCTCTCAATTTTTAAGTCAAAAAAAATTCATTAATTGAATTTCATATTATTATTTGCCCTGAGAGTCATAAAATTTCCTGTTCTCTAGATAAATCTAAATAATAAAAAGTTACTTTATTTGACATTCAGAGTCAAATATTATGAGAAGCTTGACACACCTAATATTTATTTTTTTTTAAGTCCAATATGCACCCTTGAAGGTATACTTTAATGGACAAAGAGGAAAGAGACTACTATTTTCGAAACCAATTTTACCAAAAAGGGGAGTAAAATAACAACTATGGCTTCCCACACATCTCTGTCCACAAATTTTTCTTTAGCTTAATACCTACTTTAAATATAATCAGTTTAAAACAGAAAAAATTAAACAACAAAAAGCCAGACACAAAAATCTTGAGACTTATCTTTTAAAAGAAAAATGAATACGCATAAAATATTAAGTCATACGTTACAAGTGAAAAATGCTAAATAAGCAACAAGAGTTTCAGGAGACAAAGAACAATGCAGAAGAAAAGGCATAGAAAAAATAGTTCTAAGATCCAAATCTATATATTAATAGTGCAAAAACCAATACTCTAGGGCCTTCACAAATGATTCAGAACTATATGAGCTTCATGTACTTTTCACTGAATATTTTAGAAAATAATTCAGAATCTATTTTCCATCCAAAATTAAGGCAATGGCATATGCCAAGCATCAGCGTACAGAACAGTGCTTAACAGTCTGACTTTGTCTCCTGTCTTTGTCACTTCCTATAAACATAGTTCCACATAACCAAGGTAAAATCCTCCCACTTAAAACATTAAACTCCAATAGAGAACCAAATAAGGGTTATGGCTATTACCCCCTCTAATGCTTCATGATGGTGTAAAAGACACACACTAGAGTGGAAGAAAAAGCAAAACTAAATAGCATGTCAATAATTAACTCCTTAAAGTATATCACTACCATGCACGTTTTCTATTTGTATAATAATTTAGCAACTTATAAATTATGTCCATATAAGCTCATGTTGCCAAAAAAAAATGTGTTATATAATTATTTGAGTGATTTTTCTCCTACTATATAGATTTTCTTCTGAAAAGATATCATATATTAAGATATTGTATGTGCTTCATATATATAATTTTTCATACTTAGTTTGCTCATATAATAGATTCATATATGTATTAAATCTGAAGAATTATAAATATTTAGTAAACCATTTTATAGCACAAAAATATGTAAATATGCTTTTTGTCCTTACAACTTAAAATGAAATTAAATTTTTCCCTTCTATATTTTTCATTCAGTTTGAATATTCTGAAAGCAGTCACTATAACCAAATCAGCTAATAAATATATCACTTATCATGCATTTATTTAACTGCTGACATAATACCTAACAATATAAGTAAGCATACAAAAGGTATTACAGTCACACCAGTTCCCTGACCCAAATCATTCCAAATATAATTTGGGGACGATGAAACCAAAGGATTAGCACAAAGATAAAATCAGTATCTCCACATATCAGATAAAAATCAAGTTATAGTGTGTGTGTGTGTGTGTGTGTGTGTGTGTGTGTGTGTGTCTGTGTGTGCGTGTGTGTGTGCACGTGCGTGTACCCAGCTATATGTGCTTGGGAGAGGATATTTTAATACTGGAATAATCACAGAATGTCATACCTGTGCTCCATAGATATATTTATCCAACATCTTGCCTCCTATTGTCTGTCCTCCTATATCCCAAACTTGAAGAGTAACATTCAAGTTTCCTTGAATATAAAAATAAGAATGCAGAAAAGATAAGTAACAAAATAAGTGAATACAGTTTCAGAGAACACTAAGTCACAATGATAAACTATGAATCTATTTTGCCTTTTATTCTGCATGTTCCTATGGTCAGATATTTGGAACTGTGAAATAACGTTGCCAAAAGATATTATAGTGGGGGAATTTAGGTTTATACTTTTACCCCATTTCTATAGAACCGTATTTATAATCACCTTCAAAACAAAAGAAAGATTTGATTTCATAAATCTCTTAAAACTTAAAAAAACAGTAATTTCCTTAAACAGAGAATAGAACAATAAAGCACTTATATGTGGGGTAAAAAAAATATACTTAAAAAATAAAAATAGAGCCGTATATACTAACCTACCCTATAGCACATAATGAATTTTGCTGTAATCTAAACTCCATAGCTTCTAATACTCATAGATTAATAATAGAGTACAAAAATGGACCCAGAGTTTCAACTCAAATTAATGGACCTTTAAAATTTGAATGTCACCTATTATATGCAATAGTAAACACATTTTTTTTAAAACTACATGTTTTCAAATTTAAGCTATAAAATATAAACACATATGATAGCTATCTTCATAACAGACAGGATAGATACCCAGTATTTCACTAAATATTATGATACATTTATAACTGTTCAAAGAATTTCCGGTGAAACAAACTATTACATGTGCTTCGAAGCCTTCATAAAATGGTGTAAATCTTCCCCACACAAGCATAATGAAAGCATTTTAAAATACTAAAAAGCAATCTTTAAATTTCTTTTTTCTATTTTGCAAAATATTCGGCTGATCCAAAAATTTATGAGATAAGCTATTCTCTTATCAATGCAGAACCCCAGAAGTTAAAGACCATGTCCAACATGCTTTTAACATTTCAAACTGTTTCTCCTAAGAAAACCATACAGTTTTCTCCAAAGTTAGACAAAGTCTCAATTAGTACCTTCAAAATGAACTCCCATACTACAAATGTATCTTTCTGAATGATTTGCAAATAAGGAAAACTCAAAATAAAAACTTAAAGACAGCAAAAAATGGTCTTGCTTCAAAAGCAACAAAAAAGATTACAAAGACATGAATTTTTATACCAATGCAAAACACTCAACTTGGAGAATGTCAGTTTCACCATTCCACTGAAAAGCAAGTATAACACTGGATTAACCAGCCAAGTTTTACCCTTGACTCTAAGTTTTGTTGGGTTTGTAATACAGTCTTTCCATTATTTTGAGGTGGGTCTGTTGCATCTGCCAATGGGCAAAGGATTTACATGGGGAACTTCCATGAGCATTAATGAGAGCTCCTGGAGTTTATCACTCGTCATCATTCCCACATACACCGTCAAGGCTCACAGAGTAATGACAAAAATGTTCTTAAAGCTCTATGAATGTGAAAACCAAAATGTCAGAAACTAAGACTGTATCCAATAACTGGGATAAACCCACTTACTTAAAAATCTAAATTTTTCAAGATTCAAAGCTGAACTCATTCTCCTCTGGTGTGGCCTCAAATTAAGCAGGTGAGAAAGGGCCAGAAGTCACTAGATCTATGTCAGACAGCTTCAGAAGCCCCTAGATAAACAGGCAGTACTCTATCCAGTTTACTTGCACACTCTTGCAGTCATTTATTTACTTCAAACCAACAGTGCTTAACAAAATTAACTTTCTTACAGGATTTTAGGCAACACTTAATAAAAGGCATTTAATCCCATTTTCTTCAAGGTCAATAACTCCTATCACTTAACTTTGTATCAAGAAATAGAAAGCTTTTCTTTCTTTAAATTCTAATAGCGAGATCCTATCTGAATTAGTTATTGTGAACACCTTAACTACAACTTTAGGAACATGAGTTTCATTACACGTTTCCAAATTCTGACGACATCATTTCAAGACTCTACATTGTTTATTCAATTGTCTCCCATCCAAAAAGCTTTGATTTATATTCATGTGTTGCAGGTATTTTTTAAATCCATACCTTTCCAAATAAACAGTGTTGGTTGTTGTTGGCTTATTTCTTTACTATTTCTTATTTCCTTAATATACATATTCTAGTGCCTCAGAAATAAAAATAGTTAGGCATTACTGATAACCCACAATGCTAGCCAAAGCTGGGGGGGGGGGGGGAACACTTTTGCTGTCAGTGTAGCTTCAACAAATGATACTAATTTCATACTCATTTCATGTATCTAGAAACATATTTTTAACTTCCACATTTGAATTTTAGGCTTATTAACAAATAAAAATAAAAATAAATGAGAGTCCTCTATTTGGGAAACAAAATCACATATGGATGAAATTCAAGTTAATATTCATTTTAGTTTTCCCAAACATAAACATATAAAGCTTCCAAGTATATTTTCAAAGTGACATACCTAATAACCTATGTATGAGTATTCAAGTAATCAATACTACAAAATTTTTAAAAACCAAAAATCCATCTGACATAAATTTCCAACTAACAACATTAAGGAAATTGTCAGCAATCTAATCTTGAATGTAAAATGCTACAAAATTCCTGCTCCTCAGTAAGAAATGACATGTAACCAGGGAAAAAAATAAAATAAATGAGGTGACAAAATACAGGTAAGTTGCTTTTGGTATGAATCAAAGCCACCAAGAGGATTCAACAGTGACCTTGTGAAAGTACACTTGGAGCCTTGGTTAACCTTACTTAAAGTGCTGCATAGTCAAGATGGAACTAAAAACACAAGTCTGCCCACTTCTTGTACTAAAGACTTAGAAATCCTTTTCACAGTAGAACGCTGTTTACTGGACTGTACCCACAAGCTTCCTGAAAGTATTTTGACTAAGGCTCTTAAGAAGCTCTATCAGCAGAATCTCTGACTAACAGATACACTATTTTAAGCAGTAAAATCTGCACAGTGGTTGCATCCAGACTATACAGCATACCGGAACATGGAATATACTAAAATGGATGAATATTTACAAAGTAATGACCTTGAAAACTTGCATGAAGAGAATGTCAATAGATGGACAGGAGGTATTACACCTCTAACAATCTGAATGGACAGAAGACTTACCAGAATACTTAACAAACATTAGATTTGCCTAGTACACTCTATAAATTCAATAATGCTGTCTATAATGTTTTAGCTAACGATACAAATATTAATCATTCTACATTTGACACAGTTAAAATTAAGGTTGAAGTTATAAAGGATATACTATGAACCTTGTAATTTACTTATCTCATTTGTTAATATACTATTAATTGTATAAAATCAAGTTATATTAAAATAATTTTTCCTGCTGAAATTTCTAACATATTTTGAGTCTATTAAGCAGCATAAAACCAACTGCCTTAAAAAAAATTTTTTTTTTTTCTGGAACTCTACCCATCAAAATAAAAACTTAATCAGGAATATTAAAATACACATTCATGGGACTATCAATTTCCTAACATCATTTTTAATAGAAGTACTCTCTAACTCTAAAATATTATACTATAAATGTTGATTTCAAAAAATACCAAGTATTTTTACAAAATCATCAAAACTTTAAAATGGGTCACACTGTGCAACAAATCCGAAATCATCACATACATATTATATATATATATATATATGTGTATATATATATATATATATATATATATACACATATATATATATAAGATGTCCAAAACCAGTCTTAAAACATCTTAATATCTGTGTGGTGCTTATTCCTTTATTTAAGCCTTTGAACTAAAAAAGTCAGAAAAACTAATATTAATGGTACAGAAAGCTGATGCTTTTGCCGATTAGCATCAAAAACAGTCAATAATTATATGCATATTAAAGTTCTCTGTACAATTGGCATCCCTGAAAACACTGTTGCAAAAAATAAGCTTCCAGCATGTATATTACATGATTTGAGCATGTATTCTGCTAGTGACTGCTGTAAAAATTCTGAATGTAGCGTTGACCTATCCACACTAGTGAGAATAATAAAATGAGATTTTCAGTTTTGAATAGATTAAAAGTGAATACAATCGAAACAAAAGATGCATATGTTTCTCATTAAGCCTCTTGCTGAACAATAACTTAGAATGGAAAGTTGGAAATCTTTTGTCGCACTGTATCTTTTAATGCATTCTTCATTGGTAGCTGCATTCAGTCACAAAATATAATAGAGCATATTACCAGTGAGATACGCAGAATACCTTCAATTACCAAGAGTTTTCATTAGCTGCTCTAAAACTTTCACGGAGAGATGTCTGATAGATGGGACGCTTGAGAGGTTAACATATTTCAATAATATTGGAATTTATTAAACCCCTGCCCACTGTATCACTCACGTTCCAGTATATGAATCTGACGCTATACTTGCAACCGTTTTTACTCAAATGTGTTTCCTCAGAGAGGAGAGGGATGGACTGGTTCAGAAAGTCAATCAAGATAAACTGGTTTTAATAAAATACTTTAAACATATAATTTAACCATTACAAATGAATGGACAGAGCATTTTAAAGCCCCAATTGTTCAGAAACTAACTTAAAACAGAAACCACTCTCTTTTTGTTATTATTTCCCTGTATTTCCCACAAAATGTGCTGCAACTGGCATCTAAATAGTTTCTTTGCATGGTGAACTGAAACATCTTGAATGCTCAAACTGTATTTTTATGAGTGCCTAGGGACCCTAAATTTTAGTGGTCTATTAAATGCCAGCAATTTCATGCTGCCTTGCATAAAACAGCATTCACATATTAGAGCACAGAAGTTCCATAGCTACATTATACTTCTGTTCCAACTTTCTCTCGAACAAAAAACTGAAGCAGAGGCTAATCAAAATAATATTTAAAAAAAATAATCCTTTCCAGTCTTTTCACATTTAGTTTATACAATATCTGTTTATAATTGTACAGCATTTGATTTTTTTAACTTTTTAGAATTTTATAAACAACTATTATGTATCCTCAAAAAAATGTGTAGAGTGGTCAAAAATAGCAGGAGAGTAGGGGAGTATATAAACTTTTCTCTCACGGCCATAGACAATTCGTCTTCATGGTAGATGCTGATGAAAGTTAACCTCTGAAGATAGATTTGCTAATTATATATATTTTCACACAGAAGCGACCCCCAAATTTATTCTGCATGTCTCCCTATGTCTCTTATTGTAAGATATATACAATTTACTATGTTAAGATTTTTTAGTCTCTTACCTGGCAGTGTTATCCTTCTCAAAAAGAAATCCAGTCCTATAGTTTGTTTGTACTGTTTCCCAAAAGTTTCTTGAGCAAAACACGTAGCTAAGGAGGTCTAAAAAATTGATGCATAGAAAACCAAAATTAATGTCTTTGTTTTAGAAATGTAAACATAAAATCACTACTAAACCTTATTAAGTAATCTTAGTATTTACACTCCCATTAATCCAACAAGCAACTTTAAGCAGTTCTAATCAGTTGCAAGGGGAGGAGGGACTTAACACTCCACCAGGTAAATTCACTTGCAACTACTATCAGTGGGGACAACAGGCTAATGGGTTGGATCTCTTTAAATCCCCAGATAGTCAAGCTCCTTCTTGCTGGAAATCAGAATTTGAGATATATCAACAAGAAAACTAAAACAACACGACTAAAGATATGTATATCTATAGATATCAGTTGAATACAAATTTCAGAGAATTCTAAGTTTCATTTCTGAGGTTAAATATTCTGAGTATTTGTGCCCTCAGCCAATAACAAGCAGTACTAATTAAAAAGGGGGAAAGACTGTTAATATAATTTTTTTTTCCCCACAAAAAAGGGTCTTTAAATGTCTAATTTTCTCTACATTAAAGATGTTAAATGAAAATGATCCTATAGAATGACTGTGATAATATTTATCTTTAAAATTAAAAAGCATTTTTGAGACTAATATTATAGGCAAAAATAAGTATTTTCAATCCAACAACCATAAAGATTAAAAGTCACAAGATTATTATAACCAGAACAGATATATATATATATATATATATATATATATATATATATACACATTTTTTTTTAAATAAAAACTCAAAGTTGTACTCAAAACTCTAGAGTACCATTTCATACCAAAGTAGAATCATCACTCTGGTAACAAGTGAAATAACTCAATAACTTAAAGGCTTCTTAAACATTAAATGCACTATTTATTTGTACACTTCACCAAAAAGGAGAAAGGCAGCTTCACGAAGCTTTTATGTTCTTTAAGCAAGACTCCCAAAGTTAAGTGAAAATTACCCTTTTTTACTCTGAAAGTTAAAATTAGATGTCAACTCCCAAAATAACGAAAACTAAAATAAAATTTCAAAGATAACTTAGTATAATTAATTATGACATAAGTGCAGTAATGCAAAAGAAAACTTGGCCATATTTCAATTCCTTCAAACAAAAAGACCTAAAATTCCTTTTGACACAAGAACCAGACTTTTCACACAAATAACAATTTGCACACCCTCACTCCAATTCTTTTATTATTTAAACACTCAGAACTTGTAATAAATTTCTAAGATATTTGGTCAAATATTTATTGAGCACCATAGGAAAGAGGTTCTGCCAGGCACTGAGAAATAAACTCACTACACCCAAATGAAAATTTATTTGGCTTCCCTGAACAATAGTATAAAAACTAAGAGATTAGAATGAAAAACGTAAGCATTCCTTTTTAAAGCTTTTTGTTTTTCATTTAGCTTTTTTATGCCACCGAGCTTGTTTAACTTAGAGTGCAAAATCTGTTAAGAGGCTCATAGTTCTAGAGAAAAATACCACTATTTAGTACAGATGTTTCAAAGTATTTAACACAGGGATGGTTGATATACTTTTATAAGACAAAGAGAAATTCAAGGCACATATAGCATTAGCATCGTGCCATTTAAGGTAATTTTTCCCATTCATTTAGGGTGTTCAAAGTTCAGTATTTTTACATTGATGAGTATTTAGAAAAATTCGAAGGTTCTTTTCTTGGAAACAGGACTGCAAGATTCTGAAAGCCCTACCCTCACACTTTTGAGGCAAACGTAAAGCTAGGATTTTTATTGGAATAAAGTATAATCTGTCAAAAGCATAGGTCACTGGGAACACAGAATATTAACATATGTTCTTATACCATCTCTAGACAAACAGAATCCGCTGAATCAGTAGTAGGCACTTCCTCAATCCTCTGGACTTTCTGCCTCTTTCATACTCAAATAAGTTCTCACAAGTCATTATATAAATATCATTCTTAAACAATCATCTACCACATCTGAAACATTTTTATCTGATTCTTTATATTGGTTTTTTTGGGGTGAACTTCTGCTTATAATTTTTACCAATATTACATTTACTAATACCAAAAAAAAGGGACCAAAAAAGAACATTTTGCCTCAAAAAAATCTTAAGAAATGTGTAATAAAATCAAAAGTATGAATCAAAACAGAAAGAAATAGAAACACATGTTATTAGGAGGAGGAGCTTATATTTCTCCTGGAGAAACTGTTAGTGATTATCTCAATATTCCACTGCCTCCGTCCATGTGTATCTAAATGCCAGGAGTTAAAACTAACAAGAAAAAATAATGCTAGAAAAAACAGTCAGGCGTTGAATCAGGACACAAGTAAGAATGAAAGGGAGGCCGAATTCATAAAAGGATAGTAAAGGAAACAGAATGGGGATGTTGATAGCAGCCAGTAACTTGAGGGCTGGACAGGGTATGGAGGAGAAAAAAGCTTGGTATACCAACAGAAAAAACGTTCAGTTCCTGATGTTTGTGTCTGAGGATCTCTGGCAGAAAATGCCTTTACAGCTTCCAAATAGATTAGTCGAGATGACAGACTCAATCAGAACACCATAAAGAGTTACCACTGTTACCCTCTGAAGCAGAATGATAGTCCTAATTCAACAGTATGGAAGGGAGAGAAATTATGCCCTGTCCTACACTAGACGGAATTTTATAAAGAGATGAAAAACTGCAATTATTCACATTAAATTAGCAATTAGAAAAAAAAAAAACAAAACATATGGCAGGCTAAATAAAAAGCCCAGATACAACATGATGAACAAACTTCAACTGAGTCACACATGTATGAAGACTGATATATACTAGGAGGGAAAAAAAAAAATGAGCAAAAGTTTAAAGACTTATGATAGAATGCAGGATAAAGGGCAATTTTTGTCTCTTTAAACAAGTGTATTGGGGCTATAGACTGTCATTACAACTTGAAACAGGAAATAAATTCAGTTATGAGCTGACTGTAAAAGATTTAGGAGATGAAAGCTTAGAAGGTATTCAGAAGGAAATTGAATAAAACCATACAAATACACAACTTAAATTTTTTTTTTATTAAATAAGAGTGTTAGAAACAATTACGATTTATTTAAAACAGTCGAACTATTCAAAAAGTTGCTTCCCCAAAACCTTCAAAGGTCATTAGAGGGTACGAGGACGCTTTTCCTCAGCAATAAAAATCAGTAACAAAATCTCCACCCGGGAAGGCAGAAGGAAATCAACGGAATGCTGCACATTTTGCATGTGGATGCCACCTCTCCCAGGTGCCCCAGGGAACTCGAATCCCACAAAGCCAGGGGCAGCTCTGCAGGGCCAACTGCCAGGGAAGATGCAACGAGCAGGCGTCGCCACAGAAGCCAGGGTCCGAGCTACACCAGTCACACGGATCGGTGAAGCCGGACGCTGGTGGACAATAACCACCTGCGTTTCTGCAGACTCTGGCTGGGAACAGGGAGAGGGGAGGAGCGGAGACAGGCTGCAGCAAGCTTCCAGAAACTGTGGGCGCCTTTGACAGAAGCGACAGGTGTGAAGGCACCGCGGGCAGCAGCTCTTCGCTTTATTTGGGGGAGAGTCACTGACCCTTCGGGATCCCGTGGACGCTCCCCAAAGAGCAAGCACCGAGAGAGGATTTTATACCATTTGCGGAGCTCCACGACCCAGAGTTAAAAGCCTCAGCCTAACAAGCCAGGAGACTGGCTGTCGGATGTTCTCACGCACTCGGGCTCAACCAACCGTCCCCAAAGGCTAGACCCTAAGCAAGGATCCCCTCTGGCAGGAGAGCGGCCGTACCCCTCGGCACCCGGCCCTCACTAGGAGCGCCCAGGTACTTGTTGAATGAATGCTTGTGCGGACAGGTGCTGCATGAGCAGCAGCGACGACGAGGTATGACGCCATCAAACAGCAACTGGCGTTTATTGGGTGCACGCCGCGTTCTGAAAGCTTTACGTGGCTTTTCACATCTCATGTGCATTTGCACACTGCACCCTTTGAGGCGACCCCTCTCCATACCCACCTGACCGATGAAGCCCAAACAGGTTAAGAATTTGCCCTCCGCTGCCCCGACCAGTTAGCTATGGAGCCCCGAGGCGCACCCAGGGAATCTGACTCCAGAGCCAAGTTCCTGGCAGCCGCCAACGCAGTGCTGGTATCCGAAACCGTAAAGCGGCCGGGGGCGCGGAGACTGGGGGGGCGGGGGTGGGGGGCGCGGAGGCAAAGTGCGACCTGGACTAAAGGAAGAACAAGTAAGAGGCCCTGGCAGATGTCTGCCAGTCGTCGGAGGCGAGAAGCTGGAAAGCTTCCCAGGAGGGCGATGCTGGCCCGACTCTTGAAGAAGTAGGAGTTCGAGATCCAGGCAGAGAGAGCCGGGGAGTGACTTTTTTTTTTCTTTTTTTTCTTTCTTTCTTTTTTTTTCTTTTCTTTTTTTTTAATTTAATGGGAGCTGGACAGCTCCGTCAGCCCCCGCGCCTACTTCGTGTCTGGCCCCAGGCCACACGACCAGGTGGGCCCCCGCCCTTGGGGTAATGAGGCGACGCAGAGCGGCGGGGAGAAGGCTGGGGGGGGGGGGGAGGGGTGCCGGGGCCGCGCCGGGGTTCCTGCAGGCCGGGGACGGCGGGCCCGCTGGAGGACTGACCTTCCCGGAGGTGCCGTCCCCCAGCACGACGATTTTCAGTTGCCGGTCCTGGCTCTCCTCCTCAGAGTCCGACATGGTGTCCCGGGAACCAGGCTCGCCCCCCCACCCCCACCCCGAGGTAGAGGGAGGAAGGGTGTGGGGGGTCTCCGGGGGTGGGGGAGAGGAGGAAGGGCGACCGTGGGGGCAGGACCCCCCCGCCCCGGTGTCTCAGCGGCCGCTGGACGTATCTGGGGTGAATCACTCGCCGGGCGCCATCTTGCCTACCTCCCCTCCCCCCTGAGCGCGGCCCCGCCCCCCCACGCGCTACGTCGGTCGCGCTCCCCCTCCTCTGGGCCAACCCGCGCCGACCGCGAGCCTCCCTGGCGAGCCGACCCATCCGCCGGCCTGGGATGGGGGAGGCATTCGAACCGAGCAGGGAGAGATGGGCGCTCCTCTCGCAGGGGCAGCTGTGAAGCATAAAACTAAAATATAGCGTTCCAACCAGGTAGAAAAGTGGAAGCTGAGGAGCTCTCAGACGTCGTATCATATTCCCGTGTTTCCATCACCTCCTCAGAAGATCCCTGAAGCAAATGGTTTAGCCCGAGGGGGAGTGGGGGCGCGTAGACGCCTGGGCTGCGCGCCACGGTTGCCATGGAAGGCGGTGGGGCGGGGCCTGTCTCCAGGCGCCCGGGAAGCCGGTTGCGAGGGGCAGCGCACTGGGGCGGGGCCTCTGAAAGTGGTGTGGGCGCCGGGGGTGGAGACCCCAGAGGAGCGTGGACGCCGCGGACGTTGCTCGGGGTCGCGCTGCCTTCGGGGACACAGCGATAGTGGCTTGCCGTTTAACGGAGCTCTAGCGCTTATTCTGACCTCTCGAACCATGGATTTTCTCGACCGAACAGAATCCGATGTTTCATTAGCAAGTACCCTGGAACAGCAGTTCTCAAAGTGTGGTACGAGAAACCCTTGGGGGGTTCCCAATAAAGTCAAAACTATCTTCATGACAATACAAACACCTTTTTGCCTTTTTTGCGTTCCTTCTCTCACGAGTGTACGTTTTCCAGGGGATGCATGATGTGTATGATATCATTGCTCGGACAGTTAAGGAAGCGTGTGCTTGTTACGAAGTTTCAAACATTTCTTGGTATTAATTGCAAAGCAGTCATGATAACTATAACTTACATAAACAAAAGCTCTTTGGGGTCTACAATAATTTGTTAAGAGTGTAGACAGGCAACGAGTCCCAAAAGTACAAGAACTGCTGTCCTGGATGATCTCAGTCCATTAGGGTAGGTAAAAAGACAGAACTGAAAATTTCAAGATAGTAGGATAAATTCTACAATAATAATGCCAACTTACTCCTATGCTTGTCTCGTTGTTAACCACTTTACAGGGATTATCACGGTTGATTCCTCGCGGGAACCCCATAAAGTAGGTAGAATTATCTCATTTTACAGATGAGTGAGCTTAAGGGACAGAAAGCCTAGCTCAGAGGCAGTGGTCCTGGAAAGAATGTAGGAAGTAGAATAGGAAACCAGTACAGTTTTAAGAAGTGCCCAGCCCTAGGGGGAGCATTGGAGTTCTAATCGTAGACCCACACTTACTAAATGTGTGACCTTGAACCACAGTTTCCTTATCTACAAAACAGAGGCACTACCTCCATCATAAGGTTGAAAATTAAATGAAGTAATCAATGTAAAGTAACAGCGCAATGCCTGGCATATACTAGTAAGCACGCAATATTAACTGATGTAATTACCATCTTCATCATCATCATTAGCAATGGTCCATATTGGAGCATCATTGCTTCCTAGCCATGTGACCTTAGACAGGTTTCTTATGTAGAGTCTAGTCTCTTCATCTGTAGATATGGTTAGTCCATGATACCCAGTTAGTAGTAGTTCCCAGTACCTTCCCTACTCCCAACCACCACCACTAACAACAACTTCCTACATTACTAGGTGTGTTAATGAGAATCAGAAAAAGTACCTCAAAGGGATCTGCAAAGTTATTTGTAAATGTTCGTTTGAGGAATCTGTTTCTAATGAGGACAGATTTAACCCCTTCTTGTCAATGAAGGGAGTTAATGTTACAGAAATTTGCTTTTCTACTCATCCTTAATGGAAATGATTATGTGACCCAGTTCTGACCAATGAGACAGAAAAGGATATGCTTTGGGAAACATCTGGAGAAGATTTTCCTCCCTGATGAAGAAGAAGAAGAGGAAGAAGAAGTAGAAGACAACGACAACATGTGGGGAAAAAACATCTCCCCCTCCTTACCCTTGCTGTTAGTATTTGGGTGAGGACATAATGTTTGGAACTGCCTCAACTTGCTTCAGCCCATCTTCCAAGCTTCTTTCATGGGGCACTTTGGCAATGAATTCCATTATTTGCATATAGAAACATCCCAACTGGCACAACTACGTTGGCCAAAAGCTCGATTTAGTTAAGATCATAAGATCAATTATCGTGTGTGGCTTCATGTGAGAGGAAATTTAGAAGAAAACTTTGCATTTTCCTATCATCAATTTTCGAGACAACTGCCCTGATGGAGAGACCTCACTTATTTGCATATGGATTCATCCCTGGGCAGTGTTGCTACATGAAACAAGCCAATTGCATTATTTTAGTGACCATATTTTATACATCAGTGGCAAGATTCCAGGTTGAAAATTAGATTTGAAGACTTGGAGCCATATTTGTAAATTAAAGAGAAAAAAAAAATTCCTCTTTCAGGCTAGCTAGCACTGAAAACTTCCAGTATGGTGTTACCAGTCTACAGAGACATAGAGCTGATCCATGAGAAAAAAAAAAAAAAAAATGTTTCTGTGGCGCCTCTGTAAAACAGCCACAACAGGGCCATAAACTAGGGGAATCTTTTTCAGTGGTCATGAAACCAACAATTTAACAAAATGCTTAAAGAAGAATTCTAGAAATTTCGGGAGATTAGGGTTCTTTAGATATGAAGAAGTAAAAGTACTTACACAAGACAAACTTGACTGCTCTCTGCTACCACCTTCCCAACTAATTTTAAAATACCCTCTGTAGCATCCCTCCCTAACAGATGATAAACCTTGTTGGAATACATCCAGATACAAGGAGTTTATTCCCTCATGAAGCAACTCAAACTGTGGACTGATAGGTCTAGTTATTAGAATATTCTTTCTGAGATGAACTGAAGCCCTTCACTATAAATCCCAACTAGTGGTATTGGCTATCTTTTGGAGTAAAACAGATCTCCCCTATTCTAAAAGAAGATCTTCAAATTTACTCATTATGATTACTTACCTGACATATACTAAGTGAATGACTACTATGTGCCAGACATTCTCATCGCACTATTTTAAGCAATGAGAGCACCCAAAATATATAAGGGCTCTGCTCCCATGGTCCCTGCAACTTGGTGGAGAGGTATAGTAGACTGAATGGTGACAGTCCTACAGCTATCAGGTCCCAATCCCTGGAACCTATAAATATTACCTTGTTCAGAAAAAGTATCTTTCAGATGTGATTAAATTAAGGATCTTGAGATGAAGAGATAATCCTGGATTATTGGGTTGGGTCTTAATTGCAATCATACATACCTTATAAAAGAGAGACAGAAAGAAATTTGACCCAAACAAAAAAGAGAAGGCAACGTGACCGCAGAGACAGTAACTAGGATGATAGAGCCCCAAGCCAAGGAATGCCAGCCACCGCCAGAAACTGGCAGGGGCAAGGAAGGAATTCTCCCTGTAGAGCCTCTGGAGAGAGTGCAGCCCTGTCCACACTTTGACGCCAGTCTAGTGAATGCGGATTTAGCATTTATGGACTCCAAAGCTATGAGAGAATAAGTGTTGTGTTAAGCCACCAGGTTTATGGTAATTTGTCACAATGGCCACAGGAAACTAATCCAAGGAGGAACACAGATATTTCATACATCAACAGGAAAATCTTAGATTCAGGTAAAATAGGTAATAAAACATTCAATGGATAGAATTAAGAGTCAAAACATCGGAACGTTCTATGTATCACCAATTAAGATGAAAAAATAGTAAGTGAATCAACAAGTAAACTAATTTCAAAACCCCCATGTCTGCTATCATTTTAAATCCAAGAGCCATCCATTAGTTTTCTGTCATCTTTTTAAATATTGCATAATTTTGAAGATGCAGGCCTTAGGATTAAAGCCTAAGTGAGGATAGATTTGGAAACAAAGGTAAAATATTGTTGAGGAAGGCAGAATAATGGCCATGCTTTCCGCTTGGGCGCTGTGGCTGTATTTCTGCTGAAAACGTAAGAAAAATATAGAAATGATCTATAGGCTTTATCAGTCCGTTAAATTCCTAGAGGAAATAAATAAATAAATAAATAAATAAATAAATAAATAATAAGCAAGTCTCTCTTCCTGAAATTCTCTTCTCCCCTTGCTTATACACACCTGTACATGTGTGTTGCAGGTACATGTAACCACCACAGAGATCAAGATACAGTACAATTCAGAATCCCAGCAGGCTCCCTTGTGCTGTCTCTCCATCACTACCTCCTCTGCCACTTTGACTTCTAGCACCATAAATTAATTTTACCTGGTTTTGAACTTTATATAAATAGACTCCATATAGTATGTACTCTTTTGGTATCTGACTCTATTCACTAAATATAGTCTGTGAGAGTCATCCATGGTGTTATGTGCGGCAATAGCTTGTACTTTTTCATTTCTGCATACCATTCCGTTGTGCGAATTAACCACAATTTAGTTATCCACTCCACCATCAATGGACAAATAGATTGTTTCAAGTTTGGGGATATTATGAATAACGCTTCATGTCTCCCTCAAAGAAAACCACAGACCACAAAATAGCACTCTCCTTTCCCACATGCACACAAGTGCTCACACACACACACACACACACACACACACACACACACACCAATCGTCCATCTACGTTTTATAGCCTTGAGATAGTTGAAGCATTTAATAATCATGGAGCTGGTTTTTGAGAATACCTTTGTAACATCTAGATGCGTTGATTTGTTTTTGGAGTGGCTCATCTGTCATATCTAGTGGTCTCCACTGAAACTTCAGTTTTCACACAGGGGTTTCTAACAAGCCAGTTCCACACAAATAAACAGATTGAGCTCATTTTCAACCAAAACCTCCCTGACTGTCTTAAATGGCAGATAATGTTAAACTTCATCCAAAAGAATGAACAATGAGGAAAATTAAGGGAAGAGGCAAGAGATGAAAGGATCACCAGACAACACAATTTTTCCAAAAGACACTATTTACCATTGCAACTATATCATGCAATACCTAGGAATGTATCTCAAATATGTATAGGAAAAAAAATTATGAAACATTGAAAGACAGTAAATAAACAATAAATGGTGATATATCTCATGTCCATGTATAGAAACATAATACTGGAAATACATCAGTTCTATCATATGACCTATAGTGTAAATGCAACTAATACAATTTGTCATGGAATTTGGAATGGTACATATGGAAGGCAAAGATCCAAGAACACGGAAGATATTCCTGGAAAAGAAGAGTAAAGAATTTGCTTTACAGACGTCAAGACTTTGCATCAAGTTATATGAATTAAGATACAGTATATTTTTTCAGGGATACACAAATTGACCATTATAAAAAAAAATGGAGAGCCACAGATAGACTCCCATATTCATGGAACTTTGATATATGACACAATATATATGGTAGTAGATAAAAGGGTAGGTAGTAGTTAGAAACCATACAGGAAAAGAAATGAAACTGGAATCCTACATCTCATCTGTCACACACACAATCCCAATGTAATCAAGATTCTAAATGTGAAAATCAAAATTTAAATGATTTGAGGTGCCTATCTTTTCTCATCTTGAGACAGAAAAGGGTTTCTTGAACAAGACACAAAGAGTTCATCATAAAAGGTAACATGAAGAAAATTACAATAAATTTTAAAATGACTAATGAAAAGATACCATAAAGAAAGTAGAAGGGCATCTGGGTGGTTCAATCAGTTGAGCGTCTGACTTTGGCTCAGGTCATGATCTCACAATTCATGAGGTCAAGCCCCACATCGGGGTCTCTGCTGTCAGCACAGAACCCACTTTGGATCCTTTGTCCCCCTCTCTTTCTGCCCCTCCCCCACTCATGCTTTTGTACACTCTTTCTCTCTCTCTCTCTAAAAAATAATAAACATTTAAAAAAAAGAAAGGGAGGGGCGCCTGGGTGGCGCAGTCGGTTAAGCGTCCGACTTCAGCCAGGTCACGATCTCGCGGTCCGTGAGTTCGAGCCCCGCGTCAGGCTCTGGGCTGATGGCTCGGAGCCTGGAGCCTGTTTCCGATTCTGTGTCTCCCTCTCTCTCTGCCCCTCCCCCGTTCATGCTCTGTCTCTCTCTGTCCCAAAAATAAATAAACGTTGAAAAAAAAATAATAAAAAATAAAAATAAAAATAAAAAAAAGAAAGGGAAAGTAAAAGTCACAAACTGGGAGAAGATATTTCCAACACCTAAAACTTAAAACCAATTGATATCCAGAATCCACAAAGAACTACAAATCAATAAGAAAAAAAAATTCAGTAGAAAAATGAGCACATTCATAAAAAGTTATTCTACAGAAAATGAAACATGGAAAATAAACTTATGCAAAAATGTCCAATCTCCTTAATATAACCACAGAAACACACACACACACACACACACACACACACAAAGAGAGCTCAATGAGATACCATTTCATGCCCAGTACATTGGCAAAACTTAAGAAGTCCAACAAATCTTTATCAGTCAAGGAAAGAGAAACCACATAGTAATGTTATCAGAGAGAATTTAACATAGGGAATTGGTTACATGGTGTTGAAAGACTGAAAAAAAAAACAAAAAGGAAACACGGCGGTAACACCAAGTTAGTCACTCCCGGAGGCAGTTAACTACCCCAAGACCCAGAGAATAAAGGGAAGAGGTCAGGAGTTATCATAACATTAAAGCTCGAAGGAAGCCTGGGGCTTTGGGACCCAGACTATTGGCTCACTGCTGCTGTGCTTCAGGGACAGAAAGAACCCAAGTAGCTGAGTCAGAATTCTGAGGACAGAGTTCCACTTGCTGCTACAGGCCATGCATTGGAAGATCTGCACAGGGGGCCCCTCCAGAGCTAGAACTCCCCACAGAGGAGAAAAAAACCATTCCACTGCTCTGGTGCCTTTATGTGAGCACAATGAGGCTAATTCTAGGAGTGTGGAAAGAAGTGGGAAACTAGAAATGCTGCTGAGGTGAAATGTCATTGTTGGAAGAACATTGATAGGAATATGCCAAAAATGGGGAAGAAAAGCCCCTCTGCATCCTCCTACCTTCAAAACTCTAGTACCCCTGCCATTGGCAGAAACTGAAAGGAAGAAAATGAGCAAAAGAACAATGCCGAGTAGAGAGTACTAGCCCTTATCATACTAAGTCCATAGAGAAGGTGGGGTTGGGGCTTAACAATGATATTACAACCAGAACAACACCAATTGTTCAGGAGAGTGTGGATCAACAGGAACTTGTACTTTTCTTGTAGAGAGTATACGAAACCACTTTAGAAAACAATTTGTCATTATGTTGCATAATTAAAGATTTGTATACCCTGTGACCTAGAAATTGCACCCCTAGGTGTGGATCCTGAAAAATCCCATCTATGCACCAAGAGAATTGTGCAAGAATTTTCATAGGCTCATTTTCATTTGAGAAATAATCCAGTGCGTCTGGATGGCTCAGTCAATTAAGCGTCCAACTCTTGTTTTCAGCTCAGGTCATGATCTCATGGTCCATGAGATTGAGCCTCATGTTGGGTTCTGCACTGGTAGTACAAAGCCTACTTGGGATTCTCTCTTTCCCTCTCGCTCTGCCCCTTCCCCACTTGTGTGTGTGCGTGCGCTCTCTCTTTCTCTCAAAATAAATAAACATTAAAAAAAGAAATAATCCAAAATCTTTTGACAGCAAAATGAATAAATCTTGATATACTCACATAAGGAAATATCATATAGGAGGGTAAAATGAATAAACTACAGCTGTGTGGATTAACCTTAGAAACATAATATTGAGTGAAAAAGGCTAATCCCCAAAGACTACATACAGCATGATACCATATTTATAAAGCTCTAAAACAAGAGCTCAAAACTAAGTGTATATGCATATATATGTATATACATGATAAAAATTGTCGGGGCGCCTGGGTGGCGCAGTCGGTTAAGCGTCCGACTTCAGCCAGGTCACGATCTCACGGTCCGTGAGTTCGAGCCCCGTGTCAGGCTCTGGGCTGATGACTCGGAGCCTGGAGCCTGTTTCCGATTCTGTGTCTCCCTCTCTCTCTGCCCCTCCCCCGTTCATGCTCTGTCTCTCTCTGTCCCAAAAAAAAAAAAAAAAAAAAAAAAAAAAAAAGTTGAAAAAAAAAATTGTCCCCAAAAGATAATAATAAACATAAAATTCTAGTTAGTGGTAATCTCAAGACGGGAAGATGGATAAGAGAGAAGAGAAACAATCACAGTGGGGATTAGGTCTTCAACATAAGAATGGTGTCCTTACCCCCACCCACCCACCAAATTCATGTATTGAAATCTTACCTCCCAAGGTGACTGTATTTGGAGATTAGGGCTTCTAGGAGGTAATTAAGGTTAAACGAGGTCATTGGTGTGGAGTCCTAGGACTGGTGTCCTTATTTTTTTTTAATATTTTTTGAAGTAATCCCTACACCCAATGTGGGGCATGAACCCACAACCCCAAGATGCAGAGTTACGTGCTCCACCAACTGAGCCAGCCAGGAGCTCCAGGACTGGTGTCCTTATAAGAAGAGAAAGAGAATGAGAGACAGAGACAGAGAGACAGAGAGAGAGATCTCCCTCCCTACATCTGCACATGCCAAGGAAAAGCCACATGAGGAATGAACGAGATGGCAGCCATCTGCAAGTCAGATAGAGATCCCTCACCAGAAACTGACCTGCTGAGCCTGGGACTTCTGGCCTTTAAAACAGTGAGAAAAAAAAACAACAACAAACTTCTGTTGTTTACATTACCCAGTCTACAATATTATGTTATGGTAGCCCAAGCTGACTAAAAACAGATCAGGAACACAATTTATATCAGTATCTAAAAAAAAAAAAAAAGTGACACCTGCTTAATTTTTAAATACTGAAAAGAGATTAGAACTTCCAGATATTTTTAAAGTATTATTAAACTACTATAGTTAAACTCATGTGAAAGGGCACCTGGGTGGCTCAGTCGGTTAAGCATCCGACTCTTGATTTCAGCGTAGGTCATGATCTCATAATTCGTGGGTTCGAGCCCTGTGTCAGGCTCGACGCTGGCCGTGCAGAGTCTGCTTGGGATTCTCTCTCTCTGCCTCTCCCCTGCTCTGTCTCTCTCTCATAATAAATACACTTAAAAATTGTTTTAAAAATTATATGGAAAATACCCTGGACTAGATAGATGAATTCCTTCAACAGAAAAATTCAGAAGGGTTGCAATATATAAAGCCATTAAATAAATAGAAAAGGTGGCATCTCTAGTCAGTGGGGAAGACATGTCATTACCCACTAGGGTAATGACAAAACTGGATATTTACCTCATCCATTACCCCGAAATGAATTCCACATGAAATTAAAGCATATTCTTTAAATAAAGCCATAACAAACTAGGGGGAAATGGGACAATATTTATAACTTTGGATGGAAATAGCTCCTGTAAGCATCGCATAAAATTCAAGTCAAAAAATTACATACCAATAATTTGTGTACCTAAAACTTTATATATCCATGTGGCAAAAAGCACCATTAGGATCATATAAGCTTCCAGCAACAATAGGTCGGTTAGGACCAATCTTCCCACTGAGGAAAGCTGGAAAAGCTAGCCAAAACATTTATTTTAATCTGTTTGAAGTTATCAGAGAGTTACCAAAGATCTAATGGAGAAAGGAAGCCCAAAGAGCAGAAGCCAGCTGTCGGGCCACTCTTCCCAGAAGGTATCTGCTGATTCAAGAGTTGAGTTTGAGGGGCACCTAAGAGGTTCAGTTAGTTAAGCCTCTGACTCTTGGTCTAGGTTCAGCTCATGATCTCATGGTTCTCATGAGATCGGGCCCCTGGTCGGATTTCAAGATGACAGCACAGGAGCCTGCTTGGAATTCTCTCTCTCTCCCTCTCCCTTAAAATAAATAAACATTAAAGTTGTGTGTTTGTTTGTTTGTTTTTAAGGGAGCACCTGTGTGGCTCAGTCGGTTAAGCTTCCGACTTTGGCTCAGGTTATGATCTCATGGTTTGTGAGTTCAAGCCCCATGTCAGGCTCTTCCCTGACAGTTCAGAGACTGGATGGAGCCCGCTTCACACTCTGTCTCCCTCTCTCTGCCCCTCCCCCACTCAATCTCTCTCTCTCTCTCTCTCTCTCTCTCTCTCAAAAAATAAATATTAAAAAAAAAATTTTAACAACAACAACAAAAAAGAATTGAGTTGGACGATAGGTAAGTAGTGCTCTCAAGAGCCAGGAACAGAGGTCTGAGCAAACATGAGAGTTAAGCACACATCAGCTCCCATCTTTTTTAAGACACTGAAAAGTTCCATTTTAGAAGTGAGGGTGGTTGAACCAGAAAACAATCATCTCCACAGAAACTAAAGTCAAGTTTTGTGTTATCTCAATCCCTCATTGGACTCAGATGATGGGGGCAGGAGGGGAAGGGGGGGTGGTTGCTGGTGCCCTTAATTGAACTACTAGAAGCAAAGCTATAGTCTCTCTGGAGGAATATCAGAGTAGCTCTACAATTTCCCATGATCAATTTCTGACTCTCTGTTAAACACTTAGGATATAAGGAGAAAGACTTTGTGACTAAAACTCAAAAGAAATTATGAGCTACACAAGTATGCCACCGATATCCAGATAATGGAGCTATGCTACAGGGACTTTAAGTAGCTAATATGTGTAAGGGTTTATAGGACAAGATTGAGAATTTTGTTAGGGAGGTGGAAACTAAAAAAAGGACCAAATGGAAAGTAGCAATAAAAGATAGAATAACTGAAATTAAGCCCAAAAGTAAGTTTAATAGCAGGTTAGACATAGTTGAAGACAGAAGTAACATGGCAGTCAAAAAACAATATCTAGACTGAAGGACACAAGAGCAGTGGGATAGAAAATACAGAGAAGATGATAAAAGACATACGGACTATGTTCAAAATAAATAATTGCCATTCCAAAAGATAATACCTTTTTTCTCGATTCATCATTCTGGCATTCCAGAACACCGAGACAAGAAGACTTTTCAATAAATAACACTAGGCCGATTAGATATTCATATAGAACAAAAATGAATCTTGACTCCTACCTTATGCCATATTCAAAAATCAATTCCAGGCATTTTGTCCCAAGTAAGAAAGTTTTCTGGGTGCCTGGCAGACTCAATCAGTAGAGCATGCAACTCTTGATCCCGAGGTCATGAGTTCAAGCCCCATATTCGATGTAGATCTTTCTTTAAAAAAATAATAGAAAATAAAATAAAGTAAGAAAGCTTTCAAAAGATTACACAGGAAAGTATTTTCATGATCTTGGGCTAGGTGAAGATTTCTTAAAGAAGACACAAGATAAACCAATCTTTAAGGGAAAAGGTAATTAAATGAGTTACATTAACATTTTTAAATTGCGCTCATCAAGGGGCACCTGGATGGCTCAGTCCATTAAGCGACCAGCCCTTGATTTCTGTTCAGGTCGTGATGTCATGGTTCGTGTGACGGAGCCGGTGTTAATAGAGTGGAGCCTGCTTGGGATTCTGGGATTCTCTCTCTGTCTCCTTTTCTCTCTGCCCCGCTCCCTTTCTCCCTCTCTCTCTCTCTCTCTCTCAAGATAAATAAATAAACATTAAAAAAATAAAATTATGCTCATCAAAAGACATCTTTAAGAAAATTAAAAATGAAAACCCAAGAGTGAAAGAAGGTATTTTCAATACACATAACTCACAAGGGATTTGTATCTAGAATTGGAAAGTATACCAATTTCAATAAGAAAAAGACACAAATGACCCAATAGAAAATTGGACACGAGGCTTGAATTAACACTTGAGAAAATTACCAATAACAAAAAAGTTTCTTAACTTCATTAGTAATCAGGTAAATGTGAAGGAAAACTACAATGAACCGTCACCACACCCACACCAGAATGACTAAAATGAGAAAGACTGCCTTGCCAAGTGGTGGAGATGTGGAGCATTTCAACTTTCCATGTGCTGTTTGTAGAAGTATGTTTTTCTGAAGCCATTTTGGCAACAAGTATAGCATCACCACCTAAAGCTGAATGTATGTCCAATAGACCAACAATTTCATTTTTTAGTGTCTATCTGACTGAAACGCACCTAAACGCATACACAACAATGTTCACAGCAGCATTATTCATGATAGCCCACAACTAGAACCATTGCAAATGTCCATCCACAGTCGAATTGTGGTATATTCACACAACGGGAAATTATGCAGCAGTTACAATGAATGGGTGGCTACATGTTACAGTGTGAAACAATTTCATCAATATAATGTGGAATGAAAGGAAGCCAGACGCAAATGAGCATATTCTCCATGATTCCATTTACATAGGGTTCAAAAAAATAACTTCAGGTATTCAATTCAAAGTCAAATAAATGGTTACCTCTGGGGAGGAGGAAGAAGTGATCAAGAGCGGGACACAAGAGGAGCTTTTGGAGGACGGGTAAGGTTCTATTTTTTTACGTGGGTCACATGAGTGTGCCCACTTTCCTAGAACTCACTAGGGTGTAATCTTAAGACAGTGCAATTTTCTGTAAGTACGTTATTCTTAAATTAAAATAGTATAATGTAACATAACATAATACAGTATATAGCTGATAGCAAATAAATAGTAAAATTACACCTAGAAGAATAAAAACCGTATTATTAATACCCATTGATAGCAATGAGATCGTCAAGAACTGTCACTTTCCGTGTTATACATTTCTGCACTGTATGAATTCTTTATAGTGAGCATGCCTCTGTGTTATAATCAGGAAAAAACATGAAAAATATATCAACAACAACAAAACGCTAAATAGCTACAGTCCTTCTCACAGTTGGCAGATGAGAACTCCGTGATGTGAGTAGATTCCATGAATACAGAAAACTTGTTAGTTTCATAATCATCTAAGAGCCTTTGTTTGAAAAGGAAAAAAAAAAAAAAAAAAAACCTTGCTGGTAACAGAATCCCAAGCTGGTGTGCGAGCTGCAATTTCCCAGCTGTCCATAGTTCTGCCTCATTGCTTGGGGATGTGCTTCACTGATTCCTAAAGCATAGCTCCAGACAAAACCAAAAATTTGTAAAGCAGGAGAATTCTCAAATCACCTCTACAGCTGTGAAAACCAGACCTATCACAACTTACCAGTGAGTCTGACATGGTTAAATAAGGTAATAGGTGTAGAAATGGTTTGAAAAAAGAGAAGTTATGGTACAAATGCAAAATATTATTTGAAACTTGATTGTGGGAGCTTTGGGAATGTGGATTTCCCTGACCGTCCAGAAGGAGCATAGAGAAGTCAGTGATTTTAAGGAAACTCTGCACTTCCAGATTCCATGGAGAGTTATGGCACAAACGTTCTCTGAGGCATAATATCCTTGACTTTGATCCCTTATGGAACCTTGTTTTACACAGCTCTCCTCTACAACGTAACTGCTTTACCAGTGGTGTCCCTTAGCTGTCTGGGTTTCCAGCTTATCTACTTTGTTAAATTTAGATTCAAATCATTGCAACAAGAAAGATGCTATTATAAAGTGTTATCTTAACCTTGGGACAGCATTTCCCAGAAGTGTGTTCTTTGGGACACTAGTCCCATGAATTGCTGCTTAGATAAAGTTTGCGACCGGCTATAGCTTACTCCACATTTGGAAAGTGATCATGCCCTTTCAGCATGCCACACTCAGAAATACTGAAGAAAACAATCTCTTTGGACTTTTTTAACCCAGATTTGCCCAAGTTTATTTGACCAAAGAACCCTTTTTCCAAGTAATATTTAATGATACCATACAGAATTAATGTTGCATAAAACATTATTTCAGAAACCCTACTTTTAAACTAAAAAGTTCCAAGAGAGAAATCTTAGAAGTAGTTAAGAAACTGATTTCCAGTTCTTACATCCTTGTTGTAGAAGGGTTCATATGAAAAAGGCCTCAATTCTCCTACATGTATTAAGAGTTCAGTTACTACATACAAATGCTTTGATTCAGAATGTATTTAAAGCTTTTCCAGTGCCTTAGGTATTATTACTAAAATAAATTAGTATCATAAGAACACGAAGAGGTGCCCAAACTTAGTGGTTAAAGCTGTAGCCTATAAGCTATAGCCTACATTCAAATAGGTCGGATTTTCACTTGTAGTCAAGTTTATGATCTTGGACAAGTAATTTAAATCCTATGAGTTTCCATTTCCTCATCTATAAAATAGATATTCTAGTAATAGTACTTACTCAATAGGGTTGTTATAAAGCTTATCGATAATATATATACAGTGGTGCCTGGCTGGCTCACGGGGTGGAGTGCACGGCTCTTGATCTCGGGATTGTGAGTTAGAGCCCAGATTGGGTATAGAGGTTACTTAACATAAAATCTTTTTTTTTTAAGTTTATTTATTTACTTAGAGAGAGTGTGTGCACGAGCAGGGGAGGGGCAGAGGGAGAGGGAGAGAGAGAGAATCCCAAGCAGATTCCACACTGTTGTTGTGGAGCCCGACGTGGGGCTTGAACTCACAAGCCAGGTGATCATGACCTGAGCCAAAATCAAGAATCAGATGCTTAAATGACTGAGCCAGCCTTAAAAGTAAAATCTTTTCTTAAAAATACATATACAGTATTTAGTACAACACCAAATCTATGTCAGGACCTATTTTAAAGCTTCTCATGTTAATACCGAGTAAACACATTAGACTACAAATATTCAGTTGAAATTTGTCGAAAAGCCGTCACCATGGCAAGCTCCACAGTGAAGCTAGTGATGCCAATATTTTTCAAATATCTTCTTTGGAAGGTGAGTAAAGGGAGGGAGTAAGTTTTCTGATGCAATGCGGATAAATTAAAGCTTGGTGTGATACATGAGAAACATTCTCCAAAAAAAAATAGTTTAACTGAATTCAATAAAAACATGTGATGTAGGCTCTGTTTACACAAAGCTGTGGATTAATACTACACGCTGTGTGATGGCTAATTTTCAAAAACTGAGGTTTCCTGCAGAAGAAATTTTGCTTCAAGATGGCAACATAGAAATCCTGTTTCCAGCCTACCGGCCCACCCTACAAATTTTAGACTTACCAGCCTCCAACAGTCCCATGAGCCAATTCTTTAAAATCAGTCTCTCTCTCTCTCTCTCTCTCTCTCTCTCTCTCCCCCTCTCTCCACACAGACACATGCATACTCACACACGTGCACACTAGTGGTTCCATTTCTCTGGAGAACCACGACTGATACATGCTGTAAGGGATACAAGATGAATTACGACTTCATTGGATTAGCACTTATGCTTTCTGTGCAAATAAAATAACTTACCAGTGGCTGTTTGTTTGAATGCCCGTTATGAACCAGACACCATGAGGAACTTTGGATGTACATCATCTAACTTCATCCTCACAATGATCCAATAAATTAAAAAGTAGTAGATCTTAAATTATTATCGATTGCAATTTGTAAATTGCCGTATAGAAGATAAGATCCTAAAAAGGGGGGGGTATAAAAGTAGGAAAAAATAAAGTAGTAAAGCAGGAAGTAGTAAAAAAAAATCATAAGGAAGGAAAAATAAGTAACTCTGAAAAGGCGTTGTCATTTGGAGGAAACATTTGGAGTTATCTTGGGCTGAGCCCGATTAGCTTCTTCCAAAGAAAGTTTAATTTATAGATAAAGGAATAAAGACACCTTTCCCTAATCACTCAGCCCTCCACCATCCCATGGCAAGTACACAAAAATAATTTAAGGATTATGTGCTGGGGAATTATGGGATAGAACGAGAGTCATAGAACATGTGTGTTAATTTCAGCTCTACTTATTACTAGTTTGGAGACCTTAGGTAAGTCTCTGAGCCTCAGGTTTGTTACTCATAAAATGGAAATAAGAGTAAGCACCTCATAAGAGTACCATGAAGATCAAACTAAATACCAATATGTTAAAGAACTCTATAAACTATACAAAGATGTGCAAGTACTCGCTGTGGTTAATTTGAACTTTCTCGCTATTACATTTTCTTCTGTCTGCCAGTTTGCTTACTATACAGAGATGGAAAGTCTTCCCAACACACAGCGAAAGACTTTCAAAAATGAACCCTCTGGGTTTGTTTGGTTTTTGTAGTATTAAAAACGGACCGTCAAGAAAGGAAAACTACAGCCATTGAAATTGAAATCTTAGCGAATGGATTAAGCAGTACATTTGAAGCAGCTCAGCCACCGGAAGGTGGACATGATGAAATTACTCAGAACGTAACACCAATATTTGGGGAGATTAAAAAAAATGAAAGAGGGATTAAAAAAAAACATGGAGAATAAGATGAGAAGGTGTAATACTCAACAGGAGTTGGAAAAGGACAGGGCAGAGGAGATGCAGAAGTGATATTCTACAAGGCGAAGCCTAAGGATTTTCCAAATTAACGAAGGGCATTAATGCAGACAGAGAAAACACAATATACGGAGGGGAATAACAGAATTGTGGCAAAACTTCATGACCTACCAAAGACCAAAAAAAAAAAAAAAAAGAAGAAAGAAAATGGTTTGCATGTTATATTCTATATGCTAATCACAGACTTGATTTATTTTCTTGTAATCAGGAAAGCGCAAAATAATATGCCATAATAATGCATTTAATTGCTATTGTTAAAGCATTCGGAGTTTCTCTTGCATTTGTTTCTCTCTCTCTCTCTCTCTCTCTCTCTCTCTCTCTCTGTATCAGGCCAATTCATTACCTGCTGGAACTCACAGCACAAAGCATTTTTGCCAACTATTTATGTTCTTTTCTTACTTGGGTAAAGTAAATCCCACACTTTCTCAGTGGGGTTAAGGTCATGACTCGGAGGGGAGCCACTCCTTCCTAATTAGTTCCCCAGACTCCTCTCTTTTTTTTCCCCTGTAAATGGCCACAACAGTTTAGAAAAATGTGTGGAGTCATAATCCTCCTGATAAATGAATCCTTGATCAAGCAGCTGGTTTCCAGAAGGGCCTCCCTTGCTGTGCTGCAATTATGTTGAATCTGAGCCCCAGTAGTTGAGGTCACTGCTGAAGTACTTGAGGGAAAATACCTGTCTCGGAGCTCCACTGTATGATACGCCAAGCTAAGAGACTCCAGCTTCTCTGCTCCAAAACCCTCGTGCAAAATATCAATTTTTCTTCTTAGCAAATGAGAAAAATACTTATCCATGTGAATGCATATGAAGATCCTCTACTGGTGACCCAAGGTGGGGGGAAATCCACGCTTTTAGAGATGATGGCAATGTAATACCTATTCTAAGAATCTTGAAAGCAGTTTTCTATTTAGATAATGTGCTTAATTACTCTGCTACTGAACAGTATCTATTAATAGCAATGGCATAATAATAACTGTGGGTGGCACCATATTATCGGTCTGGGATTTTCTAGGCTTAAGTCATTCTAAAGGGAAATATTTATAAAAACGAAGTTATATCTCAGACTAAGAAAAGAGTGTACAGGAAATTACAAAAGGCTACATCTTAAATACTATAAGCAATGATACTTTAACACACATACACAAATGTACATGGAATTTTTCATCTGAGTACACACTGAATGAATAGATTTCAGCTGCTTGTCTATAAATCTTATAGATTTATTTTCCCTAATTGTCCCAGAATAATAAAAATGTCTTCCTGCTTCGTGTGAAGGTGCAATCCTTCCTTAATTAGTACTGTCAATAATGTTACAACAATTTCAAAATTGATTTGTGTTTTACCAAGAGACTTTCCACTTTCAGTGCCTCTAATAAGAACCATACTTTTTCTTGAGACTGCTATGACTCCACCTTTACCGTAATCACAAAAAAAAATTTTTTTTTTAATCTTTCTGGAAGAAAAGCTCAGAAGACAATGGGACTCCCTGTGTGAAAAGAGACAATGATCACCCATACTCAGTTAAAAAACAAGAGGCTCATGGAAGAGGTTTGCAACATATAAAATAGAGAAAGAATTAATAACAAGAATAAAGAACCCCTAATATATTAGTTTTCTAGGGATGTCATAACAAATTGCCCCAACAGAAATCTATTGTCTCACAGTTCTGAAAGCCAGAAGTCCAAAACCAAATTGTCCATAGAGCTGCACTCCCTCTAAAGACTAGTGGAGGGGTGCCTGGGTGGCTCAGTCAGTTAAGCATTCAACTGGCTCAGGTCATGATCTCCCGATTCACGAGTCTGAGCCCCGCAGCAGGCTCTGGGCTGACAGCTCAGAGCCTGGAGCCTGCTGCAGATTCCGTGTATGTGTCTCTCTCTGTCCCTCCCCAACTTGTGCTCTGTCTCTCTCTCAAAAATAAATAAATAAAATAATACATTTTAAAAAAGACTCTAGAGAAGAAACCTTCCCTGCCTCTTCCAGATTCTGGTGGCTGCAGGCAGTCCTTGGCTTGTGGCCGTGTGATACAGAGAGAAGGGGGAGAAGACCGTGTAAGGAATCCACCTTCCTCTTCTGTATGTCTCTCAGAGTGACACTTATCATTGGACTTATAGTTCACCTGGATAATCTAGGATGATCTCATCTTGAGATCGTTTACTTAATAACATCTGTAAAGACACATTTCAAATAAGGTCACATTCACAAGTCCCAGGGATTAGGATACAGGCATATCTTTTTAGGAGTACTACATCTTTTGATCAGGCTTCTAGTTAAAATAGTTCTATAACCTCTTGATTTGAGGCAATTTCCTCTTCTGTGTACATATAAAATTATATAGGTGAAGTATACAAATAGAATTCAAGGTATAAATCATGTTGAATTAAAGATTAAGACCATAGAACTGAAACTATGGGCATAAATGACTTCAGGTCTTGAAAAGACAAAACAATTTATCTCTTTCAAGATTACAGAGACCAAAAGTGCATTCAACAAGAGTCCATATTAACTCATGGGGGGACTTAGGAAAAAGAGGAATAGAAGAGAACTTACTTAATCTGATAAAAAAAAATAACTCTCGAATTCTTCAAAATTCTCACAACCTTCATCACACTAAATGGCAAAACTATTGAAACATTCTTAAGAATAAACAAGAATGCTTACTAATCAATACTTTAAGTGGAATAAACATTCAAAAGGAAAAGACAGATGATGTAGATGATATGATCATCTGTAGATGATATGATCAAAGATATAGAAATGCCAAAGAAGCATTTCAATAAACTTAGAGTACAAAAAAGAGTTCATTAAAGTTGCTGGATATAAGATCAACATACAAAAAATAATGGTATTTCTAAAGACCAGCTAAATCAAGTAGAAAGTATAAAGAAAAAAAAGGATACCATCTACATACAAACACAGAAATTATAAATGTAATGAGGAACAGAAGGTCTGCAAGAATTTTGTTGAGAAAATTATAACACATCATTGAAGAAATAAAGATATATACTATATTCATAGATAGACTAAAATTTTTTTAATAAAGTCTGTTTTTATTTTTTTATGTTTTATTTATTTTTGAGAGAGAAAGAGAGACAGAAAATGTGAGCAGAGGAGGGGCACAGGGAGAGGGGGACAGAGGATCAAAAGTGGGTTCTGTGCTGAGAGCAGACAGCCCAACTCGGGACTCAAACTCACGAACCATGAGGTCATGACCTGAGCCGAAGTCCGATGCTCAACCAACTGAGCCACCCAGGCACCCCAAGACTCAAAAACTTTTTAAAGTTACTACTGTAAAGTAGATCCAAATCTACAAAAATTCTACCTAATTTCAATTAATTTTTCAAACAGGTTTTAATGTGATACTTGACAGGATGATCCTAAATTTTGGTAGTCAAGTAAGTTTGAAAAAGAAAAACAAATTAAGCAGACTATGTGGAGGTAAATGCACCAATGGAACGAAGAGAGAACCCAGAAATAGACTCTTACATACACTGAAACATGGTACTTCAAATCAGCAAGGAAAAAAATAAACTATCTAGTAAGTGGCACTTAGACTACTGGATATTCATTAGGAAAAGAAATAAATTTTCTATCTTACACTATAAATAAAAATAATTTACAGATATAAAAATCAAACTTTCTAGTATTTTAGGTAAAAAATATTGAACCTATGACTTAGAATAGGGACCTCTTAAGAACATATGACTTAGAGGGGCGCCTGGGTGGCGCAGTCGGTTAAGCATCTGATTTCAGCCAGGTCACAATCTTGCGGTCCCGCGTCGGGCTCTGGGCTGATGGCTCGGAGCCTGGAGCCTGTTTCCGATTCTGTGTCTCCCTCTCTCTCTGCCCCTCCCCCGTTCATGCTCTGTCTCTGTCCCAAAAATAAATAAACGTTGAAAAAAAAAATTTAAAAAAAAAAAGAACATATGACTTAGAATAGGGACCTCTAAAACAAAATGACAAAGAAAAATTTTAATGCTCTCCTTAAAATTAAAAAAAAAAACTTTAGTTCAATAAAAAACATGGTAAACAAAGTTAAAAGCAAGCTATGAGGGAAGACCTATGCCACATATATAACTGACAAAATTCAAGCCATGGGTACAGCTTAAAATGGATCTCCAACCTTAGTGTTCTTAGGTACATGGAAAAAAACAAACACAAATCATTTCTGGAAGTAAGCACCCATACCCTATGCACGAAGCGTCCCCACAATTAGTTTTATAAGAAAAGAAAATGGAATTATTGATACAGATAATGAAGAAAATCTGCTTGGTATGTTTAAAGTGATAAAAGGAGGGGCGCCTGGTTGGCTCAGTAGGTGAAGCATTCAACTTCAGCTCAGGTCATGATCTCGTGGTTCACAAGTTCAAACCCTGCGTCAGGCTCTGTGCTGACAGCTCGGAGCCTAGAGCTCCGAGGGGCAGCTCTCTGCCCCTCCCCTGCTACTGCTCTCTCTCTCTCCCTCTCTCTCTCTCTCTCTCAAAAATAAGGAAACATTAAAAAAAAATTTTTAAAGAGATAAAAGGTAAGTTTGAAAGCTTGAATATATTTGCGGGGAAAAAGAATTTATTAAATACAACAGAGCAGACATAAAAAAAATCAAATAGTATTTCATAACCTGAAAATGAAAATAATTGAGACTAAAAACACAACAGATTTGACAAAGATGATAAAAGAATCTTTGAATCAGAAGGCCGTCCAGATGACAGTATCCAGAATGCAGCACAGAAAGAAAAAAGATTTTTAAAAAATATGAAATAAAAATTGAGAAACCTACAGGATAAAGTGGAAAGATCTATCAAGTATCTAATCTGAGCTCCAGAACGCAATGAAAGAGGAAACAGAGCAGGTGCTAAGAGGGGAGAGTTGTCATGATAAAGGGCAGAAAGAGTTTTCCAAAAACTGATGAATAACATTAATCTACTGATTCAAGAATCACAATGAATCCTAAACACGTTAAGTAAAAATAAATCCACACCCAAATACATCCTGTGGAAACACAGAACTTCAAAGACAGAGAGAGGATCTGAAAAGTTACCACTGAAAGAGAGGTATATTGACCCTTGACTTCTTGACAGCTATAGTTGAAGTCAGAAGACTGAGGAACTGAACCTTCAATGTTCTACAAGTGAATAACCATCATGCTAGATTTCTATACGCAGAGAAAATATTGGACAAGGAAAAAGACAGAATGAAGGTATTTCCAGGCTAGTAGAAACGATTTACCACCATTAGACCCACTCTAAAGAAAATTTTAAAGAATACACTTCAAGCAGGAAAAACGATCCCATATGGACTGACATGTAAGAAAAGAAAAGAAAGGGATAAATAAGTGAACAAATGAACGCTGAATATATAACATAGTAACAATCATATCCTGCAGTGCTTAAAAGGGTAGGATTAAAATACATGACAATAATTGCGTACGAGCGGGAGAAAGAAAGGCATAAATAGAGTAACTTGGTTTAAAGTCATGATGAAGTTGCACTTCTCACGGGAATATAAGGTTGGTTTGACAATATAAAATTAAATAATATCCTATGCTACATTTAAGGATTAAAGGATACAAATTATGACCATCTCAATAGATGGAGGAAAAGATTTTAATTCAGTAGAATTCAACATCCTGTCACGATTTTAAAAAATCCTTTAGAGGCGGCTGGCTGGCCCAATTGGAAGAGCGTGTGACTCTTATTCTCAGGGTCATGAGTTCAAGCCCCACATTCGGTGTAGAGATTACTAAAAGAAAGAAATAAACTTTAAAAATAAATAAAAATAAAATATTTAAAAAATACTTTTAGCCAACCAGGATAAAATATTTTATCTCCTATTTTGATAAACCAATTTACAGAAAGCCTACAGCAATTATTACACTTACTGTTACAATGTTGAAAGTTTCTGGGTGCCTGCGTGACTCAGTTGGTTAAGCATCCAACTCTTGGTTTCAGCTCAGTCATGATCTCACAGTTTGTGGGATCCAGCCCCACACTGGGCTCCATAACAGGCATGGGGGCCTCCTTGAGATTCTCTCTTTCTGCTCTGTCCCCTGCCCCCCCCCACCCTCTCTCTCTCCAAATAAATAAATAAACTTAAAAATATATATATTGAAAGTTTCCATCTGAGGTTGGGAAAAAGGTTCTCACTGACACTGGGATTATTAATTGATATACTGGCAATCCTATTTAAGAAACATAACTATGGGGGCACCCGGATGGCTCAGTCAGTTAAGCATCCGACTTCAGCTCAGGTCATGATCTCACAGTCCATGAGTTTGAGCCCCATGTCCGGCTCTGTGCTGACAGCTCAGAGCCCGAATCCTGCTTTGGATTCTGTGTCCCCTCTTTCTCTGCCCCTCCCCTGCTCGCCCTCTGTCTCTAAAAATAAACATTAAAAAAAATTTTTTTAAAGAAATGTAACTATATACTTTAACAACAAAAATATGCTGTTTATATATTTATATAAAATATCAAGATATAGCATACAAAATTTTTAATTTTTAATTTACTTTTTAGTGCCCCACTAAACTCACGTTGAAACGCAACTAATGAGTTGTGCCCCAGCATTCCAACGACTGTGGCTGCATCACAAATCCCCTCACACTGGTAGCATGAGACAAGTACAATTTTATTATACTCCGGGCTTCTGGTGGTCAGGAATTTGGGCAGAGCACAGCAGGGGTGGTTTGTCTCTGTTTTGCAATGCCTGGGGCTACAGCTGGGAAGAATCAAATGACAGGGAATGACCGAAATGCCTTAGGTCTGGAGTAACCTGGAGGCTTCTTCACGCAATGCCTAAATCCTGTGCAAGGATAACTTGAAAACTTGGCTCAGCTGAGGCTGCCATCTGGCACACCTACATGCAGCCTCTCACTGCGTCTTGGGCTTATCACAGGTTACTGGCCATGTGCCCAGAGGGAGCATCCTGAGAAGGTGCGACCAGAAAGCGCGCATTCCCAAAGACCTAGACAGAAGCCACCGGGCTTCTTCTGGAGAAACTTCAGAAGTCATATGGTATCATTTGTGCTGCATTCTATTGGTTACAACAAGATTCACTAAAGCAGGTCTGTATTCTGGGGAGGGGAATTACGCTCCATCTATCAATGGAGGAGTGGTAAGGACACTGCAGAAGAGGACCTAGAATGGGAGACATCGTGGTGGCCTTTTTTGGAAGATATGAGCTACAATATCTACAGTAGAAAAACATTTGTCTACTGAATAATGAAACATGTCCATGCAGTCCAGTTGGGGTTGAATTGTTCCCTCCACCACCAAAAAAAAAAAAAAAAAAAAAAAAAAGTTGAAGTCTCAACCTTCCAGCTCCCCACCCCCTAGCACCTGTTAACGTGACCTTATTTGGAGATAGGATCTTTGCAGATGTCATCAAGTTAAAATGAGGTCATTGGTGTAGGCCTTTAATCCAATATAACTGGTATTCTTATAAGAGAGAAAAGAGGAGAATGCCATGTGAAGACACGGGGACACATAGAGAGGAGGAAGCCATATGAAGACAGAGGCAGAGATTGGGGTGATCTTGCTACAAGCCAAGGAACACCGGGAACCACCAGAAGCTGAGATGAGGCAAAGGAAGATTCTCCACCAGAGCCTCTAGAGGGAGCATGGCCCCTCTGGTCATGTTTTTGGTTTTGGACTTCTCACCTCCAGAACCATGAGACAATAGATTTAAGTCACTCAGTCTGCGTTCCTTGGAAAACTAACACACAACACCTCCATTTTTTGACACAAATACAATATCCACCACTCTACATTTTTCCTTTTTCGTTTATAAGTGCTCATATATAATCCCATTTAAATGTAAAGTTGGCTTTGCTTCTTTGTAACATTTTCTTCATCTGAAGACATAAGTATTGCTATCAACTCACTTCCTGAACTCTTTCACCTGATATACACTGGATGCTCCCTTCCACACCCATTTCTTTTCTCTAGTGATCTCTAAGGGAATTTGCAAAATGGTTTTCCCTCAACACTTTTCTTTTCTCCCCTTTAATCATGGGCCATATGTGTATGGTTGTAAGTTACAAAAGCAAGCTACTTTCCTGTCCCACTCTACACTCTAGCGAAATCTCCATTATTCACTCCATTTTATATCACTTCAACAGAGTCAATTCTACATGTTCTCTAAAGGACTATTATTGTTTGCAACCCAACTTCCTGTACCACCATCCTTCGTTCAGACCTTTTTTATATGTATAATTGACATACAGCATTATATTAGTTTCAGGTATAAAACATAATGATTTGCTATTTTATATATTGCAAGATACTCACCAGAATAAGTCTAGTTAACATTCATCGCCTCCCTTAGTTGTGGTGATTTTTCTTAGGATGAGCACTTTTCAGATCTACTCTCTTAGCAACTTTCGTATAAACAGTAGAGTATTATTAACTATGGTCACCTTGCTCTACATTACATCTCCAAGACTTATTTGATTTATAACTGGAAGTTTGTATCTTTCGACCCCCTTTACCCCTTTCCTCCACCCCCGCCCCCCACTTTTGGCAAACACCAATCTGATCTCTGTATCTATGAGCTGTTTCTTTTTTCTTTTGTTTTTGTTGTTGTTGTTTAGATTCCACGTTCCATATATATAAATGTGAGATCATACAATATTTTTCTTCTCCGTCTGACTTCTTTTAATTAGCATAATGCCCTCCAGGGCCATTCATGTTGTCACAAGTGCCAAGATTTCCTACTTTTATGTGACTGAGTAATTTTCCATTGTAGACCCCGTTTTCTTTATCCATTCATCTGTCAATGGACACTTAGGTTGTTTCCATGTCTTAGCTACGGTAAATAATACTGCAATGCACATGGAAGTGCAGATATCTTTTTGAGATAGTGTTTTCATTTTCTTCAGATAGTGAAAGTGAAGACCTTTTTTAAATTTTTTTAATGTTTATTTATTTTTGAGAGAGAGAGAGAGAGAGACACGGAGACAGAGTTCGAGCGGGGGAGGGGCAAAGAGAGAAGGAGACACAGAATCTGAAGCAGGCTCCAGGCTCTGAGCTGTCATCACAGAGCCCAGTGCAGGGCTCGAACTCACGAACCTTGAGTTCATGACCTGAGCCGAAGTTGGACGCTTAACCAACTGAGCCACCCGGGCGCTCCTGGAAAACTCTTTTAATTAAAGTAGTAAAATGTACGTTGGACTAGACTTAACTTGTTATTGGGGTACAAGAGTTTCCCATAAAACGAAAGGACCTGAATGGAACTGAGCCTCACAGAAGACTTCAAGCAAGACCTAGAAATCCATAAGGGAGACAGAGTACTCTGCCTGTCTCTCATATTTCTTTTTCTCTATGCACATAATTGGGTCCACCCTATGTAGCCTGGTCCTCTTTGCTTCCTTGTCTGGAAGACAGCCATGCCTCAGCTCCCAGGCTTACATTACTGTAATTCCAACCGCACACAGACATGAATCCTCTGTCTCTGAATCCCAACTCCAAGTTTCCGACTGGCCCACATGAGTTCAGGGGTCCATTACAGGTCTAATCAACTGAAGCTGGGGGCCGAGGTCACTAGGCAGGGTCCCTGGTAGGGGGAGGACCCTTACCTGACAAAGGGTGAGGGGAATCTATAGACTATGGTCCATAGGGAACAACTTGACAGAAATCCCTTCAGACATTTGTCCCTCGGCGGCTCTATTTCAGCCCCCTTTCTACCCAGGTCCCTCCTGTCTGTCTTTTCTAAGCAACCCAACTCCCGGCGACCCTGTCTTCATTTTCCTTCTTCCTGATTTCCCTTCGAACTTCACATTCCTCCCTCTCTATCCTCTGAGCTCTTGGCGCCCACCTATGTCTACATATTCAGGTTGAGGGTGTTGGGGGGAAGGTTGGGAAATGAGAGAGCATTACACTAATCACTGCATTATCCCATAAAGATAGTCCTGTACCTAGAAAAGGAACTCTGGTGAACACGACTTCTCAATCCTAATACATCTGTTCATTGATTGATGTTTATCCTCTCTCTTCCCAAAAATGATTTTAAGAAACTCCTTTCGGGGCATCTAGGTGGCTCAGATGGTGAAGCCTCTGACTTCAGCTCAGGTCGTGATCTCGCCATTCGTGAGTTCGAGCCCCGTGTCGGGCTCTGTGCCAACAGCTCAGAGTGTGCAGCCTGCTTCGGATTCTGCGTCTCCTCTCTCTCCGTCCCTCCCCTCACTCGCACTCTGTCTCTCTCTCAAAAATAAACATTAAAAAAATTTTTTTAAAGTAGTTCCTCTCATCTCTACTTCTCCGCCCCCCCCCCACACACACACATTCCTTCTTCCATCTCTGCACTTTTTCTTGTAGTACCAGTTATGTGCAATGCTTAGCTTTCAATGCTGACACGTAGCCTTCAAGCCTACAGGGACTGCTGACGCTGCTGACACCGCCTAGTTCTGAACGTCACTTCTCGCACTGCCTCTGAACTTCCAGGTTCATATTTCAGGAACATATACATGAAGCTATATGTTTCTCGGATGGGGTTCCCTGACAACAGGTTTTGAGCCAGAGAATTGCATGCAGAAGGTGGCTTGGGGAGGGGAAAAAAGAGGTTGATTGCTGGGTGCTCCAGTGAGATATTCCTGTAGGGAAGTGTGCACTGGGCAGCAAGAGAAGTTGACCCTGAATGTAGCTGCAGCTGAGGCCTTAACCCAACCTGGTGCTCTGGGGCTGGTGTGGCTCTTTGGGGTTGTTCCAAATTGAAAGAGGAGAGCCAGGTCCCTGTATTCTGAAATCAGCCAATCATTCACCATGAGACCCTCTGGGGGGGGGGGGGGTGGCGTATAACCTGGGCCAAAGCAGTTTCCTGCAGCCAAGGGCAATTCTCCATGAGGAATGCAGCTGTGAGTGGCCAGAAGCGGCCCCAGCCTCTGAGGAGGAGAGCGTTTCCTGGGAACAGAGGATTCGCGCAGAGCATCAGCATATAGCCACCATATATGGTGTCACAGAAAAGTCAGTAAACTACAAGTCAGGAGACCGGGGCTTTGGTCCTGGCTTTACCAAAACTCTGCATCCTTTAGGCAAATCGCTTTATCTCTGTGGAGCCTGGGTGCCTCGGTTATAAGAGGATTGCAGCACAGTCCATGGGTATTTACTCTAGAGCAATAATCCCACACGTATATCAAGAGGGGCAAAGGGCTTATGGTTATGATAATGGAACATTCAACACTTGGGAGGTGACTCATAGTATGGATTTACAAGCCCCAGGCAAAAAGAATTAGGTATATCTATATGTACTAATAGGGGAAACTTTATTTTTTAATTTTTTAAATATATTTTTTAAGTTTACTTATTTTGAGAGAGAGAGCACGAAGAGAGGAAGGACAGAGAGAGAGAGAGAGAGAGAGAGAGAGAATCCCAAGCAGGCTCCCCACTGTCAATGCAGAGCCTGATGTAGGGCTTGAAACCACAAACTTTGGGATCATGACCTGAGCCGAAGTCGGACATTTAACTGGCTAAGTCACCCAGGTGCCCCTGATATGGAAAACTTTTAAAACAATGTTTAAAATGTGAAAAGTAAGCAGGATGCATAAAAGGTATGGTATGATTCCCTTTATGTTTGAAATAACTCACACAAAACAAAATTATGTACAAAAATACATTTGTGTCTGGAGGGACCAATGCCAAAGTAACATCAGTAATACCACCGGGAAGGTTCTAGGATTGAGGGGGATGGAGGTAGAGTAAATTATTTTACTTTATATAACTGATGTATTTTTAATAGCCATGTATCACTATGTAATTTGAAATTAAAAAAAAACAACAACATGAAGCAGATTAAAATAAAGTAAGGTGACTAAGTATGAGTCCTGAAATTCTAACTCTGAAATTCCATGATTTTAGGCCACTTGTCCATGTTGATTCCACCTCCCTCCCTTGAACAGCTATCCACCAAAATATTGGTAACCCTAACAAGACAGAGCGTTGACGTCGGAAGCACATCCAACCAGAAGTGACAAGGGAAGGTGAGAAACCATAAATAGAAATATTCTCAAAAGTGACTGCCTCTCAAATGTAAACATAATAGCTAAGAAAACGTAAGAACCAAAGGAGGTTAGAGTGGGAGAGAGCCAAAGCGTAAGAGACTCTTAAAAACTGAGAACAAACTGGGGCGCCTGGGTGGCGCAGTCGGTTAAGCGTCCGACTTCAGCCAGGTCACGATCTCGCGGTCCGTGAGTTCGAGCCCCGCGTCAGGCTCTGGGCTGATGGCTCAGAGCCTGGAGCCTGTTTCCGATTCTGTGTCTCCCTCTCTCTCTGCCCTTCCCCCGTTCATGCTCTGTCTCTCTCTGTCCCAAAAATAAATAAACGTTGAAAAAAAAAATTAAAAAAAAAAAAAACTGAGAACAAACTGAGGGTTGATGGGGGGTGGGGGGGGTGGGGGGGGGTGGGGGGGGGTGGGAGGGAGGGGAGGGGAGGGGAGGGTGGGTGATGGGTATTGAGGAGGGCACCTTTTGGGATGAGCCCTGGGTGTTGTATGGAAACCAATTTGACAATAAATTTCATATATTGAAAAAAAAAGAAAACGTAAGAACCATTTGACTGATATGTGCTCCATACTTAACTCTAGTTTTGATTCAGTAGACCCAGCAATAACAAGAGTTATTAAAATTGTAACAGCTTCAAATAGATGTTAGCTGGTCCCCATGGGTCTTTAAGAAAGGGTTTTGACTTTTTTTTTTTAAGTTTATTTATTTCTGAGAGAGAGAGGCAGAGAGAGGAGGAGAGAGAGAATCCCAAGCAGGATCCGCACCATCCCAATGTGGGGCTTGATCCCACGAACCCCTGATATCACGACCAGAGGCAAGATAAGAGTAGGATGCCCAACTGACTGAACCACCCAAGCACCCTGAGTATTTTGACTTTTAATACAGATAGGAAAGTTAGCCTCCTGAAATGTGATCACTATCTTAATAATCACAATCTTTTAATATGTGTAAATTATTATCATAAGGCATTCTTGATTTCCCCACTTTAAAAATAAGCTGTTGAGGGCCGCCTGGGTGGCTCAGTTGGCTAAGCAACTCACTTAGGTCATGATCTCATGGTTCATGAATTCAAGCCCCACGTTGAGTTCTGTGGGGACAGCTCAGAGCCCGGAGCCTGCTGTGGATTCTCTCTCTCTCTCTCTCTCTCTCTCTCTCTCTGCCCTCCGCTGCTCACACTCTGTCTCACTCTCTCCTTCAAAAATAAATAAACACTAAAAAAAAAAAAATACACATAAAAATAAGCTGTTGAAACTCTGAAATTAAAATAACTGCTTTACATCCTCTCTTAAATTACCCTAAAAGTAAAATCTTTTGAAGGGAGTTTCTATGCATCCGCCAAATGATGTTTATAATTTATAAATGCGAAAAAGTCGCCTAATCCTAATACATGCACAGTGTTGAAATTCACCCTTAGCCACTTTGATAATGCACAGAACATCCTCATACTCTCAGAAATTTAGTCGAAGAAGGGATGACTGTCTTCTTTCTGCCAGAATGGAAATGTTTGGAGGGGGGAAGACTCCTTCAAGTGAAGAAAAGGGTCAGACCCAATTAAATCTGCAAAGGAAACTTCGAAAGGATGAATGCCATTAGCCCAAACTGGAATGTGGCCAAAACACGGGGTAATACTTCAACTCTTAGGAAAAGTGCCAGGGGGATATTTAACAACTGCAGGTGGCCAAATGCCTTTTCGTAAGTCTCATCAGAAAAGTCACTTCTGGCAACAATATTCACCAAGGTAAAATAATATTATTTGACAAACTGCCTATTCAAGTACTAGTTTAAACTCTGACGTTTGTCCGGTTATCAGTTGAAACTCCTTCTCCATAGGACAAGTAGAGAAATGAAATACTTCTGTTACTAAGCAAGGTGAGAACGTAGGAAACAATTGTTACTTAAATCTGGCATCAGACTTCCTTAAATGAAACATCAATTATCATTTTGTCCAACAAACTGAGCCTTGATACATGCATGGTTTTGATTTTTCCTTCTAGGTTTTACAAGTCTTTGGGATATTTTAACCAAGATTTTATTCCCCACAATATTTCCTCACTATTATGTTTATCTTCGATGACTTCAGTCAGGTTTATATTTTCCACATCTCCAAGAGAAAGAGCTTGACAAGTTAAAAAAATTCACATCGCAAAACATTAATCTGGTACACTTTCTTATAACCTTCTTAATCTTTCTTTTTATCTCTTTAATTTCTTCATTTCCTTTTAAACAACCTCCCCCCACCCCCCCCACCCCCCCTCCACACACACTTTTTCTCTCTTATCTCACTCCCTCTCCTGGGTTGCAAGGGAAACATTTCGTGAACTGTGATATAAGGGCACTGGAAAATGCAAGCCTGTTAAGTGACATAACACATCCATTCTTGAATCCTGCAAAGGGTATTATGTGAGCAAATGCACATCGTGAAACCTGAAAAAGGTTCCCGGTTGAAAACGCTGAACGCTTGAGAGCTCTGCCTTTACCTGCTGTGATTTAAAAGGCTCGAGGCCTCATTTTGAGCCACGAAAATTCAAAGTGACAGAAACCTACAAATTTTTATTGCTGTGCATTTAATAAAATTTACATTTACAAGCTGTCAGTGTGAAATGTTGAATAACTGGTACTTTCGCATTCAGACGAGCAGATTGGGTTGTACCGGGGGTTCATTACTACCTACTTACACGTTCTTGAAATGCTCAGAATAATCCTTCAATCTATGACTTTTGATATCTCTTAATTCAACGCTGCACAAAAACACCATTGAGCCTGCAGTAAGGTCAACAAAAGGAATTTATTGTGCTCCCATAAAGCAAGGCGTAATTAAGAGCCCCCTTTCTGCTTGTTTTAATGTGCTAATACGAGAACATTAGAACCAAGGAACAGCCAATTGCTAGGCGTCTGCAGCAGCTGCCTAGGTTTTTGGTAATTTACTTACTCAATTATGTCGACTCTCTTAAATCCACAACACTGGTGGGTGGTAAGGTAGAGGGATAATAAAAAAACATAGAGTAGGAAACGCTTTTAATGCATGTTTTATGTGCATCTTGGGTAACATTTTTTGTTTGTTTGCTTTTGAGAGCAAGAATTAAAGATTGTAACTTTAGGAAACTCAGCACAGGAATAACCATGCATGGGTTTAAGACACCTCTAAAAATTATGACATGTCTAATAATCCTATGATTATGTGGTCTGTTCTGAAAAAAGAATATTAAACCAAATGTTTGACTCAGTATTACAAAAACAGATTATCTAATGGCTTCCAAGGGGGAAATATGAGAAAGACCATTCATAAAGTTCCTTAATAGTAATAAATTACACACACTTCCTTATTCTCCACGTAAATGGAAAGACAAAGAGAAACTCTGAGAGAGAGGATGTGTTCTCACACTTTTACAAGGGCCACTGTAATAAAATCTCTTAAAATTGTTTGCTATCAATATGAATCTGATATTCTTTTGAAGTGAGCACCAAAAAAGTGCTCATTACACTTGTAAATATCGCACTTTTTTTAACATTCAAAGAAGCCTTGAATGCCAACCTCAACGTCTTCATTTTTTTTTTTTTTTTTAAGAATACATTTGTTGTGTATGCAAGTCAAAACACAAACTGGGGAAAAAGGCCCAAGGTGGAAACTTCATCCTGAATTACCTTGCCACTATTCAAATATTAAAAGTTAAATTATTGAACTAAATGTAAATCACTGACAACAATGGAAATTCAAATGACCTCCTTTTAAACTTTATTTAAATTATTTCTATAATTGTGGCTCTCATATAAAAGGGCACATTCTTACATGTCAATATAAGCTGATGATTGGAGGGGAAAAAAAGTAATTTTCTTCAAATGTCAAAATTTATGTAGCACGCATCATTTATTTTCATTTCCATTTAAATTCCATGAAATGTTTTTGATAAATCAAATAATCTCTATACTACAGCTCAAAAATTGCAAAAGAATGTACAAATACCAACCTATTAGTTCTGATTGTATATTAGATACCCTTAAGCTTTCCTCCCTGGAACTTTTCATTCTCTCTTAATCAAGGAGGAATAATTTAGAAATAAGAAAGAGCAAAAAAAAAAAAAATACCCTATTTTAGTCATTGTATTTGAAATCAGTTTTATCTTTTGCCTCAAAGAGAACATTTTTTTCATTTTAGTCTCAAAGGAATTGAAGGTATAAAATATTATACTAATTAAGTCATATACAATATTGTGTTCAGTAATACAGGTACCTTTCTCAGTTTTCAAAAGCAACTTATGCCTCATTTTTCCTTTTAGTTGCCAGAAGTGAGTTAAATAGTTTGGAAGGGAGCCTATGAAACTTTGTTTTTAAAATGAAAAGTGAAACCTGAAAATGGCTGGGAGGCTGCAAAATGACAGAAGAATGTGTAAAAGCCGTATTTTCCCTTTTTTATTTTCCTAATAATGAAGTCACTGGGCTAGAGGGACCCTACTGAGTTTTCATGGTGCAAAGATCACTGAACTAGCCTCTGTCTGAATTCTGTATGTCCAACTGAGCCACTTGATTCTGTGTTATTCCGTCCATTCTGAAAGATTGCATCCTGGTCAGAAAATATAAACAAATATGATATCTCTAACAGAGCAAAATAATTTCACCTCTCAAAAAAACCAGACGCTATAATCATTCCACGGTAAACATGGCAATGACATATCTAAGGTAACACATGCCCCTAACTCATCTACTACACTCTAGAAGGATCTTTTGCCCTCATTCATCAGCTCAGAGCAAGCTCAGCCTGACCATGAGTATTTACATGCTGACCCTTCCTCAGAAACGTAGTTTCAAGGTCTGTTAAAATGCTAGGGTTATTGGTGTAATGCATGCATTGAGTAGACTGGCTCTATATTAGTTGACTGGCTGCCTTCAAGATAACTGAACTCTTAGTAACTAAAATAACACCAATATTAATATAATTGTATTTACTAACCTCTTGCTACACCCTCCTGCCTGGCATAAGTGTTGGAATTACAAGTCAGACGGCGCTGAACAGCAATCTTCAAGAAAATTGCTTTAAATTGGCCTTCATTAGCGCTCACAGCCCTGGAAAACAACTCCAAGTGCATGCCTTATGGAAGGTAAGCCAGTAGCAAGAGCTCCCTATTAAAAAGGCAGCACATTAACCTGCTCAATCAGCATGTACCACATTCTAGAAATACTATTAAAGAGTCTTTAACCACAAAATAATTCCGCTAATTCTAAGTATTGGGACAATTAAGACCAAATTTAAAATTTCAACCTTCAATGGCATGTATGCTAATTCCAGTTTACTCTCTCCATTTTAGAGAATTGGATATTGCCATTGAAATTTTAAATTTCCTTTACACAAAGTTGTTGCTGGGTGATTTAAAAAAAAAAAAAAAAAAAAAAAACAACAGTGCCACACAGTAACCAAGAAGAAAGAAACTAGACCTTTCCTAGGGAACTCAATTTAGATACCAACAGCAAGAAGAAAATACATTTCAAAGAGAAGAAAAAATTCTTCTGTTTCATAGTTTTGCTTTGAAGAGCATGCTCTCTCTTGACATCTGCATAGTAAAAGGGAGTTTAATTTCCTTGGTCAACTATCCTTTCTGAAAATCCTGCATTGGCAGACTTGGAAATGGAAGGAATTTTTCCCGGGGATTAATTCGCAGTTCTTAACACTCAAAACGCTGAATATCTTCAGTAGACAAGCCAGGGAATTTGGTGCTGGGAGTTACACTTTTTAGCAAACAAATGTTAAAGAAAAATGTTTTTCACAGAAAGAGGCCACATGAAATCTATCAGATATATGAAGTGGTCTGATACGAAATTGATATGCATATGAAATCCCCCAACTCAGCCCCCTCCGGTTTACAACTTGAAACAGTCCCAGCATTTCATCCTTTATATTGGCATTTCCATTTCTGAACCTTACCACTGGTTTTGTTCCAAAAAATGACATTTCAAAACAGAACAGTAAAGTAAAACATTTTAGGCCTAGCAAATAAGACCACCTTCTTGAAAGCCAGGTAATTTTTCTCAAAGTCTAAGTTCATAGCCAATTCTTCCATTTCAGCTCGAACCATTTAATTTAGTAAACATTTTTTTTTTAATACAAGGTTCTGTGAATTCATGTCTGTTCAGTGAAACATGGCTATTCATATCAATGGAGAGAGTAGCTTAGAGTAGTGGCTAAAATTTGCATCTGAAGGCCAACTGATCCCAGGTCCACTCTTTACTACCCATATGACTGTAAGAAAGTTAACTGTACCCTGCAAGGCTCCACCTTTTCAACTGTTAAGTAGGGATCATATCAAAAATTTTCATAAGAAGGAAATGAAATAATGTTTGTAAGGCATCAAGCGTAGTGCCTAGCACCTGGGAAGCCCTCCCTAATGGTAGTTATCTCCATGCTCAACCTGATTATTTTTAAAAATTACATGGAGTAGTTTTAGACTAAAAATGGCCAGTCACATCTTTTAAAACTTTACCAGTATTCAGTTCAGATTTCAATTGACCCATCATACACTGCTTATACACACCAGATAAAATGTGAAAACCTGGATCATTCATAAAATACTTCACACACACACACACACACACACACACACGTAGGTCAGGTTTTTCCCTCCAAAATATCTGGTTTTATCTGTTTCTCTTTTTTTAATGTTTATTTACATTTGAGAGAGAGAGACAGAGTGCGAGTGGGGGAAGGGCAGAGAAAGAGGGAGACAGAATCCGAAGCAGGCTCCAGGCTCCAAGCTCCAAGCTCCAAGCTCCAAGCTGTCAGAGCAGAGCCCCACCCAGGGCTCGAACCCCCAAACCAAACCAGGAGATCATGACCTGAGCTGAAGTCGGACACTTACCGACTGAGCCATCCAGGCACCCCTCTGGTTATCTGTCTCTGTAAACAAGACTTAAAGTGACAAAGAGTATGTTTCACTTTTCTTCAAAGGCTTTTACCATCTTAAAAACAATGGTGCTATGTTCCTTCATTTGCCATGTGCATGTAAACCAAATTGTATTTTAAACATTTATTTCAAGATTTGTCTTGAAGCTGATTTTAAAATTTCTTTTCATTGTCCACCGTTGAGTTCTCAAACCTTGCTCTTTATTCTAACTCCAGATTCAAATAAGCTACGTGTTGTTTTTTTTTTTTGCTAGAATCTTGATTTCTTAAAAAAAAAAAAAAAAACTGTATGAATGGTAGGTAGAGGTATGTACTTTTTTCCCCCTTCAGTTCTCTTGCATACACAAGCAATTTTCTTCAATATAGGTAATATAAATTAGTTCTCTTAATTGCAACACCCATCAGGACCCAAGATTATTTATGTTTATGCCAATCTACCTGTTCTTTACTGGGAGTCTAATTGCCTTATCAATATTTTTAGTCTTATGTTTACAAATAAAGGGGTAGAGAAACCCAAGATAAAAGCCCACATGGCTCGCTGTCTGCAAGGGGGGTGAGGATTATTTCATACTCATTTACTTCAAAGAAGAAAACTGGGTACTCTGTTAAGGGAGCAGGGAATCTATCTATCTATCAATATATCTATTGAAGGAAGCTTCAGTTTGGGTTTCCTATTTGTAAGGTAAAGTTGGAAGAACAGCCCAGGCACAGCAAGGGAAAACACACACACACACACACACACACACACACACCTCTCCAGCACAATGATGTTCTTGCCAAATGATCTCTGAAGAGACAAACTGATTGAAGAAACTACCCAGGCCCAGTTTCCTGAGGGATCAAGAGCTTTCTTCTGTCCCCGGGACCAGAGCCACAGCCACTGGGGTGGGGTGGGGGTGGGGGGGGGGTCTGTTGGCTGTTGCTGGGCATATAGGACAACACAGATTTAGCCAGCTTACCCTTCGGTGCCATTTTCTACTTGCCTCCCTCTGTCCATGGAGGTGGGGACTCCAGAAGTCAATGGGAGTTCAGGGCATGTGAGCCTGTGTAAAGCAAGCCCATACAGCCCAACCAGGCCCATAAAAGCCAGGAAATGAACAAGTTCAAGTTCTCATAGTGTGTTAATGTGCCCACAAATGTACCTACTTTATACATTTAACAGCTCATGTAGTAATGAAAAATGCCATGTAGAACATATACCTGCATGTGCAAGGTGGGGTAATTAATATGCCTGTATGTGCTCCTTAATTGTTTCATTCCCTGTATTTTTGGTTAATGCAACACTCTGCAAACTTTTATATAAATAGTTTGTGTTTTATATGGATTTCCATGTAAAAGAAACCAAGGGGGAATGACGAATAAGGGAAAATTCTAATGGTATTCTTACTGAGTTTCATTAGCTCAATATTCCACCTTATTTTTCTTCCCTATAAACCGCCAATATATTGACACACAATTTTCAATGACTAGCTTGGTCACTCAGCAAGCCGATGGCCGGCTTAGGAAAAGAAAAAGGTCCCCATATCTATCAGAATTAACATGTTACCTTTTGTGTCCTTTCTCAGCCAAGCCATCTCTGTAAAACAGCCAGATATCAAGTTTGGCATTTGAAGTGCAAACATGTTTGTGTTGTCAGTTGAAAACTGGGGAAGCATGGGATAAAGAGCTGAATTTTAAGGTTTTCACTATTACTAGTGAGGTGTGGGTTTCGGTTGTTTTTCTAGGAGAAACCCAAAGGCCACTGAAGATGTTTTTCCATCAATTTTTCATAAGCATTTAAGCTAAAGGGAAAAAAAAAAAAAAAAGGTGGAAAGGTGGGAGGACATGGTTTTCTTTGGGGGAAGGAAATTAGAAGTCACCGCAAATAATTCACCTGGATAGGTAAAGGCGAGCAAACACTGTTTGCTTGTGAATCCCCGACAACCTCATTGCCTTGTACCCAAGGGAGGAGACAGAACCTCTCGCTTCATTTCAGGCCGGCCGGGAAAGGGCTTTGAGGAGGGAACCGGGGAGGGGCACGTTCCCAGGTGTGGGTTCAGCTCGGCACTCGCCCGCGGCCTCCGCAGGTGGCTCTCCTTGGCACAAGGCCGGGCGCAAACCCGCTTGCTCGGGAAGCCTGACGTGACCCCCGCCCAGGGTGGCAGGAAGCGACGCTTCTGTTCCCTGCGAGGAGAATGAGGCCTCCGCCGGTCGGCTGCAACGGGACCCAGTTTGCTCGAGTGCTTCGGCACAAACCGCTGCAAGACCCGAGCTGGGAAACGCAGGACCCTAGGCTCCCCAGCTGGTGACCGCCCGCCCCAAGTTGGCAAACGCCTCGTCGCCGGATGGAGTGTCGGCTGGGTCCCCCGCCAAAGCGCTCGGGGCCCCAGGAAAGCTGCAGCGCGTGGCCGCTCCCTCCCCTGCCGGGACCCGGGGACGCCTGTGCTGTCCCGGACCCCCACCGCGTGCGCCACCACACCGACCGCGCGAAAGCCACTCCGGGAAACTGGGGCCGGTGGCGGCACGTGGACCTCCGCCTGGCTGGAGGAAGTAGCCCAAAGGCAGAGTCCTGGTCCCAGGCCTGACTCTCGACTGCTAAACTGTCACCTCCCAGAGGGCGAGTCTCTGGCTGTCCCTGGCTCCCCCGTTGCCCCCGGCACCCAGGCTGTCGGGACGGGCTGACCCGGCCCAGGCCGGACTGCCCTGCACGCGCCTACCGCTCCCCCCCACCCCGCCCGCCGCAGGCGGCGGGTCTCCCTGTGAGGTCCCCGGACCACGTGCACCAGGACCACCCGTGGGGCGAAAACGCGGACTCGGGGCCCCACCCTCACCCCGTGAAAGCAAGCACCCTCCCCGCTGAGTTTTGACTCGGGCTGAAGTTGGAGGCTTGCTGGGCCCTGGCCGATCGCAGCTTTTGCGTTTCAGAAGCATCTTCTGCTTCGCAACGAGAGAGGCATCACCACCCCATCTTACTGGAGAAGAACCTACAGCACCAAGAGGGGCGGGGGCGCCCAAAGCCCCTCGCGGGCAGCGGCCTTGCGCGGCTGGGGCCGTGCCTGCACGAGCCCTGCGTGGGGCGGAGCACAGGGCTGCTAGGGCCTGGAAGATTCCTGGTTCCCACTGCTCCTGCGTACCGGCTCCCTCCACCTGCCCCCCGGGACCCAGAGGCTGGCGTTCCGGGGGGTTCCAGGGCCGGGGGGGGGGGGGGGGGGTAGGGTGGAGGACGGAGCCCCCAGCTTGAGGGCAGAGGCTGGTTCAGCCAACTGCACCCCTGCGTGGCTTTCGCCAAGAGGGGGCAAGGGGAGGACTGGTCTGGCAGGTGTCCGTGCGTGGGGGCCAGGCCATCTTCGTGAGAGTGGGGACTGCGCCCCTCAACCCCATCGCACCCAACTCAAGCTGCCCCTGCGGCCCCTAAGCCGTTTCATCCCACCCGCGGGGGGGCCCGCGCCTTCTGCCCGGTTACACTCCACTCAGGCCCGGCTTACGCCCCCTCACCCTCCCACCCGGGAGGCTGCCCCAGGCACCAACCCGGGACCGGATTCCTGGCCTCATCCTTTTTGCCTGCCTTGCTAGGAGACACCGACAGGATCCAGATCGCAGCCGCCCTGAGCAGCCCCCCCACACACGTATACACTCCGGGCTCTTCATCCTCGGCCTCCAGAACCCTGGAGGGACTCAGTGTTTGGGGGGGGGGGGGTGGAGGGAACGTTTAGTCCGCGGAAATGGGGTGGCCTTCTGATTGGAGCGCTCGGAAATAAAACTATATCAGTGTCCTCTGCGCGCCGGGCTGAGAGCCCCTAATTCACAGAACTCCCTGCTCTGGTTGGGACCGAAAGACCCAGGTATTGAAGGCAGGGTGGATCCGGCTGGTGGCCCCGTCCCACTTCCTCAAGTCCACCTCGGTCGCAGGGGAGAAGACACGCCAGCGTGGCATCAGACCCCTTCCGGGCCCCGGGCTTGGCTCAGCAAGTCTGTCCGCTTGCTCACCGTTAGTAACAAGAGAAGAACAATGCCTTCCTCTCTCCCAAGTAGTCAGGCACCGTTCTGGGCCGGAAAGACGCTGCGGAAAGCAGCATAGAGGCGCGGTCAGAGATGCGAGGTGCCACGGTTCAAACCCAGCTTTTTTGCTCGGGAAATTACAGGACCACAGAAAAATTCAGTTCTTTGCACTTGAGTCCTCGTAGCTGCGATATGGGGGTACGTCTCTCATAGAACGGATGTGGCAAATTATCGAATGGGCATAGGTAGCTTGCCATGGAGACTGACCCCAGGGGAAAGCTCACAAAATCGTTAGCGGTCACTTCCATTATCCTGCTTCAGAGTGCAGCGAGCGTGCTATCCATCAGTCTCGACAGCAACCTCTCCGTAAGGATCAGAAGGAAGGGGCGCAGACGTGAAGAACGCAGGGAGACGCCCGCACTGAGGCCGCCAGCCCAGCGGACGCCGACCCTCGGCCCCTGCCAACAGGGCCGGAGAGCCGGAAGCGCAGAGATCCTGCTCGCTCTCCCAGACCTCAGGGTTGCGGGTCGCCCGAGGCGGTCCGGCAGTGCGCCCGGCACCCGGCGCGGACCAGGTGCCCCAGAGCAAGCCGCGGGCGCAGGTGCAGCGGCGCGCACGGTTCATCCCAACCCGCCCTGAGCACCCGCGCTAGGCACCCGGGAGCCGGAGGCGCAGGTGCTAAGAGGCCCCCCGGCTTCGCTTCTTCCGAAATGAGCTGCTAGATGGCCTCCTGTCTGAAAGAATTCTAGCAGGAAAGTTCTCGGCTTCGGGATGTCCCTCAGTGAAATGGACAGAAGTTGCACCACAAGCCTCTTGCAGGCTCATCCGGGAAGGCTTAAAAATGCCCCCGGAGGCTTCTTGTGAATGTGTCCCAGAAGGTCCCGCTTAGGCCCTTTTATTCCAGGCATTTATGATCTGACTTAGGAATAGGGGCTTCCATTTTTCCAGGACTGTGTGCTAGGCAAGTTGCCAAACCTTTCACATGCTCTAATTCTAAATCTACAAAATAGGTCCTGAAGCCTGTGGACCTTTTAAATCCCACGGGCAAACGCAAAGTGGTTTCTAAGATCTGGCAAGTTAAGGGGATTTCTGATCAATTGTCCTGCGGAGGAGGAGTTCGGGAGCCCCAGATGAATTTGGCCCTTCCGCTGGCCTTTTGTGAGGGGCTGGGCAGCAAGTGCCCTGTCAATCAGACTTTCATCCATTGTGTCTGCACCAACCGCAGACCTGAGGGATTATGATAGGCGTATTAGCGCAGCACTTCGCTCTCTACCAGTGGACTGAGGCAGCTGGTGCCACGGCCTGCGGGGTCCCTTCCAGTGGATCACAGCATCCAATCTAAGAAGAGACTGATTCTTCTGCAGAACACCTTTAAGACTAACTTCCAGATGACCCAAGCCTCCCCGGCCCTTCCTGTTGGGAAATTCTGGAGTTTCCACTGCTAAATGGAAGTTGTTGTCTTTCTTGGAGAGGTGACAGCTGGCTCCAAGAGGCCGTAATGGGCACAACGTCGCCCAACTGTGAGTGGTCAGGTCAGCCTTGAACTCAGGTAATCCCTAAAGTCCTTGTCTCTGAGCGGTCCTACCCAGGCGCTCACCAGAGCACGATTATATCATCTTCCTCTATACTGGGAACACATGTGTCTGTAAGGGCAGTTCATACACCAAGAAGAAATAAGGGCTAACAATACTGAACTCTTACTGTTAGGCAGTGAGATCAATGCTTTACATCTATCTTTTAAAAATCATTTTACATAACAGGAAACCAAGGCACAAGCAGATTAAGTATCTGTTAGCTTAAGGTCACCTGGAAACAACAAGTGAGGCTGCGGCGGTGACCGAGTGCGGTCCACATCAGACCTTGGGTGCAGGGAGAGGCGCCCTGCGTGGCGAGACCCGCGGGGAACCGTGGGGAGATGCCAGGCAGTAGGGACGGCAGGGAGCCGAGGGCACTGGGACGGGGACGGTGGAGTGGTGGGGATGGGGCAATGTGGAGGCGGAGAGCCACCCCGCCCCCCTTTCAGAGCAGGACGCGTTGTTTCCCTTCTCCAGCTGTTTCCAGAGTGGGCGTCTAGTCTGGTTGACCTTGCTGGGTCTACGCTGCTTCTGCGCACTTAGATCGGAGTGATGTCTGCAAACTCAGGTGGTCAGTCCCTCCCAGAAGAGACTTTGTAGAGAGCACCCGGGGTCTCCTCTTCTTCTGGGCCCTCAAGTCCTTGGCTCAGGACTCTGCACAGACAGCAGATTACCTCTAGGAGGCACCTACACCCTCTAGGGAAGCTCGGGGCTTCCTTTCAAGATTGGGTTGCATTCCTTAGCGACAGGAGCATCCCTCACCCACCACCGTGGAAGTGGCACAGTGGCTTTGCTGGAATGGAGCCCCAGCGAAGGTTGGCGCCTTCCCAGTGCCTGGACAAGAGGTCTCTACCGCTCCCTCAACCATATTCCTAGGTGGGTGTTTTCATCCCCATCGGACAGAGAATGGATCTGAGGTTCTATGACATAACTCCCAAGGCCAGGTAGTCAATTCTGAGCAGACTCTCCTCCCGGGCCGGTGGACCTTCGTGCTTCCCTAGAACAAAGTGCATCAGTCACTATCGGGCCCTCACGCCTGTGTGATGAACCCTTGTTACTGCGACCCCCTGGCGGAGGGGCTGTATCTCCAGTTCTCTCTCTTCAAGGTCTCTCGAAGACACACGCCTGACATGGGGGGGATTTCGAGGAGCACAGGGGGAACTCCTCTTGAAGCAAACGAGAATGTTGGCCAATAGAGAGGTCCTCTGGGTCCACCGAGCCTCTAAAAACGAGCAACACCCGAGACACGGACGGGGGACTCACAGTTTCAGCTTTCTGCCTACTGGCCTCAATTTCTTCACACCCTAGGTGGGAATAATAATCTACACCCTGCTGGTGTGCGTGCTGAATATGAGTGAGTGGTCAAGATGAATTGCACCACCTTGGAAAGTGGTCAAGAGCCTGGGTTCCGGGCACGACTCCATCTGTACCAGCCCTTGGAGCAAATTACTTAGCCTCTCTGTGCCTCAACTTCTTCCTCTGCGTGAACTCTCGCCACAACGTTCCCTAGAAAAATTTGCCTCCCTCGGTCCGAGGCTTGCAAGTAAAGGAACATGCCAGGTCTCCCTTTCTCGGGCTGAGGGACACAACAGTCTCACTGCTCAGCACTCCAGAAACGGTTTTGAGAAGAACCTCCCCTCCAATGACCAGCCCTGACATCTTGGACAAGATGCACTCCCCTCTCTGCCCCTCTGTGCCCTCATTTGCAAAGGGAGGGGTCCCTAAAAATGCATCCGCCTCTGAGGTCCCTTCCAAGTTCCGGTGTTTGCCATTGGTAGCTGGAGGAACCTCCTGTTGGAGGGAGAGGCTGGGAGACTGAGCAGCCAGCAGAGATGGGCCCACCCCAGGGGCCCCTGCAGCTCTCCCCCCACCTTGGGCGCGGCCGAGGGGGTGGGGGGAAGCACGGGGCCGCAAGATCTCTTTGCCCCAGCGGGGAGGGAGAACCGTGGGGCCCACAGTTCCCGCTGCCACATATGGTGTGTGGATTTAGGTGTCAAAAACCGGAGAATTAGAAATGGTAATTTTCCGTCATTATGGCTGAAACGCGATCTGTCACAACAACTGGAACATGTCTCCGCGCTAGCGAAAATAATGTTCGTGATTAGGAATCATTACGCATGTCAAGCCGAGTCCATTAAGTTGTAGGGAGAAATTAGGCTTGACGGGCGGAATCAAACTACAAATATACAGGCCTCGCCTTCAGGCGGCCGAGCAGCAGCCCTGGGCAGGAGGCGGGCCAGAGCACCGTGTTTTCTTAATAGGAAACTGCCCAGAGAATTAATACCTGCTTTCTCGCCCCCCACCAGGGAATTCCTCACCTCTCCCCACCGCCCGGACCCCACCCCAGGAGAGGGAGTGGGGCACAGAAGTGTCCCTGGCCAGTAGCTGGAAGCTTTGAAGTCTCACAGGCCCCCCGGGGTAAGTTTTCTGCTCACCACTCGCAAGTTGTGTGACCCTGCCCTAGTCACTTGACCCCTCCTGAATTTGGCTCCCTCATCTGTAAAGGAGAGATAATCCCACCCACTTCATGGGGTTCTCCTGAGGATTAAATGAGATCAGATTTGGTCACCAGCGAGCACCAGAAACCCTCAGACCTGAGAGATGCCTTTTCCCTTGTAGGAGCACCCTGCTCTGCACCGGGGGCCCCGGTGACAGGCCCTGTCTTTGTGCTGGGAAGGGTTGGAGATTAGGGTTGGGTAGCCACAGCTGAGACGCCCTTGCCAATCAGGCCCTGAGAAACGAAGTCAGAATCTCTGAAAATCACGGAGGGGTAAACTCAGAGCAACCCGTGTGCCTTGGGTAGACCTCGTACCCCCTTCCCCATCACATTGCCAAAGAAACAGAGCGCCGGGTCCTCCACTGTGCCTCCCTGTGTGCCCCAGCCACCAGCCCAGAGGGATCCGTGGTGTCATGGGACACCACACTGTCACCAAGGAGAAGTCAATGGTAAAGGGAACCAAGAGTAAGAAATCTTCATTTACAGGCAGCCCTCTCAGTCCCCTGCCCAGATGAAAAGGCATTTTACTATCCCCTGCTCTCCTCTGTAGGGAGTTTGGGGAAAATCCCCCTCCTTCTGCTGCAGGGGGGGCGGGGAGACCAGTGTGAGAGTGTGAGTGAAAGAAGGCTGGTTCCTGTCCTGCCTTGGACTCTTGTCACCTCGGAGAGCTTGCTCTGTACAGGCACCAGCTCCTGTGGGCTTTGCCCACATTTTCTCCCATTATCTCCCACCACACCTAGGTCTCCAGAGTTCCTTCCTATGAGGAAGCTGAGGGTCAGAGGTTAGGGAACTCGCTCAGGGGCCACAGAAGCCGGGAGAAGTGACAGCCAAGCGCGCCCAGGCTCCAGAGCCTTAACCCGGCGATGCGGCCGAGGCCCTCCTTCATCTGAGTCTCTTGCTACGGGGTGGGGAATCTCGCCTCGCCCAGAAGTGGTGGAAATGAAATGAGCTACGAAACTGAAACGTTCAGTTCGGTGCCTGACCCAGCGCACTCTTCCCGGGCCTCATTCTTCTCCTCCGTAAATGGGATGTCGGTGGCCGCGGCTCTGCGGTGGGGAACAGAGCGGAAATATGGCCAGCGCTAAGTAGTTTGGAGCCAGACAGTCTAGTTCGAACCCCATCTCCGCCAGCAGTAGCCGCAGCGCAGGGTCGATCCCCAAAGTGGGGTAACAGGAATGGAGCTGCCAGGAGGAATGAATGAAATAATTCAAGGAAAGCACTCAGGGAAACAGAGTAAGCGCTAAATAAAGCACTGATTACCAGGGTGGCGGTTGGCCCGCGCAGGCTTGGACGGCTGCTGTCTGGGGAGGAGAGGCTGGCCCCAGCCCCCTCCGGAAACTTCTCAGCGTTTCAGCCGCTCCCAGCCCTGGAGATCGGGAACTCGGACACCGGTTCCGAGAGCTCCTGGGTCACGGGGCTGCGCCTCCTGGGCCCTCCCGCAGGCCTCTGGGAGGTGAAGGAAGTTGTTCAAACCGGAGGAAGGCAGGAGCGGCCCGCGCTGGGAGCTCCCGGCCTTTTCTCCGCCCCCACGCTCTCGGAATAGGGAAGACTCAAAGAAGGGGTTGAAGGAAGGGACACCACGGGGCAGGGACTTGGCCCGAATAGGGACCTCCTGGTGGAGCCAGTCGGAGACTCAGCCCCAGCGAACGGCACGCACTGAAAGCGCTGTTAACACACGGTTGACATTCCAGTGACCTTCCCGGACTAACCTCGCAAATGATACCCCTTGCGCGCCGCGCGCTACCCCACGGCCTGCTTTATTTTCCTTTCGGCACTCGCATCCCTGCCTCCCACTAGATGGTAAACGCCACTAGGATGGGGCCTCTCTCCTCTGCACCCCGGGCACAGAGTAGCCGCCCAACAAATATTGCTGGATATCTGGACAAACAAATGAATGAAAGAGGAAAGAGGGACTGTCAGCAGTTCCACAAAAGGAGGTTTCTCTAAAGAAAGAAAAGCAAAGAAAGAAAAAAGAAAGAAAGAAAGAAAGAAAGAAAGAAAGAAAGAAAGAAAGGGAAAAACACCCTCTCTGTAATTCCCCTCCCAGCTCTATTGAGGTCTCCCCTTGACCTACACCTGTGAAGGGTGAGACCCCAGTTCTCCTGCCTGCTATCCTGTGGCTGTCTTTCCAAGGGTGTTCTGGGGTTGCCTTCTCCAGACCAAATGATAAAGCAGGACACGAACCTCCCGCAGACATCAGCAGCAGCATGGAGGTGGGGGAGTGCTTCCCCGTAGGCAGCATTGCACAGAAGGATTAGCGGAAATCAAATAAATAATACTCATCTTAGAAAACAATTATTTTAAGAAACTTTTCTGCCAGTTCTTGTGGACGGAAGGAAACAACTGGAGGGGTGCTTGGCTGGCTCAGTCGTGGAGCGTGCGACTCCTGATCTCGGGGTGTAGGTTCGAGCCCCGCCCCCCACCTTTGGGGGTAGAGATTACATAACAAAATAAAATCTTAAAAAGAAAAAAGAAGGAATCAACTGGAAAGCCGTTGATGTATGTCTTCTTTAAACCTTAAAAGTCTACACACTGAATTTATTTTAAAAGCATCATTGCAGTCGCAGAAATACACAGGACCTGTTGCATATAGGGTTTGCAGTGCGGGTTGACTGTTCTCACCGTTTTGCTTGCTTTTACAATCACTCAACATCTCTTGTCCACCCCTACCCATCTCCGTAGATATGTTTCTTTAACTGGTAAATGTCTTTATTTAACTGGGCAAAAAATATTATCAGTTAGGCTGTGAGCATTTCATGGTGCCTATTGTTCAGGAAGCATTCCGTTCTTAGACTACCCCATCTTTGCGGAGGTTGGGGGGGTAATTATCTCTATTTTCAGCAGAGCAACTCCATGTGGGTCTTCATCAACCGTCTAGTTCCAAGTCTCTGTTCCCATGGGGTTTTTCAGGAGGAAGTTCTTAACGCCTTCCCTCCTGGAGAATCAAAAAGATGTACTTGGATGCCTGGGTTCAGCATTTCTGTCTGTGAACTTTCTGCAGGCACAAGCTTCTCCCTCTTTGAGGCTACTCATGGAACCAAAACTGCTTGCCGCCGACATTGAACAGAAATGGGCCGGGAGAATCTGTTCATGAAACACAAGCTGCTGGACAGTAGGAATCTTTCATCTAAAAACATGTGAGTGCCAGGCCCTGAGTTGACAATCCAGAGAGTTGCTCAAAAGCAGTTGTCCCAACTAACAGCACATCCTTTAGGTGGTGATCACAAGTCTGCTCCCCGGGGCGGGAGACCAAGTTCATCTCAAGGCCTCTAGATGAAGCCGTCGTGCCCAAGGCCAATGAGGCCCCCCCCCCCCAGCTTAGGCCCCCCCACCGGATCCACCAAAATATCTCCCAGGGTGTCCCCATCCATTGGCCCGGCTCTGCACTCAGTGGGCCAGCTGACACTCTCCACCATAGCCCCTGTCCAATTTTGAAATTGAAACCAGTGTCCCACCCCACCCCAAGTCCCCCTCCCATAAAAACCGGAAGCACAATATTATTCAGGACCATGGTTTTTTCAGTCCTTAGTTGGTCAGGTACTGTGTACATTTTTTAAAAATGTTTGTAATGTTTATTTATTTTTGAGAGACAGGGACAGAGACAAAGCATGAGTGGGAGACGGTCAGAGAGAGAGAGAGAGAGAGAGAGAGAGACAGAATCTGAAGCAGACTCCAGGCTCTGAGCTGTCAGTACAGAGCCTGATGCAGGGCTTGAACTCACAGACCGTGAGATTGTGACCTGAGCCGAAATTGGACACTTAACTGACTGAGCCACCCAGGTGCCCCTACTGTGTACATTTTAATATGGTGAAGTATGAGATGGTGAGAGGCTTTATCCAGTTTGCTCACAGCTAAGGTGGCTGCCAGAGCGCCAGGAAGAATTTGAGCCCCAGGCCTGGAAGCCTGACCCTGAGACCCTGAGACCCTCGAGGCTCCTTCCTGAGCCCAGCTAGGAGAACAAGACTTTGGTGAGGTTGGGGAAAGTGCAGCCGGCCTGTGGATACGCACTCGAGCCGAAGGGAAGGATGGAGTGGGGACAGACAGGGACAAAGCTTTAAGGATCCTGATCGTCATTCAAGAGTCCTTCAAGTATGAACAGCACGTCAAAGAGCAACAGACTCCGTGCGAGGCGCTTAGGGCCACTTCAGGGGCAAGCCCTCCGGACTCTGGGACCCTGTCTTCCCGGATGTTGGAAGGCCAGGTCAGATGATGCCAGAGCACGACACTGAACCCAATATTACTTATCACTGCAGCAAGTGATAAGGAACAGGACAGTGGGACAGCCTCAGGGGGGACGTTTAATTGAAACCTGCCGGGAGGGTTGACTCAGGGAAGGCCTGAGACCTGTATGTTGAGACCTGAAGGGCCACCATGAACTTGGTCAGGCTAGGTCTTCCCTTTAGTTGACTTTTTCTTTCACCTGCTCTGTGTCCTTGGAGGTCTGTCTACTCTTTCCTTTCCAACGCAGTTGGTGAAGGCGGGGTGGGGGTGGGGGGAAGGAGGACCAGTTGTTCAGCTTCCCCTAGAGGGAGGGATTCCCAGAAGTCAGTCAGCCTAGTGACACTCCAGCTCCGGGTCTCGCTTGCGGGGGCGGACCAAGCCCCTGTCGGCCCACCCTCACACCTGCACACGAGCGAGATTTTACAATTTAGTTTTTCGATCTTCAGGGAGAGGTGCTACTTTCATTGACAATCGATCGTTGCAAAAACACAAGCAAAAATGTAGCAGAGCGGGAACAAAAGGCCAGACCTGCGGGTTCATCGAAGCCGTGGGCACGCTTTGGGGCCACATTAGGTGACTCCAGCTCCTTGGCGACCTCTAACCTAGCAGTCCCGCATCCTTCAATGGACGCAGTCTGTCGGGCTGGGCTGTGCGCAGCAAGGCATGGACCAGAGGGGGACACCGAGGTCCCTGAGAGAACACTGTGGACACTCCCACAACCCCCCCCCCCCCCCGCAGCCCCAGGCCAGCCAGGCCCCCCTGCGCCCAGGGCAGCAGCACCGAGAGGCAGAGGCAGCGAGCTTGTCTTTGCGTAAAAACGCCCCTGCATTGCTGGGCCACACCGCCAAGGGAGGCCTTGGCGCGCACAAGGGGAGCCATTCAAAAATGTTAATAAGCTTATTAAAATAATCGGCTTTACTGGCTCGTTTTACAGCCTGCTGCCCACCCTTGCTTTCTGGTGGACCATGGGAGAGAAGGCACTAGTGGCATTAATTTTTTTTTTTTAACGTATTTTCCGTCCAAGGACAGGGGACTCTCCAAGGCTCAGTGCGGCCACAGAGGCGGAACAAGCCTCAGGTCTCCCCCACTCCAGAGCGCGGTGGGTGGGGAGAAGTCCAAGCCGAGGAAAAGCTGGACTTTCCAACCCGGCTGACCACCCAGGCTTGGGAAGTGGACAGAGGAGGCCCAGAGATAACGGCCTTGGGGAGACCCACGGTGCAGCAACTTGGGGGACCTAGCTCCTTTTAAAAAAATAACACAAAACAACTCTCCCTCCAAAAGACTGCTCAGGAAGGGCGCGGCTCATTATTTAAAGCAGAAAGGCTTTGCCTTTTACCTCCGCTCCAAGCCAGAGGTGAGTGTGGACTCCAAACATTACCCAGATTCAAAGCTCATGTCACAACCTTTTTTCTTTTTTTAAATATAGATGCGGAGAAGAGAAGGTAATTGCCTCCAATTCATCAAGTCAGTGGCAGAGCTGACTCAGGCCCGAGGCAGAATCACTCTAGGATCTATGGGGCCATGGCGTCCGATTTGTGCAGGCTGGAGAGAGAAGCTCTCACCTGGACATCTCAGGTGTCCAGGGCCGCACTCCCCTAAAAGGATAGGGCGCACCCCCAAGTCTTAGGAGGGGAGCTCAGTCGGGGTGCCTGAGTGTGGCGACAGAAAGTGGGCCAGGCCGAGGAGTGGAAGGACTCACCGAGAAGCCATCAGAAGCCCCCCTTATGCCTGGAACTCTAGTTGCTGTTGCAGAAACAGTAAGGAGTGATGTAGGCACGGAGGCCTAGGCCCAGATCACGCGCTCTGAACTCCTGGGCGCACTAACAGCTGGGGTCCGGGGGCTCCACCGGGGCCTGTGGGCGGGGCACCCCTGGAGAAAATGCGGGTGTTTCTGGGAGGGAGGGTTTGGAGTGCGCGGGCTCCGGGCGTGGAGGCCGGGGTGGGGGAGGAGACAGCCGGACACGCACTCTTCCGCGGGCAAGGAGGAAAGCTTTGAGCCCAAGATCGAGTGCACGTAGCCAGACACTCCGGGGAAGGTGTTGCCCTGGCTCCCGCAGCTACTGCGTCTTCCCTTTGAACTTGACATTCCAACAGGAACTTTCATTTGCTAGTTCTGCCGATTCTGGGTCGGCTCCGGATCCGCCAGAAGGAGGGCGTCTGCCCCCCATCCCCCCTATCCGCACCCTCCCGCTCCGAGGCAAAAAGTAACCGTAACAGCAGCGTTCCCGGCGGGGAGCGGGGCGGTGGGGCCGTCTGCTCATTTCTCACATCCGCAAACTGCCCCAAATGTGGACGTTTGACGTTCCCCCCACAGCCTCCTATACACCCAACAGGTTGGAAAGAAGTTCATCGTTCAACTTAACCTGGACTCCATACCGGACCACCCCAGCTTGAGGGGCCTTGGGAATCAATCTTCTTTTATAAACGTTTTAATGATTTGGGCAACCAAATTTATGTTGAATAATTTCTATGTGTAACTACAGAAAAAAAATAATTTATTACATGATGTAACCATTTACAGTATAACTTTTTTTTTTTTTTTTTTTTTTTTTTGCTGCCTGCTTTGGCATTTCTTCATTAAAAACAACAACAACAACAACAACAACATATTGATCAGGAGACTTGAAAACTGGCCAAGCCCCAGAGTCTCTACACCTCTAAGGGACCCATCGCTGAGCACATCCAGGTCACTTGGAAAACCCTGAAGGGTGCAGGAGTTCAGGGAGACTGTTTCAGATCTGCCTACGAGCATTGCCCAGAAGTTCATAATAATAATAATAATAATGGCCACAGTAGTAGCGAGTCCACACTGGTTGTACTGTGCTTAATGGTTTTCAAAGCACACGCATCCAGTCACCCAAAGCCAAACCTGGGAGATGCTTGCTCTAAAGGACCATCTATCCACACTGCCAGCCTCAAATACTAAAATATGCTTCTGAGCTTTGAATGACTCCGAAAGGCCTCTTTATGGCCTCTAACTTCGGTCAAGTCACATTGCCTCTTTGAGCCTCAATTTCCCCGTCTGTAAAATGGAGACCAAGCCCACGCAGCTAAGGCGGCCACAGGAAAACGCTGCGCAGCAGGGTACGGAAGCACTTTTTCAGGTGTAAGGTCCCTGACAACAGACCGTAGTTATCGATGTTTGGGGTTGTTGTTATTATGTATTGTTTGGCTGCTCGCCCGGGCCTCCCTCGGATTATGGAGCGCTCAGCTCCCGCTTCCTTGGCGGGTCTGCGCGCGGCCTTCACTCTCAGCCAGGGCTTGTGCAGTAGCCACGCGCAGCTAGCGTGCGTAACTCCCAGCCGCTACCCGCCCGCAGCGCTTTTCAATTTACGAAGCGCTTTCAAGCATTTGCTGTGTCCCGCGGTCCTCACGCAGCTCGGTGTGATTCCCAATTAAGATTGCTAGCACGGTGAGGTTGGTGGCCCGCAAGACTGGAGCCCTGCAGCGCCTGGGCAGGGCGCCTCCCACCCCCCTTCCCCCTTGCGCCTCGCAAAGTCCGCCTCGATCCCTCCTCGTGCTTTGCGGACCAGGAGCTCCTCCGCCAGTGTTCGGGTTGAGGGGAGATGTCTAATTTTCTCCGCTGCTCAGGCTCGGCCGGCGGCAGCTTCCCCGGAGGCAGAGGCCGGAGACTACCTTTCCTGGCAAACACCGACGAAACGTGAGTGGAGGGTCGGCCTGGCCAGGATGGAGCTCCGGCGGCCGCAGAGTCGCAGGATCCCCGCGCGGTGGGACCTCTGCAGGCCTCGGAGGAGGTCTGGCCTCTGTGCGATGCTCGGTGCGGCGCTCCCACGCTTGCCACTTTCTGGGTCAGCAAAAGCTCCCCACTCCGGGCTGCCCTCAGACGCCGCCCCTCTAGGGGCGCAGCCCCTCGGGGTCCGGGGATCCAGACTGGGCTCTCAGAGGAAAAGGGAGATCTTGTGGGAGCCTTTCTCAGACCTTCTCGAACGAAGTCAACCTGTCCCTTTCCTAGCGCGGAGGACTGGCGAGTGGGCGCGGATTCTCTGCGGCCCGGAAGCCACTTATTTTCTGAAATGGAACTCATTCCTAAACTCCCCGGTTTGGCCCAGCTCTACCGAGATACGCCTTCGCGTCAGTGAGCCCCTCAAACCTAGTTGCTTGGAATTAGAGGAAGGTTGGGAGAGCCAAGGCCAACAGGCCAGGGGTTGGAGTTAAACACACACACACACACACACACACACACACACACACACACACACACGAGACATTTGGCAGCCTGTCATCCCAAATTTACTGCGCAGAGCCCAAGAATCATCGTGGGCTGAGCCTGAATCCTTGGGGCCGATTTCAGTGCAGGTACAGCTGTTCGCCCCCCTTCCCAGCCATTCCTCCCGCTATAGTTTACCCCTGTAAGTGTGCACGTCGTCCCCAACTGTACCGAAGGCCAGCGCTGAGATTCACTACGGGCCCCAAAGGATTGAGAAAGACGAAAAGGTACCCCCCCCCCAACATTGGGCTCAGCTGCAGCTCCGCTGGGAAATCAGGCCCCAAGGAAACCGACAGAGAACAGGGCACGCCAGGGGCGCAGAGAGTGAGTGGACTAAGGTCCCCTCCGTCAAGGTGGACAGGGAGCAGGACTGACTGTTTCTCCCTTTTTTTTTTTTTTTTTTTTTTTTTTTTAAGGCGGGGGTGGGAGTGGAGAAGGAAAAGGAAACTGAGAAAGTAGTACCGCCTGTTTCCAACAGGTCCCGCGTCCGCGGCCAGGGGCCCAGGTAAAGGTGCCGGTCTTGGGTCTCCCAAGTGCGTTGGGAAACCTCCCCAAGCCCGGCTGGACCCGCAGGCGGACTCCGACTCCACGAATCAGATCACAAGGCGCTGGTGGCAGGGCCAGCCGCGGGGGAGGTCAGAGGGAAACTGCCACAACCCGGGGCAAACTGAATTCGTTTGAGTCATTTTCCCCAGGCGTCTGGAGCCAGCCCGGCAGCGCTGGCCCTGGCGGGGAGCGGAGAGGCGACGCGAAGGGAGCAGGCGCCGCCGGGCCTACTCGAAAGAAAATCCCCAGTCCTGTCAACTCCAGAGCTGCAGGGGTGGAAGACAAACCTACCCGCCCTGGGCCCAAGTCACAAGTATCTGACATTTTCCCAGAGGGAAGTAATCGACCCTCTCCACCCACCCCACCCCCGCCGGGGAAACCTCTCGTTGTGGCGATCTCTGCGGAGAGGAAGGGCAGAGACTCTGGCATTATCGGAAATGTTCTTTCTACAAGGAAAATGCATTCGTGATTAATTATGAGGTTAAAATGGAATTTTTAAACATGCCAAAAAGGAACAAAATGATTGCAGGAACCACTTAGAAGGTAGTTGGACTCGGGGACAAGGGTGTGCATATCCCGAGGGCCTGTGCCTTTCCCTTTGCGCTTTGCTGTGTCCACAAACAGGAATCGGTTGGGTAAAGCCCAAGTCGCGACTGTCCACCCCGCTGCCTGCTGGGCCGAGCGGCCTGCAGACCCCTGGCCAAGGACTTTGGGCTACAAAGGCCTAGGGGTCTTGAGGCTGGAAAAGGTCACGGCCTGGGAGGAGGGCGGATCGGCCTTTCCGCGCCGGGTAAAATTGAAAGTAGCTAGGGCCTGGGTTTGGCTTTTCCCCGCTCCGGCGGCCGGCCGCCGGCCCCAAGGCCTCAGAGCCTCCAATGTGGCATTAACTCTTCCTTGCTCGACGCGGACCCAGCGGGAGGGGAGTGCAGCGGTGAGCATTTTGCTCTGGCCAGTCCTTGATAGCCTGGGGAGTCTGAACGGGGCCTGGGGGAGGCGGGGGGAGGGTTGTGTTCATCTGTAAAAGGTAAATAATAAATAACCCTCTCCCCACTCATTCTCTGCTTCCGCCTCAGGCTTCTGTGTGGGTCAGATGACAACGTGTCACAGAGAGAGTGGAATCGCTCTGGAACAAGGTAGAGCGCCATTTGCTCCCTGCCTGGGTCAGTTGACCCTCCCAGGGGGTCCCCTCATTATAGCCTTGTTTGCCCCTAGTCGCTTTAGAATTTCAGCTTCTTGCTAGCCTATTCTCCAAACGAAATGAAGACAGGGTCACTTACAGAAACGCTCGGAAAGTCGAAAGCAGAGAGGACATGGGCAGGTGCAGAAGTCAGCAGGTTAGGAGGGGATTGAAGCTGGGTGCAGGTTCAGTTTTGAACGATTTCCAGACTCAGAAACCAGTCCCACAGAAAAAAAAAAATAATAAAAGGGAATCCTAGGCATTTGCTCCCGATTTAGTGGGATTCATCTGTGACTTCTGCAAAATCTCCTAAATCGCCATTCCCTGAACTACATGGGTTTAAGCACTTTCTGAGGGGCTGGAAACACGGCCGCTTCCTCGAGGGGCGAGGCATCCTTGGTCCAGGACCGAAAAGTGGTTGGGAAAATGAGCCCCACACATTTTCATGGTACTGGATTCCCCAAAGCCAGACAGAGAGAGGCTCAGAGAAAACACGGCGTCCAAGAGGGCATGTTAAACTAAAAGTTTATAAATTAAAGGAAAAAAAAGATAAAGCGAATAGAGCTTCCAAACTTCACAAATCTTTTTAAAGTTAATATTCTAGATGAGTGCACAGTGCCCTTAAGGAGGCAAAAAGCGACGAGGCTGACAGGATCATCTGTCTTCGGGGCAGGGACAGGGATGACAGAATCCTGGGTCAGAACGCAAGAATCTCGGAGGATGGTGGGTAGGGACAGAGGGCCGGGTGGCTGAACAGCGAGGGATGCCATGGAAAGGCTGGTCAGGGATATTCACATTGAATACAAAAATAACCGTTATTTGAATACAAACAACTGAAAAGTGCTACAAGTTTTAACCTCCTTTAAAAAAATAAAAAGAAATACAGGAAAGTTTCTGTGAAGGGCTGCTGGGTTTGCTGTCTCCTGGTTTGGGGTTCCCAGGAAGCTCCCCAGTTGGTGGCGGCCCTGGACCTCGCAGGGGAAAGATTCCGGGGGGGTCTATGCCCTGCCCTGTGCTCAGAGGCTCCCGTCTTTACATTCAGCACCCAATAGGGCATCCCCACCCGAGCTGTGACATGGGGAGGGGTGGGGCAGAGGGCAGGAAAACCAAACCTTTCACGGTTCAAATCAACCCCATGGCTTGGGGCTCCTTGGGGCTGCCAGGGTTCCGCACCTCTTTGATACAAATGCAATTTCCAAAAAAAATAGATATGTAGATACACATAGATTGGTAGCATGGATACCATGAACTATTGTGGCCTAGCGCACGAGGCTCCCGGCTAGCCTGAAATTCTGGGGATTCAGGCTAAGTGATCTCCAGGAGTTCTTTCCGCTCCAGGGAAACGTGGTCTCCTGGCAGGTACAATCCACATCCAACTTTGTTGTGATAATAAATAATGTCCCAGAGCTTCCAGGCGGGCGACAGGGGAGCAAGGCCCCTAGGCCATAGGGTGCCTCTGTTCGAATTAGAAAAAGGCGCCCTCTCTGGACAGACTCAGTCCCGCTGCCAGGGCGCACTCCTGGAAGTCTGAGCCCAGGCTGGATTTCATCCTCCACTTGCCCCCTCCGCGGGGCGCCCTTGTGCAGAGCACAACCTGCACAGCCGTCCGCGGCCGTCCGGAACTGGGGCGCAGGGATCATTTGCTGCCTCGCCCCAGGCCGGCTCACTGGGTGCCCGCGGCGGCTGCACATGTGGAGAGTGCCCAGCCGGGGAGGCAGTAGTAAGGGTAATAGTAGGAGGGCTGCAGCGGCAGCAGCGAGGGTGGCCGCAGCACCTCGCCGGGCAAGTACTGTCTCTGGTCGTCGCGTACGAGCACTTTCACCGCCACCTTCTTGGCGGCGGGCGCTGACGCCAGCAGGTCGGCGGCCATCTGCCGGCGCTTGGTCTTGTAGCGACGGTTCTGGAACCAGATCTTCACTTGCGTCTCGGTGAGCTTCAGCGACGCGGCCAGGTCGGCGCGCTCCGGCCCGGACAGGTAGCGCTGGTGGTTGAAGCGGCGCTCCAGCTCGAAGACCTGCGCGTGGGAGAAGGCGGCCCGCGAGCGTTTCTTGCGCGGCTTGGGCGCCGCGGGCTCCTCCTCCTCCTCCGCGCCGCCCGCCGGTCCGCCGCCACCGCCGCCGCCGCCTCTGCCGCACAGCGCCGGGACGCGTGCGCTTCCGGGGCCCACAGCGTCGTCCTCGGCCCTCGGGCTGCGGTCGCCTGCGGATCCCAGGGGGAACAGAAACAACAGACCGTCAGCGCCGCAGAGAAGCGAGGTCGGGCCTCGACCGTGGGGGTGGGGTGGGGTACGGAAGTACACTTTGATCCCCGAAGAACGCTTGGGGAGGGTGTGTAAGCCGCGGGTCCCCGGCAATCAGTCTCGGAACCCTGCCCCATAGTTTCTCGCATTTAGGCCTGTCCTGCGAGGGAAACGCACTCAGCCGCCTCATCCACGCTGCGTGGCCAACATCCAGCTCCCTGCCTTCTCTGGGCCCCAGGCTCCCCTCGGGGTCGTGGGGCACTGGGGCCTGAGCACCTCCTCCGTTCTCGGCGCTGAGCCCTAGGGTTCTAGACTACTCCCCTCCCTGGGTTCCCCGGCCTCCCCGCACTCACGCTTACACACACAGTCGCAGCACACAGGCGTCCACTGCACACAAGGGGATGGTGGGGGCCCGAATCCCCGGGACAGAAGTATTCGGGACCTAACCCACCCACCCACCTACCCCCAAGCACCCGGAATTCTGCGGCGGCCGTGGCAACAGGCTGCTCCAAAGCCTTGGTGGGCTTCTCTCTCTCTCTCTCTTATTGCAAGCAAATGAGGGGAGGGCTAGGGACCGAGGGTGAAGAGAGGGAGGTGCCCCCGCTTGGAGTCCCTGAACCCCAATCCGACGCCAGCTCCTCAGCTTCCTCCTGGATCTCCACACAGTCCCCTAACAGAGAGGTCCAGAGCTCCGGCCTCTGGCAAACACTATTTACTTGGAGCCAGCGCGAGGCCTACAGCGGGATCCGGCCGCCAGGCATAGGAACAGGGGTCTTTCCGACCAAATGACCTGCCAGCCCTAGCTGAGGCTGTCCCTCTCCCTGCTACCTTTGGGGTGACCCACACCAAGCCCTTCTGTCTTCAGCTAGCTGCAGGGTTTGTGGCCAAGGTCTTCGCTCCTCCGCCCTTCCCGGCTCTCCTGACCCTGGGGTCTGGGAGAGTTAAATAAGCCCCCCCCACCCCCACCCCCCAAAGCCCAGGCTGGGCGGATGGACGACCTCGGTACCACTTAGGGGTCGCCCTCACCACCTATCCTTGAGCTGAGGGCCGGGCCCTGGGCGTTTCTGCTTTATGGGCCAGGGGCCAGGGCACTGGCTACCCGAGGTCTCTGGGCCCCGGCTCTTCCCTGCCGCTGATTCGGGGGATCTGGACCCAGACACGGCCGAAGCACTGGCGACGCACTTAAAGCCAGGGCGCGGCGTTTTTTTCCTAGCCCAGGCTAGGGCACATTTGTCCCTGGACCTCTCAGGCCTCACCGCAGGACGCAGAGCCCTGCGGAGTTTCTCGGTTCTCTCTCGGGCTCAGTTCCCGGAGGATCAGAGCAGTCCGCGCCAGCGCCAATAGCTTCGGTCCCCGACCAGCCACGGGGCCCCAGAGCGCAGGGTGCACACAGCAGGCCCACCCCACTCGGTGTGTTTGCCCTCCTCGCCCGACACCCCCCCCCCCCCCCACTCCGCCCGGCCCGGCCCCCTTCCCCGCGAAGCCCAGGCAGACCTGAGACGCTGGCCGACATCTCGCTGTCGCTCCGGCCTGCGGCTTCCTCCTCCAGGTCCTTGGCGGCGGGCAGCTCGCAGACCGGCTGGCCGAGGCCCAGCGTCCCCCCTGCGCGGCTGGCCGCGCTGGCCCCCGGCGCGTCCGCACAGCGCCGCCCGCCCTCGTTCTCCTCGCTCAGCGCCGAGTCCGAGTCCCAAGCAACCAGGCTCTCCGCGGTCCGCCCTGCAGCCGTTCTGGTCCCCGCCGGCGACGCCAGCAGAGAGTCCTCCGCGCCCCCCAGAGCGCCCGCGTCTGTCTCCCCGAAGAGTCGCCAGCAGCAGACAGCGGGAGCCTCAGCCACTGGCACCGCGGTGCCCCCGGGCACCGGGCGCCCCTCTGGCGCGGGCAGCCCGCCGCGCTCCTCTTTCTTGTTGAGGATTGCCTGGATGGAGAAGGGCGTCAAGGTGTTGGCGCCGCGCACAGCCATCTGCGCCGCGGGCCGGAGCGGCCGGCCGGCCGGGCGGCTGGGGCGCGGGGCAGCTCCGAGCTGGACGGAGCGCGCGGGCCGCCGCAGCGCGAGTGAGCCGGGCGCGCGAGGCCCCTGCAGCCCACTCCTGCGCGGCCCAGCAGCCCCCGCCCCCCTCTGGCCCGGGATCAGCGCCGACCCTCACCCCCACTTCCGAGGCCCACCCCGCGCGGAGACCCCCCTCCCCCCCAATCCAGCGCCAGACGCTCTCCTTTCGCAGCTCAGCTGGATTATCTCATCGCCTCGCGCCCTTAGGGGCGGGCCGGGGTCTGCCCCCTCCGAGGATGCGGAGGGCGGATCGGCGGGGCCCCCGCAGCGGCCGCAGTCCCCTTCTGGGCGCCTCCGGGGCGCACGGCCCGAGTCACTTTTTTCTTTGCGCCTCGGTCTCTTCCCGGGCTGCAGGATTTCGCTCCTGGCCCGTCCTTTCCCTCCCCGTTGGTCGGGCTCTTCCGGAGCCCACCCCCAGCGGCGGCGGCGACGACGGCGGCCTCTGGATTCCGAGAGGCGCGGGGCACCTTTTTACCCCCTGCTCTGGTTTTATCTGTTTCTTCTCTCTTTCCTTCCCCGGCGTTCCACCGTATCCCCCCCCTCCCGCCCGGGTGTCATTCCTCACCGCTGAGTGACAGCCTCGCGCCACGCCCCTTCACTGGGCCGTCCCGGGCCCTCCCGGCCGCCTATTGGCTGGCTCCAGCTGGGCGACGTTGACTTTAACAGACAAAACTGGGCACGTTGCGCCGAGAAAGTCAGGGTCTGACTTAACCCCTTTCCTCCCAAGCCCCGGTCCTCGAAGCATCCTCCGGCGACTGGGAGGCTCACCCACCCACACACTCTGTCCGAGAAACCACGTGTCTTACCGCTGCGGAAGGATCCGCCTATTCCAGCGCTCTTATGGAACACGATATTTAATAGTCGAGATCTGGCGGTGGGAGTGTGGGGAGGGGGGAAATCCAAAATAACGCAGTTCGGTAAATCGCGCGCGCAGTTTTCCGTTCTCTAGGAAGGTCCAAAGAGAAGAACAGAATGCTGCTGCTTTTTTTTAAAACCTCTATGTTACATTTTCGTGGCTTCCTCATTGCTAATTCTTTCCGCTGAAATTATCAGTTAATTAAAATCATTAGAAATATTGTTTTTCCTTCTTCACCTTACTTTATTTGATTCGATTACTGTAGAGCAATCAAAAAAAAAAAAAAAAGGTGGTTCAGTTAGAGGACTAAAGTCAGGCGAGAAATGAGAAGGCATCTTTGGGAGAGTGTCTGGAAATCGCGCGGTCATTTCCCTGGACGGTTAATACTGAACCTAATTGGAGCTTGTTACACTTTGCACCAGGATGGAGGAGAAAAAAAAATCTTTCCATTTGTTCTTTACATATTCTTTTACTTGTGAGTTGAATGAGATTAGAAAAGATATGTGTTTGCTTAGAGGACTGTATAGATATTACTGTGGCAATGATCTTCACTTGACGACATGAAATTCTCTTAAAAAAGTAAGTCCTGGACTGTTTTACATAACAGAAGGAACCAAGCTAAGAAACACAAATGTTGTGGCATGAAAACATTTGTTACTTATTTACGTTATTTATTTTTAAATAAAAAAATTTGCTCAAGTGACATGTTACTGTCTTCCATAATTTTACCGAAGGTGTAACAACGCCAGAGACACAATTTGAACCACTGAGTATGTTTAAAGAACCGTGATTTTGGTTTAGTAAATGCTGGGATTGGTGTTGTTGGTGTCACTAAAATAAATAACATTTCCCCCTGTTTTTGCTGTTTCTTGTTGTGCACGGCAGTGTGAAATACATGCACTATTCATAATTTTCGGGCTCAGGGTGTACGTTTGGGAGGGCTTTGCCGTGTCTACATTTTTCCAGCACTTTAGCTACATGATGCTTTGTTGCATCCCACACACGGCGGTGCAGATCCGTTAGTGTACTTGGGTGAAAAACTCGCACTTGAAGAGATCATTGCCCTTTACAGCTCTTTAGGATTACATCACTTTTAAGGGAAAGGTGCTTGAATTTGGTGTTAGCATCTGGCCAGTGTAAGGAACGGACGCTCTTCAGGCCGGGAGGGGAACAGAACAGAATGCTCGTGAGGTTTCAAAAGAAAGCGTGTCCTTTCCTCCCTCCCGCTGACCTTTATTTACTCTGTAAATGACCTCCCTCCCCCACCGTCCTGTTATTCTCTGGGGAGCGCATCCAGGAGGAGATTGACACAGGTCGCCCAGAAGGTGAGAGATGGACAGGTGTGAACTGTGCTCCCAGAACAGCTATGCGTTTGTGGGGTCAGGACTTGGCGTGGACAAACAATAGAGTTCCGCACCCACAGGCAACCGGGATGTTTTGGAGGTCGAATGACCTAGTATCAGGGTAAGTTTGGGGGCTGCACCAAGACTCACTTGAAAATAGTAACTACTATTTCCTTGCCCCTCACACGTATTTATTTATTTATTTTTTTTTTTAAGAAACCCAAATCAGAGCAGGATCTGCCCTTTGCCAGTCTACGGCAGAGGCTGACAAGGCGTTAAAGAGGCAGTTCGGTGATTTTGAGTTGTCCGTTTTTCGTGCGTGCCCGGAGCGCAGGAAAGTGGCCGCATTCCGAGACTTCAGCAGGCGAAAGCGACAGAGACTCGTGTCATCTCCGGGCAACTGCGGCGGCTGAGGACCTGTAGGTCTGGTGAGTGGCTGCAGGCTGGGCCGGGAGGTGGGTAAAAGTACACCGGTGTCGAGCTACAACTAGAAGCTGCTCCTGGTAAGGCGTTGGCAGGCGGGTGAAAAGGTTTTGGGGGACGGTGAGCAGACGTAGTAGTAGGCAGAGGTTGCCCGGGATACGTGCAGAGTCCAGGCCGGTGAGTGGGGGCGTGTGGCCAAGGCTCCGCAGGTCAGCGCGCGTAAGGGCCGCGGGTCGGCGGGGAAGGGGCGCGTCCGCGCGGGCGCAGGGCCCCGCTTCCGGAGCTCGGAGGGCGGTGGGCCCCGGGCGCGGCCGCGAGCTCCTGGAACCCCGCGGCTGCCTGACCGCGCCTGACCTTCCGTCGGCGCCGCGCTCTGGCCTGGGCCGGCCCCGCGGATCGGCGGAGCCGGGAGCCCCGGCAGCCGGCCAGCCTTCGAGGAGGCGGCCGGGGAGCTCCGCGCCCGAGCCTTCCTCCCCGGCCCCTCGCCCGGCTCTCTCCTAGTCCTCCCCTCCTTCTTCCCCCCCCTCCCACCCCGCTCTCCGCTCCCTCCTCCGCAGTTCGGTTCTTGCGCGCCCCCTGCCCAGCTGCGCCCTCCCGCCCCGGGCACTGCACTGCTCCGCAGCGCTGCTGGGCGGCGAAGCCTGCGCGGGCCGCGGGCGCAGGGTGGGAGGGGGGTGCGGGAGACGTGGGGGCCGGGGAGGGGGGACCCGGCTCTCCCGCGCGCACCGAAAGCTGACGCGCACGTCCCGGCGCTCCCCCGGACCTGAGTCCGCCGGCATTTTCCCGCGGGGCCACCGGGGGCGCGCCCCTGCCGCCCTCCACCTGCGCCCTTGGCCGGCCTCGGTTTCCGGGGGAAGAGACCGCCTTCTGTGCCCGGAGTGGCCCGAGGGAGTGGGAGGCCACGCGGGACTCGGCCCTCAGACGCCGATGACCTTGACTGAAGTCACCTGCTTTCTCTAGGCCAAGGTTTCCAATCCTTTAAAACGAGGGCTTGTATCTGGTGCCCTACGAGGCCGCTGCGGAACGGCGCGAACTGGCGAGCAGGCGGGAGGGGGGAAGCGCGCAGGCCCGCGGAGCCAGGTCTAGGTAGAGGCTGCGCCGGGGACTGACCGCCTGTCTCCACCCGCACTTGTCCACCTCCACCTCCCCCAGGCTTCTGAGGGCACTTGAAGCACCCGCAGCACCCCAAGCCCCAAGCTCCGTGCCGCTTTCCTGGCAGCAGACCTCAGCTCCTGGCCTCCCGTGTCAGGGCTTTTCACAAATGTGGTCCGGGTGTATCAGTCTGAAGACAGCAGCTTTACTGCGGACCAAGGGAGTTTTACATTTAAACAGGTGTTGTTTACCAACGTGGACCAGCAGTCATGGCCTATTGTGTTATTTAACCTACACAAGCCTGGGCGCGTGGTTAGTAGAAAACATTGTTATCCCCATTTTATAGGTTAGTAAACTGAGGCGGGGTTTAAAAGCGGCGAAATCAGGATTCAGTTCTGACTTTGTCAAAAGCCAGTCTGGTTGGGTTTTCTACCCTAACCGTTGTCTTCTCAAACCTCCACATTTATTCTCATTAAACGTTTTCCGTGGCCTTCCCTACGCATTTCTGTTCTACTCATTCATCAGAAAAGGAGCTCAGAACTCAAGGAAATCACAGAAAGAATCCAGGCAGGCAAGCCTAACGATTTTTTTCTGTCCCGGGCATTTGGAAATAAAGGACGCTAAGGCCTGCACATCTGAACCTAAACCTTGTTGTATACAAACAAAGAAACACAGCATTATCATTATAATCAACAAACTAAACCGTGCGTAGAGGGAGACAGCCAGGTGATGGAAGTTGGTTGGGTTCAGAAATAGGGGACCTGTGTTTGCTCGCGGCTCTGGGATGCAGTGATACGACCTCACGAAAGACGCTTTGGAACTTCGTTTTCCTACCTGTAAAAAGTCAGGACTGGAGATCACCTCTCCTGGTTGAAAAAGCCCTGGGCCGACTCCCGAACCCGCCCGGGTACAGTGGAGGACGGGCGCCACCTAGCGGGCGCCCCTGAGGGATGTGTGGCGTACCCGTGTAGAGACGGGCCGGGATAAGCAGCTTAGGCAGGAAGAAAATGTTGGCTTCACAAAACGGGATGTCTTTGCTCCTAGTTTTCTGTTTCCAGAGCCTCACGTTGTCCGTGATGTAGCAGCGGGGGTGTTCCATTTTAAAAACTCACGCAGGGGCGCCTGGGTGGCGCAGTCGGTTAAGCGTCCGACTTCAGCCAGGTCAAGATCTCACGGTCCGTGAGTTCGAGCCCCGCGTCGGGCTCTGGGCTGATGGCTCGGAGCCTGGAGCCTGTTTCCGATTCTGTGTCTCCCTCTCTCTCTGCCCCTCCCCCGTTCATGCTCTGTCTCTCTCTGTCCCAAAAATAAATAAATAAACGTTGGAAAAAAAAAAAAAACTCACACAGACGCGTTCGGGACCCCCCACTGGAGACTTTCCCACTCCAGGCCAGGGGAAGATTGGAGTCTGGAGGGACGTACACGGGCCAGTTTCAGAATCGAAGTGGTTGCAGTGGGGAGAGTCCAGACACCTCCTGGCCTAACAGCCCCTCCATCCTCTGTGCTGGCTCCGCAGGCTGCCTCTCCAGAGTGCTGGCTCCAGGCTCCTGATGGATGGTCATATAGAGCACACGCTCTCAGTGTGTTTAAATGGTGCGGTAGGAAGGTTTTTCTGTTTCTTCGGAAACTTCTTCAGGACACTAATTGGGGATATATCGCCCTAAACATCGGAAAGTTCAGGCATTAAAACGAACCCATCTTGTCCCTCAGGTTGTTATTTTCTCATTTGGGTTGTCGGTTGGGCGGTGGATGATGATGGTGATAATCTGAGGAGTGGGGAGGTTAAGTCACAGGAGCAGGTTTGAGTAGATAAAGAGGAAGATGTTATGTGCTGCTGCTTGGTCGAGTCTGAGATGCTTGTAAAATACAAAGTCTTCTGGGGGCGCCGGGGTGGCTCAGTCTGTTAAGCATCCAACTTCGGCTCAGGTCACGATCTCACGAACCTCTTTGTGGGTTCGAGCCCCGCGTCTTGTTCTGTGCTGACAGCTGGAGCCTGGATCCTGCTTCAGATTCTGTGTCTCCCTCTCTCTCTGCCCCTTCCCGCTCATGCTCTATCTGTGTCTCTCAAAAAATAAATAAATGTTTAAAAAATTAAAAAATACAAAATCTTCGGGGCCGCCTGGGTGGCTCAGTTGGTTGGGCATCCGACTTCAGCTCAGTCATTGGGCGTGAGATTCGAAGCCGAAAGAGATACGGAGGAAGAGATTTTTAGAGGGAAAAACTAGTGCCCAGAGCACATGGTGGGGAGAGTCGGTGAGCTCAAGGCCCCGGACACGACACTCCTGTGGCCAGAGTGAGGGGGGAGGGGCAGAGTGGTCAGAGACCAGACAGCACAGAACTTTATAAGCCACAGTCAAGGGGGTGACCTTTATTCTAAGCATGATTGGAAGCCACAGGAAGATCGGAGGCCCAGAGCTAACTGAATATGAGTTGCATCTGGCTGTTCTGCAACAAAAAGATTCAGGCGGTGGCGAGTGGAGAATTGGGGAGACCAGCTAGAAGCTAGTGAGTCCCTTAGGAGGTGCTAGAGATAGAAGAAGAGATGGAGGGAAAAGCCAGATTTGGCATCTGTTCTGGTGGTATGGTTTTTAATGGGTTTTATTTTTAAGTAACCTCTACGTCCAATGTGGGGCTCGAACTTACGACCCCAAGATCCAGAGTCACCTGCTCCACTGACCGAACCAGCCAAGTACCACAGGAGTGTGTTCCTTTTACTGATTTCTTTTAAAAAGTCATGGTAAAATGATTATAACATACAATTTACCACCTTAACCATTTTGACGTTTGCAGCTCAGTGGCATTTCCGTACATTTACGTTGCTGTGGGACCATGACCCCCGCCCATCTGCAGAATGCATTCTTCTTGCAGAACTGAAGCTCCTTGAACCGTACTCGTGAAATAAGCTCCCATTCCTCGGTAGCCTCCATTCTACTTTCTGTCTCTACACATTTGACTACGTTAATTTCTTCCTGTAAACGGAATCCTTCACTGTTTGTCCTTTGGCGACTGGCTTATTTCACTAGCGTATTTCACTGGCTTATTTCATTAGCATAATGGCCTCATGTTTCATCCATGTTGTAGCATATGTCAGAATTTCTTTTCTTTTTTAAGACTGAATAATACCCCATTGTATGCATATATACCCCATATTAAACAATTCATTCATCCCTCAGTGGACACTTGGGTTGCTTCTATACATTGGCACCATTGTGAATACTGCTGATATAAACATGGGCTTACAAACGTCTCTTCAAGACCCTGGTTTCAGTTCTTTTGGGTATATACCCAAAAGATCATATGGTAACTGGATCATATGGTAACTTGTGTTTAATTTTTTGAGGAATCCCAATGCTGTTTTCCATAATGGCCGCACCATTTTACATTCCCATCCACAGCGGCCACGGTTCCAGTTTCTCCACATTGTTGGCAACACTTTTGTTTCTTGTTGTGTTGTGTTGTTTTTGCTAGTAGCCATGCTAATGGGCAAGAAGTGGCATTTCACTGTGGTTTTGATTCTCATTTCCCCAGTGATTAGGGACATTGAGCTTGTTTTCATATGCTTATTAGCCGTCTGAGTATCTTCTTTGGAGATGGTCTCTTCTGGTCCTTTGCCCATCATTGAAGTGGCTGGTTTTGTTTTGTTTTCTTTCGTTATTTTTTTTAATGTTTATTTATTTTTGAGAGAGAGAGAGACTGAGTGTGAGCAGGGGAGAGAAGGTGAGAAATAGTCATTTTGGACAACGGGGAAGGAAGATTCCAGGGTAAGGTAGAACAGCTGGGCAGGATTGAGGGAGTCTTTGAGACTCACATGCCTACACCAAAATTGTGACCGGTTAGCACAGATGTGTCCTTCTGTCCAGCTACATTCCCCGGCTCTGGGTAAAACAAAACAAAACAAAACAAAACAAAACAAACCCAAAAGCCAAAGAATGAAAAGAAAAAAGAACAAACAGGTAGACTGGTAAACAGTTGGGCTTCCCGAGGTCGGGGTGTTGCGGGGCCGTGAACAGAGAACAAGACAGCTGGGGATTTCAGGCTCGGAGCCACGGAGTCGAAGCTGGATCAGGGCAAAATGACGACACGAGGAAGGTGATGGATAGATTTAAGATCGACGGCTTAGAAGTTCTGGAAGAGTAAGATGCGTGCTGGAGCATGCGTATCAGGGATATGAGTTGGAAAGAGCCGTAGTCACAGATTGGGGAAATTAGTCAAGACTTCACAGGTACTCAAGTTGTCAGTGACACCGAGGTCAAGGGTGACGGCGTCCGGTGGAGGCGTTGATCACTGAGGGTGCTCTCCGGCCTTATCTCCCCCAATATTTCTTATTTCTTATGTCTGCCGTGATGTTCCCACGAAACCCTCCAACCTTGGCTCCTGTTTCTTCCACCTACCCGCCATCTGCCCTATTCCTCATGGTGGAGATCCCACTGACCCACAAAGTTGGCAAAGAACACGGAAGCAGGAAAATGTACTTTTTTTTTTTTTCAAAGATACTGTCCTCCACCTGCCAAGCTCAGCTCACGTATTGCTTTAGTTCGGAGTCCTTCTGCTCCCCTCCCACCCGTTCCTGTTGTGACCTTTCCCTCCCGGAAACGAGGAAACCCAGTGCTTCGGAATGATTTGCTGGGACACCTGACCTGAGCACTTTGTCTTTAATTAGAGCAACTCATCTGGGCAAATTGCCGCCCAGCGATGATTAACAAAGATACTTCATTCGAAAGTGTGGCTTTTTTAGAATAGCGTTTCCTACATTACAGTATTTGATACCCTTTTCACATTTTTTTTTACCATCTGTAGCCACCTGTCATCATTAGTTGCTTAATAGATTTATTTAAATGACTATTTTTAAAAACTCTTTTTTTTTTGGTTTATGTATTTATTTTAACAGAGAGAGCTGGGGAGGGGCAAAGAGAGGGAGAAAGAATCCCAAGCAGGCTCCATGCTACAGGTGCAGAGCCTATCAGGGGACTCAAACTCACAAACCGTGAGATCATGACGTGAACCCAAGTCAAGAGTCAGATGATTAACCGACTGAGCCACCCAGGTGCCCCTAAATGACTACTTTTTAAACTTGAAACGGGGCGCCTGGGTGGCTCAGTCAGCAAGCGTCCGACTTCAGCTCAGGTCATGATCTCACGGTTCGTGAGTCCGAGCCCTGTACCAGGCTCTGTGCTGACAGCTCACAGCCTGGAGCCTGCTTCGGGTTCTGTGTCTCCCTCTCTCTCTGCCCCTCCCCCACTCATGCTCTGTCTCTCTCTCAAAAATAAATAAACATTTAAAAAAATTAAAAAAAATAAACTTGAAAAAGATTTATTTTCAAAAGAACCTTTGTAGAAAGAGCATGTATTTGGATATAAGTATGTAAATAAATGGGGCACTGGGAACCTCTTGCCAAGTATAATCTGAAAAAACATGGAATGCCAATAAAACAGCATTAGTAAACTAGCTGGGTAGAATGGGATGCCAAAGACTGGGGGCCTGAGGTTGGCTCTCTTACAGGAGCAGCTCGTCGTGTGCTGGAGAGACAATACAACGTACAGGCGTCAACCTGAGACTCTCTCTCTGACCTAATGAAAAAGACTGAAAGGGAGTTGACCCAACAGAAATGTGCAGGTACGTTCTCCAAAGACATGTACCAGAATGTCCATAGCCTCGTGTTCTAGTTTCCAAAAACCTGGAAACCACGCAAATGCCCATTCAGAATATCATGGATAAATCACGTATGATGTAATCCCAGAATAGGATTCTATGCAGCAATGAAAACCACCAGTCTACAGCCACAGGCAGCCACAGGGATGAATCTCATAAACACAATGTTTGTTTGTTTGTTTGTTTGTTTGTTTGTTTCTCTTTCCTTTCCTTTTTTTTTAATTTAAATTTTAGTTAGTTATCATACAATGCAATATTGCGTTTAGGAGGAGAATTCAGTGATTCATCACTTCCATACAACACCCAGTGCTCATCCCAACAAGTGCCCTCCTGAATGCCCATCACCCATCTAGACCATCCTCCACCCATGTCCCTCCATCAAATCTGGGTTTGTTCTCTATAGTTAAGAGTCTTGTGATTTGTTTCCCTCTTCTTTCCCCCCACTTTCCGTATGTTCATCTGTTTGTTTCTTAAATTCCACATATGAGTGAAATCATGTGGGATTTACCTTTCTCTGGCTTATTTTGCTTAGCATAATACATTCTAGCTCTATCCATGTCATTGCAAATGGCAAAATTTCATTCTCTTTGATGGCTGAGTAATATTCATATATACGTGTGTGTGTGTGTGTGTGTGTGTGTGTGTGTGTGTGTGTGTGTGTATATATATTCATGTCTTCTGCCCATTTCTTTACTGGGTTGTTTGTATTTTGGGTGTTGAGTTAGATAAGTTCTTTATAGATTTTGGATACTAACCCTTTATCGGATGTGTCATTTGGGAATATCTTCTCCCATCCCATAGGCTGCCTTTTCATTTTGTTGATTGTTTCCTTTACTGTGCAGAAGCTTTTTATCTTGATGAAGTCCCGATAGTTCCCTTACCTTCAGTGACTTAAACACAGTGTTTCAAATGACTCCCTGTCGCATCCCCAGTGCCTGGAGGCGGGGGTGGGGGGATGGGGGGGGAGTGTCTGGCACATCATAGGCCCTTGGCAAATATTTATTGAGTGTATGGTCTCATTTGATCCTCATACAACACAATGAGACTGGTGGGACAGGAATCAGAATTTCTAGTTACAGATGAGGAACCTGAGACTCAGAGGAGCCAAGTGGTTTATTCAAGGTCATCCAGAGCATGGCCACTGCATTGGGATGCCTGCTCTGTAAACGGGTTAGTTCTCCATCATCCTCAGTTACATAGCTCTTCCCCTAGCTTTTTAACACAAATAACATATTTCAGTTTCTTTTGTTGTTGTTAAATCATCTTCTGAGGCCCAACTTGGAGATGTTTATTTCCATTATGAGATATTTTGGACCGGGCTTTGAAAGGGAAAGGGCCAGAAGGCTGTGCTTTCAGAGAAAGGGGTGTAGGGTGGGGGAGAAAGCTCACTGGGGAGATTTATGTCAAAGAATTACAGCGAACTGTCATTCTGTCTGAGTAAGTGTGGCGAGGAACAGGAAGGGCGAAAACAGGATGTCGTGGTAGCACGTGGACTTCATGGAATGTCAGATGAACAGATGGGCCTGAGCTGTCCTGGGAACTGTCAAAGGAATAAGCTCGAGGAGGCTTTGGAGAAATCCCTGCACAAGTGCAGGTGACCTGGGCTGGAGACACGTGCTTCTTGTAGGTCAGAAAGGATTCTTAGTGAAGTACACAAAGGCAAAGCAGTGGTATCTTCTGTCTAAGCTACGACTCTGCAGTCAGTCCAGATTCAGGCCGGAAGGAAGTAGGGTTCCGGGGATTGGAGAGGGGACACATTTATTGAGACATGGATTTCACTTAAAGGTTAGATTTGCTTTTTTTTAATTTCAAGAACCCGAAACAACTAAGTGTATCCTTTTAAACGCCAATCGTGTTTACTGGGGAAAGAATTTTTTAAAGGACCAGAGGGCCCCCACAATGACGGGGGTGAAATGAACAACGGTGTCTGAGGGCAAACAGGGACGCGTGAGCCAAAAATAGGAAAAGGCAGGTCTTGCTGAATACTTCTTTTCGGTTGAAAAACTGTTGACTATTTCAAGTAAGGCTTGCGGAAGACTGACAAATTGGTTTCTGCAAATAAAAACAACTCTGAGTTTTGATGATAAACTCATTTTGAAAAGATGACAAAAAAAAAAAAAAGGCATTGCATGGATTCCGCGAGTGGTCATAGGAAACACATTTATTAAAAGCGAGCGGAGAGGCTGATCCGTCAGGAGATATAAACTGAGTCAATGAGGACACAGACTTCTGCAGAGGCTTTGAAAAATGTATTTGGAGTTTCCGCTTTAGGAACCATGGCACAGAAGGAATTTAGCAAGGCCCTACTGCAACGAAACGCCCAGATGCTAGATGAATTACATACCGGGATTGCAGACGTCAAGTGCAAGCAGACGTCAAGTGCATTGCTGAGCTTGCTGGAGAACGAGGGAAATGTACAAGCCGCCCGTTGTTCCTGGGTGCAGAGAAGGGTGTGGGGGGGTGAGTCGTCAGGAGTGTGACGTGTGCCAATTACTAAGCTACTGTTTCTTCATCGCGGAGCCACGCCTCTCGATGCTGCTTTGTGGCATCGGGACCGGCCATCTGCAGCCCCGGTTTCTCCCTGGGCGGCTGGCTCTCCACCGTCTGTCAGCTGGAGGCACTAAAAAGAGACTGAGGCCGAAGCCGGGGAAGGGATTTGCTGCTTCCTGTTGGCTCCCTCTACCCTTGCAACGTTTCTTCGCCGCAGCGGTGGCAGCTGATGGGTCACCGTTGGCTTCAGTGTCCGATTTTTCCTCAGTCTCCTGGAACGAGCCCCCCCTGTCCTGTGTCGGGCATGCCAGCACCACCCGGACAGCCTTGCTGCTGAGTCTGAGTCCCTGAGCTCTGCAGGGCTTCCCCTCCGTCTCCTGCCACACTCAGTCTTGTCTTTGCGTTCCCCCAAGCCACGCTGGGGTGACGGTTGCTTTCTGAAGTTACTCTGTATTACGTCTCTGTGTCCCCCTTGAGCTTGTTAGTCAAAGCCAGTTCCCTCTATTAAATGATTTATTACAATAACTGATGTGGGTTCTCATATCCGACTGGACCGTGATGAAACAGGTCTAAAATGATTTGCTGTACTGCTGGTGGGAATGCAAACTGGTGCAGCCACTCTGGAAAACAGTATGGAGGTTCCTCAAAAAATTAAAAATAGAACTACCCGGGGACCCAGCAATTGCACTACTGGGTATTTATCCAAAAGATACCAAAATGCTGACTCAAAGAGGCACATGCACCCCAATGTTTATAGCAGCGCTATCGACTGTTGCCAAATTATGGAAAGAGCCCAAATGTCCATCGACTGATGTGGTATTGGGACCCCCCTCCCTCCCCCCACCCCCGGTGGCTCAGTCGGCTAAGTGTCTAACTCTTGATTTCGACTCAGGTCATGATCTCACAGTTCATGAGTTCGTCTCATGCTGATAGTGTAGAGCCTACTTGGGATTCTCTCTCTAAAAAAGAAAAAAAAAAAAAAGAAGATGTGGTCTATATACACAATGGAATATTACTTGGCGATCAAAAAGAATGGAATCTTGCCATTTGCAACAATGTCGATGGAACTAGAGTGTATTATGCTAAGCGAAATAAGTCAGAAAGAGGTAAATATAGTATGATTTCACTCATGTGGAATTTAAGAAACAAAACAGGTGAACACAGATGAATAGAAGGAAACAATAAGGTAAAAACAGAGGGAGGCAAACCATAAGAGCCTCTTCAATACGGAGAACAAACTGAGGGTTAATGGGGGTGGGGGTGGGTGGGGAATGAGCTGGATGGGGGATGGGCATTCGAAAGGCACTTGGGATGAGCACAGGGTGTTATATGTCAGTGATGAACCACTGAATTCTACTCCTGAGACCAGTATTTCACGGTATGTTAACTAACTTAAATTTATAAATAAAATCAAAAAATAAAATGATTTGCTATAATGTAATACGAAGAATATGATTACCATCAGGCCTTTAATCCGATACTGAGAGATGCCCTGAGAAAGGGATTAGGTGACCTGGAGCTAGAAATTTCCAGGCAAACAAGTGATGGCTTTTGCTAGAGACTTGATACTCACAGAATGCTTTTAGCGGGATGTAGCTGGGCCCTCCAGGATCGCTTGTAGCAACAACACAGCAAACAAACGACCCCCACCCCTTGGAATCTGTGATTTATGGGCATAGCTCCCTGGAAAATGTCACACAGGCTGTGTTGCCCTCTGGGGAGGGATGTGCCATGACTGAAACGTCTTCCTTCTGTGTAAGCAATGGAGCTGCAGGTGGTTTTTAGAGACCTTATCTGCCAACGTGGGTACGTGCGTGTCCTGGCCCAGACCTCCATGCTTGAGTTGTGCCCAGCAGCTATGCGTGTGCTTGACGTCGTTACAACCCTTGACGCTGGGCGAGAGCTCCCATTTATGATGAGTCTGACCTGACGGTTGGTCCTTTGTGTTCTTACAGAAGAACTTTCTCAGAATGTTACCGGGGCTTTGTCAAAATATGATGAAGGTGTGTGATACAGGTCTTAGGGGATCCGAGGGACGAGAGCGGTGAAGGGCATCCCCAGGGCAGTAGTTACAGGACCCCAGGACGTGAGGGCTGCCAGTCCACACTGGAGAAGTGGAACTCAAAAGACTGATGGGTAGAGAGCTGTTTTCAGCAAGATACCTTCCGGCTTTAGACTGGGAGAACTTGGCCAGATTTCTTTGGGTACTTGGCTTGCCTGGATCTCACACGAACACAGCCCTTGCTTTCCTCTCCGCACCCCCAATGTGAGACGCAAAACATAAAACTTGTAGAAGAATAGCTATTTGATCTCGAATCTCAAGACAATAGTTAACTACAAAATGAAACTTATATTCAGTGACGTTAAAATTAAAAACCGTTCACCGAAAGGAGCGCAAAGAAATGAAAAGATAATCTACACGATATGTGCACGTGCGTGTGTGTGTGTGTGTGTTTGAGAGTGTGGTATTTGTGACACATATACACAAAGATTATTGCCCCCAGTACTAGAACTATATATTTACATCTTAAAAAATTTTTTTAATGTTCACTTATTTTTGACAGAGAGAGACAGAACACGAGCAGAAGAAGGGCAGAGAGACAGAGACAGAGACAGAGAGAGCAAGAGGGAGACACAGAAGCCGAAGCAGGCGCCAGGCTCTGAGCAGTCAGCACAGAGTCCGACGTGGGGCTCGAACTCATGAACCGTGAGATCATGACCTGAGCTGAAGTCGGATGCTTACCTGACTGAGCCACCCAGGCATCCTATGTTTGTATCTTTATATAAAAATATGTGAAGAACTCTCACAAATCAATAAGCAAAACACAAAGATCTGAATGGGAAGATGGACAAAAGGCATGAACAGGCATTTCTCAGAAGAGGAAATGAGATGGAAAATAAACCCATGGAAAGATACTCACCTTCTGGAAACCAGTGCAAATAAAAACCCCGGTGAGATATTTTACCTCCACCAAATAGGCAAAAATCACGAAGTCCTCACCTAAAAGGTCAAGAGAGGGAAGCGTACAACCGGAGGACAGGTGGTAAACCCGTTTGGGAAACACTTGGACCTTACCTCGCAAAGCTGAAAACATGCTTACCTTAGAGGTTAGCGGCTGTGCCCCTGGGGCAGAAAGCTGGGCATGTCTTGAAGTGGAAAACGGGGGTACGCTCATCTTCTGGCCGTCAAAGTTGTCGGTCTGAGCTGGTCCTCTGGTTCGCAGGCTGATGATCTCCCCAGGCAGCAACCAGCCTCGTCCTTCTTACTTCAGAATTCTGCCCCTGCGGTAAATGTAATTTTCTATGAGTAACTTTGGGAAGGTCTGCCCACAAAATGTTCATAGAATGCTCATGGAAGCATTGTTTAACCCAGGAATGACACAAAGACCAGTAACAGGCAACTAAATGCCTTTAGTACATTGTGGTAAAGTCTTTCACTGGAATCCTACACAGTGGTGAAAATGAGCCAACTGGAGCCACTGGAGATGACTTTTATTTATTTATTTATTTTTTTCTTTCTTTATTTTTTTGAAACATTTTTTTAATGTTTATTTATTTTTGAGACAGAGAGAGACAGAGCATGAACGGGGGAGGGTCAGAGAGAGAGGGAGACACAGAATCCGAAGCACGCTCCAGGCTCCGAGCTGTCAGCACAGAGCCTGACATGGGGCTAGAACTCACGGACCATGAGATCATGACCTGAGCCAAAGTCCGACGCTTAACCGACTGAGCCACCCAGGCGCCCCTGGAGATGACTTTTAAAACACGGTGTGAGGGGCGCCTGGGTGGCTCAGTCGGATGAGCGGCCAACCTCAGTTCAGGTCATGATCTCGCGGTCTGTGGGTTCGAGCTCCGCGTCGGGCTCTGTGCTGACAGCTCGGAGCCTGGAGCCTGCTTCGGATTCGTGTCTCCCTCTCTCTCTGCCCCTCCCCCGCTGACACACCGTCTCTCTCTCCCCCTCAAAAATAAATAAACATTAAAAAAATTAAAAAAAAATTCTCTTTATGTAAAGTGTAAAAATGTTCACAACTTGCAATGTTGTTTAGGGTCGTATGCGCATGTAGTAAAATGATAAACTTGTATTTATAATGGTCGTGGTAACCTTGTGGGCATGCTGGGAACTTCCAGGAGGTGTTGGTATTTATGATTCTGTGTCTCAAGCTGAAGGGTGAGTAAATGAGATTTTAAAGAACAATTCTGTCAATGGAGTCTGCTTAAGATTCTCTCTCTCCCTCTTTCTGCCCCTCCTTCACTTGTGCACAATGTCTCTCGTTCGAAAATACATACATACATACATACATACATACATAAATACATAAACAAACCCATTCATGGGGCGCCTGGGTGGCTTAGTCGGTTGAGTGTCTGACTTCGGCTCAGGTCATGGTCTCGCAGTCTGTGAGTTCGAGACCCACATTGGGCTCATTGCTGTCAGCATGGAGCCCACCTTGGATCCTCTGTCCCCCTCTCTCTCCTCCTTCCCAATTGTGCTTTCTCTCTCTCTCAAAAATAAATAAACATTAAAAAAATTAAAAAAAATTCTTTATAGCATATGTACATACATCATATATATGTATATACACACATATACATTATATATATAATCTTATAGCATATGTATATACATATATCCATACTTACGTACTATGTATATTATCTAAGACATATGATATTCTTATTATATACTTGTATATATCATATGTATGTACATATATTTTATATATGTATATATAAAAGCTATCCTTTTGATTGTAAGAAATATTCCATAAATACGTAATATTTTAAGAGTATAAAAATGTAGATATGTAAAATCTCATTTTCGTAAAAAATCTATCTACCTATTTCACTAATTCAAAGGCACACTTTTGCCTCCCATGTTTTAACACCTCTGGAATTAGAAAGTATCTTTTTTTTTCAAGTGTATTTATTTATTTTGAGAGAGAGAGAGACAGAGCGAGAGAAAGAAAGAGAATCCCAAGCAGGCTCCACACTGTCAGTGCGGAGCCCGACTCGAGGCTCCATCTCCCAAACTGTGAGATCGTGACCTGAGCCGAAATCAAGAGTCAGCTGCTTAACCTGTTGAGTCACACTGGCACCCCAGAAAGTATCTTAAAATTGCTACTGATCAAGTGGCAGTTAGGCTACAGTTATCGTCATGTGTTCTCGTTTCTAACTATTGATACTGCTGTGAATGACGTGCATCATGGATTCTGTGTGCTTTGATTTGAAACATCATTTAAAGTGTCTTTTCAAAGATTGCATCATGATTTGGCAATAAAACAGAGGTAGTGTGTATTCAGAAAGTCCCAGGAACCTGGCAGCAAGGAATACCTGACGTATCAGGGAGGCAGATACTGTGTTGGAGGAAAAATACCTGTGATTTCATCTTTTCTTGCAAAGTAACCACCAAGTTCCGTGTGAGACAAGAAAGGAAGGTATCCCAGAGCAGGTGAGGCTGTTCCATCTTGTTCCTGAGCTATTTTTCAAAAGATTATGTGGTGGATTCCCAGGCACACAGCTAACGGTGGGAGGAAATCATCAATCCCTTTCATTTCAAAGCAACAAGTGGATATGATGGATTCATGCCTCTAGTGAGACTATGATGAGTGTCATACTCTCAGTTTTTTCTTTCTTAGTATATAAAGTAATGATGATGCATTTTATAGTCAATAGCATCTTAGATTTCATGAAATATGGCATATGAGTTTTATATGTACGTAAAAAGAAAAGTCTGGAGGAATTGTGTATCAATCAAAGTAATAACATATCTGACTTGTGGGCTTACGAGTGGTTTTTTTTTTTTTTTTTCTATCTTTGCCTCCTGTTTTTTAAAATGTTTATTTTTTGAGAGGCGTGGGAGAGAGAGAGAGAGAGAGAAAGTGCAAGTGGAGAGGGGCAGAGAAAGAGGGAGAGAATCCCAAGCAGGCTCCGTTTGAGGGGATCGATGCCACAAACCATGAGATCATGACCTTAGCTGAAATTAAGAGTTGGAGACTTAACTGAGCCACCCAGGTGCCCCTGCTTGGTTTCATTTTTAATTTTTTCCACAACCAAGGCATTACTTTTAGAACAAAAATGCTACTATTTAACAAAATTCAGGTTTTATATCATTTGTTTAAAAAGGTCAAGCATACAACTAAGAGGGAGCGAGGACGCTCCAGCCTACGTGTGTCCGTGGGTCACCTGGCTCCTGCCACAGCAGACACTGTCACGGCCACACTTGTGGACGCTGACGAGGCTCATGGCATCTCGGTTCCAGTCCCAGCAACACGTAGTGTGTGTGTCCTTAGAAGTCAGTGATACAACCTGAGTGTCGCCTCTCCTTGCCATAGAACAGGGGGGCCAATATCCTTCACAGGGCTAAGAACCGAGTGGAGTTTTCAGTTTTGAACCTCATCAGTTTCCGTGGACGTTGAATTACGTTTCTGCGTGTGCAGGTGTATGTGTGTGCGTTGGGGTGCGGAAACAGGGGTTTTAGGTTTAGTAACTTCCGGGTTAAATAAACTAACCTAATTTCTTGGAAATTTATGTGCACTGCTGATACATCCAGTGAACTTTCCAGAAGGGCTGCAGGGTGAGGAAGCCTCTCTTGGAACTAGTGCTTTGTGTGATGTGAAGCTATTGAAACAGTTATCGCCTCCAGGAACTTTTTGGAAAGTTCACCTGGCGGTAAAGATGGCATCCATCATGGCCTCCAGTTCACCCTGCTCGTCAGCTTCTAGAATGCTCTCTTCTCTAGGTTCTAACCTTGCTGAAAACTCGCCTTATACTTAAAAGAAAGCAAATAACAACCTCTTCCTCTGGTCTGTCAGGAGTTAGTCCTTCATCTGGCTTCCCTCTTCCCCCTTCCGGGTCCTGTGCCTGGACAGCAATCTCTGTGCAGCACAGCTGTTTCACTGATGTCACCCTTCAACACCTGGGTTCAGACTCGAATCCCTGGTGCCAGGCCTGGTGCAGGAGCTTGTCAGATACATATTCCCCAGCACGGTGGCTTCGATGGGAAGACAGGCCCTCGATTTCCTTCGCCTCAGGGAGGTGTCAGTGGATGGCGAAGAACGCCTTACTCTTGACTTCATCATAATGATGGCTAAGCAGTAATTCGGGGAAACGTAAAGTGCTCTTGCACATAGGATGAATAGAAGACACGAAAATCACAGAAAGCAAGCAAACCTTTCGGCATTTGAGTTCGAATCGTCAACCGCCAGTCTCAAATCGGTTAGTAGGTTGACCAGTCGCTCGATGTCTGGGCTCCACTACAGGATGGTCCTGAGGTCGGTGGGCCTGCTGTTGAATTCCATCAGTGGCCCCCTCCCACGGGGCCTGGCACGGAGAACCCCGACCTGGGGGTTAGGAGAGTTGAGTCCCAACTTTGCCGCCAACCCACTTTGAGATCTCGCCGGGAAGAGGAACACTAGATGGCCATTCCTAATTGGGGTGCTTAGGGCAGGACATCGTTAGTAGGTTGTAGTCTTTAAAAAGCCTAGGTGGTGGGGGTGGGGGTAGGGGCATAACGTGCAGAGGCCTCAAGTGGGCAGGGAAGGACTGTGGTCGTGCACGACCAGCTTTAGCTCAAGAGGAATTAGCCACATCGCTTTCCACCAGGGGATTTTTCTGCCCCTTCGGGAAGTCTTGCTGGCTTATTCCAGACCTGTCTCAGCTCCGCGATGTGCTGGTGTTCATGTTGCTCGCGGAGGGGCAGAGAGTGGTGGGGACAGTGGTAGCTGGGCGGAGACCAGGGGATGGCAAACACGGAGATGGTCTGTGCGGGTCTCCAGGGGAAGCTACAGGCATTTGGCGCAGACGTTTCTGTGGAGGCGAGGGCGGTCTCGTCCCCTGCAGAACGTTCAGCGTTCTGACCTCCTCCCTTCTACTAAACGCCAGCAGGACTGAATCATCGTGATGACCGAGAACTGCTCCCCTGTAGTTCCGGTGCCCCATGGGACGGTGTCCCCTCCCTACCTGGCTTTTAGAACAACTGGAAGCCACAATGGCCTAGCTGAGTTCCCACCAGAAAACTGCATTTCCCAGTGCCGATATTTAGCTCCAACTTTATAAAGAGGCAGCACTTCCTCCTGGTCCAACGACTCTGTCGCTGTCAGGCCATGCCCAGAACGGCTGTGACCCAACCGCATACGCAGGTTTCGCACTGAGAATGCAGTTTGAGGTGTTTCTGGTAATCCAATCTAAACCCCACAGTGCAGAGACTGTGGCTCCAGGACTTTGGGGCCTTGGAACCAACTCTGGCTTCTTCCCTTGACTAAGAAAAGCCGCTTTCCATTTCTGAGCTTTGGTTAAATTCATCCACTTAAATGAAAACGAGTAACTCTCTTGTTCTTGTGTCCAAGGTCCCTTCCAGATCCAACATTCAGTTCTACCGAGGGGCCACCACGGACTCATATTTGAAAGTGAAAATGGAACAGTATCTCCAACACCAAGTATTTGAAGAGAAGAAGTGTTTTTCACAGGAAGAACATTTAAAATACGGAAAAAAAAAAAAAATCTTACCGCTCAAGTTTTGGAAACATCTTATAATTTATATATAAAATCTTGTAAGAAACCATGTAAAATGACAGAAATATCCACCTTACATTAAGAGTCAAAAAAAAAAAAATTCACACACACTGAATGTAAATTTTAATTATAAAACAATATGAACAAAACATTTTAAAATAATCTCAATTATTTGGCAACTCATCACATCCATTGCTAGAGACAAATTTGATCTTAAGAAAAATTTAATCTTATGAAAAAACTTAGGTTGGACAGTTTGTTCATATGGGAGTTAAAACATGTTTAAAAAAGAACCCGGCGATAAAGCCAGTTTCTATCTTGAAATCACCGTGTATAAAACAACATAAAATCCTGAAGCTCGACAGACAGGAGTGACCTCATCTCAATGCATTTCTCGTCACCGAGAAAGGACAATATGGAAAGAAAATGGTTAGAAGCCTCGGAGTAGCACAGAGGGGAGGAACGAACACCGACAGAGAGGTTTTTGCGGCAGGTGACGGGATGTAGGACCTCGCACGCCAGTGGGGCTGGAAGGAGAGCCACAGAGGCGAGCATAATCTAAAAACAAGGTACATTCTTAAAAACAGTCACAGCTGTGAACAGAAGAGCAATGCAGACCCTTTCTGGAGCTAAACTACTTTACTGGGATACATGCGAGAAGATTCTGTATTTCCTGCCGGGTCATATTCATATAGTTACAAGGCAGGCAGCGTCCTAAAACATCTCTACTGATGACTGCATAGCATTGAAACCCACCCCACCCCCTTTTTTTTATAAAAAAAAATAATAAAATAAAATAAACAGATATATAGTAAAGTTCACAGATAAGTTTTCTCTGTAAAATAAATAAAGTGTTCATTGATTAGCATCATACATAGAGTAAAATACAACCTATTTTTACATGTTTATATACTGTACACAGATTACCAGTAGGCAGCCTGGTGTCTGATGGGCTGGGAGGGTTCGCATTAGTGACGTGTCCCATCGGGAAATCCCAATTTCACATGTTAAAATATACAACTACTTTGTTTTGAGTTCAGATACAAAGTAAACTTATTTTCCTTTATCTGAAATAAATGTACATAATATCTTCTATGAACAGTAGTTTATAAAGCTGTTTAAAACAGAACAAGAAAAAGCTTGCACCTAGAAACTCAGAGCACATGCATGTCCTTTCCCTGGTTTAAAAAAAAAAAAAAAAAAAAGCTTATGGCCCCGAGGCTCGTCCCTCCTCTCTCCGCGGTGTCCTCCACAAGCCAGGGGCGGCGGCGGCCAGGATCACCGCTTGGCCTTCTTCGAAGGGGCTTCTTCCACCCTCTGCTGGCCTCTAGTTCGGGCTCCGGGGGGGCTGGCCTCCCTCTTGCGCTTGCTAGGAGGGGAGAGCTGGGCCTTCGATCTGCAGGAAAGAAAAGTCAAGGCAGTGATGAGGGCTGAAGGGAACGGCTTCAGTAACTTGGGAGTTCTTTAAACAAGGGGAGGTTTTGGACTTTAGAGCCAGGAGGAGAAAGCCCGGGTCACGTTTCCGCAGGAAGAGGCGGCTCTAGGGGGGAGCAGTGCTGACTGGTCATCCGCTGACCGCCTAATACAAACGGCACGAGGGCAGCTCGGAGGCCTGTAATCTGCTTCCAGCTCCCTCACGCTGCGGGTGCCCGCCTGGGTCCAAGCACCTTCTTCTCTGGGTCCTAGTTCTTCTGTCTGCAAAGTAACCTCCTCCACGCACTGCCCCGAGTTGAGACGGCCAGCGGGACCCCAGCAGGGCTGTCCGCTACATCTGGGCGAGGGCCTGATCGTGTTTCACGGGCCAGTTTACAGAGAAGGGCTGGCAATGGTAGAAAAGGCACCGGAGGGGGAGTTCGGGGCAGGTGGGGGAGGCGCACATGGGTGGCTCAGTCAGTTAAGTGTCCAACTTTGGCTCACATCACGGTTCATGGGTTCGAGCCCCCCATCAGGCTCTGAGCTGACAACTCGGAGCCTGGAGCCTGCTTTAGATTCTGTGTCTCCCTCTTTCTCTGCCCCTCGCCTGCTCATGCTCTGTCTCTCTCTCTCAAAAATGAATAAACGTTTTTTTTTAAAAAAAAAAAAAAAAAAGGCACTGGAATTTCCTAAGAGCATTCTGGCCAATCTCTTCGCTCTCCTGTCTGCCGTGACAATGATCTGTTGGAAACCTCAATGAATGGTGTCACTGTCCTGTTTAGTATTATATGGATGTCCCTGTTGACTATCTGATGGCTTTCAAGATAAAGTCATCCCGAGAATTCAAAAGTCCTTTACAGTTAGCCCTTGACTTCTACACCACCCTGGGCTACGGTCCTGCCGAAGTCCTGCCGTTCCCAAACACGACATTCCTTTACGTTTTCGTGCTTTGACATGTGAATTCTTGGAGAATCACCCACACCTCCCATCTAGCACACGTGCGCGTTTTTAGGCCCCAGTTCAAAAGCAACTCCTTCCGGGAAGCCGTCGTCATCACAGAGCGAGCTGCTCTCTTCCAACTAGAGGATACAGTCATCGTTCTAGAACGACACGTGAACAGACCTCAATAGGAAATGCCACTGGCATTGCTTCTATTAAATTTCGTTCACGAAAATTTTGTTTCGGTGATAGAGGCAGAATGTGAACACAGGTGATGCTGCAAAACCGTTTTGGCGTGGTTGGGGCCAAGGAAAGTTGAAAATCACGTCCACGCGTCTGCGTCCGCTAGGCTGCTTCTCCAGGGTGGCCGCTGGGTCCAGTACCGGGTACGCAGGCACGTGTCCGCGCCTGTCCGTGTGCTACCCGGGAAGGAGAACACCACGGAAGCCAAGTCTGCAGGGGCGGACCAGTGGGGCCACACCGACAGGAGAATGCGTTTGCTCTATCGTTCTTCTGACGGCACAGGGACAGAACTCAAACGGAGTCAGCTGCGCTTGTACAGGACGCGGTTCCGGCGGGCCCGCATGAGCGAACGTCCACCTCGAGCCGAGTCGGGGAAGCCGCCGGCCACTAAGTGAACACCTATTTGCCGGGCAGCCGGTGTATGCCGGGCCCGTGCCCCATGCCATGTGGCGGGGAACAGCAGCTCTCGGTCAGGGTGCTTCTTCCCGGCCGGAGGGGCTCGGTGGGCCCCCCAGGATGCGGTCTGTGACCAGCGGCACCAGCATCACCTGGGGCTGTTGGCAACGCAGACTCTCGGCCCCCCCACCCCGCAGAATGACAATCTGGCAATCTTCTTCCTAGCAAAAGTGTCCATGATTGGTCTGCAGTTCCGCTTTGGGAAATATGGACCAGACTTTCCTGAGATTCATCCCCTCCCTGATGAAATAAGGATAAATACTACATCCCACATAATGAGGATTAAATGGAGAATCTATGTGAAAGGCGCCTGGCCCTTTAGTCCGCTTCCCTTTCCAGGACGTGGGGATATCAGCGCATGTACACATTATACACACCCGTATGCCGTGAGAAGCAAACTGTCGTGGGACAGGTCGCGACAGCCTTTGTACAGCGTGAAGAGTCTTCTATCTTTGGTGCTATGACGTACGGAAAGTAAGACACGCCCCGCATCTCAAGGAAGAAGCTTACAGTCCGAGGGGGACCCACTGCCATCATCCTCCGCACAGCAGGCGAGAGGTGCGGCAGGAAGGACAGCAAAGACACCGAAGCAGCGGGGGGGGGGGGGGGGGGGGGTGCTCCTGAGGAGGGAGAGTCAGGATGGCAGTGCCTGGCTTACTGGGGGCTGGTGGCAAGGGCGCTGGAGACCCAGCACAAGCCAAGGCCAAAAAGGAGGCCTCGGCGCAGCCTGTGGGAAGCGGCAGGACGAAGGGGGCTGTGGACGGTGGGGGCTGAGCCAGAAGCGGCCGTTTTGCTCATTACCCCATCGCCTCGCCAACGCTCCGGCTAAAACACAAATGGTTCTGGGCTATGAGATGCCCGACCATGCTGTGCTGGGTTAGCCAAGCACTCAGACCCATGGCCACCTGGGAAGAAACACGCCTCGCCCTCGGCCCTGGTGGACGGGAGCCGGCAGGGAAGGCGCACAAGGGTCAAGGGCAAGTCCATGTAGGAGGGCCGACATTCCTTCCACAGCCACTCCAATTCCTTTTGGAGGAGGTTTCCATTTGGGAAACCAATGATCCCAAAAGACAGATCTTAAAGGAACTTGGGAAGAAAACATTATCGTACCAAAAATAGGCTCAGGGCATTAAAAAAGACTTGGAGTGTAAGCAGGGACTTACCTTCCTAATGGGGGAGAGTTACTAACTTTCTCGCTGGCAGATAACTTCTCTTTTGCTAATTTTTGGCGATTTCTAGAAGAAACTGTCTCTGGGCTGCCATGTTTGGATGCTGCAGGTGCCGATGGCTTGCTAGGATGCTTTCTGAAACAGATTACAGAAACACCGGGCAGTGGTACCCTCAGCACTCCAGTCCCGGGGCCTGTCCCGAAAGGACAAGGCTCCTCGTGGGTGAGTCAGAGAATGGGGACTAAAAGCAGAAAATGGTTGGTTTTCCGGACCGATGGTAAAAAGTGGACCTGATGTCGTCTACCACGAACTGCCCGCACGGCTCTGGATTTGCTTTGATTGTGTGGGAGGTTTTTCCATGATTTAGAGGAAGAGGAATCTGTGATAATAACAAATACACTGGCTGACAAGACAGCAATCCCCACAGTGCTCCCTGCGGGAGAGTAAGGGCCCAGAGTCACAGAAGTACAAGTCACAAGGCTAACGGATGAGGCCCTGGGACTGGGCCGAGTAACGGTCTGCACAGGTAACAGGGGACCGGAGAGCTGGCTCGCCAGGAAGCCCGGGAGAGAAAGCTCGTGTGAGCTGCTGTGCGGCTCCAGCGGAGAACGGAGAGCCGGGTGCACGGCTGGCTGCAGCGCGTCCCTACGAGATAAGGTGGGGCGATCCTCTCCCGGGTTCCTTAGCCCACACGTTGTGCAGGACACGTGTGCAGAGCAAGTGCTCCGGAGTGACACAGAAACTCTGGGGAACACATGGATGATGAGGGGGTTCAAAGTAAGAGGACACCTAGAAGTTGCCCACAAGCGTTTAGGGAAATGCTGGAGAGAAGCCCCCAAGGCAGATCCAGAACAAGGGCAGACGCCTCTGGGAGGCCAGCTCCTACTGCGCACAAGGAATAGAATGCCAAGCAGGGCTGGCTTCCCCGCCCCCGAGGACCCCGCTGCGGGAAGGCCTTCCGAGAGGAGCCGCGGGCGCAACAGGTTAGCAGCACTAACCCACGGAGACCCCGGCCAACCCCCAGCATCTGGAATTAACCAGAGCCAGAGCCCTGGAACCAATCAACGGATGCCAAGGAATCGAAACTAAGACAAGAGAATCCCTTTGTAAGTCAGAAGCCCTGAAGGCACGTTAAGGAGAGAGCTGACAACCTAGGCGATCACGGAATCCGAAGTCGAGTCAGGTTTGTTTTCAAAGAATGAATTCGAAACACCTGACCGCTACCTGCAGACGCTCACTCAGAGACCACAAGAAGGCCCACAGACTGGCCGTGAGGCGGGCCCAACTGTCCCGGCGGAGGCGGTGGCCCTGCAGTGGTTCTGAGCCCGATGCAGGGGACTGCGCTCCACTTCCCGCCCTCTCCCACGCACAGGGGACCGGACTCTGGCTCTTCTGCTTATCTGAGCTGCTCCAGCTAAAAACCAAGTACGAGGCCACCCGCCACCTCTCTTCACCATGCGAGTTCCTGAAGTCTTGTGGCTCTGAAATCTGATTCTTGGAGAAACCAAACTGTGGCGCCAGTAGCTGCTGATGAGTTAAGTATGGAGTGATTAGAAACGGTGATTTTGGAGCACCTGGCTGGTTCAGGCGGTGGAGCGTCCGACTCTTGATTTGGGCTCAGGTCACGATCTCACGGTTCGTGGGTTCCAGCCCTGTGCTGGGCTCTGCACTGATTCTCTCTCTCTCTCTCCCTCTGCCCCTTCCCTGCTTGCTCTCTCTCTACCTCAAAAAAAAAATAAGCATTAAAAAAAAAAACAAACTAAAAGAAATAGGTTGATTTAAGTCTTCATGTAAACACACGTCACTATTACTGCTATACGACGGTGACAGATATAATCAAGTGATACTCTTGAAATAAATGTTCCTGAACTTTTTGCTGAATCTTGGGTAATGAAAGGACAGAAGATGATACCACAATTAGTGGCTTGTGAATCACCTTAAACATGGAAAATACTCTCGCTTTAGTAGGTTAATAAACCATAAAGGGATGCAACAGGTCTCAAAACGTGCCCTGGGGAAAAGAACACTGACTGACACTAACAGGTGCGGGTGGGGGTATAACTGGCGAATAATGTCTGTTCAGACAAAGTTCAACAGGTTTCTTTCCTCTAGGACCACGCCAAGCCCTTGATATTCTCATGTGCACTGGGACTCCTGAAGGACAAAGAATTCACTGGCACTCCCAAAACTCATTTGCCCATGGCACTCTGTCTTCCAGAGGCTTCTGGCTGACCCAGGGCCTGGGAGAATGAACTCTGGGAAACATGAAGTAACTTATGTGAGGAAAAAATGGTCACGTGCGGGCAATTTCCCACGGTCAACCTGGTCCGGGCCACCGGCTGCACGCGCCTCACCAGTGACGGGTGTGCCTGCCTCCTCTCTCGCTGGAGCTGAGCCGGCTGCAGGCGGGGCCTGTGTGCGCGCCTCCCTTCCCCCACGGGCCCAGCACGGAATCCGAGACACCGAGTGACGCTCAGTAAGGAGCTGTACCGGGACCGAACGGGTTCCACCAAACGGGCTTTGGGACCCTGGCAAAGACTCGAATGTGAGGGTGGAAGGAGGGTTTCTCCGAGAACTGCAGGGTGCAAGGGCTGAGAGCACGTGCTCTCTGCTCAAGATGCAAGGAAAGGACACAGCTTACACCGCGGCACGAGGGGGTCAATGAAAAGAGAATCCCGTGAAACCCGAAGCTGCTTTCTGATGGGAGAAGCTGGTGAAGGCCTTTGGAAGCTCTCTGCCCCCGTTACCTCTGAGCCTCGGATCTGGTGGTGGACCTCGTGGTGGCTCCCGAGGGCTCATCCTCTTCCTCCTCTTCCTCGTCCTCCTCAGACTCCGGGTCTTTCTTGTCCTCGGTGGCTTCAGACACTGATTTCTGGCGTTTCCTTTCTGGCTCTGAAGATTCTGCTCAAACAGAAGGGTAACACCTGGATTCTACAATTCCCCGAGACACTTCCAGAGGAGAGTCATGGCGCTTAGAGCGTAGGATATGAGGGACTTGGAGGCAGAAGAAGCGGTTTTCCATTTCCTTTTGTTTCAGCACTTGCAACTCAGAACTGTTTAACTTAATCTCAAACACATTTGCGATAGTTTACTTAGGCAGTTCACAGCCAGCATTCACGAAAAATCCACATGTACTCAGAAAAGCATCTGGGATGTACCATTTCTGACATGGGATTAGAGCCATTTCACACATATTTATGTAATATTAATACTAGCTGTGCCCCACTGGATTTTCCCTCATCCAGAGAAAAACTCTTAAAAAGGTGATTTTGAAATGGTAAGACTCCGCAATTAAGAACGTGCCAGAAACATACCAGCGTCGTCTGACAGAGTGAGCGAGCGCTTGGGCTTTCTTCCTCTCCGACGCACGCTCGCTACTGCTTTTTCTTCACCATCATCCTAGAAGCAGTAACGATAAAGTGAAAAGGGTGGTTAACTGAACATTTACTAAGTTTATTCCTAAAGGATGGACCTTGATGAGAAAACTGACACTTACATTGCTCGTACTTCTTTCTTGTGGGGTAGTGGTTTCTTTATTGGACTCATCTTTAAGAAAAGGAAAATCTTTGCATTAATACTTGGTGTAAAATCAATTTTCAACAGTCTGGCTTGTTGTCTCCGAATGTACCAGTGCTGATTAATGCCATTACCCCAGCTGTCACCATCTTGTATCAGGCAAGCGGAGCTCGAGTCAGAATACCCAGCAGAAAGTACATCTGAATCCAAGTCGAGACCTCCAAATCTGTGCTTCAGACCCGTCAGAGGTCACCTGCGCCATCTGGGAAAATTATTTAAATTCCCCCAGCCTCAGTGTTTCACCTGTAAGCTGAGGACCTGGCTTAGCCCACCCTTTCAGCTCGAATGCTCTGAACCCAGAAAAGGAGGAGGAAAGGGACATCTGGGACACCTCGGGACACACCGGGAGCTGCGCATCTGGACGAGAGACCTCACAGAGACCTCAGTGTAGCTCCCTGTTATAATACCCATTTTACAGTTAGGAAAAATGAGGCCCAGGTAACTTGATGTGAGTAATTTGTTCGGAGTCACATCACAAGTGCATGCTAGCTGGAATGCTCTGACTGTAAACAGTTATATCGGAGCAATGAGAAAAGCACATATTAGAGGCCGATTTTAGGTTGTGCGTGCCTGGTCTTTACATACATGCTTCCTGTAGATGTTACAGCTTTCTGACGGTGTATCTGAAGTTTAGTTTAAGGCGCTGTTTGAAGTTATTAAAGTTATGTAGATGGAACAGTCACGTCAAGAAGGCTGGCAGTGGAGAAGCCTGCCTCAACCGGCCATCGTTACCGAGACTCAGAAAATCGCTGCCAAACCACTGATCACGCAGCTCAGATTAGACTCTTTCGAGGGGATTCAAGTTATAAAGGTTTCTTGTTATATGGATTCAAAATATTATAAAATTATGAATAAAAACTGGTTAAAAACCAAACATAAGAAGTCCCCTTTGTAAAAAAAAAACAAAAACAAAAACAAAAACAATAATAATCAGCCAACCTTAATTTTCCAAGAGACAAGAAAAACCGGAATTTGATCACAAGATCAAATGTGATCAGTTAAATGCGGAGAAGTTTTTAAATCACGTATTTGCTTTACCTTGCTGAGAACATGTACTTTCCTGATCTAACCAGCTGTTTATTTGATCCCAAATCGTGGTCACATTCAGCTTTTTGCCTGTGCCAATCCTTTAAAACCCACCAATGGGTCTTGTTGGTTTTAAGTACAAAGTTTTAAACCACGAAAGTAATATATACACATTGTACAAATTCTGGAAAACGCAGGTAACGAAAAGAACACGGAATGTTCCCATGATCCCACCACCCCGGGCCAATCATTGTCAACATTCTGGAGTATTTTTCTCCTTGGAACGAGGACCAAAATAACGGAAGCAATTTTATCTCTTGCACTCTGCCTCCAGAACTGCACAGGCTACTTTCAAAACTGTGTGAGAACAACAGGCTTTTGAATATCAATTCCTGTCTTCCTGGTACGAATGCCCAGTCCCCAGCCTGACCCATCTCTTCCTTAAACATACCTAGTAAATTATGGTTTGGACACAGCAGTGTCGCCCCTATTTTACTTTTGGTTGCCTTCACCCTCCTCTCTGGAGGCTTCCTCAAGAAGCCTGAAGCCAAGAAGGCCTCCTGTCACAAGAGAGGCCAGTAGCAAGAGTCTCCCAAGGGCTACGAGGGCAACTGTTGAAACCCACTTCACTGAGAAACAATGAAACTCTGAAACCTTCCCCCATAGGCGGCCGCCTCCGCTGTGTCCCTAGATCCCGTGCAGAGCAACGCTCGAGGCATACCTGCTTGTGTTAATTTTGGTTTGCTGCCAGGTGGAGACTGTTCTACCTAAATTTAAACAAAGAAAAAACTGAAGTCAGCAGTTAGTTGTCACCACCAAGAAAGTCAGCAATTACGTAAGGAAGGTTTCAAGATCGCTACGACGTAGGCAGAATCTGTGGAACCTGTCTCCTGTCGTTGGCTAGGTCTACCAAGAGAACATGGATGCCGTGCTTGTGAACGCATGGTCTTTCCACAGGAGGACCGGGGCTGCCACGAGCCTCGTCCCCGGCCGCTCTGCTGCTATGCTGGGAGAGGAGCACCGGAGGGGACGTGGCATGGCCCACTGTTAATATTCCCCAACTCGGGCAAACCATCTTACACGTTGTAAAGTGCATTCACACGTGGCTCCTCGGTCCTGCTGTCTTCTAATAACTCTACTGAGAGAAGCACGGCAGGTACTGTTACGGTTCTTTACATGCAAAGACACGGGAGTCTCTGGAGGCTCACATCACTAGCCTAGTGCATAGCTCTGGCAGGAAGTGGCAGAGTGGAGACTCCAGTTCCATTTGGTTTTGTTAAAACACTGGACGTGTGTTTGTCCTTCTAATAACGCTGCCCTTGAAACTCATGCAGTGAAGTCTTGACGCAATGATTTTGTTGGACGGTACACGTCAGGACCAAAGACAAAGAAGAGATAAAGTATCGCTGAGGATTTTCCTGCACTGATATCAGGGTGCATTTTAACACGAAAGGAACTCCATAGGGAGTAGTAACAGGTGAGACACAGTGAGGGTTTCCATAAAGAAGCCATTATCTAAAAATCACATACAACAGCCATTTTCTACATCTTATTCAAGGATGACAAGAAGGTAAGTCCCTACGTAATTTCTATATAACCAAACTTACACGTGAGGGTGGTATCGGACTGAAAAACAGTATGTTTACGTAAAGTTACTGGTAACTGAAATGTTACTTAAATGGTTATTCAGGATTCTATTTGAGGAACTCGTTCAATGCTTTCCAAATATTAAAAAAAAGTAAAGTGGTTCAGAACACGAATGCTGCAGTATATACTATCCAGGTCCAGAGCAAATGCTCCCAGATCTCTCACGCGCTGCAATTACTCACAGTGACAACACCAGGATCTGTTTTGCAATCTTCTTCTAAAAAATACAAAAATAAAAATCTCACTTAGAAAATCAGTTTGAAAATATCTTTTTTTTTTTTTTTTACATAAGCTCTATGCCCGATGTGGGCCTCAAACTCACAACCCTGAGATCAAGAATCTAACGACTGAGCCAACCACGCCCCCCTGGAAACGTCTTTCCTGTGAACCGAGAACACATAAAAATAAATACCTACTTGTTTTTAACACTGTTTCCACGGGGTATTTACGGGGTCTTCCTCTTTTCCTTTTAATAATTACTGGCTGATCCTCCTAAGGGGGGAAGGAAACAAAGAGCAATAAAATTTTGTTGTTATCTCCAAATAAGATTTAGAGTTCTCTCCTAAGACGCAGGTCTCAGATCCCAGCTCTGTCACTTAAAAACAAATACCTGGCTCAGGGCTCCATTCCCAGTCGTGCATTCTGTCACCTTGTAAACACGGAGAGCTGTACTACTAATTCATGGAGTCCTGGGGATTAGGTGATGAGCTAACGGAAGTGAGTGCTTAGTGTCAGCTTTTACTTCTGCAGTCGACATATATGTGCACTTAAATATGGATTCAGTCCTAGTCACTTGTGACCAAATGTTATCCCTTATAAAAAAAATAAAGCAGGCCACTGATCTTCTCATACACAAGTGTGAGAAAACAAAGAGAACTATTCAGAAGTTGTATCAAGTCAGGCAAACTTGGTCACAGTCATCTGGATGTGGCTGGTGTATAGGATGTTTCCCTTGATTTATGGGCCTGTCTCAGGCCAGCGGGATTCTGCCTCCACCGCACCCCCGCCCCAGGCTCTGCACATCCCCCAGAGTAGAGGGGGATGTGGCTGGAGGTCGGCCTGCCCTCCTGAAAGTGGGTCCCATTCAGCACTCGCTGTGGGCCTTCTGTGCACCCGGCTGTGCTGTCCCCGTTTCGTCCTGTCTAGACTCCAGGGCTCAGCAGTCCTGCTCTCTGACCTAAACATTGAGGTACAGCTCTGGGCTGATCCTACATGGTCGTGACAGAAATAGGTCTCTTAAAATGTTCGGATGAAATGAAGTGAAAATGAAGAGAACAAGATTAACCACAACGACACCGATGATACGATGCGTGGCGTGAAACGGCCCAGCGCGCTGAAAAAACGAACGACCTCAAAGGCACCTGGCAAAACCTTTCGGTAATCGCCTTCAACGCACTCTATCTCTCGTTAGTACTCGTGTATCTGAACAAGAAGACAGGAAGGACACTGCTTACCTCCTGAGATTTCACCGTGTCATCGTCATTCTGCTCCGTCTTTTCGCCAGCAGCTTCCCCGCCACTGTATTCGTCTGCAGAAAGAGCACAGCTCAGTTCACTGCTGGGGACCCCGGGCAGCCGCGTCGCCACCACACCCATCCAAGTGGCCTACGCGGTCCCAGTCACCGACGCGCACACACGCCATCCTCAGGCCTATGCCGCCCAAGTTAAGGCGCTGCAGTCTGGCTAACTGATAAGCATACTTTGGGTAGAGTTAAGATCCAAATTCAAAACTATTCCCAAGCCCTGGGGCTATGAAGTGTGAGCCACTGGATTCTCCGGGAAGGACAGCTGAGTCATCTGCAGCTGTGGCCAGCGAAGCCTGGGGACAGAGACGCTGACACTTGGAAGGATTAGTCTCTCCCAACAACGTATCTAAGTCTGTGTATCACTCACCTTTTTCGTCCGTGGCCCGTGAGGCAGTGCTGTTCGTCTTAGAGCTCATTTTAGATAATTCTTCCAGATCTCCTGCGTTCTCCTCCTATGGAGAGGTTGAACAAGACCAGAAGCTTCCTCACCCTGCCTCCTTTTGTCCTTCCCAAAGTTTTCCTTTCTATTTCAAAAGGTATTTCCTAGGAGTTTTTGTAGAAGTTTGTTGCACAATTTTTAAAAAGTAACTGTTTTTGCTGCTAGTGAGGCTATACCAAAAGATACAAATTCCCAAGGTAGACCCACAGGAGATAAGGCTAGACTCTACAGCAACAAGGCCATTCTTTTTTCCCCTGCAAAACAGAAATCACTCTTCCTCCCTCAGGCTGGATTTTGTCTTTTTGTGAGAAACTCCAGAGAAGAACTGATAGGAATTTGCAACAGATTTCTTCTGTTCGTTGGGAGGTGGAGGAGGAGGTAGGGGGTGGGGTGGGGAGGGATGAAGGGGAAAGTGCCTGCGAGAATCTGGGGGGATCCAGCTGGGCTGATTTAGAGCAATGATCTCGCAACACATGAAGTCATCCCTTAGGGGCAAAAAAGTTTTGAGCAAGAAACATCGAAATGCTATACTGTAATACTAACATAGTACGTAAACAAAACCACATAAATTAAAATATAAAATGGGAATTCTGTCTTACAACATTGAAAATATTATCGGTATGTGATTTTTTTAGTGAAAATGGTTGGTATCTTTGACCTAAATTTAACATGAAAAAACTTACATGAAATTGAAGGGAAAATATAAAGGTACCCCTTCAACCTGGTCTCTCCAAATCTAGGTGTACTGTCTCAGGATTCTTGTTCAGCACAGGGCAGGGGGAGGGATGCGGTTAAAATCCTCTTTCTTTCCTTCACCATGACCAATTGAAATTCATGACATTACATGGCTCCCTCTCTGGTTGTTAAAATCCTGCCATTACTTTTTATTTAGTTCATTGGTCACTGGGAGAAAAGAGAGACTCTGAACTGGTTTTACTAAGCTAGAATTCAACTGCATGTATTGATATAAGTTGACTTCAATACTTCTGGAACAAAGTGGAAAAAATAAATTAGGGAAAGAGAGAACAGGGAGACGGAACTAGTTTGGAAGAGACAAAAAGCAGTACTGAGTCTCAGAAATGGAAGCGTGCCCAAGAAGAGGTGTCGCCAGGAAATGCAGAAACGGGGGCCTGGAGAGCAAGGGCAGAAATACAAATTTGTGAGCCGCCTCCCTGAGTCCTCAGGGGAGAATAAGACCATGTGAACGAGAGGCAGTGGGTGAGGCCAATCCTTGGACTACTTCTATTTTAAGTCCAGGAAGTAAAGAAGAAGGCAGAATATTGAATTTTTAAAATAACGTGATGCGTCACTGTATTTCAATGTTTTGGTGCAAGCACATCGGTAGCATATGACACTTTGGAAGAAAACACCTAGAAACCTTAAGTAAGTGAATATGACTGAACAGAAACCTCAGCAATGGTTACATATAAACTGTGATGTTACTGCCCTTACAGCTTAAAAAGATCAAGTGCAGTATTTGTTGTTTTGCAGGATCCTAAAAAATATACCTTTTATGATAAAGTGACTATTAGAGATACATGAAGTAAAAAGGATACGAGAATGAGAAAGAAGATCATAATAAGTATTCACAGTGATGTAATTAGGTTGCCCCAAAACCTAAAATTAATATGTGGAAAAAATACCTTTGTATCTTGCGGCTCAGTTTCAGAACACTGTGCTGTTTCTATTCTGGAATCTAGGACATCTGGATTTTCATCTGTAAATCAGTTTGGACAGAATCACAAAGGGATAAAAGCTAAATGAAAAATGAAATGCATAGTTCTATTTTAAGACACTTTAAGGCTTCTTTTTTAGTCTTGTGATATAGTGAACCCAAAAGTTACTCTAAATGTATTTATGTCACGTGACTTGAGCACTGAACACTGATGGTGGCCCTGGCAAAACCAGGAAAGCAAAATATAAAAAATAAAACAAGAAATCCACAAGTGCTCAGATGACACCAAAAAAGCAGCAGGTTCCATGGAAAGGGCTTAGGGCACACGGAGTTCCTGGAGATACGTTAGCACCCTCAATGAGTTACCACCTAGAAGGTATAGTTTAGGGATTAAGACCATGGGCTTGGGAATCAGATTTACTTGGTGGGAATGAAGTCATCGTCTCGCCAAACCTTCACTTACAAATTCATTTACAAAATGGTGATGATGCCTAACTCACACAGTTATTATGAACGTGTATAAAATAACATGAATGGTGCCTAAAATATGAACTCGAGAATTAAAAAATAATTACATGCTCCTAACCAAAAAAGGAAATTCTTTTTCACATATTCTTTCTCATATTATTTAATAAGCATTTATTGCATTTCTATTTTGTGTCAGGTATCAGTCTCTGTACCATCTAATACGGTAGCCATTAGCGACACGTGGCTGTTGAAATTTAAATTAAAATTGAATGAAATTATAAATCCAGTCTTCCGTTCACACTGATGGCATTTTACTGCTCAACAGCCAGCCACATGTGGCTCTGGCTACTGTACTAGACAAAACAAATGCAGAATATTTCCACCCCTGCAACAAGTTCTGTTGGATGGCACTGTTACAGACCGTGGGAAAGTCAACAATATGAAGCACAGAAGGGCTACTGCATTTAAGCTTCACTAACACACTTCACGAGCTCTGGGGGGCATCTGTTTATGATATAAAATAAGGAAACTGGTGGCCCCTGGCAGGGTCCAGGCACAGGTTACAGAGGGACCCATAAAACCCAGGGTTTATGTCAGTCCCAGTGATTGGGTCTTCTGCATGTAGTTTCTAGATCAAGTCCAGAAAAATCCTTGAGGTGCCAACCCAGTCTGGACATAAACTGGACTCAAGAGTTGTAAAGTAAGTAATTATCACCCTCAAAAATTTTCTAGGATGTTTGCCCAGTATTTTGGATGTAAAAATAATATGATCTTCAAAGATGTCTAAAAGAGGAACATATATATTCTACATACCCTGTTCATCTTCTGAAGAGGGGTAATGCTTCTTTCTTTTTCTTTTAGGCATCTGCCTTTCTTCCTCTTCAACCTGGAATGAAGAATGACTATATTAAAGGCAATACAATCTGGGACCACATCTATTGAAATGACAGCACATTATATTAGCTTCTAGCCTCTGAAATAAATTTTCATGCAATTTTTTTTTTTTTTTTTTAAATCTAGGATAGCATTTTTGGCATCTAGATTTGGATGAGACTTATTTTGTGAGCCTGAGTCTTTTTTTTTTTTTTTTTGGATCTGAATGTAAATCCATACGAAGACATCTAAATCTGTTTCTGGTTAGATACTGTAATCCAACAACTCTAAAATACGTTCTTAAAGAAGTATTTCTCGTTTTTACCATCCCTGAAGTCCAGCTGTGTCTTACAATCAATGGCATGTCATAAATGAATCGGTAGGGCTCTTCTCCTCCTCAGTGGCCCAGAAAAGAGCCAAGGAAAGGCAGGGTATGAAGTAACACTTAACCTTCCTGACTGTACAACGTGGACACATCCCAATAACTACTTACACAACACAAGAGCATAAACAGATAAAAGGGATACGGAGATTCATTTAATTTTTAATACATACAAAAAAGTGAAGCCTTTCTCCGTGCACCGGTGAAAACACTAGGTACAAACCGTGAAATACTTGAGTTTCTTATGAAAACTCACCTCTTTAGGATTTGCTTCAACACTGTGATCTCTTAAGGCTTCTGTGTTGTCTTTTCTGCCATTGGACATCTCTGATTAATAAACAACAAAAAAGAAAAAAAAGGTTAAATTATTCATTCCGGTACTTATTTGAGGGGCGTGCGTGGCAGGGGGAAGGACTTCATAAATCTTTGTGACGGGGTCCTCACGGCAACTACGTCAGGTAAGCTCCGTGATTTCCATTTGTAAAATGTGAGTAAATGGGTTTGTGGAAGGATGAAGGTCACTGGACTCTACACAGAGTAGCACCATTTTCCTCCAGCTCATGTAGCAACATCTTGTGAAGACGTATCCAAGGAAAACAAGTCCTTGTTTCACAGTCCTCCGATTAGCGAACATTCCTGAGTCTGATAATACTAAATATGGGAGACGATGTGGAGCTATAATTGGTACACCACCTGGGGACACTTGGGCACAGTCTGTGAAGCAGAGGAGGCAGCCAGCCGCTCAGCAACTGCACACCCAAGTCACAGCCACACGACTACGCGCTGGGAAACAGGTACAAGATCCCGCACGGCGGCACTCTTCGTAATTGGGAAAAGTTGCTAGAACCCAAACGTCCACCAACCAAAGCAAAACAGGATGAAGGTGGTCTAGTCCCACAGTGGAATACTAATGTGATTTCAATTCTATCTGTAACATTTTTTTTCCCAAAAAGCCGATAGAGCAGATATACCAAATTTTAAGATATGACAAAAGTAGGTGCTGAGTATTTGAGTGTGTAGAATTACCGCTGCTTTACTTTGGTTTGAAACACGGTACATAACGTGTTACAAAAATGCCTCTTTCCCCATTCTTGGAGTAAGGTGCCCACAGCAGGAATCGACTAAAGTCTATGTTCTGCTTGAGAGGAGAATAATCCCTCTGCAATTGGCAGCCTCCATAGGTTTCGTGGAGGCCTGACTCCCGGGAGAAGAGCCACATAACCGTGACACCCCTGATCTACCAAACTGGGACTGTCTGTCTGAAGGCAACACAGGTACTTAGCATAAGTACTAGGAACTGCTCTTACAGTACAGACCACGGGGAACTATGCGTTTTGTGTTCCCACCGGATTTAAGTCCACTGTGAAGTTACCGGCAAAGTTCTAGCAGCTATTTACGGCAAGCCACCACTCACTTATCTGCCAGAGGGCCTTGAACAAACACTGGACTTCTCCAAGCCTCAGTTTCCTCAGCTACAGAAGTGATGCTGCTAACACCTATCAAATGATATGACCTGAGTAAGAGCCACTTTGTGAAGTAATTAGCACAGGGCCTGACAGACAGAAGGCCCTCGACAAATGGTAACCACAATTAATACTAACGTCAATAGTACGAAATTCATTAACTTACCTTCTTGGTTATGAGATTTGCCATGAATTTCTTCATTTGTTCTGGAGCCTGAATTTTTGACCTAAACATACCATAGGAAAGGTTATTTATGGATTGTGTCACCAAAGTCTTAAAGGCAGAGAAAACAAATAAGGAAGATAGTGGGCACAATCTGGTAGTCTGTGGGAATGCTGAAATGGACTAGAACACATGCTCAAATTTCACCCAGAAAAAAAAAAAAAAGTTTAAAAAATAAATTTCACCCAGAGGCATAAGAGCAGAGTGCTTTTGAAGAAGTTTTGGTTTAACAAATTATCATCCCACTGTGTTTACTCTCCTTGTCTTTAAAATGGTTATGGTAAAAGTGTAAGAGGTAAGAAGAATTTTCTGATTTCTATGAATTCTCCTCCCATCCAATGATCCCTCATGACCTTTTCCCCCCTCTTTATTTAAAAATGCTGAAGGATTCTGTCATTCTGTCATCATCTCTCTCTGGCAAATCTTGTCAATTGTGCTTTTATTTTTTTAGCTGAGGGAAGTCTTAGAATACCCTACAACACTCGAAATCTTAGCTACAGAACTTTATGAATACTTGGAAAGGACAGTGATGCCCTCACTGGGGAAAGGCAGCTGCCGGGGGGCCTCAGGGAAATGAGGCGGGGTGGAGGCCTCCACATTTGGAATCCTTTTGGAGGATAAAGCTGAACCAAACCCAGTGGGCTTTTTTCTCTTCCTTCTCACTCAGCTGACTGTGGAGGAGTTTTCAGCTACCATACAGGATGTTTCAAAGGGGTGAAGTTAGCCCTCTGATATCTGCTGGTGCAGAGCTCCCCCAGTTCTCTGGGGGCACTGGCAAGAATGTGTCTCTTTGCAACTTACAAGCATTTTACAAAATGTTCTCTCCTGGTAAGATATCAGGTCCCTATCAGGTCCCTTGTGCGTTAAGAGAGACATAAAATTTCTTCCCAGCACAAAAGGGATTATGACAGCCACAGCTGGGAAAGAATACGTATGCACGACAATCACAGTTGAGTATCTTCAGAAAAGCTCTCCCCAAACATAAAACGCCCTGTAGTTTTCAAACGGTTTTGTCCACAGCACCAGGATAATTTCAGACGCCGCAATCCAATGATCAAACTTGCTACCATTCATAAAAAATAGAAAGTTCGTAGTTCTTTGAAGGATTGCATTAGAAATTACCAGGTGAGTTTCCTAGTCTGAGGTACGCAGGCCTTCTTCTGTTTCCTTAAATGCTTCAAGACACTGGTCTAAGGAGTCACTAGCACGCGGTACTGCTGAATTCAGGGAGACCCTTTCCTTCTGAGGAAAACAACTAAATTTCACGACATCAGGGGACACAGTTGAACGCTGGCTGGCAGTCAGTGCAGCAAGAGCAGTCAGTGTGCTGCTCTCGAGTGGAGAGCACATTACAAGCAGCCTCCTGTCTCCTAAAGAATGCACAGGACTGCCCTCTGCGAGACGCCCCTATACATTTGCTCTCAGAACACCAGACCCCACGACAAAACCCAAACCATGACGGTGACTTACATTAAGTGATTCATTCACTGAGAAAGGCTCCCCCTGTGGTCCAGCTGTTCAAAAACAAAAATGAGAAATAAGGACACCGAATACGGTTTCTGAACCACAGAGAAACAAATTGAGAACTTTCTAAGGTAAGGTAGGGGCTATGCCGCTAAGTGGCCTAGCTGCCTTGTAAACTATGAGATTCTGACCAATTGTTTTCTACAATTCGTGTCTGCCATTATGCCAGAAAACCAGGAATTATTGTTGTCGGCATTTTTATAATAATGGCAGTGGTCCATCAAATCGCTGCAGCTATTTAACTATGTTGGTGATCTGAAGCTTAGAAGAAAGGGAGACCTTTGCAAAGTGACACGGGTTCATTTAAAAATAATGTCATCAAGCAAAAAGTCTCATTCTATCCCTTCAAACAGCAATGGTCTATTTATATTCTCTGGAAACTTGAAGTACAAGGTCTACTGTTTCTACTCAACAATGACAGAACACACATTTTTCTTTTAAACAGCTTCCTTTTACGTAAGTAGATCTCTTACTGAATCGTACCTAAACACAGTGAAGTCATCTGGATTATACTGTGGGAAAAAAGACTTCAGAATCCAAAAACGTCACCTTGACAATTAACAAGGGGATGTTAATTATTTGTACTCTAACACATACAGACCAATTTTAACTAACGCATCTAGGTTTTGGATAAATTAGTCACTTTTTTTTTTTTTTTTTAACGTTTATTTATTTTTGAGAGAGAGAGAGAGAGAGAGAGACAGAGCATGAGTCGGGGAGGGACAAAGAGTGAGAGAGGGAGCCATAGATTCTGAAGCAGGCTCTGGGCTCTGAGCTGTCAGCACAGAGCCTGACGTGGGGCTCGAACCCATGAGCTGTGAGATCATGACTTGAACCGAAGTCGGACGCTCAACCGACTGAGCCACCCAGGCGCCCCAGTCACTGTTTTTAACATGTCACCATGAATGGCTTCTCAGGTCTTGGGGTGATCCCCGAGGACTATTTGATACTTCTGCTTATAAGGCTCTTGAGATCACATGCTCTGGAGGCTGTGCCTTCAGATGGTTTTGCCTTGGAGGGTCCCTGTTCTGACCACTCTGGACAGTCCTGGGTGAGGATCCACACACACCGCTCATAACACACCGTCCTCCTCCGTCGCCTTGTCTACCTAATGCACACCTGCTCATCCTTCCATAATTTGGCTTCAACTTAGGGGGAGTGACCAGCACTTACGGAAATTTAAACCTTCTATATTCTTTGACCCTTCGATTCTCTTTCATGGAAATACTTGGGGGAAACACAGAACTATATGCCTATGAAAGTTCATCGCAGCTTTATTTATAATAGTAAAAACCATAAAAACTGGAGACCACTAAAGCTCTAACAAATGGGAAAATGCGTTACAGACTACTTTCAGCTGTTAAAACAAATGAAGTCAATCTGTATATGCTAACACTGAGTTAAAAAAGAAATTACAGAACACTACAAATACTATGATTTCATCTTTGTTTAAATACAGAATTGTATTTAAGGTGGGTATCATGAAATGTGGGAAACCTTGCTATGCACTTCTATGTATCTTACTTTCTATAATTAAAGGGGAGAGAGAGACTGGTTCAGCTTAAAGCCAGGCCCTCCCCAAGGCCCTCCCAGCAGAGCTAGCCCCACCGGTCATGCATGTATTCTTACACAGAGAACCTTCCTCACTGGCAGTTACTTCTGCAAACTCCCTGAGCACAGGAACCACATTCTCCACCTCCATTTCCTTGGTACTCACAAGGAACCCCGCTTACTAATGTTTGTTGGGGGAGTAATTTAAAGAGCCAAGGTCATCATAGTAAATATAACAGCTGCTCTCCCAGCCCCTTCTCCAAGAACTCAGACTGTGGTCTCGGATACTACGTGCTTCCAAAGACACTAACTCTACTCTTACCCCAGGAACAGAGAGCACTTGATTCACTTTGAGTCAACCAGCAAATCATATTCATCTGGTCATAGCAGTTAGTTTAGAGTGGACAAAGGTATGTAAGCTGAAATCAGAGTAAGTCTCAGGATTTTGGCCAGGAATGACAGGACAACGATATTTCTCTGAAGGCTCACAAATGAGAAAGCAATTATCTCTGTTGGGGGCTGAGGGAAAGGGAAGAAGTTGGGTCTTTGGGGACCTCATCATGCTCCGAGATCTTGCTCTGCCTGAACTTTGCAGTTGTGTGAATACTATGGACTGGATGTTTGAGTCCCCCGCAAATTCATATACTTAAACCCTAGTGCCCAGTGTGATAGTATTTGGAGGTGAGGCTTTTGGGAGGTTTCAATATCATGAAGGTGGAACACTGTGATGGGAGTGGGGTCCTTGTGGAGAGCAGAGGAGGTAGGAAATCTCCTTCTCTGCAGGCATACATGTGAGAACATAACCAGAAAGAGAGCCCTTACCAAGAACCTGACCATGCTGGCACCCTGAACTTGGACCTCCAGCCTCCAGAACCATGAAAAATAAATATGTCGCTTCAACACTCAGTCTATGGAATTCTGTTCTAGCAGCTGAACTGCCTAAGATGCTGAGCGCACACATTCCCCATAAACATTGGTAGGGTTTCTGTTACTTGCAACCAAAATCGCCTTGACCGTTCTACGTGGCTTATATGGACATTCCAACATTTAAAAACAAACAAAAAAGAACAGACTTAAATTTGGTCACATACTCTCAAGTTCCTAGTATCTTTTTCCCTGGTTGATGTGCAAACCAGAAGAGATGTTACAGTACTGATTAGAAACAAACCAGAAATAATTGTCCATTGTCACCATTCTCATATCTATTTCCCTAACCCAGTGATTCTCGAAGTGTGGTCCCAGGACTCCTAGGACTCCTGAGATCTTCCATCAAGGGGTCCACAAGGTCCAAACTATTGTCAACACACTAAGATGTTATTAACTTTTTAAATTCATGAGTCCACAATGGAGTTTTCTAGAGGCCACGTAATGTTCCCAGAATTATCTGAAAATGCTATTAAAAGCCGACCATTTAAGTGTGATGCTGGGTTTTCTTCATATACTTCAATCAAGACAGCATCAGCAATACACTGAATAAAGAAACAGCCCCGAGTAACCAACTGCTTTCTATTAAAGCCAGACTTACAGAGATTTGCAAAAATGCAAAACAACATCACTTTTCTTGGCACATTTTGCCGTTTTGGAAAATGTGCTATTTTTCATGAAAAAAATGTTACTTGTGCTTAACCTATAGTGAGCTGGTGATACTAACTCAGTTTTGGTTTCTTATTTGATAAATGCCAATGGGTATCATCCACGTAACAAAAGCTGTCTGGGATCCTCAATAATTTTTAAGAATGGAAAGCGGTCCTGAGACCAGAGTTTGGGAGCTGCTGTAAATCCTGGGGCTCTCTCCTACGAAGCCTGCAGTGGACCCTGGAGACAGCGCACAGAGACCGGGAGGAGCCTGTGCGTGCCGGGAGCAGCTCTGTGCTCGCAGGGGCCCAGCCAGAGTCCAAGGGACAACAAGCAGAGCTTTGAAGGGATGCACGGGCTTTCCAGCTTTTGGAAAGGACCTGTGACAGCATCTTCCGTGGCAGGAAGGTGCAGGGAGCCACGTGCTGGGGAAAGAGCAAGAGTTTGCCTCCTTGCACACTTACTTGGTAAGAAGAGATTTAAACAAGTACCTTACATGAAACTGACAAAGAGTCAGTTTGATGAGAAACTGTATATGCTAAGATAAGAAAGAGTATATGCTAAAAATGAAATAGGAAAGAACTCTCTCCAACCTATTTTATTTTATTTTTTTATTATTTTATTTTTTTTTATTTTATTTATTTTTGGGACAGAGAGAGACAGAGCATGAACGGGGGAGGGGCAGAGAGAGAGGGAGACACAGAATCGGAAACAGGCTCCAGGCTCTGAGCCATCGGCCCAGAGCCCGACGCGGGGCTCGAACTCACGGACCGCGAGATCGTGACCTGGCTGAAGTCGGACGCTTAACCGACTGCGCCACCCAGGCGCCCCCCAACCTATTTTAAAAAGTGAGAGGAAAATTCATATAGCCTGTGTTTTATAATTATGAATCAGCTATTGATTTTAAGCTGCAACAGAAAGTAAAAACTGTAGACCAGGAAAACAGTAACATGGACAACCACTTAAAAGGGCTTACCTGCTCCACTTGACTGTCTCCCATGCAGACTTTCTGGTGCTGCTAGAATTTCCTGGGTTTTCTCTTCCTCTGATGGTACAAATGTCTAAAAAGTCCAAAGCACCATAAAACACTAAGTTAACGGAGGTTCTGACGACAAGAAGGCAAGACTAACCTCAAGGTAATGAAGGCATCTTGCATCTTGTAACAATATAAAAGACCACGTTCAAGTCTGTGCAGAATTGAAAGCGAACACATGCCAAACTTTGAAAACGAAAGTCAGTCTAATCTCATATTTCATCCATCAGTGGTTGCCCTGTCCCCTTAAAAGTGAAACGCCACCGTAATACGACACACAAGACGACCCCCCGCCCCCATCACGTCCCCTCCCTCGTCAGGCCTCCATTCCCGCCCCACTGCGGGGTCTGGGGCTCACAACTGCCCTCCTGCTCCACGTCCAGAACATACTTCTTTGCCTGCAAGGCTCTTTTCCGTTTCGTTCCCCTCTGGTAAACCCCTACTCTGCTTGTGAACCACCACTCAAATGTCTTCTTTGCAAGCCCTCCTGTCTGCGCACCATTGCTCCTGCTGGTAAGTTGACCGTCCTCTGCACTTGTGCATCGTTCCCGTGCTTACTGCTACCTTGTCTCACACACTCAGAGGGGGCCGTGAGATCCGGCTGCAGAGATTCAAGTCACATTTTGGACATGGAACGCGTAGGAACTGGCAATGGCTTAAATGTAGGGTGACACCGAGAGACTGCGGGTGACTCCTGGTTTGAGTACATGGAACTGATGATGGCACTACGTGTTGAGATTATTAGCTTTCCTTGCACAGGACACGACCATGACAACGTGTAAACGTCCAAAGTACAGTGGGAACAGGAGCCGTGTGATGCTGAAGGACGCACACGTGCAGCCCAGTGGAACTGAACTGTCAGCCATACCTCAGTTTTCAAGCTGCCTTTCAGTGCCCATCCTCCCAAAACACTCGACGGAGATTCTTCAGTGCCTAAAGAAAGCCAAACCGTTAACCAATTTAAGAATTCGCTTGCAAAAAAAAAAAAAAAAAAAAAAAAAAATGCTGAATCAAAAGGTAACAATGTTGTTCCCTAGCCTGCCGTGACCCCTTCCTCCGCTGTTTTATTTTGCTGTCAGTAGAAAACAACAAAAGGAGGACGTGTGAAAAATCGTGGCTGAAAGGCAGGAGTCGTTTGCTAAGTTTGGGGGTGAAATCGTTTCTCGCTGTTAAGATGGCTGCCCAGGAAGAATAACAGAAGATTATTTCTGGAGACGTGATAGTTCCAAATATTTTTCTACAGTGTTCTGCATCAAGTTTGGCCCTAAAAGAAAAAACTCTGGGCCGCTGAGCTATATTCTCAACAAAGAACATGTTTATGAACAGATTCACTTTGCTTATTTCACCCTGACACAGCAGAGTTGAAAATAAAGTTAGGAAAACGGGAGGCAGAAGGAAAGAAAATGGCATATTCTCTGGTAAGACTCAGTCCTATCCCTGTTGTGATCCTTCCTCTTTCACCCTCGTCCCTCTGTGACTGTGGCCTCCAGTTCTTTCATCCACCCGCACAGAAGCCTCCAAAGAAGATCCTTCCTTTCTCTAAGAGGATGCGGGCTTTTCCTTGCTAAAATCTCTTCTTTTTTTTCTTTCTAACGTTTATTCATTTTTCACAGAGACAGAGCACAAGCGGGGAGGGGCAGAAAGACAAGGAGACACAGAATCCGAAGCGGGCTCCAGGCTCTGAGCTGTCAGCACAGAGCCCGACGCGGGGCTCGAACCCACGAACCGTGAGATCATGACCTGAGCCGAAGTTGGCCGCTCAACTGACTGAGCCACCCAGGCGCCCCAAACCTCTTCTATCTTGTTCCTTCAGGGAAACAAAGCAGGGGAGAAAGGAGTAGCAGACTGTAGCAATGGTTAATGCATAAAAAGTTGCAGAACACTTGGGGCGCCTGGGTGGCTCAGTCAGTTGAGTGTCTGACTTCGGCTCAGGTCATGAGCTCGTGGCCCGTGGGTTCAAGCCCCTTGTCGAGCTCTGTGCTGACAGCTCGGAGCCTGGAGCCTGCTTCGGATTCTGTGTCTCCCTCTCTCTGCCCCTCCCCCACTCATTCTCTGTCTCTCTGTCAAAAATAAACAAAATTGGCAGAACACTCAATTTTCCCAGGCAAAAAGCAATGGAAAAATTTCAAGTCCCTTATTTCAACCCTCGGAACACTTCTTAATGCCCCTTAAGTCCCTATAATGAACAGGACTCAATCTATTGGCCTCAGCTTCCTGAGGCTGTATTTGATGACATCTAAGGGCTGTTGCAGTTTAAAAGTCCAGAACACTCTAATTCACACACCCACAGAAAAGAAGTCGACGTCCCTGACTCCCTCAGGTCCAGCCCACGACGTCCCTTTGAGTTCCCACAGCATCCAAGCGCCTGCCATCAGAGCGTCCCTGCCTACTTAAAATGCAAAGCCGGATTCACAGCTGCTCCCCTTCCCCAAAGCCCAGCACAGTCGTGGCTGGCACAGGGTGTCCCAAGTTGGATGGCACAGTGAATGACTGAGCCTAAAGGTTACCCCTTTGAAAGTTACCAACTGTTTCTACCAACATCTACTCTCTGAGATCTGTCAGGAAGGAACACGTTTCTTTTTGTCTTTCAAATTCCAAACCAGAAGCTCACTTTACCTGAATGAAAAACTCCGTTAAAAAATACTGTGCTCCCCTGATGACAAGTAGCCAGCCGGACTGAACTGACACTCATCGCAAATCTATAAGACGTTAGATGAGGGCCGAGTCGTGTTTGTTTTTGCACTATTATCCGCCTTTTATATAATGGAAAACTAAGGCTCGGAAGTAATTTTTTTCTAAAGGGCCCTAAGTACCATGCAAGTTATTTAAACTCTCTGAACCTATTTTCTCATGTGTAAATGGAGTGATAAGAAAATGCTCACTTCACAGGGCTGTTGTAAGGTAGTGTTCATTTTGACAAAAACCCGAGGCTTCAAGGTTTAGTAGTTTGCAGCAGTCATGCAAATCACACACGGGTGGCTGACCTCCCCTCCCCCAGCTTCCTGCCTCTGCTCTCCTGGCACATGAGAAACGGGTCTAAGGTTTTAAGTTTTAAACCCACGGTTCTGAGCTCAATCTTCCTACTTGAGAAGTTATTTTGTGACATCCTGGAAGCAAAACCACCTTTTGAAAGATGGTTTTAAACATACTCTACGTGCAATTACCTTTGTAAAACGCTAGTATGTGCAATTAGGGAGAGTCTCACCTATATCGTGCAAATTCTCCTCAGGAGGAACAATGACCTTGAGGTCTCTTTCCTCCTGGAATGATTTCCTCATGCCACTACCGTCTCCTGCTTTCTCACTGGACCCTTGGATTGTCCGTCCGCCGTTGTGGTCACTTGTCACGGTCAAGTCCTGCTCATGTCTTGGAGCCGACGGAGCTACAGCACAGGCAGCTGGAAGGGGCGCCCCGTGGGAAGGACCAGTTTCTGACTCTCGGCCATTAACACATTCACTGGTGGTGGTTTTCCCGGGGTCGGCCGGCTCACAGTGCCCAGGAGAGGGCGGCTGCGCTGCAGCGTCTGGGACAGGAGGCACGTTGTCGGCCCTCCCGGCACCAGGACTCACTGCCGGCAAACAGCGGCTCCCGAGGGAGGCGTCCCCGACCGTCCGCCCCTGTCCATCCTCGGGTGCGCCCGCTCCCCTCTGCTCGCCCCTCCCTGCCCAACAGGTGTCATGCCCTGCCGCGGCGGCCCCCTGGCCCCCCAGCCCTCTCTGAATGGAGCTCGGCCACGTGCTCCTCTCTGCCACGCCGACGAGGGGCGAAGGGCTCTCGCTCCGTTCTGTCACTGCCGGTGGCACCTCGCAGGGACGGTCCTCGGGGCCCATGGCTCTGGCCCCTGGCGGCGGCGCTGGGTGTGGAGGGCTGTTCGCGGCCATCGGGCTGGGCGTCGGGGCCTCGCCCCGGCTCCTCCTGGCCGCCGAGGGGTCTTTTCTGTCGGTGACGCTGGCGGTCAGCGGGCTCTCCTCGTGCCTGTCGAGGCCGGCAGGAAGCAGCACGCACTCGGCCGTGCTGGTGGAGATGATGGCCGTGTCGCTGGAGTCCTCCGTCCTTGCAGCGGCGGGCCGCTCATCATCCCGTGGGACAGCGCCCCGCATGACCGCCTCGCGGCCTTCGGAGGTGCTCGTGGAAATCATGGCGGTGTCGCCGACCTCCTCCGCTCGCACGGCCGAGGGGTGGCCTTCCTCCCGCGGGGCGGCACTGGACACGGGGCCCTCGCAGTCCTCCCCCGAGCTGGTGGAGATGATGGCACTGCCGTCCTTCTCTTCCAGGGCGGTGGCGGGCCGCGCGCCTGCCACGGAGGCCTCGCGCTCCTCCGCTATGCTGGTGGAGATGAGCGCGCACTCGTCCTTCTCCTCCTTGCTGGTCGAGGCAAGGGGGCTTTCGGCTTGCGTGGGCGCGCTGGGCATGGGCACCTCGAAGTCGTCGGCGCTCGCCGAGCCGGCGCCTTTGGCACTGTCCTCCGCCGCGGCCGCCGGCGGCTGACTTTCGGCACACGCGAGGGTCGTCGCGCTAGAAATCGGCACCTCGAACTCTTCGCCGATGCTCGTGGAAATCATGGCACACTCGTCTTTGTCCTCATTTCTCACGGCAGCCAGCTGGCTCTCACCTGACACCGCACTGGGCATGGGGGCCTCGAATTCTTCCCCGTTTATGCCGGCACCTTCCCCATCTGCCCCACCTCTCAGTGCGCTTGAATGACCCTCCCGTACATCAGCAACTGTGCTTAGCTGAAGGGTGCAATCGTTTGTCGTGCTGGTGGAAATCAGCAAGCCTTTGCCTGGACTTTTGCCCCCAGCTACGCCAGCTGGGTTGGTAATGGTGTCACTGGCTGTAGTGGCCAGAAGGCCATCACACTCTTCATTTTCCCCAGAGGTGATGATTCCTTCGTCTTCCTTCCCACCAGGCGACATGTGCCCAGCTTCACATTGTGGGCCCGCACCCGACCTGAGTGCCTCGTAACTGCCCCCCACCAAGCCAGTGGAAGTAGTGGTGTCGTCCACTTTTTCCTTCCTGGTGAGCAGACTGTCACTGTGATCTGAAGCTGCACTGGTCATGGGAGCCTCGCAACCTCCGGGAACTGGGGCCACGTCACCCTTCCCTGAAGCTGCACTGGTCACGCTGCTTTCCACGACGCCTTTGGCGCTGGAGCAGATGTCCGGATCTTTCATGCCCTTCTCCGCACCGCTCAAGCTGTCAACACTGCTCTCGTTGGCGTTGGTGACGGTGGCTCCGGCCTCAGCTCCCACGCACCCTGCCGCGGTACCAATCTGACCGTCCCCTTCTTCGGCACTTCCGCAAATCGATACCCCCTCGCTTTCCTCCTCTGCCCCGGTGCAGGTGGACGCGTGCCCGATTTCATTTCCCCTTCCGGTGCTGGTCACCACACCTTCACCTTCCTCGTCCTCCTCTTTTGCGCCGGTGCTCGTTACAATGCCTTCGTCATCACATGGGCCAGCGGCGACCAAAGGCACGTTAGTGGCTTCTTTAGCTACCGTGCTGTCCATTGCGCTCTCTCCATTTTCTTCTGATTCAGAGCTCAGAGCAAAGCCCTCGCTGCCCTCTTCCGAGCCTGTGCAGCTGGCTGGCCCCTCTCCATCTTCTTCTGTTATCCCAGTGCTGGTGACGGCACTCTCACCTTCTGTGCCGTCATTCACAGAAGCGTCTCCGTCCTGGGGGGCGCTGGTTCCTGGTGGCGCGTCATTACCCGCCAGGGCCACAGCTGCGCCTGTAACCACACGCTCCTCCTGTCGCTCTGCGCCTGTGACGGAGCACATGACAAAAGCGGCGCTTCTCCTTTCCACTCCGGTGCATGTCACAGTCCCCTCGGTTTCTTTTTTGGGGCCCGTTCTTGTCACATTTCTCTGGAACCCATCCACCTCCTCACTGCTTAAGGAGCCCTCCCTTACTTCTGTCCCAGCACTTGTCACCGCGCCATCGCTTTCAACCTCACTGATAAAGGTGACAGTTCTTTCTGCCATTTCCAACGCACTACGTGAAGAGCCGTCACACTTCTCTTCAGAGCCGGCGCTGGTGACAGCATCATCTTTCTCTTCTGTCACCCCACTATTGACATTGTCTTCAATTGTTACTGCGTGAGCAGTCACGGGGTCTGCTGCCCTTTCTTCGGATTCGGCCATAGCACACTCTGCACTCTCTCCCTCCTTGGTGCTTGTGAGGAAGGTTTCACTTTCGGCAAACCCTTCTGTGACAACGCCTCCGCCTTCTTCGGCCGCCGCGAAGACAGTGCATTCGCTGGCTTCCGCCCCGACGTGAAGGGGACTGTTTCCAGAGCAGACACCTGCTACGAAGCCTTCGTCTGCCTCAATGCTCATGCAGGGCACAGCCACCTCACCCTGTCCTGTTTCTGAGGACGTGGTTGTAGCATCCCCCGCCTTCACGGTATTGAAGGGAACACCTTCGCCCTTCCCTTCGGAACTAGTGGCAAAAGAAGACTTTTCTGCTCTGCCAGGCCCGGCAGTCACACCCTCAGCATTTCCACTCCTTTGCTGCAAAACTAGGGAAGTGGCATTACATCCAACACTGGTGTCCACCTCGCTGTTTTCAGTCCTTCTTTCAACATCAACTGATGTGTTTTCTATTTCACCTGGGCCACTACTACACTTGAGCACAACTGTCTCGGCAGCTTTGTCTGTCCGCGTGCCGAGCACTGGGTCAACAGTGACGCCATGCTTTTTGCCATTTTCTTGCACAGCTCTCACTGTCTGCTTTGAACTGGGCTCTGTGCTTAAGTCACTTTCTTTCCTGGCCACGTCCATCAAGCCATCTTCTGCATTAACACTCTCACTTTCCATCCTCGTGTCAGTTAACTTGCTACCAACAGGCATGTTTACTTGTCCCTGCTTACTGTGCAACACAGTGGGCTGGTAACCTTCTGGAATGTGTCTTTTGCTATCCACGCTTGCTTTTGCCGGTGTATCTACTGTGGAAACTGCCCCACTTTCTTTGCTGTCACCTGTCATAAGGACTTGTGATTCCCCAGCAGTCAAACTTGTGTTAGGAATACCAGAGCGCTCCACAAGTGAGGAGCTGGCTGGGTCGCCTTCTAAAACAGTCCTCCTGTCGACCAAAGGAATTACGTCCGAATCAGGAGACTGTTTTGGAGGCACGACAGTTACTGAACTTAAGGATGGTGAAGGATCTAAATTTGGGGAATGTACACGATCAGCATCTCCTTGGGCAGCATGTTCTTCGGGGGGTCTGGTTGTATTTTTCAAATTCTTTTGTGCCCTGTCATTGTCGGACGGGGCTCGAGGAAACGGTGTAGGACTAGTTTCGGAGTCTGTATTTGTTTCATGAGTTCCCTGGTGAATGGGTTCTTTCTCCCCAGGGTTCAGTTTGGACACAGCACTTTGGATATGCACTTTCTTGGTCAGGGTGCTTTTATGGTCAGCGTGCTTTTCAGAATTACTAACAACTCCTGTTCCACGTCCTGATTTACAGGCTGGAGCTGCTGTTTTTGAATCTACTGTGGAAGTTCTTAATTCATCCTTTAGAACCGGGACTGCAGTTTTTTGTTTCGTAACATTTTCAGAGTCAACGTCTTGTTGAGAGATAGTATTGCTGTTGTCTTGGCTTTTAGATGCTTCAGACACATTTTCAACAGCTGGCTCGGACTCAATTTCCATTGGCTCTTGTTCAGGCATTGATGTGGTATCACCACTCCTTTTTGGTCTCTGAATGGAGGAACTACTGGTGGTGCCCAAGGTGTTTGCTGATCTTTCTTCTCCTTTGGTCATTTCTTGGGATAAGCTTCCTCTTCGGTTTTCACACAACTTCCTACTCAATTTCTTTTCTATAACCGAACTATTCCCTCTGGCCTTGTCGTGATTACTGTCAACTTCTTTACCATCTTTGTCATCTGATTTATTTTCTTCCCTTTTTCTCACTTCCTTACTGCTATGCTTTAAGCTTCTGCTTTTGTGCCCATCTGATAACTTCCTCTCAGGTCTGGAGGGGCCTGAATCTTTTTCAGCCTTATATTTCTCCTTTGCTAACAGTAACTTGGCTCTGTGACTCGAAGAGTCCTTCTGTACCCCGTGTGAAGAAGCGGCACTGTCCGATACAGCTTCTACACCAGTTTCCTCAGAAGGTTTGTCTTCAACTTTAGACTTTCGCTGTCTATCTGGGTTGATCTCTTCTGCGTTCTTCTCCTTATCTGGTTTTGGAGTGGTCACTTGTTTCGCGACACTTTCTTGTAATTCCGGTTCAACTACTTTTAACTGCTTGCCTTGACTTTTTGGTTTCGACTTTAACAAAAGCTTCTCTTCCAGTAGGCTCTTTGTTCTTCGCTTCTCCTTGTGAACCATCTCTTCTGGTTTCGAATTACTATCTACATTAGTTGGGTCCATATCACACTTGTCCTCTGAATAACTGTCACTTCTTCTCTGCAATGGGATTCCGTGTTGCTTTGAACTCAGAGAATCTTTCTGAACTTTAGAATCACTTGATCTTCTTGATTTGTGTTCTGCCTTAGTCTTCTCGGCTGAAACATGTCTCTCTTTTTTGTTGTTTTCTTTACGAACATTCTCATCTGTTTTTATAATATATTCAGAAACTGGCTTCCCATCTTTGCCTAAAATTGATAATTTCCTCTCATTCTTATGTTTACTTTTTCGTTCAGTTTTATCATCCGAAGACAGTTTTGGTTGCTGACTTTGCTTTTGAGTATTTTCATCCACTTTTAAGCTTTTCTCAGAAGAGTGAAGCTCCGTCTCCTCACTCGTTTTATGCAGACTGTCACCTTTATATTTATGTTTCATAGACACTTTGTCTTCTGACAGAGTCTTCTCTTTTTCAGGCTTGTCCTTTGAGGACTTTGCCTCTTTCTTAGGTAGGCTTTTCACATGTGGTGTTTCAGAATCATCTTTCTTTAGATGCTTTTCATTTTTAAGTGTGCTCTTCTGTTTCTGGGGCTCTTCGGTGCCAACCTCTGACCGTTCTGCCTGCCTCTTCCCATCTTTTGCGTCAGCCTCTTCCTGTGCCCCTTCCTCCACGACGGGGGTGGATGTGCGTCTTCTGTGTTCTCTCTCTATCTTGGATTCATTTTTGTTTTCATCAGCTGAATGCAACGACTCGGAAAGTCTCCGGGCAGGTTTACTTGGTTCGCTTTTTGCGTGAACATGCTTCAGGTCCTTTGAAGAGGACACTTTTTCCTTTTCGCCATGCTGTAAAAAAAAAAAAAAAAAAAAAAAGGTAAAATATGAGCAATACTAAAATCAAACTTAGCATTTGGGTACCCCCGAAATGCTGACTGCCGTCACGTGTTACATGTCACTTAAGCTCGCCAGCAGCCTGTGGTAGGTACTGGTGACCCCACTTGGTGCATCGGGAAACCGAAGCTCAGTGGGAATTGATGACCTTGTCCCCAGGCCAACGACTTCAGATGAATTCGTTCGCAGTCTACGGCTCTTCCCACTGCACCGCAGAGATCTGTGCAGAGACCAGCTATCTCTCCTGAGACCTGTCCCTGCATTTGGGAGGCCTCCTTGAACTCCAAACCATTAAAGCTCACTTAACACCCAGCAGCCACTAATAAACATAAGCTGCATGAATGAGAGCTCAATGTTCTTTTCAGTTCCAAAACATGATGAAGAGAATTTAAAAATTCTATACTGAAATGAAGGTTTCTTACATTTTAATTTAGGAGCCTGAATGATTTGTGGAAACCTCATGAATTCAGGCTCCTTAAAGGACATTCTAGTTAGGAAGTTTCAAATGCACACAGAACCTCACTGTAACAGTAACCTTATCACATATCAAGCACGTGTACGTTTATGTATCCGAAGGAAGACAATGATGGACCAGAGCATCCGACCCTTCCTCCCTGTCCCATAGTATGGCACCGAGTACATTATTAATGTTAGTCAGTGAACGCAGACCACACATACTACAGTCTCATTGACCACTACCTATAATTTCTCATTCAAATAATGAGCTGAAGTTCTCAGAAGATCTGTGTCTCTGGGTTAGTTTATCACTGCAACTTCTTACAATTTAACACAAAGATTAATGCACTTCTACAGATTCAGGAGTAGGACACAGAAAGATCTTAAAAAAACACTTTAAAGTGAAATTCCTCAAAGAAAGAACAAGGATTTTATTGCCTAATTTTACAGTAAGCTTCAACCAGTTTATATGAATAAAATTTTATGAAGTCATTTTTAAAAGAAATTTATCACAAAATGAAGTTAAATATTTTAAAGTATGCCATTAAAACATCAGGATATACTTATAAATATGCCTCTAATTTCTGAATAAAGAAATCAAGATTATTAACTGGCTATGAATAAATAATCACTAAATTATTAGTTTTCCCTTGGAAATGTGAAGATAGTTTCGGTATAGGGGTGCTTGGCTGGCTCAGACAGTAGAGCGTGAAACTCCTGATCTCAGGGTCGTGAGTTTGAGCCCTAGGTTGGGCGTGGAGTCTGCTCAAAAAAAAAAAAAAAAAAAAGATAGTTTGGCTATAGAATTATAAATATGGCAGAGTAAATAAGGATTTGAATCCAGTGAAAGCAAAAGTTTATCCCAAGAAAATAATCCAAACAGGGGGAAAAATGTATTCATTAAACATACTTTCAGTACTTACATTGGTCAGATCTTGGAAGTAATCTAAGTGCTCAACTATAAGGGAATGCTTAAGTTACAGTCTATCTATTCAATACAACCCTATGCAGTCATTAAATATAATAACTAGAAACTTACAAGGTAACATGAAATGAGCAAGAGGGAATGTTAAAATCATTTTGCAAGATTACACCCACTCTACAAAATTATGTACATTTGTGGAGGAATGTAGGAGAATGAAGTGAATAATCTGCCCTGGAGAAGGGATTTTAGCTACCCTCTTTCTTTTCCATTATCATTACTGGCAATTTTGCTATTGCTAATATAACAAATGAGGGTGGGGGGCTGGGGAATGAGGGAAAGGAAAGTAGAAAAGTAGCTATTACTTGGATAAAAGATCACATGAATCAACTTGGTCAAAATGAGGAATTCAGGTCATAATAAGATGGGGGTTCAAGAATGCTGAAGGTGATATATTTTTTTTCTAACTTGGAAAAGATCAAATTGCATTCCAAGTTTTACTCCGAAGGACTGAATGGCCTTTATCTAACAAAAGAACATTTAAAATGGGTTTTATTAATTCAGACACACCTCACTTGTCTTGAGAGTTTCTTTGGAATCTTCTTCACATTGCTGTTTCTTTTTAGAATTCTCTTCAACATTCCTAAGTGGGAAGAAAAAGTCATATATGAGCTTAATTTGAATAAAATATAAGAATTTCTCAGTAAGATTAATTACTGGTTCAGCTAAATCCAAGTCTGTGACAAATGTACATAATGCAACTTGACTGTAGCCTATGGCTCATGGGGCTTCAGGCCACTTTCAGAGTCTCTTTGGCTTTCTAATTCTTATAGAATTCACTATGACAATGCAATGACAGATAAGCATTTGGTTCAGCCCTCTGGTTTATGGGGAGAAGCAGGAGACACTGTTGAAGGGAATGCCTAGCAAGACTAGAAAATGGATGCAGTCACTATAAATAAGTGGTTAAGTGGCACTGTAGGGATACTTCCTGAGTATTCTAGAGGGTCCATAAACTCTGAAATTCTCAAAACAACTGTGTGTTTATACACATGCGTTTTTCTGGGGAGATCCGAAACTGCCATCAGATTGTGAAAAAGTTCCGGACCCCCCTCTCCCAAAAACATTAAAACACACTACTTTACAGTAGAGATACTAACACAAAGAATGAGGATATAAAGAGTTCTGAACCCCCATGGTTCTCATAAATGTGCAACAATAACACACACTTTCAAGGTAAGGTTCTTTACTGTCACTGCCAATGCCTCCCTTCTGAAAGTATGCCAGGGGAAAGTTATAATGGGAGCACTGCCAGATAGAACATGTACCTTGAATCTTTCTTTCTTCTTTTGCTTAAGGCTACCTTTTTCTCTAATACTTTCCGCTCTTTAAGGACTTCTTTAATTCTGGGGGTTTTCAGTTCCAAAGTCTTTGTTGATGATTCTTCTAAGTCCACACTATTTTTGCCTAGGAAAGAAGCAATATCAATAAGCTGTACTTTAGAATGGAATTTATAAACAGTGTAATATTTATTTTTCATTGAGAATTTCTGATCAATGTAAAAGTGCTGAATGGCTTTAATATCCTTAAGTTGTACTAGAAGAAAAGTAATATTTTAGATGGACAAGTCTTAGCTTTTTTATTTCAAATGCTTATGTGTATTTTTTTTTTTTTTTGTATGCTACAAAGGATCAGTGCCCAGAGAAAGTTCAATTTTGTTCAATGAAATATTCCAGATAAATGTCTGACACTTTAGTAAACAAAAAAGCACAGATTAATTCCACTAATATCACCAGCAAGGCTTGATTACTCACATGCAAACAATCCATTTTCCAGTGATAATTCATTCCACAATGGCTGGAAAATAAATTGCTAATGAGAGCTGTATAAGCTGGTACCTGACAGAATGTATAACTTAGATACAGCAATAGAATTTAAAAAGTGATACATCAGAATAAAAAAAAAAAAAAAACTTCCATATTTAAGAATACTTGTTTTAATACAACAGCTTTATCGAGATGCAATTTAGATCATTTTATATCATCTCATAAGTAATATGAATATCTAGAAAATAATGGAGTATACAAGATAATTTAAAATATTAAAGTTAACACCTCCTATACCTTGACTCTTAGCTTTTGAAGACTTTGTCTTTTCTGCCTTCTGCTTTCGTTTTTCTTCAAGTTTCTCTCTATTAATTTGCCTTCTTAAAAGCCTCTCTTCTTTTTCTTTAGCCTAAAACCACAAAATATTCACAATTATCCTGACCATTAGGCAAAAGCAAAAACAATGAAAACAAGTATGTTTACCCTTCAAATATTCTTACAAAATAATGGGCTTTGCAAAGGTGCATACACATTATATAATTTGGAAGCTACCAGAAGAGACAGATCAGAAAATTTTCCATTACTCTTTCAGATTGCCATTAGTTTAAGGAATAGGAAAGGTATCATTTTGGGAAATGGTGGTTTAATAAACCAGTTACTTCAATGAAAAGGCTGGCTGTGAAAATATATATGAACATCAATGTACATCATATGTACACAGGCAAATCTCCTGTGTACAATTTTTAAATTATTCTTAAAAAAATTTTTTTTTAAACATTCATTTACTTTTTGAGAGACAGTGAGCAGGGAAGAGGCAGAGGGAGAGGGAGTCACAGAATCCAAAGCAGGCTCCAGGCTCTGAGCTGTCAGCATAGAGTCCGACGCGGGGCTTTAACTCAAAAACTGCAAGATCACGACCTGAGCCGAAGTCAGACGCTTAACTGACTGAGCCACCCGGGCACCTCAAATTTTTAAATTATTCTTAAAGGAGAAACTGAAGTGCAGATTCAAGAGACAGGCTAGTTCTACAACAAATATGACTTGTGGGTTATGCTCTTGGGACCCAGGTTTTGGACATGGGACTTTCTGCTATCCTATGTTAAAAAAACAAGGGGCGCCTGGGTGGCTCAGTCGGCTGAGCATCCGACTTTGGCTCAGGTCATGATCTCATGGCTTTTGGGTTTGAGCCCCACATCGGGCTCTGTGTGGACAGCTCAGAGCCTGGAGCCTGCTTCGGATTCTGTGTCTCTCTCTCTCATTCTGCCCCTCCCTCGCTCATGATGTGTCTTTCTCTCTGTCAAGTATAAAAAAAAAAAAAAAAAAAGAAATTAAATAAAATAAAAAAACAAGAATCTGGTCATCGTGGGTTACGCCCCCCACCCTTTTCCAGCCAGAACTCCAAGTCTCAGAGGGCCAAAAACCCTAAGCATTGGTATAACCTCTGATGAAGCAAACTTCTCAGAGACAAGCAACTATCAGCATTTCCACCTCCTTCAAATGACCATCGTAGGTAACAGCATTTCCTCGCTCTAAGCTGTGCAGCTCCATATTTTAATGTTTCTAAAACCGTAAGTCATCTTACAAATGACGTACACCTATGATAAGGTAGCAAATTTTTTTCTCTAAGAAGCTGTTAATCCAATGACACATCTTGTACCTAGGACATTTGTAGACTGCACTTCTCTCTTTTTGAAATAAAAATTTTTAATGTTTATTTACTTCTAAAAGAGAGAGCGAGCGCATGAGCGAGGGAGGGGCAGAGAGAGACAGAGACAGAACGTGAAGCAAGCTCCAGACTCCAAGCACAAAGCCTGACATAGGGCTCGAACCCACAAGCAGCGAGATCGTGACCCGAGCTGAAGTCTGACACTTAACCAACTCAACCACCCACCTGCACTTTCCTCTGAATCTTATGTTAATGGCTGCACATCCTATCTTTGTATGGGCTGGATCCACACTTGATTCAAACATTTCCATACTGTGAAACACTTGTTGCCCGGTTTTCACTATTAAGCATAATGACACAAACACCTACGTCACACGTTTATGTCTGTTCTGCCTAAATGACAGGCTGCTGAAGACAGAACCTCCATGTCATGGTTCTGTCTGCTGCCCAGTACCTTGCACACAGACTAGCCAGGTTTGTCAACCTGATGTCACAGGTTAAAATAGCGACAGATCGAATCTGACTTACAATAGACTGGCGTCGTTGTTCTACGGTAAGTTCGTCATCAGAGTCGCTATAATACTTTGAGTAAAGATATGGTTTGTGAACATAAGCGTGCCGCACGCTTTTTGCTTTTCCTTCACTGGGGTCGCTGTTTTGAGTTTTTGTTTTGTTCTGCTTGTTCTTCTCCTCATCTGGAAGAAAGCCAAAAGAAAGAGGAGTGCTTCTGTGAATTACCAATGAAGTCGACACCATGCTTGATCAACATCAAGCAACAAAAGCAGTTATCAATATAGTTCAAGTGCGTTTGTCAGCCCAATGGAAAATATCAGGATGCAAAAAAATCAGAAATAAACATTTTTAAAGGCTATCATCCCATCCATATCGAAATTTACTTCTTCCAATGAGCTTCTCACACATAAAGAAGGCAAAAAAAAATTAGACCCTGTCACCATTCAGGGTTCCCTGACAAATACTTAATTCTCATTAGTACGTCAGTAGACTTGGTACGGACGTGGCTTTGCCACTGTAAAACTGAACAAGTTCACTTGAACCCACACTTTAAAGTAGGCTTGAGATTTTTTTTTAATTTTGAGATTTTAATGACCACCTGAGAGTCTCCCACTACGCAAGAGGCAAGAGTCAATAATTGGCCCACACCAAGTATGTACTAAAAGCCCTCTACCCTAGGAAGGTGGGTATGTTTCCCACCACACAGCAAGTGAAGTAGAAAACCTGTAAACAAGGTCTTCATTTCTACCACTTAGTACTCTCCAACCAGTCACCTTCTTACTTCTTGGATCTCAGACATATAAAACCTAGTCCTGTCCAGGAAAAAACGTGGAAAGCCCCACAAAAGCACCTAGAATGAGAATTTTAGTCAGGCTTCAGAAAGTGGGGTACACACAGGATGAGTGATATCCATCATACACAGGGCCTACGGAACTGACCTCACAACGAGGTATGAAAAGCATACCTGATGTTGTTTTCTGGGCTGGTCATTTCGGTTTTAGGGGGATACTAAGGATGCAAACTGGGATGGACTGAAATTAAAAGGTGGAGCTAAAAGCTTCTACTTTTTCTCCTCTAGGATTTTCTCTCTAGGTGTCCTATCCAAAAGCCCACGGCAAATTTACAAAATGCTGCTTACAAGTAGTTGCAAATAATATTTGATTTTTAACAAAGGTCGTAAGCAGAACTTAATCACGTGATACAGAGTAGCACAAAGTGTTGGTCAGAAGCCCAGACCAGGGTTGAAACTGACACCGGAGCTCAATAGCTACGTGACCCTAGACAGGACACCTTCTCTTGGTGACTCTCTTTCCTCACCTGGACCTACTTCTCAGGATTGTTGAGGATTACAGGAGCTAGGACACAGAATAGTACACAGTGCCTGGAACACAGTAAGTGCTTAGTAAGGGCTGGGTGAAAAACAAACTCTACAGAGAAGTATGGTCTTGCCCGTAGCTTCTGGGAGGTAATCTCTAAGTCTGTGGAATATCATGTCTGACACGAGTGTTTGTCTGCCTGGGGGTCTTGGGTCAAGCTAAATCAACTCACGGTATGATCTGGGTCAGTAGCTTTGGGCCATGGCATATCAGCTTGACCTCTGGAGGGGCTGGAGATTAAGATCTGACGTTATGTCTCCATGATGGAGTCCCAGTAGAAATTTTGGACATGAAGGTTTCTGTGAGCTTCCCTGGTTGGCGATTAGCCATATACATATTTCTGACATCAATGCCAGGAAGGTAATGCTCTCTGTGACCCCGCAGGGAAAGGGCTTCCAGAAGCTCTGTGGACTCTGGCCTGTGTGCCTCTTCCCCTGGCTGATCTGAATGTGTGTCCCTTAACTGTAATAAACCACAACCATGAACTGTAAAGCTTTCAGTGAGTTCTAGGAGTCCTCCTGGAGAATCGTCAAACCTAAGGGTAGGCTTGGAGACCTCAACTTTGCAAATGGTGTCAGAAGTGAGAGCAGCCTTGGGGACTGTGCTCCCCCAACAACGCCCATACAAACCCACAGACACCCACACCCACAGCACCGTCATATACACTGTGTCCTCTACATCTTCTAATAAACCTGCGGGATGGAGTTCAAGGATGGAGAACCAAGGCTTGTGGAGTAACTTACCAAGCTTGCTCAGACAGACAACCTTGGAGCTGGGACTCAGAAACACATCTTCCAACTACAAAGTCCCATGCTCTTGCCAGTATACCACACTGTCTTTCACGATATAGCCATGTGAACATACAAACAATGCTCGACAGGAAGCTTCCCAGAGGCGTTATTAAGTAAAATGCTTTACCGTCTGACGTAATCTCTCCTTCTTCCATGCTATCAGACATTACAACTTCCTCCTCGGTGTCTTCTTCAAAAGATGAAAGGTCACTGGTATGGACAGAGCTAACTGTGATGTCTGTAAGTCCATCCACATCAGAATCTATCAAAGAGCAATCTTCGACGAGGAAATAAAACACAAAGATAAGTCATGTTATAAGAACAAACTCAGCACCCAATTCCTAAATTACGTTTAAAATACTCTGCATTAAATACAGGTCAAAAAAATTTGACCCCCTCCCCCCCCCCACACAACTGACACTCTTTGATCTGTAAACTGTAGATTTTTGCAAGTTTTTATATACCTTCTTTTGCCCCTTCAATGGTTTTAGCTTTATTACTATTCTTTTCTGACGGGAGTTTTGAACACTCTACTTCTTTTTCCTTTGCTTGCTTTTCTTCTTTCGCTTTTTGTAGGTCCTCACTCCTTTTTGGGTGGTCAAACTTCTTTTCGGTCTTTTCCTTCTTTTCTTTCTTCCTTTCTCCTTTGTCATTACTCTCTGGTTTCTTTTCACCTTTGTCCATTGATTTATTTTTTTGGTCAATGCTTTCCTGTTGAGCATCCTTATTTAGCAGAATTGAACTATTACTCTCTTTTGTATGATTTTTAATTTCCTCAACTGGACAAGGGAGATCATTTAATTCTTCAGACTTGGGGGCTGTTTCCTGTCCTTCCCCTGCAGAGTCGGGTGTAGACTTTTCTTTGTCAGCCATGTCCTCTGAAGTTCTCTCTTTCTCAGTACTAGTGTCAGTGCTGGGCTGAGATGGGAGTTTTTTGGACACTCTCTCACTGGTCTTGGTGTTTGATGTTTCTGTTGAAGCTCTGGCTGCACTAGCTTCTTGGTTAAGAGAAGTTATGGTTTCCAAGATTGACATGGCGTCATTGGCTACATTAGCGCTGGGTCCAGGCACTGGGACACCTTTGAGGGAAAGATGAGCGTTAGAAAAAACTTATGCAGAAGGTAAGCCCCTCTGATGAATCGATGCTACAAGACGCTCTCATCTTTATAAGACACGTATGCTGTGCAGACCATTCATATTCTTTTAGACTTTCGGATACCAATGCTAACACCGAGAACATTCTAAATCCTCTACTGTTCTAACACTGTGTCATAGGAAAGGCACCATGCAAACTTGAGAATAGTCTAATTCTCTTCGGTTATATTAATTATTCCCTCAGTTGAAACACACACACATACACACAGCCAACACGTCAGGAAAATGTCTACCATTTTGCATTAATCTCAAAAAGAAATGTTCTATCAGTTGAGGAATGTGATATTTGAAATAAATACAATTTCACTAGAGTAGCCAAGGAACAAAATTGATAATTATATCCCTAGCTTGATACCCAGTTCAAGAAGCAAAGCAAAGGAACTGACCAAGAGTAAAAGCAAAGCACCTTGTGTAATGACGGAAGAGTCTGGTTTCTCATCATCAGGGGCTGTGCTGCCACTTGCTTCCTCTTTGTGGTTTAGGGTGGCCAAAAACTCATGCACAGCTTTCTCCACCTGAGGTCTGAACGTGTGGTTGATCTTTGGATCCACAACCTGAGAAATAATTCGGTCAATACCAGACTCCAACATTCCTGATCTGAAACACAAATAAGTTTTACAGAAAGGTAAAACACAATTTCATATGATTTACATTAACTGCTTTTAAATAAAACTGTACCTGTCACATATATGTTCAACCTGAAATTACCCAATCCACTCATCTCAATATATGGAAAGAATAGGCAATGGGGAGTCAGTTTCACACCAGGCAGCATTTAGGTCCATCACACTGCAAGAAAGTCTGTATACTTTCTACCAGCGGTGTCGCCAGTGGAAATGCTAAAGCAGGCAAAACAAGAAACAAAACACCTTTACAACTAGACACAATACGGGGCCCCTGGGTGGCTCAGTTGGTTAAACGTCTGACTTCAGCGCAGGTCATGATCTCACTGGGTTTGTGAGTTCCAGCCCCATGTCGGGCTCTGTGCTGACAGCTCAGAGCAGGGAGCCTCCTTCAGATTCTGTGTCTCCTCCTCTCTCTGCCTCTCCCATGCTCATGCTCTGTCTCTGTCTCTCAATAATAAAAAAATAAACGTTAAAAAAAAAAAAAAAGAACTAGACACAATACATTATCTAGAGCCCACACTTCCAGGTGATACTTACCTTACCCCAACCCTGGCCAGGGCATATGGGAATAAATGATCACTAAAGCTGAGCTCTGGGTATAAATCTATGGACTCCACAAATTTTTTTTTTTTAGCAGAAAAATGTAAGCCTTTTAGAAATATGAGAATCTCCAGGAAAACTGAAGAACATACACAGAGTGTAATTTCAACAAGCTTATAAAACAAAGAAAAGAAAGCAAACTTCAGAAAAATAAAGAAAAACTTAAGACTTCTCGTTTTCTTTTTATTACATTATCTTCCTGCTGTAAAAACTGATGATTTATTCATTCAACAATCAGGTTACGAGTGTCTTCTCCATAACAGGCACCGTGCTGGGGATCGGTCTGTTACAAATCAGACCTGGTTTCTGGTCTGGCGGGAGAGACAGACACGATTAAAATACCAGAGGGCAGGCACTATAAGACACCGTCTATTCTAGGAAAGAGGGGAATAGGGAAGTATTAAATATGTTTAAGGTGATCTGGGAATGCTTCACAAAGAGAAGACGCTTCCACTGAGCCTTGATTTCCATAGAAGCAAAGAGGAGGAAAGAGCTGAGAGAAATACATGCAAGAGACAGGAGGAGCAAAGGGGGCGACACAGACTGAAATGTGCAGAAAATCACAAAAGCGTGAGTAAAATAAGAGGATGTGGATTTGTTTTAAGAAATGCACTTACACCTCGTTTCTTGCTAAAACAAAACAAAACAAAACAAAACCAACCACCTGAGGAGCCAACGTTTCTGGACAGTATTGGATGAGCCGGGGGCTGTCTCTTCTAGCTTCTAGGCCTCGGCTCTCTCCGCAGAACGGGGGAGCCATCTCTCCTTACACTTGACAATGCTATTTTTGAGTGCAGCTCTTTCTGAGTGGAGGATGGATTTGATTTCCATTTCCTGAGGTACCTTGCAGCCTTGTGATACTATAATTCTACTTATGTGGGCCACAGAGAAAAATGAGTCAACACCGGACAAAGTAGGTAACCTGCTTTTTAAAGTTCTAAGATAAAAAAAAAAAAAATGCAAATCCTGCACACATTGTTACATCTTAGAGGTGCCTTTAACATGTAGCAGGTGTAAAAGAAACAAGGACAAGCAATCTTAAAAATGTTTTCAGGCACACTACAAAGGCACAGCATAAAAAATAAAACCCACTCACCCTAACATCACTGCTGCAGCCGATGTTTCTCTGCCTCTATTCCAGGCCCTCGTCTATTTCAGTCTAGTCTCCCACGAGGTCAGCTCTGATCTTAAATCAAAGTGGGGGCCATCCTAATGAACACACTGCTCTTAGTGGGCCCACTCTAGTATGGTGTGGTCACAGCAGCCTCACCAGAGGGAGATGCTACAGCCTTGGACTCAAGGGGAAAGCCGAAATGCCAGTAGGTAGTATTTTCCTGATTAAAGCTACTTCCTTTTCCTTTCAAATTCTGTTCAGTTAAGATCATTATTTAGAGCTATCTAGCATTTTAGATTCTGTTGTTCAAATGAATGCATAAAAAGAACACTACTGAGAGGTGCCTGGGTGGCTCAGTGGGTTAAGCTTCTGACTCTTGATTTGGGCTCAGGTCATGATGTCACGGTTGTGAGATCGAGCCCCACGTTGGGCTCTGCGCTGAGCATGAAGCCTGCCTGGGATTCTCTCTCTCTCTGCCCCCTCCCACTCGCAATCTCTCAAAATAAATAAACATTAAAAAAAATACCACTGAGTCCGAAGATCAATTATTAAGTTGAACCATTTGAAATTGCCGTATTTTTGTCCTACAAAAATGGGAATTGTAGACGGTTCAGGCTAATGGTCAATTGAATATTTCTCAAAGTCTTTGTAGGAAAAACTGTTTGAAATTGTATGTATAGGGGCTGGTCCCTCTCTACAACAATAGCTGGACAACTACTGTGGTATCTTTCCTTAAGGAAGCTTGAAAATGACATACTCAAGTGATATGTAACTTTACTCAGTAAGAGAATATTTTAATTAATGGGGCATCTGGGTGGTTCCGTTGGTTGAGCATCTGACTCTTGATTTCGGCTCAGGTCACGATCTCATAGTTTGTGAGTTCAAGCCCCGTGTCGGGCTCTGTGCTGACAGCGTGAAGCCTGCTTGGGATTCCCTCTCTCCCTCTCTCTCTGCCCTTCCCCAGCTCATGCTCTCTTACTTTCTCAAATAAACATTAAAAAAAAAATAATAAATAACATAGCTAGCAGAGAATTTACAGATGTTAGTCTAAGAAGAGCAATTCCTAAATTATCCAAGGGAAGCTGTTTGTCCTGTTATAAAATGTCTCTAGAAGACAGGCGCGTGGGTGGCTCAGTCGGTTAAATGCCAGACTTCGGCTCAGGACACAATTCAGGGCTTGTGAGTTCGAGTCCCTCGTCCGGATCTGTGCTGACGGCTCAGAGCCCGGAGCCTGCTTCAGAGTCTGTGTCTCCCTCTCTCTCTGCCCCTCCCCTGCTTGCGTGCGCTCTGTCTCTGTCTCTCTCTCTCCCAAAAACTGAATAAACATTAAAAAAAGAAATTTAAGTGTCTCTAGAAGATAGTTCCCAAGACCCAGGCAGGTGGTCACAAGAACCCTTTACTGCAATGTACAGCAACCCCTCACTAAGCATGATTCTGTGAAAATGTCTTACAAGGGGGCTATTAAGAATTGTTAAGTGCTTTCGATTTTACAGGGGTGAGAAAAGAATGAAGGACTGCTTCCCTCCTTGATAGGTTTTGCCTGCTGAGGGATAAATACAATGCCAGGAAATCTGCCTATGAATTTGGTCGCTCAACTTTTGAAAAAAAAGAATGCACCTCCCCCACACCGCCCCAGTAAAAACTCTAGGCTTCCAACGGGATGTAATGGCTGGTTTGAAAAGGGGGGCAGCTCCACCCTCTGTAATCTGGAGTGCTCTGTAGAAGCGAGGGCAGGCCCCGACCTTGCCCCGAGGTTTGCCCCACCCCCACCCCTGCTATTCCGGCTACTGGTCGGAAAAGCCTGGAAACGTTGGCAGCCACAGACCCTCGGGTTTTCAGGAAAGTCTTTGGCTTTTCCCATCAGGTATTAACTCTGCAGCCTTCCCTGGCGTCTTTTGACCTCTCGGGGACTGTTTTATAGGTTTCGCAAACATCCTTTAAAATGCAGACAACAAAGCTTTTGTTAAATTTCCCTCGTCTCTTATTCAGTAGGAGACAGTCAGGGCCCCCAGGTTCCAGGTGTCTAGTATTACGTGTGGCTAAATGGATCTTTGAGTCAGAGTGTGAAGCTTTGTTTGTGGGGCTTCCCCGGGGCCTGCACACCAGGTAGGCTTGCAGGGTTCCTACCTGGTTAGAGGGTTTGAAGAGGTGGGAGGTAGAAGATGAATTTGTTTAACTGTTTAAAAGTCACATTTCATTCTAAAAGATGAGCTTGAACGTAAATATTTGTCAAGAAAGGAAGACTGGGCACTCTTTAAATAACTCAGTCACCCCTTCCGCGGGGAGGGTGACGCAGGGATACGAGGTCCGGGTCTTCCTGTCTTGGCAAATATTTATATTCAAGAACAAGATGGTATTGTAAATCTGCTTTTCTGGGAACAAATATGATTTTTTTTTTATAGGTCCCTCTAAACACTCCAGCTCTTCTCATTCTCTTTATCTTACCCAAAATGGCTCTGACAGGTCCAAACACACTTTCCTGCTTTTTTTTTTTTTTTTTTTTGGCTATATCATCACTAAGAAGCAGACTTAAAAGTCACAGTAAAGTGCAAAAGAAAAAAAAAAAAGAGGGGAGTCGTATTAGAAGATAGGAGACATGGCCTCAAATTAGGGGAAATTATTTTAACTGCCGTGATCTAGAATGCCTTTTTTACTTATGAAAGCAGAATAATAAAGCCTGACCTTTATGGGATATTCTGGCACTTACCAGCAATTAACATTATACCCTAGTATTTTGTTTCTGGAGTCACATTGGCATCCTGGTCCTTCAGGTATTTCCAAAGGTCTGCAGAAGTCAGACTGCTAAAATTCATGGGGAAACGTGAAGCGATTTGAGCCCCCTCTAAAACTGCACTGCGTCATCCTCGAAACAGCCAACCAGACGTGATAAAATGACATCTAGCTTCCACAAAATGGTCTCTGCCTTCCACAGAGCAGACTGACGCCTTCAAGCCTGCCTAGGGACTCTGGGTCTGGAAGACTTACTTGAGCACCTGCTGTCTAATGTTGTTTCTCAGCTGGTTCTTATTGAGGTGAGGACTCCATGTATGAGTTGCCAAGTGGTTCGCAACAAAGCTGTCAACCCGTTGTCTCAGGTTCTGATAGGCAGGCTGGGAAGTGGGGGGGAAAGACAAATGTTAAAAATCACAAGTGTTACATAACATCAATATTTCTAAGTCTCAGGAATTTGAGGATGCTTAACAGTGTTAACGTTTTTTAGATTACAGCATCAATGTGGCCACAAGGTTTCTCAGCTTAGGACCTTCCTGCTTCAGGATAACTGAGACATGCAAATACTGCTTATTTTGTCGAAGCCAAGATGTTTGGAGATAGGAGGACACAAAGAAGAAAGACACACCTCTCACCTGTAGACAAAGGACTCGAAAATCAGATACAAGTAACTATCTGGGTTAGATTAGCTTCAGATGATCTGGAGCCAAGAAAGGGAGGGGAGCAGAGGAATAAGTCTTTGCTGAGGATGTGGCATTTGAGTTGGACCCTCCGAGTTTCACAAAGCAGCTGGTCATCGGAGACGCAGGCCTTGCACATACAGCCAACAATAGAAGCAGTGCAAGTGGATGAGAAAATGTGGGGTCAGGAGCATCTGGGAGCCTCCAAGTTGGTGGGGGAAGAGAATATAAAAAAGCAGAGATACGAGGTTGCAGACAGCCTGCGGCCACGGGCTGGAGGGCTCTGGGGACGTGTGGACGTCTGGGATTATGGGGTTGAGGACAGGAACTCACTGCACGTGAGCAGAGGGATACGCTATGGCTGAGCTTTCTGCCCAGTAATCTTCCGACAGGGAGAGAGTAAAGAGACACACGATATACTTCGGAAAGGAGGCAGTAACTACAGCGATGAAGATGTGTGCCGGGGGAGTGGAAACGGGCTGAACCAACACTGCAAGGAGGCATTCGATCTAACGTAAGCGGTGGTCCTCAACCAGGAGCGATTCTGCCCCCACCCCAGGGCACTTTAGACAATGTCTGGAGACAGTTTTGGTGGCCACAACTCAGGGAGCTGCCACTGGCATCTTGTGCGTTGAGGGCAGGGATGCCGCTGAGTGCCCTAGAGTGCACAGGGAACCTGAACAACAAAGAACGTTCCAGCCCAGAATGTCAACGGTGCTGAGGCTGAGAACCCCTAAGTTAAGGGAAGCAGGAGAGAGAACACATGGTATGTCACTTTTTTTTTTAAAGTTTATTTTTGAGAAAGAGAGAAAGGGAGAGAGAGAGAGAACAGGGGAGGGGCAGAGAGAGGAAGACGGAGAATCCCAAGCAGGCTCCACTGTCAGCGCAGAGCCCGATGCTGGGCTCCAACTCGCAACCCGCGAGAGAACCGTGAGATCGTGACCTGAGCCAACATCAAGAGTCGGACGCTTAAGTGACTGTGCCATCCAGGCACAGACTTAAGTGACTGTGACATCCCCGTATGTCACTTCTTAAAAGGACATGCCTAGGGGTGCTTGACCACCCTATCAGGACTGCACCCCTCCTTCCTAGAGCCTGCCCCCCAGCCCCCACCACTCGCGGTCTGTCACGTGGCTTTTCATGTAGGGGAGTGAGAGTCCCTGAATGGCCATATGGCTTCACCTGCTGTTTGTGGCTCCTAACCTTACCCTTCAAAGCCCGTAGTCCAGTGAAACATTCTCACGCCTTCAATCTTCTGTACCTACCATTCCCTCTACTCTCTATTTGGCAAACTTCTCGCCTTCAGAGCTCACCCTCATCTGTGATGTCACCCCTGGCTTTCCCCCATGTTCCTCCCATCCTGTGTACATACCCCCTTTCCAACAATGCTTGCCCTGTACTGTATTTTGGGGAGGGGGGTATTTATCTCTCCACTGAAGAGGAAGCCGGGTCCTCACATTCCCTTCATCTTTGTTTTCACATAGCTTCTCACACTGCTTGGCAGACAAGCAATTAAAAAAGTAGCTGTCCGCGGAGACGGCGAGATACCTATCTCAGGCACAGATGGTAAGACTTCATCCCTTTGTGATGCCCCCTCATCCCTCCCAATTTCCAGACTTTTCCTGATTCCTATTTCCTGTCCTACAAGAAACACTCAGGATCCCGTCTCACATCCCTCTCCATTTATCCAAAATCAACATGAACTAAAACGAATTCTTTCTCCCCACTGACTCCAAAACATAATTCTTGTCTCCAGTATCCCCCAATCCCAGAACCACTGGACTCAAACATCATCACAAAGCACTCAGCACTCTTGCTGCCCCAAACAAGCTCCAATCTGAACTACAACAGGTAAGTCTCCTTGTTGCCACATTCTCCTTTCAGTAAAAAGCCTAGTGACTTCAGCAATATTTTGGATCCCATTACTCCTCTGAGAAGCTTTCCTTTTCCTCTTTTCTTCCTTTTCCAGTGCTCTGCTCAAAAGCCTTGGAGTCATCCTTGACTCCTCCCTTTCTCTTCCACCCCACCTCCAAACCTTTGGCAAATTCTGTCCACAGCAGCATCAAAATACGCTCAGAACCTGACCACTTTCCACCCCCTTTACGGCCACCCCTCTGGTCCAAGGTGCTCTCATCTCCTCTCTCGATTCCCAGCCCATCTCCTTACTTCTGACCACTTGCCCACCTGAAGTCTATTTTTCACACAGTGGCTCGGGTTAATCTTCCAAAACTAGGGTAATCATACATTTATTGTCCAAACCACATCATGACTGAGCGTGAAAGGGACACCCTTAATAATTACACACCTAAACCCAACCCATCTAAAAGGGGAGCCAGACCACGTCCTTAGGCTCAGAAGGTGCCAATGGCTTCTCAGCTCCAGTAACAGCCAATTGCTTACCATGGCGTCCAAGGTCTGCCAGATCCATGAAGGGAGGGGGGACGGAGGGCCACTCCTATCTCACCTTCTGTCACTTTCTCCCTCACCAGGTCCTGCCTCAGGCCTTCCCACTGGCTGTGGTCTCTACTTAGAGCACTGAGCCCCACACAGCTGGCTGGATGGTCTCTTTGGTTCCTTCAGTGACGGCTCAAGTAACACCTTCTCGAAATCTTCCCTGGACAACTTACTGAAAACGAATCAGCAACCCTTCCCAACCTCACCCTGCTTTATTTCTTCCACAGAACCTATTACACATTATCCCCTGTCTGCTTTTCGCTGCTGGGATGCAAGCTCCATAAAAGCAGGGAGGTTTTGTTCACTGCTGTATCCTGGCATCTGAACAGTGCTTTGTACATAATGAATACGTGTTGGGTGAGTAAGTTTATATACTCTGTCTTCAATATTCCTTTCAAATTTAAAAAGAAAAAAAAAAAAAAAAAGAGGCAATAGTCACAGTGACCAGGAGCCACTTGTAACCGAGAAAGTATACAAAACTTGGCCTTTATTACCTGGGGAGAAAGGTGCCATATTTATTTGGTTGGTGAGTTCTCTGCCTGGGACAGAAGGACAGGCCTCTCTCGAGCTTCCCTCTTCACACTCTCCAGGGTGACCTCAGAGCCAAGGGGTCAGAAACGGCAGGGATCTGAGAACTAGTAATCTACAGCAGAGGAGCCTCAGCCTTAGTTAGATCTTGGGATGACTAAGGTTCTCATCTTTGGGTAGGAGGGCTGATTGGTTTGCTAAGGTCAGATCCCTCTCTTGGTTGGTTAGAGGCCATCAATAACCCCAGGGCAGTCTGGAGGGTTTTCTGGCCCGCGGGAATGCCAGCGGACTTTAGTACTTCTCATCTTGCTTTAACCACACTGGGCTGGATGGTGGCTTTGCTCTTGGAGAGCTCCTGATAGGTGTCAAATGTCTTGATTCTTAAATATGCATGTGACTGACAAGCCAGTTACTGCTATAACCCTATAGATTCTGTACTGCAGGTCAGAGTTTGACATAAAGCAGGTCAGTCTTCAGGGTTCAATTATCAAAAGCACCATACCACAAATGGTCTCAATTACAAGTTGTTCTTATAGAGGAGGTTCGACGGTTCCCTAAAAGTGATGCTCCTTTGCATGAACAGGGGATCTTACGTCTACTCTGACCCACTCATCGCATGGAGAGGAATGTTAGGCTCAAAAGAAAACCTTGGCTTCTGTAGGATTTTTGAGACTTTCAAAATTGTCATATGTATGTATATGTATATACATATATATGAAAAAGGATATAAAATGCTACACAACAAGAAGAAACACTTTAAATCAGATTAAAATCTGCATAATCGTTAGTAAAGCTAAGGAACAGGAAGAGGGAGACACTCATGGGGGAAAGAGGAAAGAGAACCAGAACCAGGAGGCACAGAGGTAGAAGACAAGGAGGAAAAAGAGAGGAGGGGAGGCATCAGGAGTGAAGACAAAGGGAGAAAGCAAGCACAGGAGGGGTGAGGAAAGAATTTCCGCTGCACACAGGCATCCTTTTCCGTCAGGGAAGGGGTATTATTTCAGTTCTCTGGTTTCCAACATTAAAACAAGGGACCTTGTTCTGCGGCCCCTGAAGTCCTTGCAACTGGGTATTAGGTTGAGCCACATGTAACTGCCTACAGTCGACCGTTTCTGAATGACGAAAGTTGCACTTTAATATGCACATGTACATTTTTTCTTGGGAGAAGGTCCTGTCTTCATTAGATTGTCCAAGCAATCGTCCTCCCTTCCTTCCCACCAAGAAAGGTTTTCAGGCTCCACTTTGAGAGGATCTGGCAGGGGCATTACAAACACGTAACAATAACATTTAGTGGGGATGGGGGATGAAGAAAAATTTGAGCCTTAGGTGTTGCAGTGCCCCTTTAGCATATTCAAGTTTCCAATGTGCCTGTGCAAGGGTAACAGAGATATGGTTTCTCAGAACAGCAGAGTGAAATCTCTATTTGCCCGATACAAATAACCAGTGTCATCTACATAACACGTACCTGGATCTGTCTCATCTCCCTTTTTTTTTTTTTTAAAAAAAAAGGGCAACAGACATTATTTTCAAAAAGATGGCTGTGCATATTCCCTAAAACAAAGTGAGAAAACTATATACTTCCTACACAGATGAACATCTCCAAGTATCTTGAATTCTCTGTGGTGTAAAAACCCCAACACCCCGAAAAAGCACATTCTACTTCTGGTCCACGTGGTGGATCAGAGATCCCCAGATTTCCCAGAGGGTTTTCCCAGGGAAGACAGCAGAATCGTGTGCAGTTTCCGTCAAATCCTGGTGGACAGAGTCACAAGGAAAAATCCGTGTAAGGATGCAAACACCCCTTGTCTCAAAGACATGAGGTTCCTCAGAAAATGTGAGGAATGTGTTGAGAAAACCCTCACCCCGCGCAAACTCCAATCTGAGGGACCCAACCAGATATAAGCCAAATACCCCAATTTCCTAATTGTTTCCAACTGAAGCTTCCTGCTTCAATCATTTCCAGAATTCCAGCCTCTGTGTTCCATCCTCCTCACTGATTGCCCACTGCTCATTCTTTGCAGAATCAGCAAAGTGTCCTCATTCCGGCTACCACCCCCTTTCACTCTGACATTTGGTACAAAATCCTTCCCCTTCCCAGCCCCTAACTCTTTCCATGCAAGGAAGCACCTTGCTGACCTTTCCCCTCTTCCCATTACTCTCCAGAACTCTCTTCTTTCCTGTCCTTCTTCCACTTCAATCAATACCTGCTGTCACCTCTCCTCCAACCTTTCCTCACTGAATGGCTTGGTTCTCCCTATCCCCCCGCCCCTTGTCACTTCAGAGAAGTGACTTGGCCTGAGCCACCTTAATCAGGCAGTCAGCGGTGGAAACAAGAGTCTCAGTCTCTCTAGCCCACCTTTCCACCGTCCGGCTCTGCCTCCTTACCTCTGCAGCCACGCACACAGTGGCCAGCAATGCACAATGCTAATAATTTGATTCATTACCACTGGATTCCTCCAAAGGACACAGACATGACCCTTCCCGCCCAAAAATCTTCAAGAGAGCACGCAAAAATAACTTGGATACAAAGTAAACCACGGAAAAAAAAAAAAAAGACCAGAGACGAAAGCCCTGTTAGCATTAGTGTTTCCAGACGAGTCTCCCGAAGAACCATGACTTAGTCTTGCTCACCACCATACTCCCCGCGTCCAAGCAGGGCAGGTGATTAACACGAGCCCGTTAAACGAACGACAGGATCGGCGAATGAATGAACGCACCGATCCTCACACAGTGCCCGGCCCCTAGCAGCCGCTCAAAGAGGAAGCGGCTGCCCAGGGAACCTGGGGAGGGAGAGGCGCGCTCAGCAGGGGCCCCAGCTGGGGAAGTCGAGGCGCAGCCGGCCGACGGACGAGTGCGGGACACTGCCCGAGAGGGCCGCCCTCGGGGTCCTCCCCTTCGCCCTGCCCCCGCAGCCCCCGTGCGCCCCGAACCTTGGTGTCCACGTCGGCCAGGCAGTCCCTGCGGAACTGGTCGAAGAGCCCCTGGCTCTTGAGGTGGTTCACGATCATGGCCACGAGCTGCGGGTCCCCGGCGCCGGCCCCCGCGCCGCCCGCCGCACCCGGGCCAGCCCCGGGGCCCGGCGGCGGCGGCGGCGGCTGCGGCTGCGGCGGGGGAGGCGGCGGCGCCGGAGGAGGCGGCTGCGGCTGCGGGTTGGTGGCCATGGAGGCCTGGGCCGGGGAAGGCGCGGGCCCGGGCGGGCGGGCGCTCCTGGGAGGCGGCGGCTGCACCGGTCCCGCCGCCTGAGGGAAGCCAACGGGATGTTGTTACGGAACCAGCGGATCCAGAGCAACCCCGGAAGTGAAAGGGAACCAGGGGAAGAGAGGAAAAGGAGGTGACAATAGCAACGGAGGCTTGGCGACGGGAGCCGCGAGGGGCCAGTTCCGGCCGCCCGCGGGCGCCCTCGCGAGGCGCGCTTGCGGCGGAAGCGGCGGCGACCAGGCGCTGCGAGCCGCGGCGTCGGGGCCAAAGACCAAGGTCAGGAATCCGGGGTGGTCGGGCGTGCGAACCACGCGGCTCTCCGGGCCAGAGGGCCGACTGGGCGCCCGCGCGGCGCCGGCCGGGTTCCCTGCGCGGTGGCATTTAGGCCTGACGCCCTTGCTTCTCTTACACGGAGCAGTCGAGATCCATAGTCGTTTGTAATGCGAACCGTAGGTGGAAGTGCTTCTCTAAACTCTCCCAACCGTCTTCGCTCAGCCTACGATCCGGCCCAGTTTTCTTCCAAGCAGGTAGCTCCAGCCGCCTCCTGTCTTTCTTCCCCTCTCTCCCTCCGGTTTTTCCGTGGGCGTCCCCCTCTTACTCCGAATGTGCCCGTGGTCTGGAACTCGCTCCATCCCAACAGCACCTTCCTGCCCGTGAAGACAAGCCCCCAGGCTTTTAGTTTTAACGGTTTGTTATGGATTACTTTGATAGGAACAGGTAACGCTCCTGTAGCTCTCAAGCAGCACTGTGTGCCCCGCATGGCCCTGAAAGCTTCTTACATGCATTAATTAGTTCAGTCTTTGGAACGACACTAAGCTACTAGGTCTTAGTACTGTCATCGGTCTGCAAATCAGGAAACGGAGGCCCTTGAGACGTTAAGTAAATTGCCTAAGGTTACACAGCAAGCATATCGCCCGATTCTAGACTATTTTTTAAAATTATTAGTACACAGAGTGAAATAAGTATTAACAAATTTTCGTAATTATTTAGTAGAATGCAAAATTTATTGGAAAATACATCTTGGTTAAGCGGATACTGTTGTTTTTACAAATTCATTTGTCTGTGGATGAATACGCTTCATTGTTGGAAGGAGAAAGGCTGAGCATGACTTCTGTTGTTATTTCTAGTTTTTATAGCTCTACGCCCTGAAAAACCGTGTTCGTATAAACAAGTACATACCTGTGAATGGAGTCTTATTATAGCAATGTCACTCAATTCTTGATCTCAAAAAATTGGAGTTGATGACTTATGAGTTCACTTACTCAATTCAGCCTCCTTCAATTTTGTTGAAAGCAAAGAATTGAAAGCCACCCGACTTGCCAAAGGATTTGTGTATCTAGTCCTTATTGTTCCACTTTTTCAGTTTCTGGGAAATATAATAAATAGGCTTCACAACATATCAAATGACTATGAATTAGACTTTTTTTTTTTTTTTTTTCCAGTGAGATGTATCTTGTGTAACCTGACACGCTCAAAATTTGGGGAAAATCTAGACATTGTTCATTTTCGTGAGTGGCTGCAGATAAATTTTTTTTTTTAATTTTGTTTTGTTATCGGATAGCTCGGTTTTGTTTTGTCAAGACTTTGCAGCTAATTATACAGCTCATTCCAGTTGAAACTTTGTCAAGCATGGAAAATGTTTGTCATATACCCTAATTAATAGCGCCCATTTTCACCGTCGAACCAGCCAAATTGGATTTAGTTTCCGTGAGAAACACTTTGACTTCCTTGCTTCAGTTTAAATAAAGTGTCTTGCATTTTGAGGCTTGTAATGAAGACTGCGGACAGAAAAAGTCGTTGAATGAATTGTAAAAGATTTACTAAAAGCAATAAAGATTAAAATAGTGTAAGACACAATTGTTTTATCCATTTTCAAAATTAGTGAAAATAAGATGCAAATATGATGTTTCCCTTAGTTATCAACAGTGCAATATAATTTGCTAAATATATTTATATTATTTATTAAGTGTGTGTAGTATAATAAAAGGCATGGCATTTGGTATGTATGGGTGCTTGTATCACCAAACTTATTCAGCTTTAGGGGAATAACTAAGTACGAATCATCCATAAAAATTCAGCAAAACTCCATGAATATAGTCAGTCATAGTGATCAAACCTAAAAAAATAATAATAATAAGGCATTTTTGCTACTAAAAATAAATTGGTTCATTGGCTAGTAAATTTTTTGTTTTGTGAACATTTTAGAAAATCCTAAATATTTTCTATGTAAGAACTGATTATAATTTAAACAGATGATCCAAAAAGACCAGTGTCATTTCTTAAATGACCCTCCACCCACCCAAAGCCCAGTTAAAACCCTGAAAGTCCACTTTTTCAATGACACTAGAACACGTTTTTAGGTGGGGTTCAAATGCCCATTAAGTTGTTCTTTTTTTTTAAATTTTTTTTTTTTTCAACGTTTATTTATTTTTGGGACAGAGAGAGACAGAGCATGAACGGGGGAGGGGCAGAGAGAGAGGGAGACACAGAATCGGGAACAGGCTCCAGGCTCCGAGCCATCAGCCCAGAGCCCGACGCGGGGCTCGAACTCACGGACCGCGAGATCGTGACCTGGCTGAAGTCGGACGCTTAACCGACTGCGCCACCCAGGCGCCCCAAGTTGTTCTTTTTTTTTAATTGTATTTTTTTTTTTAGTTTATTTGTTTTTGAGACAGAGACAGAGAAAGATAGAGTGCAAGCAGGGGAGGGGCAGAGAGAGAGGGAGACACAGAATCCAAAGCAGGCTGTGGGCTCTGAGCTGTCAGCACAGAGCCCGACTCGGGGCTTGAACTCTCACGAACTGTGAGACCATGAGATCATGATGGGAGCCCCCCAGGGGCCCCACCCACGAAGTTTTTGTAACAGTTTTTGTCAGGTTGTGAGGAGAGGAAACGATGTGTGGCTTGCCTCCCCGCAGCAAGCTCCGCAGTCACAGCCAGCCCTCCATTTCGGCTGTAGTATAAAATACCCAGTAAAGACGGAAGTGGCCGTTGCACAGAGCGTTATAAAACGTGAATGTGAGAAGCGGGGAGCGGGGGGGGGGGTGCTTTCTTCTCTGGAAGAAACTTCAAAGAATTGCCCCTTGCTCCAGGGTCAGGACCTGGAGATGGGGTGTCAGAGGGGAGACGGTCAGGTAGAGGGCTGGTTGTCCAGGGCAGCATTTGGCTGGCAGGCACTGGAAGCTTCCTTGTTCCTTGCCGGTCTGGGAGTGCTCAAGAGTAGAGGTGCTTTGGCAATGGTGGCTGGTGAGCATATGCTAGAGCTGCAGAGTTCGAGAAGGTCGCGGAGTCCTAGCTGGTAGGACAGTGGAGGGTGGGACTAGCACAGCAAGATAGCAGTGATGGTGACTGAGAACCAGGGCTGGGCCCTGGGATACTGGGGCAGGAAGTCCAGAGGAGAGAAATCATGATGTGGGGTGTGGTGGGGGGAGCTGGGAAGGGACACTTTCTGGTGAAGTAGGACGTACCCATCACCTTAGTTCCTCATACTTTACGTGATAGGAGAGTCCTGTGTGGGTAGTCAGGAAGATTAGCAGTGGTGCTCAAACTTTAGCATGCACCAGAATCTCCTGGAGGCCTGGTGAGCACACGGTGCTGGCCCCATCCAGGCCCAGAGTCTAATCTGGTAGGTCTGGGACAGGGCCTGAGACTCGTGTTTGCAACAAATGCTGATGGATCACCGTCTAAGAAACACTGGATAGGCAAACCACACCCCACAGGCCTAGTCCCCTTTACCTGTCCTTATTAAGTATTCTCTGGAACCTAGCCACGCCCACTGGGTTTGCTTGGTTTCCAGTGTCTGGCTGCTTTCACTGCAAGGTTGGAGTTGAGATGGAGACTGTGTGGTTGGGAAAGCTGAGACTAGTTACCATGTGGCCCTTCATAGAAAACGTCTGCCAAACCCCTGGGCTGGAAGGAGGCCGCAAAGGTTCGGTGGTGAGGCTTTCCATTTGGGAAGCCCGTATTCCAGAACTTCTGCCATTCACTAGATAACAAGGTACTTCTCCCAACAGAGGAGATAATGCCTACTTAGCAGGGAAGCCAAGTCTTATAAATGACCGTGGTTTGTACTGTGCAGCCCAGATGAAGTGAATTATTAAGAATGGGTGGAGTTTTGGAGAGTCCAGGTGGCTCAGTCGACTGAGTGTCCGACTCTTGATTTCTGCTCAGGTCAGGATCCCAGGGTCATGGGATTGAGTCCTACCCAGGGTTCCGCCAATGGAGCCTGCCTAAGCTTCTCTCTTTCCCTCTGCTCCTCTCCCCTGCTCGTGCCCCAGTGGGTGTGCTTTCTCTGTAAAAACACAAAAGAAAAGAAAACAAAACAAAATGGAAGAAGTTTGGATAGAGAGAGAAAGGGGAAGCTATGCCTTGTTGAGGAAAGAACACGCTCTAAAGGAAAAGAGTCAGAGTGTGCCTTTGTTTCAGTCTCCAGTCACTCCATAACTGAGAATATAATCAAGGTAGAAAACCAGGTCTCTAGCATGGTGCTGGGCACACACTATGGATGTAACAGGTGTTCATTTATTATGGGATATTTATTTCATTTCTGTTAGAAATATTCTGTGATGTAGCCCATCAGTTAACATTAAACTGTCCATTAACACACATGGAGGTTTGCTACTTTGTGAGGAAATTGCTATTGGTCTTGAAGGAGGAAGGGGTGGGTATACCAACCTAGAACTCTAAAATAGGAATTTTCTCATCTACATTTGGGAACTCTGATGGCCATTTATCTTTCCCTTAAGCGATAGCCTTTTTGTCATATTTTTATTCCTTGCTTTCTAGTTTGAACACTTTTTTTTTTTTTTACAAGAAAATACTCCTTTAATGCATGTAACGTCACTTTTTTCATATTTCTTTGCTTTTAAGATTTAAACTTCTGGTAATGACAGTAATCAGATTAACAAAAGTAAGATTTATTATGAAGTTAAGAAGCCAGTATCTGTTAATGTTACTGAGTTGCTGGCTGTTTTGACAATTGGGGTAACATAGCAGATGGCTTGAAATAAAAAAATATTCCTTTATGTGCTTATAAAGATGGAAAGGAACTTTGCATTTGTGAGTTAGTCGTCACGAAGACTCTCTTTATTTTTAAAATAGCTTTAGTTTGTGTATATGTTCCTTGAATAGTCTAGAAGGTACATGGTGCCCTGAACATGAAAAGTCACACCTCCAGGAATGAAATGAGAAAATGCAGAAATGAAAGGAAGATCTGTAGAAATTATGTGATATTATCTGAATACCCTAAATCCAATCCGGGTCTAAGTGGAATCTAGGGAGAAATTCTAGTTAGAAATTCTGAGGAGGAGGAGAAAATAGTAATTATAAGCAAGAAATTGTATACTTAAGTAATGAGAATATTCTACCTCTGGAAAAGGAATATTTTCAGAGGGGAGATGACAGACAAAGTTTCTGAAAAGGAGGGATTTACAGTGTCTGGAATCGGCATTGTCTCCGCGGAGAGTATATATTTGCTGTGTCAGGACAGAAGAATTTTCCCTTCCTCCCCACTAGGTTATTTGGCTGGTCAAACAACCAAATGGAGATTGCACAGGATTAACAGGAGAAAAACTAGTGTAATTCTGCACATCCAGGAGCCTCAAACCTGTGACACCTGAAGGACAGCCAGGTAACAGGCTTCTGTAACATCCTAGCTAAAGAGGCTGGTAGGGGTCTGGGGATACAAAGGGAAGGAAGGCTATTCACGGGAAGGGGAGAGACGTTTGGAGAACAAAGCTTGCCCTGTTATCCAGGGAAGTTTCTTAGGTAAGAAGGGATCTTCTAGCCCCTTTCCTCAGCTGGCACTAAAGTGATCGGTCCCTCCGAGGAAGCTGAGGCCATGCTTACCTGCCTGCACTCCGTCCTTAATCTGCAAGGTGGGGAGATGACCCCCACAGAGAAGACCAATGCCCTCAGTAGAGCAGCCGGTATAGACGTTGAACCTTTCTGGCTAGGCTTATTTGCAGTGGCCCTGGCCGATGTCAACATCGGGAGCCTCAGCTGCAGTGTCGGGGCTGGGGGACCTGCCCCAGCAGCTGGTGCTGCACCAGCAGGAGCCCCCGCCCCCTCTACCACTGCTACCCCAGCTGAAGAGAAGAAAGTGGAAGCAAAGAAAGAAGAATCTGAGGAGTCTGATGGCGAGATGGGCTTTGCTCTTTTTGACCAAACCTGTTTTGTAACGTGTTCAATAAAAAGCTGAATTCAAAAAAGTGTCTTCTGGGGCGCCTGGGTGGCTGGGTCGGTTGAGCGTCCGATTTCAGCTCAGGTCATGGTCTCGCAGTTCGTGAGTTCGAGCCCCACGTCGGGCTCTGTGCTGACGGCTCAGAGCCTGGAGCCTGCTTTGGATTCTGTGCTTCCCTCTCTCTCTGTCCCTTCCCTGCTTGTGCTCCGTTTCTCTCTCTCTCAAAAATAAATAAACATCAAAAAATAAATGTCTTCTGGTAATTGTTCTCTTCCTGGTATAGGCTCCCTTTCCAGTGTAAATTTAGGCAGCTGAGGTGGAGATAAAGAGATTTTCCTAAATCTGCTGGGTTTTGGCTACCTGAATTTAGTTCAAGATAATCCTCATGTCGGAGGGCACTTGTTGGGGTGAGCACTGGGTGTGTATGTAAGCGATGAATCACGGGGACTCTACCCCAGAAACCAAGAGCACACTCTATACACTGTATGTTAGCTAACTTGACAATAAACTTAAAAATAATAATAATAATAAGTAAATCAAAGATAATCCCCATGCCAAAGGGGCATATTTTGGAGACACTTCTTCTGAACCCCCTCAGCCTTTAGGTATCAGCCATTGGGATCAATTAGAGAATCTTGGGGCGCCTGGGTGGCTCAGTCGGTTCAAGCATCCAACTCTTGGTTTGCTCAAGCATCCAACTCTTGGTCGTTTGTGGGTTTGAGCCCTGGAGTCTCTCTCCCTTTCTCCCTGCCCCTCCACTGCTTATGCTCTCTATCTCAAAATAAATAAAAACTGAAAAAATATATAAAACATTAAAAAAAGATCAATTAAATGATCTTAGTTGTTCCTCTTATGACTCTGATCCTTAGGCAACCTTTGGGGGACATATTTAGCTTCCTATTTGTTGAGCAAATATGGGAAGCTCTTGACTTGGTTATGTCTCTCCCCATGAATGATTTCAAGGTGTTTTTTTTTTTTTTTCCAAGTTTTTATTTTAATTCCAGTCCTCTGAATGATTTTTATGCATAAAGCTCTAAGAGCTTGGTTTACTTGTGAAACTATCTGGGGTTCAGATACATTATTTAAGTACTGATATTCACCTTCTGACCTTGCAAGCCTGAAGGCAGGGCCCACACTGTGGTGAAGGAACTGAGTCATTGCCTTGGGCAGTATGGGTGGCCACTGGCCTATCTCAGGTCACCTCCAATTTTATTGGCCAATTTTATTGGTTTTAAATTCAAGTGGCACTGATTACAGTGGTGACTCGCGTTCTCTGTAGACGAGGAAAATCTAGAAGTTTATTGACAACAGCTAACAATCTAGAGATAAGCCCCTGATCCGAGCTGCACTAATTAGAACCATCTTTGGGACTTTTGAAGTCCCTTTTGGTATCCCTTCCTGGTGGCCACACGGTAAACACATGTCTGGAGTAGTCAACCACCAGATCATCTCCCACATGGTCAGAACCGGTCTCTGGGGGGAAAAAAAAATCTTGCTAACCTACAGAGGAAAGCACAGAGAACACAAAGGCCCAGCCTGCATCCACCATGTTCCTGCAGCCCAATTATACTTGTCCCTATTCATCATTTGATGATGTAAAACAAACTCCAAAATACATCCTAAAAAAAGTCCCGTTTAATATGGAGCATGCCTTTCTGTGGTCACGGGAGAGACCGAGAATGGGAAGGGCTGGTGCAAAATGGTAGCATGTGAGTGGGAACCCATGAACACCAGCATCCGGTCAGTGTTTACCCCTTTGTAAACAACCTGAGCCCGGCACTTCCTGCTCCTCGCTGCTGGCAAGCATCGAGGCGTCCATAGAAATGTGATCTGCCAGCCAGACAAATTGTTCTTTTTGCTTCAGGGCCGCAGTTACTCAGGGGGGCCGTGGATTGGGTGGGGGCATCTCTTTAAAGGCAGGAAGTCTCTTGCTACAAAGATCTGACTCAAGACTGATTTCCGTGGGGTTGAACCATATGCCTCAAGAGATAATCAAAGGTAGTTGGGACAAGAGAAGACAAATGCGTACTTCTTAAAAGAAAAGGGCATAAAAATATTCATCAGCAATTATTTCGACAATACCAAACCAACAATTACGCTTCTCCGGATGTGAGTCTGGCGATCGTCCGGGTGTTTTACACGCTCTTTCTGTGACAAGGATGAGATCGTGATTAACAGGTGAGACTCCGGTAACCGTTTAAAAAAAATAATAATAAAAGCCTGAGTAGCTGTCAAGATTCTTTTTGGCTGAACGTAAACTTGAATTTCTACTACTTTAGGTTATTGGAAATAAACGCTTTGATGTGGTAAACATGTTGAACAAGTTACAATGCTGGTTAAACAGTGAATTTTGTAATAAAGCGTTTGTGGTGTTCCCCAAATCTGGACATGTCAACAAGGAATGGAGAAGAAAGTGCATTTTTACTTATATATTCACATTTTCTGCTAATAGGCACCTGAACACCTGTTCTCTACTGGGTTGTTGGCCCCACGTGGATTTGCCTAAGATAGGAAGCCCAGTGGGCATGGGTTCCATTCTCAGGGAGCCAGAGTGCTCATTGTAAAGACAAAACATGCTTGTCATGCACATACAGTGCATATTTTTTTAAAAATTTTTTTTCAACGTTTTTTAATTTATTTTTGGGACAGAGAGAGACAGAGCATGAACGGGGGAGGGGCAGAGAGAGAGGGAGACACAGAATCGGAAACAGGCTCCAGGCTCTGAGCCATCAGCCCAGAGCCTGACGCGGGGCTTGAACTCACGGACCGCGAGATCATGACCTGGCTGAAGTCGGACGCTTAACCGACTGCGCCACCCAGGCGCCCCTACAGTGCATATTTTTAAAGCCTTGATTTAAATTATAATACATATTTGAAATAAAATCAGTGCAGTTGGGTCATGTAAAAATGAGGGCAAAATGGAAGAAATGGATGTGTACATATATGGAACAGTGCTGGGCTGGGCTCAGTTAATCCATGAAACACTCTGTGGGAAGGCAGCCTTGAACCTGGTTTTAGAAGAGACAACAGACACTGGATGGGCAGGGGGAGGGGCTGGAAGGTCTGAGTAAGTTGTTAAGCAGCCTAATTTTCAAGGTCAGGCACAGAAACAGTGTAGTCATACAATTATAGGCATATTCACTCCCTAAGTGGGCATTTTCCTTAATTTTGATTTACATAAAATAGTACATTAGCCCTTTTGCTAATGAAAGCAGGGAGCCACAGGCACCTGGGTGGCTCAGTCGGTTAAGCGTCCAACTTTGGCTCAGGTCGTGATCTCACGGTTTGTGGTTTCGAGCCCCGCTTTGGGTTCTGTGCTGACAGCTCAGGGCCTGGAGCCTGCTTCAGATTCTGTGTCTCCCTCTTTCTCTGCCTCTCCCCTGCCCATGCTCTGTGTTTCTCTCAAAAAAGGAATAAACATCTAAAAAGAAATCAGGGGAACCAATTTAAAGCAAGGGCAGAGTTCTAGACTAACTGTAATATCTATCACAATATACAAGTGAAGAAGCTTATTTTTACAGGCATGACGATGAAGGGGTAGAGCCTGGGGGCTTTGGAGCCACATCTGGGTGTGCATTTCAGCTTCGCTGTTTTCAAGCTCCATGACTGTGGGCAAATTGTTCCACCTTTCTGTGCCTTGTTTTCTTATTTGTTAAATACAGAGGATAAGAGAGATACCATAGGGCTTGGGAGAAGATTGAGTGAGGTCATTCATTCATTCCACAAGTATGTTTTGGGCTCCCGCTACATGTCAGGAAATGTTCTTGATGTGCAAGAGAAAGCAGATAAGCAAGACAGACAAACCCTTGGTCTGGTCAACAAACAAATACATGAATAAAATATCAGGCAGAGATATGTACCCTGCAGAAGATTAAGTAGAGCCATAGGCTAGAGGGTGAGGGGAGAGCAGCTTAGGTCCAGTCTTTCTCAGACCTGAATGTCCTAGTGAAGTCAGCAATAAGAACATGAAGAGGAGCAGTCCTGGCAGGGAGAACAGTTCATGTAAAGGTCCTGGGGCAGGAATCAGCTTTAATGTGTTTGAGGAAAAGAAATAGTGTCATTGGGGCTGGAGGATATTAGGCAAGGGATAGAGGGGTAGCGGATCGAATCAGATCATGTAGGGCTTTGACATCAAGGATAGGAAATGTGTTCTGTCTTAAGTGCATGGAAAAGCCCCTGGAGAATTTTAAACCAGTAAATGACATGATTTCCTAATGGATGTACAGGGCTCACCACCGGTCCTGGCACAGGCTAAACATTCAGTATTTGTTAACTGCTATTACGATTTCATTTAATCCTCATGCCAGCCCAATGTGATGGTTACCATGAAAGGAAATCATTCCAAATCTCATCCGGGGCAGAACTTGGTGGGTTGATGTGATTTTCAGCCCCTTTGGGAAGGATCTAAGCGTTCCTGATAAAGCACTGGTTGTTGTTGTTTTTTTTTTTTTTCTGATGGACTTCAATACGATTTAGAGTCCTTCTGGGGACTTAGTTTGACTCCATTCCGCTAACTCTCATTCTTTCGAGGCACCCAATATCTTTTAACCAGATATTCAAAGGTAGAATGCTCTTTTAAGCCAGATGCTATCCTAGTAATCTGTAAGCCACACATTCATCTTTTAAAGCTCTAGTTGGATAGTGTTCTTTAAATCACACTTGTTTCCTCTCCAAATAAAACCTTGGAACTGGTTTTTCTGACGTCTTTTCTCTCGCCCCTAACAATGAAATAAAATGTGGATAAATGTTCACACAATTCATCTGAGAAACGGTTTTGAAGCTGTCACGAATATCCCCATTCTACAGTCGAGGAAACTGAGGCTTACAAATGTTAAGTAACTTGATCAATGCCACAGATTGCTTCCCAAAGCCTGCACAGGTAGGCACTCCACGTACTTCTTCCCAGAAACACCAAACTTAACCCAGAGTTCTAAGAAGCAGCAAAGCACATCTGAGCCCAAGGGAAAGGATGATCCCTGGTTTCCATACTCCTTTTTTTTTTATTGAAATCTCAATATTATTTAAGTTTATATTGATTGTCAAAGACTGATTCATTGTGACCTCCTCTCCCCCACCAAGGTGGTGATATATATATATATATATATATATATATATATATATATATATACACACACAATACATACATATATATTTACACATATATACTATATATATGTACATTTCATAGACATAGGGTATATGTAGTTCACCTCTATTCCCACTCTGCTTTTCATTTGTAAGAAAATTTGTTCCTTCACTAACTGAACCCAATTTTGTCTTGGATGGATTTGTTCTCCAGTTTGACTCATGAAACCTATTCTTCTGGTCTAGAACGTCCCTTGCTTGAATTTTCAGTCCACGGAACCCGGATCTTGAAGTCATTAGTGTTCTGTGTGCAATGCCAGTCACACAACCAGATTGTGTGGGTCTGCCAGACTGAAGTAAATTATGCATTAGCCCCCGTGAGAAGAAACCTGGATGAGATCATTGAGGGATGCTAAGACACTCTGGATTATTTTGGACTGGAGGATGGGAGAGTCCCTGCTTCTAACTAACAAATATTTTCTTAGAATGGAATTGCTTCCATAGGTGTCCTGGAGCCAGTTCAAACAACAAGCTCATGTTAAATTTTCAGGTAATTTTGCGAAGTAGTTGATGCCAAGTTGGGAGATTGAAATTGGTCACAGTGAAGTATTTATACCAGAAGTTGGAAAATGCCACAAATGAGGGTATTTCTCCCCGCCCCCCCCCCCCCCCCGCCGGAACCAGTGTTTAAATATTTACCAGTATATCACTCAAGTGCCTTTCGGTTCACCCTTGTTTTCCGACTGGTTACAGACCAAGGAGGGGACATGGAAACACAGTGGGACAGTTGCCAGGACAGGTTTTTGGCTGGCATTCATTTTCCTTTCTGCATTTCCCCCCATCACATACTCTGCCAGGAGTTCCTTAGTCAAACAGACCCCACATTCCTAAGAGCAAATGAGCGTCAATATCAGCCCCCACCCCCCCACTCCCTGGCCCCAGCTAATTGCCACTTGCCCTGTGGCTTGAGCTAGTCAACTATCCACATCTCTAGGCCTGTCTCCTCGTCACTATAATGAAGAGAATACTGCCAACCCCAAGGTTTGCGTGTGACATTTGGGATTGGGGGGGTGGGTAATAAAGGGTGTCCATGGAAGGTTTTGCTTAGAACTTGGTGCATTGTAAGCTTTCAGTATATGATAGCTCTAATTGAAATTCTAAATGAAGCTCTAATTGAAATTCGCCAGGTATTCACAGACACTCAGGGACCCACTGCCCTGGAAACGCTTGTAAAGTGCTAGTTCCCAGAGGCCACCCCTCCCCGCCATCTCTGGCGATGTCTGCAACCCTGGAGCCAGCCTGGCTTGTGCCATCTCTTCCACCAGGTGGCAGTCTCTGCCTGCCTGTGTGGCTGGGAGCCACACAGGCACGGGCGTGACTCTGGGGTACTTCAAGCCGCCCCAGCCACATACCCTTTCATTCAGTACCCACCCCCAGGGATACCTCTAGTGTTCCTGGCTTGACAACATGTTCAGCTACAGAGAAATGCGGAGAAAGAAACCTTTCTTGAAATAACGTTGATGCTTTGGCCTGGATGGCTTTTCATTGATATACAGGAGTATTTTGTGTCACAGTGCAAAAATCCGCCTTTTACCCAATGCAAGGATGTTTTTATTTTCTTTCTTTTTTATATATTTTTTTAAAAATTTTTTTTCAACGTTTATTTATTTTTGGGACAGAGAGAGACAGAGCATGAACGGGGGAGGGGCAGAGAGAGAGGGAGACACAGAATCGGAAACAGGCTCCAGGCTCTGAGCCATCAGCCCAGAGCCTGACGCGGGGCTCGAACTCACGGACCGTGAGATCGTGACCTGGCTGAAGTCAGACGCTTAACCGACTGTGCCACCCAGGCGCCCCTCTTTCTTTTTTATATTAAATATCATTTATTGTCAAATTGGTTTCCATACAACACCCAGTGCTCATCCCAACAGGTGCCCTCCTCAATGCCCATCACCCACTTTCTTCTCTCCCCCACCCCCATCAACCCTCATTTTGTTCTCAGTTTTCAAGAGTCTCTTATGCTTTGGCTCTCTCCCACTCTAACCTCTTTTTTTTTTTTCCTTCCCCTCCCCCATGGGTTTCTGTTAAGTTTCTCAGGATCCACATAAGAGTGAACACATATGGTATCTGTCTTTCTCTGTATGGTTTATTTCACTTAGCCTAACACTCTCCAGTTCCATCCACGTTGCTACAAATGGCCATATTTCATTCTTTCTCATTGCCAAGTAGTATTCCATTGTATATATAAACCACAACTTCTTTATCTATTCATCAGCTGATGGACATTTAGGCTCTTTCCATAATTTGGCTATTGTTGAAAGTGCTGCTATAAACATTGGGGTACAAGTGCCCCTGTGCATCAGCACTCCTGTATCCCTTGGGTAAATTCCTAGCAGTGCCGCAAAGATATTTTTAACAGGCAGAAAGCTGAAGTTTTGGAGGGTGTTTCTGTTCTATTTTGTCTGTCTTGGTTTTTCCTCATTCTCCAGAGTCTGAAGGTGACATGATAGAGTAAAATCAATGTGGGATCAGCAATCGGATAGACCCAAATTTGATATATGATTCTGCTCCTGACTGGCTGAATGACCTTGGGCTACTCATCTGAATTTCTGACCCTCAGCTTCCTAATCCATAAAATGGGGGTCTCTCTCCCCCTTTCTATCCTGTATTCCTTGATCTTGGATTAGTCCTGTACTTCACAACCCGGCCACGCATTAGATTGACCTACTTAGGGAGCTTTTCGGAAATCACTGCTTCCTTGGCTCCACTCCAAAAGACTCATTCAATTGGACTGGGTTTCAGCCCCAGCGTCAGTCCGTCTTAGAAGCTCCCGGACAATTCTGTGAGCAGTGAAGGTGGAGAATTGCTGAGATCCTCTTAGTAAGCCTCTCTAAGCCTCAGTTGGCCCATGTCCTCATAACCTGGAAGTCCCTGGACCTCAGCAGCTCATAGAAGTACAAAATGAGCTCCCTTCGGGAATGGTCGCTTTGTGACTGCAGTCCTCCACCTGTTCAGGCAGTGCAGTCTGTTCCCCTGCCCCACCCCTTGTCTTCAGGGGCCTTTCATGAGGCACCCAAGACTCCCCATTGGTGCTCTGCAGGGGGGAAGAACAATAATTGGCGTCCTTATCCCCACGCTGAAGCTGGGCAGGCCCTGTGGCCAGCAGAAATGCTGCGGTGGTTGCTCAGAACAATGGACCATGGTCCTTCTCTTGGTTTACCTTTGGTTACGGATACTCCCCTATATTTGCCCTGGGTCGCCAGGACCATGCCCATCAGATGTCAGGTCTTCCAGGTCACACAGGAGCAACCATGCTTTCTAGGGCACAGCCCCGTAACCAGAGAGCGGTGTCATGAGTGACAACATCGTTCACTCACTGCTCAGAGCAGGACAATCTGTGCCAACAACCTATGCGGCGGTTGCTCAGTCCATACTCCTCCCTCTTGATGAATTTCCTCTTGGAGATCTTTCTTTTTCGTCTCACTCTCTGGCCTCAGATGGGTCCACCCTTGTCCATCAGATGCGTTCTAATAAATGTAATTAGTGGCTAAATGGCCACCTTCTGCTCCCAGAAAGATTCTTGGCCCACCGAGTAGATTCATATGTGTGTGTGTATATATATATATAAATGTAGGAGAGAGGATCCGTGATCACTTATCAGCCTCTCTCTTCTTTTTTTTTTTTTTTTTTATAAATTTTTTTTTTCAACGTTTATTTTTATTTTTGGGACAGAGAGAGACAGAGCATGAACGGGGGAGGGGCAGAGAGAGAGGGAGACGCAGAATCGGAAACAGGCTCCAGGCTCTGAGCCATCAGCCCAGAGCCCGACGTGGGGCTCGAACTCACGGACCGCGAGATCGTGACCTGGCTGAAGTCGGACGCTTAACCGACTGCGCCACCCAGGCGCCCCTCAGCCTCTCTCTTCTAAACATAAGCTCCTTCCAAGCCTCCTCTCCACTAAAGCAGCCCCTTTCCCAATATTGGTGGGCAGGACTGCACTTACTTTGCATATGTATAACTCAGAGGAATTATTGAAATGGTCATTTCCAAGACAAAAGACTACTTGCCCCAAACGAAAGTTCAAATTTTTACCACGAGAAACCACAGAACACAGCCCAGATGGTAGTTTTGTTAGTTTCAACCAATTTTAGGATTCAATCTCTTCCGGGCAACCCGTTTCATGTAAATGGGGTTGATGTGAATGGCAACCTCGCAGGGTGGTTGAGAATAGGATGTGGAAAGAGCAACTCGTAATGTCTTATTGTTATCTCTGTTACTAGTTAGTTATGCTAATCGGCATCTAATCAGAGTTGCCCCTTTGGACAGTGAGCACCCGGTGATGGACTCATCTCCCCTCCTCTTACAACCCCATGCAGTGGTCAGTGTAGTGGTCCCAGCCCCTGACCAGTATGACTCCATGACCCTAGGTCCTCACAGTATCACCAGTGAGGGAAGCCACATGAAGAGTGATGGGGCTCTTCACTGAAATGCAGGCTATGGGTGCCGTGTTATTTGCTGCCTCCAACTCTGGTTCTGGAAAATGAGTCCTTACATTGAGCTAAAATCTGGTGGACAGAACAAGATTGTTCAAAATCTCCTCATTTATGATCCCACCTCCAGCCTTCAGGGGGAGGATGACCCTATCGCCAGCAGGTGTGGGTTGTGCTGCCTGTGTTCTGTGGAGCAGCTTGACGAGTGGGGAGATCTGCAGGGGCTGGCGTGTTCTCCAGGCAAAAGATCGGGGATCCCCTGAGAAAGAAAGATCCTGAGAAAGGATGCTGGAGGGGCATGGCCTGATAGGAATGGGGTGAGAAGAAACAGGGAGGGGACGGAGGAAAGAGGCAGAGGCGTGGAAGCTGTCCCAAATTATTCTTCAGTGATTCTGGAGTAGGATTGGGGTTTGCTTGTGGGTGTGTTTGTAGATGCTTCAATCAACTGAAATGTCTGTGAAGGGAGAACAGGGGGCCCAAGTTGTGCAGGTGCATTTGAGTTGTGTCTGCTCCCCTCAAGTGCATCAGCGTTACTGCATCAGCGTTACATTCTCAGTGCAAAGAGCTTTCGGAGCACTATCACCCTGGCCGTGGTTGTCAGAACGCCACCTTGCTGCCTTTCTTCCTGGCCCAGATTGCCTCTTCTCTCGCTTCAAAGGTTGTTCCAGACCAGAAGTTGTGGAGAGAGAGGAGGAGGAGGAGGCAGGCCATGTGTCATCTCTGACCCAGGATGGAAGTTTTTCCAGGGCACGGGGTAGCACAAAGATCTCCAGATCGTTGTCAGATGTATGTCAGAGGCCTTGGGCTCAAACTCTTTTCTGCAGTAACTTCACATGCAATCTTTTGTCATCCGCTCTCTTCCCTGTGCCTCAGTTTCCGCCTCTGTCCAACAAGAAGCCAGGGCTAGAGCAATGTTTCAAATGCTGCTCGCTGCACATTGCATGATATATAAGGGGCGGCCAGGGGCTTGGGACAGGGTGGCAGCAATGTGGATACTTAAAGGGCTGGCTTCCTGGCCACTGTCCTCAGAGTGGCTCTGTGCTATGTACAGGACAGGCTGGGGTCCCTTAAACTCCCTTCTTACCACGAAATTTCTTTTTTTTTTTAAATTTTTTTTCAACGTTTTTTATTTATTTTTGGGACAGAGAGAGACAGAGCATGAACGGGGGAGGGGCAGAGAGAGAGGGAGACACAGAATCGGAAACAGGCTCCAGGCTCCGAGCCATCAGCCCAGAGCCTGACGCGGGGCTCGAACTCACGGACCGCGAGATCGTGACCTGGCTGAAGTCGGACGCTTAACCGACTGCGCCACCCAGGCGCCCCAGGAAATTTCTTTGCTTCTCTAACTTGGAATATTTATTTATTTATTTACCTATTTATTTATTTATTTATTTATTTATTTATTTATGTGTTTATTTGTATTGAGCTCTATGCCCAAAGTGCTTGAACTCACGACCCCGAGATAAAGAATCAAATGCTCTACTAACTGAACCAGCCAGGGGCCCCTAGTACCACTAAATTTCTGCTACTAGAGAAAAAAAAAAGGCTAGAATCCAACAAACTTTATCAATATTTTGTCCATATATGTGTGGTGCATGCCCCACTAGAGGGATACATGTTGACTTCATGTGTTAGATGGCTGACCATTTTTTTTTTTTTTTTTTTGGAGATCCACTTGGCACATAATCTTCTATTAGTTTCAGGTCCACAGCATTATGATCTGATATTGTGTGGATTGCAGAATGAGCCACACGTAAGTCTCGTTACCATCCGTTATCCCAATGATTATATTTTTTTTTCTTGTGACGAGCACCTCTAAGATGTATTTTCTTATTAGCACCTTTCATATCAACTACAGTCACCATGCTGTACGTTACATCCCCAGGGCTTATCTATTTCATATCTGATAGTTTGGACCTTTGAACCACCTTTACTTATTTCTCCCATCCCGCATATGCTGCCTCTAGCAACCACCAATATAATCTATCTATGAGTTCCGTGTTTTTTAGATACCGCCTATGAATGGGATCGTTTGGTACTTGTCATTCTCTGACTTATTTCACGTAGCATACTGCCTTCAGGATTCATCCATGTTGTCACAATTGGCAGGATTTTGTTCTTTTTTTATGGCTGAATAATATTCTATTGTATATACCTACCACATTTTCTGGTTTGGCCATCAGTGGACAGTAGGGTTATTTCCACATCTTAGCTCTTGTAAATAATGCTGCAATGAACACGAAGGTAAAAATATCTTGGTGAGATGGTGGTTTTGATTCCTTCAGATAAGTATCCAGAAATGGAGTTGCTGCATAGTATTGTAGTTCTATATTTGATGTTTCATTTCTTTTTTTTAGTTGAAGTATAATTAACATATAGTGTTATGTTAGTTTCAGATGTATAATATAGTGATTCAACACTTCAATACATTACTCAATGCTTATCATGATAAGTGTGTCTTACTATTTTTTTAATGTTTATGTTTGAGAGAGAGCACACGTGGGGAGGGGCAGAGAAAGAGAGGAGAGAGAGGTTCCAAAGAGGGCTCTGTGCTGACAGAGGAGGCTCAAACTCACGAACCTGAGATCATGACCTGAGCAGAAGTCAGACACTTAACCGACTGAACCACCCAGGTGCCCCACTAGTTTTAATTTTTTGAGGATCCTTCATACTTTTTCCATAGTGACTGCACCAATTTGCATTCCCACTTGTAGTGCACAAGGGTTTCCTTTTCTCCACATCCTTGCCCACTCTTATTTCTTGTCTTTCTGGTGATAGCCATTCTAACAGGTGTGAGGTGGTATCTCATCATGTTTTTGGATGAACATTTTTAGCTTTCCTGGTTACCATGTTTATTTTAATATCTGTAAGGAAAAATATAACGAGCACATGAAGTGTCTAATTTCACTGTTTATTGCCCAAGATGAAGGTAAATGTAGTCAAGTAAGCGGACTTATTTAAAGGAAGAGAATAAGCCAAAGATAGTACCGATGCCATAGGAATATGGCGGTCACGATTGATATTTGGAATGGGCAAAATGGCCTCTGCAGGTCTTCCTGGCTCTGACGTTCTGACGTTCTTACCCCTCCCCGTCTTTTCTCCTGTCTCCTCTGCCTCTCCAGGAGAGAGGGCATTACATTATGCATTTCCAGATTCAAAACTGTGCTGGGTGGCTCTTCTCCGTCTTCCCCAGCCAAGAGCTCTGTTTCGTCAAGAGTCAGCTCTGTTGTCCCACCTCCGTCTCTGATGAGGCGCATGAAACTGGCAGGAAAGCAGACCCAACCGAAAGCAAGAAAAAGAGGCGCGGTGTTGTGGAGAGTTGTGTGGCTGTGCTTCACCTGAGATTAGCCAAGGGGCTCTCTGCTCCATTAGCAGACTACCTCAGGCCCTCCTGTTTCCAAAAGCAAGTCTGCAGAAACAGCAGCCAATGACTTGTTAGTGTTGCAGACCATTGATTCTGTGCTGCCCCTTTATACCACCAGAGCTCACTTATTTTTTACCTACTTCTTGTCACGAAATCATTTCCTATATTCTCTTTTTAACTCCCTCCTAATGGCATAACGTGTGTATTTTCCTCATTCTGGATTCTGAATGTTCGTCCATGATTGTCTGTTGTCTAATGTCAGACGCGCATTGGTTTTCTGCTGTTGACGAAGTGTGGCACGTCGTGGTGGACACACCTTGGGTGTTGGGCCAGGCAGACCTGGATTTGAACATGGCTTAGCCACCTATGACCTGGAGACAGGTGTTCCTTACTTCAATAAGCCTGGGTATCATTTTCTTTGACTACTCGGCAAGAATCATGCTTCTCTCACAAAATCTTTGTGAGGATTTAAGAGGTCCCACGTGTGTGTATATAACCCTGGTCCGAGTCTGTTGAGTTTTAGATGTTAAATAGATATCAAGTTCTTTTATAATTTTCCGCAAGCTTGACAAGTCTTTGTACTAGATGCTACAGACAAAGCAGAGATGAACTTGACCTAGGTCAGGACGGCACGTAGGTTTTATTTCATGTGCCAACCCTCGTGGAACCTGCAGCTTCAGGGACAACCTTGGAGATGGATTTTAGGGCCCAGCAGGGAGCAGGGGTGTCATTGGTTAGTCATGTCCTCAGGCTCAGGAGGGGACAGTGGGGGACGTGCCCATCCCACATGTGCCACCACTGACACAGCTCTGCTTTGGGGAAGTCAAAGCTAATGGAGCGTAACATTCCTGGAGAAGAAATGAATAGCTATTGAGCACAAGGACAGTGGTAGGCGCTTTTACAGGTGTCATGTCTCAAACCCTCTCAGCAAACTGGAGAGGATTGAGTTATTGTCCTCATTCTATTTTTTTTAATAAATTTTTTTAACGTTTATTTATTTTTGGGACAGAGAGAGACAGAGCATGAACAGGAGAGAGGCAGAGAGAGAGGGAGACACAGAATCTGAAGCAGCCTCCAGACTGAGCCGTCAGCACAGAGTCCGACACGGGGCTCGAACTCATGGACCGTGAGATCATGACCTGAGCCGAAGTCGGACGCTTAACCGACCGAGCCACCCAGGCGCCCCGTCCTCATTCTATAAGTGAGGAAATGAAGGCTCAGCCAAGCCGAGTACGTGCCTCCAGGTCTCACAATGTAGGGAGTGGTGGAAATGAGATTTCATCCTAGATCTCTCTGATTCCAGAGGCCTTTTATTTGCAGTTACTAACTTGGTAAATTGGGGTGTTCAAATAGAGTCCTTTAAAAGACCTGAGGTAATGGGGTGCCTGGGTGGCTCGGTTGGTTAAGCATCCGACTCTTTGTTTCAGCTCAGGTCTGATCTCACGGTTTTGCGGGTTCAAGCCCCACATTGGGCTCTGCACTGCCAGTGCAGAACCCGCCTGGGATTCTCTCTCTTCCTCTCTCTCTGCCCCTCCCCCACTTGCCTCATCTCTGTTTCTCTCAAAATAAATAAATAAACTGAAAAAAAATAAAAACCTGAGGTAAAATTAAGAAGTACTTTAAGGTTTGCCAAAGTGCACTAATCTTAGGTGTTCAGCTTGTATAACCATCACTTGGATTAAGACACAGAACTTTCTCACCTTTCTGGAAGGTTCCCTTGTGTGCTTGCCCAGTGAAAACCTTTTCACTTAGAGATAACCACTATTCTGATACTTACCATCAGTGATTAATTTTGACTGTTCTTTATTTTCATAAAAATGGCATTTCATAATTTTGCTTTTGTGTCTTGCTTCTTTAACATAATGTCTCTGAGATTTATCATGTTATAATAGTACTTTATCTTTTTTTTTTTTATCTGTTGTACAAAAACACCATAATTTATTTATCTGTTCTTCTCTTGAGGGACGTTTGGATTGTTTTCAGTTTTTGCTTATTATGAATAAAGCTGCTGTCAGCTTTCTCATAACGTCTTTGGGTGAACATATACCCTAATTCCCTTGAGTGTGTGACTACTAATGGAATTACTGGACCACGGGTTGGGTGACTATTTAACTTCAGTCGATATGAACCTTTGCTTTTTCCAGTGGAAGCTCCATAAAGTCACGGACTTAGGTCTTTTCCGTCTATGCTGCATCCCTGGAACCCAGAGCAGTTTCTGGCTTTGAGTCAGTGCTAATGGGCTGTCTTTGAGTACACGAAAATATTTACATATTGTGCATTTTGCTTTTTGGCTTTGTATTGGGGCTGTCCTGTTTCAGTGAACAGAGAGGTCAGAACCTCTCTCCCTGTGCCCAGAGCCCCCCCTTTAAACCAAATATTTAATTAGTAATTAATTCATTAAATGTTTATTTATTTTTGAGATGGAGAGAGTACAAGCAGGGGAGGGCAGAGAGAAAGAGAGACGCAGAATCCGAAGCAGGTTCCAGGCTCTGAGCTCTCAGCACAGAGCCCGATGCGGGGCTTGAACCCACGAACCACGAGATCATGACCTGAGCTGAAGTCAGATGCTTAACCAATTGAGCCATCCAGGAGCCTCTAAAACAAATATTTTATAATGCCTTTTTATTTATCTGGAAATGAAGTTCATAGATATTACAGCTTGTCTACACATGTATGTTCTTTTTAATCAATATGATGTTCTAACTATTCTTCAAAGGAAAAAAATAAAAGAAAATAATTCATAGTAAGGTAATGAGAATTTCAGTATACAAATGCCTGAGGATGACTGCCTCAGAAGGACACAATGAGACACACAGACACAACTACACATGTGATCAGTACAAATGCAGAATGAAGTGAGAGACATCTGATGGCCTTTTAACTCCTGCCTTGAATTGCACTGTTGTTGGTGATGTGATTTTCCAAATGGTGACCTGCCCTTGGTAATATTTCTAATAAAGGAAAGTACAATCTTCCTTTGATCGGTTCTGGAAAAGTCACTGTCTATTAAAACTGTGTGAGAATGCTTGCTCTATGTAAAATGGAGCTGGGGTCTAGGTTCAGATAACTTCATCAACTACTGGAACATTCTGTGGCATGACACATATTCTGAATTGAACAGCATTGTCCCAAGCATCACATAGAGTGTCTACTCTTTGTGGTCCTCAACCATGAAATGCCAGTGGGGGCCCTCTTATCACAATACCAACCATCCCCCCCAAATTTCCAAAATATCTTTGGGACTACCCCCATGTGAACCACGGTTCTCATTCAACACGCTCATTTTACAGATGGGGAAATCTTGGGATTTCCCCGATCATACAGGGACTTGGAAGCTAGGCGTGGACCACAGTCCTGTGACTCCTTGGTCTAAATGTCCTTGGTCTTCTGTCCACAGTTGTGGCTGGAGCTGGGTCTTTGAGTCAAGTCGACTTTGGGTTCAAATCCTAGTTCTGATCTTAGGCAAATTGCTTCATCTTTCTGAGTTTCTGTTTCATCATTTGGGAAGTTGAGATTAAAAATAACATTTACCTTGGGGTGCCTGGGTGGCCCAGTGGGTTAAGCATCTGTCTCTTGATTTCAGCTCAGGTCATGATCTCAGGGTTGGAACTGGAGAATTGGCATTGGATTCAAACGCTAAGCCCTGCTTAGGATTTTCTCAAGAGAATTCTGGGTGGCAGCTGGGTGGCTCAGTTGGTTAAGCGTCTGATTTTGGCTCAGGTCATGATCTCGAAGTTTGTGAGTTCAAGCCCCGCATCGGGCTCTGGGCTGACAGCTCGGAGCCTGGAGCCTGCTTCGGATTCTGTGTCTCCCTCTCTCTGCCCCCCCCCCCCCCCGTCTCTCAAAAATGAATAAACATTAAAAAAAATTCCTTTTCCAGTCCTTCTAATCCCTTCCCCACGAAAGCTGTCTTGAGGCACGTTCATGAACAAAAACGTCTTGGGCTGGGCATCTCTGAGCATCCTGACAACTAAGAAGAAACCTTAGGGCTGCAATTTGGATTGAAAAGGAGGAAGACAGATAATGACATCTTTGAGCCCTTGTTTTGTTTCGGATGAGTTGCACGTAGTTCATTTTTTCATTCTCTCGACACCTCGTGAGGTGGATATTGTTTATTATTACCTCTGTTTACCAATTGGGAAAGTGAGGACCGTAAGCCGCTAAGTTCCTTCCTCGAGGTCACAGCGCCAAGATTGAAATCAAGTCTGATTTGGGCTCTTTTAAGAGCAGACCCTGACAAGGATATGGATGCACGTAGTTTATTTGGGAGGAGGCTGTGTGATTAACTTATTGCTTCTCAGCTCTGAGGCAGCCCTTCAATCTATGCTCTGTGATAACGGAATTCCCTTAATTATTTCCATTTTACGTGAGCACGGAGTCAAGCTTCTCAGTAGAGGGCGCTGGAGGGGCTGTTGCAGAAGAGGAAGGTCTCCTGCCATTTTTGTACCAGAGGGGGCTCAACTGTAAGGGCGTGAGGACATTCAGTGGGACCCCCCTCAGCCACGGGCCAAAATGTGGTCCTTTGGCAACGTGGCAAAGGTGGTGATGACATTTGTGCAGCCCCCTCGACGCAGAAGCCAGAGCCTGGGGCATAGACGTATTCTCTGAAGGACTCCTGGCCCTGTTGGCTTCCCGACTCCACACCCTAAGGTTGGTCGCTGGCTGTCCGCTTTCTCCCACGCTCTCTGGAGTGTGGTCTCTTGTACTTACAGCGCCTCTGGACCAGCCCCAGCCTGGCCAAAGCAGCAGGCTTCTCTGCTATCCAGTGGGCAGAGTTACACCTCCAAAGATGTCTGGACCCCTCGCAAGTTTGGTTCTTCCATGGGTACCCCTCCTAAGCCACAGGGCGCCTTTCTAGAGTTTTCTTGTATCTGACGGTTACTCTATCACAGTTAATGGTTCTTTGTACTAAGCGTGCTCTGTTTGAGTTAGTTTGTGGTCTCTGTCTCCTGTTTGGATCCAGATTGTCATAGGAGGTGATCCTAGGAAGAAAGCAAGAGAATGGAGAAGGAAGAAAGCCAATGAAGGATGTGTTAACGAGTGGCTCACTATTGTGGGCTCTTGGGGCTAACTGTACTGGTGTCCCTCTGAAAGTCTGGGTACCACACGCTTGAGCGTTGCTCGAGCAAGAGGCAAGGGGGCTGGATATTTATGGTATGTATCTACCAATCTCCATCTGTCATTGGTTGAGCATTGCTGTATGGGGACCCTAGTGTCCTGGCACTTCTGTCCTGCCTTGCGTGCCTGGACTGTCCAGGGCACACTTCTGTAGACAGAAAAAGCCCTTGGGTGGAGAGAAGCAATTCCTTGATGATAAGATATCCGTGTGCTCGTGGGAACTCCCACTGAAGCTGCCGGTGGCCTCCGGGGTGGGACCAAGGAAATGTGGGTGGGCACCAACGAATTTACTAGTGACATGTCGCAGGATGCAGGATGACAAAAGGAAATTGGTCTGCTGGATGCTGATCAGTTGCACAGACTGATCTGCGGGTGCATTTTCTGGAAAAGCCAGTTGTAGGGGATCAAACGTTTTTCCGACCGGTATAATTTAATTGTACGGTCAGTGTTTGTTATAGATAACTGGGTTTTTCTTTGACCTTGACACTCTCACTGCCTTGCTGTCTGCACTGGAGGCACCGTTTTCTGTTTCGAACACGACAAGCCAAAGCCGGCTGCCACTGCTACGTTCAGGAGGTGCTGATGGCCGTGGTATCCAACCAGCAAAAAGGCAGTCGTGTTTGTATTTCCCATTTTGCCCTTTACGAGAGCCTTTCAGCTGAAGCAAAAGGCTTTCTTCTTCACCCTGGGTTTTTAATAGAAATCTTGGTGCATAAAGCCGTTTCAGTTCTGAGCGCCAGCTTGTAAAGTTCAGTAGCGACAAAGCTCTCTTCTGGCGTGGAACACAGTGGGCACCAAGGTGAGAGACGCTCATTGGCAGGAGCACCAGGATGCAAATCTAAGCAGGCGACAAGTTTATTACCAAGGACAATATGGACCGTGTTCGCCTGTGGGTGATGTGGGCCGAAGGTTATGTCTATACCAACCATTTTAAATCACATTTTGTGGTAATTCTACCAACGTGTATGGTTTGCCAACTGGCAGTGTGTGTTTTTCTCCCCATATTTGAAATGCTCAGTGAGAAAAAGAACAAGGAAGCTTACATCTCTGAGATATGGTGTTCAGTGACAAAAGCAGTATGTGGAACAGTGGTGAGTAGGTACCTATTTTATGAGAAAGAAGGAAGAAAAGATTATACAGCCACACTTGCTTATATTTACATAAAAGATCGAATAAAAGCATCTGGGCATGGGTAAGGAGGGCATTCACAAGATGGGGCCTTTTTCAATTTATAACTTTTCTTTATAGTGTTCTGATTTAAAAATCATGTCAATGCATTTCCTGTTCAGATCAAGAAACAGCCAAATGTCCGGTGAAAATATAATCACTGGAAAGCAGGCCTCTGTCCTATGATCACTTTTGCAACCTTTGAGGGATAGCTTCAGATGGAAGAAGGCATTCCGTAAAATTCAAATATCCGCACATAGAGAATCCTTTGCAAACGTTTAGGGCGTGAGTGGAAATTTTTTACATCGATGCTGCTATTTACCGTATGGACAGCAGGGGGCAGTGTTTCTCTGTTTTTCTTTATGCCTCCATCCACCTCCCCGACTTGAGATGCAAAACCAACCGCGAATCCTCTAATTCAAATCTATGCACAAAACGCACCACATTTTCTAGATTCATGGTGTTACTCTCTCATCCCGAAAACCTTTTGGGGACTTGGAGCTTCCAGCAGGCTGCTGCTGATTATTCAAATGGGGCTGACTGATTATTGGGCTTGCTGGTGTAAAGTCTTTCTTCCCTCTTCTCTGCTCCCTTGTCGAGCCACTTGGCCCCCACCCATCCCTTTCCATCATCAGGCCGTAGGAGAAAACCCTTAAATTATGAGAATGCACAGCACGTGCTCTCTCTCTCTGTCTCTCACTTTGTTTTACTTTGTAGACGAGACCCAGGATTTGGAAGGCAAAACAAACAAACCGATATAGAGAGGGCGTTATTTTGGATCTCCAGAAATGGTGCCAAAGTTAAGAATAACGGAAAGAGGAACAGAACGAGTGTTTATCTGTGTGCCTGCCTGGCCCCGCACCTGCCAGAACTCCTGACATCTTCACCACAGAAGTATGTGCGTTCAGAGCCATTTTGCAAAAAAGGAGATCGAAGCTCAGGAGGGAGAAACTTACCCAAGTCTATGCTGCCGAGAAAGGATAGAACCGGAAGCGGATGCCAGACTGCGTCCGAGGAGGAAACACGGGAGTGTCTTTCCCCCCCCCCCCGCACCATCTAAATAAATGAAGGCAGTGCCTCCCCTGTGTTCTCCTTCCTGCCTCTGCCCCCCAGTCTCTATCCTGTTCTCCCTCCTCCTCTTGGTGTCTCTAGAAAGAGGAAAGGGGGAAAGGGAAGCCACCCCAGGGGTTCCCCAGATACTCAGTGGAAGCTGTTCTTGGTGGTGCACTGGCGGCGATTCCTTTCAAAAAAGGCAGCAACGTTGAACGGCCCAAGGGCAGAGACCCCCGGAGCTTCGGACTTGGGGAAGCGCCAGAGAAGGCGGTGCACCGTCTGCAATCTGTTGTGGAGCGTTTCGTGTTCGTGCGTGTTTTGAACTGCTTCTGCTTCCTCATCCCCGCTCCCTGGCAGTGCCCGCAGGTGAAGGAGGTGGGCGAGTCGCAGACACAGACGCCTTGGAACGTTGCACGAACTAAGTGTAATGGTGGGCAAAGACCAACAGTGAAGACATTTCACCCAAAGTGAAGTACGTGAGATTGATCTTGGGTGGTGCCGCGTCCAGGCTCTGTGATGAATAGTACACCAGCACAGCTTGGGAGAGAGCTGTGGCCCTTTTCGAGGTGGAGCAGGGCCAGGAGAAATCGGCTTTTGTGCAAGCATGACGTCAGTAACCTTTCGACCCTAGCCATGCTGCCATTTCAACAGAGAGGTGCACGCGACTGGCTGGTGTCCGTGGGCGGGCAATCTACCCAGCTAGAATTTTCTTTGCTTGTTTTACTTTCCTTTAGTTATGATTCTATTTACGGCAAGTGATTACGGTTTTCGGTCTATGGTAGTGGTAAGTTGTCCCTTTAAAATACGTGCCTTTAAGAAATAAAGTCAACTTGAAGAAAAATAGTTGGGTAAATCATAGGATAGGTGGTATGCAGATGTGGCAAATAATGAAACGGCACTAAAATAATTGAAATACAAGGATGCCATATTGGATTCTTTCTTTTTTTCTTTGTCTTGTTTTTAATGTTTATTTTTGAGAGACAGAGAGCAGGAGTGGGGGAGGGGCAGAGACAGAGGGAGACACAGAATCGTAAACAGGTTCTAGGCTCTGAGCTGTCAGCACAAAGCCCGGTGCAAGGCTTGAACTCACAAACTGCCAGATCATGACCTGAGCCGAAGTCGGATACTCAACCAACTGAGCCACCCAGGTGCCCCATGGAGTCTTTCTTTCTCTCTTTCTTCCTTCCTCTCTTTCTTTCTTTCTTTCTTTCTTTCTTTCTTTCTTTCTTTCTTTCTTTCTTAATGTTTGCTTATTTTGAGAGGGAGAGAGAGAGACAGAGAGAGACAGAGAGAGAATCCCAAGCAGGCTCCCCATTGTCAGCACAGAGCCTGATGGCGGCTGGACCTCACAAGCTTCGAGATCAAGACCTGCACCGAAGTTTAATTCTTAACTGACTAAGCCACCCAAGCGCTCCCATATTGGATTAGTTCTAAACATATCTTCCATCTCAGACAATTTGGGACTCTATCGTCATCATTTGAGAATCATGGCAAAATTGGAATTGTGTAATTTCAGAACAGGAAGGGATGACCTAGTCCGATCTCCCCACGTTATAGTTGATGAAATGTAGGCTGAGAAATGAAATGTAGGCCCAAGGTCCCACGGTTCTGTTGACTAATAACGTGGGTACGTGTGTGCGTGCCATGAGGGGTGGCGTTAGCGGGGAGAGCAGGTCCAGACAGTAGCCAAAGGTAGCTCTGCTTTAAGTAATTTGACTGGTCTTCACACCATGGAGGGAAAGAAGGAATAGGAGGGGGACACAGTGTCTGAACAAAATGAAAACCCCTAGACCGCAAGGGGGAGAATATCCTGAAAACCTAACTTTCTTTTGCTTGCTGCAGCAGCCAAGGACAGAAGCTGGCGGGTTTTGCTAAGTAATCCCAGCAGCAGCTTTTTGCTGCGGAACACGGCGTTAAATACGATAGGTCGGCACCAAGCTTGAACAAAATGTGATGACTGATTAGGAAATGAACGGTAAGCCATGGATGGTGGTGATGCTTATCAACATCCTCCCCCGCCCCCACCGGAACAAACAAAGCTACACTTGCAGGCTCATGAAGCTGAACCCTGATGGCCTTGTCCTTGGGACGATGTAGCTCTGGCTAGGACAGTCATCGATGAGGAAATCACAGGGAGAAAAGACTCAGCTGTGCTTCAGATGCTGCGGGGGGGGGGGGGGAGAGGGGGTGCCCTGGGGGACTGTGGCCCCTTGTCTCCTCTTCACTGTGAGATTTGTTCTGAGTCTTGCTTTCCTATGTGTATACTGAGATTATCAAACTGGGGTGCAGGGGCGCCTGGGTGGCTCAGTCGGTTAAGCGTCCGACTTCAGCTCAGGTCATGATCTCACAGTTCGTGGGTTCGAGCCCCGCATCAGGCTCTGTGCTGACAGCTCGGAGCCTGGAGCCTGCTTCGGATTCTGTGTCTCCCTTTCTCTCTGTTCCTCCCCTGCTCATACTCTGTCTCTCTCTCTCCTTCAAAAATAAATAAAAAAAAACATTAAAAAAAATAAAACTGGGGTGCAGCCCTGATTTAAAGACAGCTTCCCTTGCAGATGGGGCTGGGGAGCCCATTGCATGGTGCGGGGCAGGGACTTAAGATATATTTGTGGAACAAATGACCACAAGTCTGGATAAATCAATCAGTGATCAATCAGTGGGTCTTGCAGCCAACTGCTCACCCACCTTCCTATGTGGACAAATCGATTTTTTGGAGTCACTGGTTCTTCATGCCTAAACTTTACATAAGAAACTGCATTCTACAAATATGTTGTCGGGATATGAGAGATGAGTCTGGTGAGTGTGGGGGTTGCCTGTCTATTCATTCACTCATTAAATCATTTATTCGTCCAACCAACTGATATTTATTAGGCACCTAGTGCACAGATGGCCTCGGCCCCTTCTTGTAAAGGTTAAGACCTAGTGGGGAAGTCAGGTAACAACCACATAGAAGAGGTAGAAAGCCAAGATAATGCTTTCAGAATATACCAGCTAGAATAAAATAGCAATTAGATGAAAATACTAATACTATTGATGAAAGCTAACATTTATGAAACACCACGTAGCATACCTGTTGCGAACATTTACCTGCATGATGCATTTAACCCTTACTGTCATCCTAAAAGAGGTATAATTATTATCTTCATTTAATAAAGGGAGACTGAGGCGCAGAGCGAGAAAGTTGTGGGGAGAGGTGGGATATTTTAGACAGCATGATCAGGAAAGACTACAGGGGAACGACTTAAGCAGGGGCTGGAAGTGCACATTCCTTGTGTGTCCCTAAAATCCATAATTCCTTTTCTTTCTTTCAATGTTTATTTATTTTTGACAGAGAGAGAGACAGACAGAGTATGAGTGGGGGGGCGGGTAGAGAGAGAGGGAGACACAGAATCTGAAACAGGCTCCAGGCTCTGAGCTGTCAGCACAGAGCCCGATCCCGGGCTTGAACTCATGGACCGTGAGATCATGACCTGCGCTGAAGTCGGATGCTCAACCGACTGAGCCCCCCAGGCGTCCCATAATTCCTTTTGTAATTGCTCCACTTTCACCCTACCATCGTTTGGTGAGGCTATCCTGCCATTCATCATCATCATAATTACCTTTAAGTAGACTGGCCCTCCTTGCAGCCAGAGTGGTGTGACAAGTATGAGGAGGACAGAGAGATTGGCCAAATGCATTGGCCTGCTTGTTGCTCTGTTGACCGTGCTAGGGTGTGGCCTATCGATGGCCTTTAAATTTAGAGGGCTGAGAGCTCTAGGATGATATAGCATGGAGTCACAGCTTGCCACTGTGCACTTACCCATGGAGAGGTCTGGTCTACATTTTCTCTTCCCTTAAGCATTAAGTCACAGCCACTTTCTGTGAGGTTGGGCAGATTGGTGGGGGTGGTAATCACAATAATTTCATCCATGCACACAATGCATTGTTTCAAGACCCTTCACATCCAGATCCCACCTGGGAATCCCGAAGACCTTGGGAAGCAGAGACTGTTAGGCACATTTGGAAGATCAGAGACAGGGAGGTTGAAAACCTTCAGAAGTTTAGCCAAGGCCATACAGCTGGCAGGGGACAAAGCCAGTGCTTGAACTTTCTGAGAAAGGAAAATCTACCAATCCATCTGGTCATAGACTATGGGGATAATATCTGTCTTCACGGCAACAATGACCACCATCCGCTGTGATAAGCGCTTACCCAGTGTCATGTTCTGAACCAGGACCTTTAAACACGTTAACTCATTCAATCCGGTTACATACGGCATGGAAAGCAATTGGCACAGTGTCTATCCAGGTGTGGTTAAGAATTCAACGTTAACTTACCTGGCTCTATTTTTGGATAAGTGGAAAGTGAAGTCCAGAAAGCTTGAGTAACTTGTCCAAAGTTGCACTGTCGGTAAACAGTGGGGCCACGTGGTTATGAGGTCCAGTTCTTGTCCACGATGCCCATCGCTGGCTGCCCTGCCTCAGAGTTGGGTCCCCAGTACCTCCGTGTGTGTTGTGGGCAGTGCACGCTGAAGTTTCGCCTTGTGCGACTTGTCTCTTGAAACACTTAGACTTTCTTCAATTTCACTTGAATTACCCTTCAGAGTCATTTAAGCCTTGGGTCTTCAGCCCCGCGGGGACAATTGGGACTGTAGCTTCCTCTGTGGTTCCCTAGAAAGGCCACTCATGTCTTCACTCAGGAGAGGCTGAGAGTCTGGGGACCGGACAAGAAGGCTTTTCCCTCACCGTGCCCTCGGGGATTCATGTTTCTTAGAGGGGTTGGTAGAATTCCTTCCCCATGAATGCAATTGGATGTGGAATTCCAGTTGTAAGGGCTTCCTGTTTTGAATTTTGCCCACGTTTCCAACATAAAGCTGTTTCCTAAGTAGACAATGTCCTGGCACACCTCATCTCTACTCCAGGCTGCAGATTCATGTTTACTTTCCTTCAGTTCAAACAGAATTTATCAGTGGGGCCTTGCTCTCAGCAACTCAGAGAAGCCAAGCTGAGGGGGATCCAGACTGTTTCCCGGCCTGTGGGATGTGGCAGAGAAAGGGCCGATGATTGTCACTGGAAGTTTTATCAAGGAGGCAGAATTTTAGCCAAGGTTTGAAAGATACTGGAGTTTGATTGATGGGGGAAGAAGGCAAAAACACAGCAAGCCATGTATCTGACAAGGGCTTAGTATCCCAAACATGGAAGCAACTCAAACAACTTAACAGTTTAAAAAATAAAAACAATGCACATGATGTTTTTTAACGTATTTTGTTTTGTTTTGTTTTGTTTTTTGAGAGACATAGAGAGACAGAGTGTGAGCAGGGGAGGGGCAGAGAGAGAGGGAGACACAGAATCTGAAGCAGGCTCCAGGCTCTGAGCCATCAGCACAGAGCCTGATGCGGAGCTCGAACTCATGAACCGCGAGATCGTGACCTGAGCCGAGGTTGGACGCTTAACGGACTGAGCCACCCAGGAGCCTCAAAACAGTAAACATGATTTTAAAAATGCACAAAATATCTGAATAAACATTTTCCCAGAAAAGAAATACAAATGGCCAGTGTGTATATGAAAAGGTGCACAACATCACTAATCATCAGGGAAGTGCAAATCAAAACTACAATGACATATCACCTCCCCTGTTACAGTGGCCCTTATCAAAAAAGGCAAAAGATAATAAATGCTGGCGAGGATGTGGAGAAACTGGAATGTTGGTGGGAATGTCAATTAGTATAGCCACTATGGAAAACAGTGGGGGGGGGGGGCGGGATTGTCAAAAAATCAAAAAACGGTCTCACTTCTAGGTGTAGATATATATACATGCATATGTATATATATATGTGTGTGTGAAATGAAATCACCATCTCAATATCTGCATCCCCAGATTCATTGCGGTATTATTTGCAATAGGCAAGATATGAAAATGACCTAAGTGTCTGTCGATGGATGAATGGATAAAGACAATGTGGTATTTGTATGTATATATATATATATATATATATATATATATATACACACACACATATATATGTATATATGTATGTATATATATGTATATGTGTGTGTGTATATATATATATATATATATATATACACAATGGAATATTATTCACCTTAAAAAGAAAGAAGTCTTGCCATTCATGTCAATATGGATGAGCCTGGAGGTTATTATGCTAAGTGAAATAAGCCAGACACAGAAAGACAAGTACTACACAATCACAGATCTCACCAACATGTGGAATTGATAAATGCCAGACTCATAATAGCAGAGAGCAGAACGGTGGTTTCCAGAGGTTGGGGCGTAGGGAAAATGGGGAGATGTTGGTAAAAGGGTATAAAGTTTCAGTTATGGAAGATGCATAAGTTCTGGAGATCCAATGTGCAATACAGTGCCTTCAGTTAATAATGCCGTATTGTACACATGACATTTGTTAAGAGAGTAGATCGTAAGTGCTCTCCCCACACAAGAAAGGTGGTAACTATGTGAAGCGACGGGTATGTTAATTAGCTCGATCATGGTAACTGTTTCACAGTATATATACATATATCAAAACATCACAGGATACACTTTAAATACATTCAATTTTTATTTGTCAAGCTTACCTCACACACACACAAAAAAACCCGCCAAATACCACAGGCTCCTGGGTGGCTTAAACAACAGAAATGTATTTTTCTCACAGTTCTGGAGACTGGATGTCCGAGATCAAGGTGTGGGCAGGGGCTCCTGGTTTACAGATGCCCGTCTGGTGCTCTGTTCTCACAGGGCATTTCTCTGTGTGCATGTATCTTTGGTATCTCTCTGTGAATTTCTGCTTTTTATAAGAACACCAGTCAGATTGGTTCAGGCCCACCAATCTGTACTTAATCACTATTTAAAGGCCCCCCCTTAATCACTATTTTGTACTTAATCACCATTTAAAGGCCCCCCCCTCCAAACATGGTCACCCTCTGTGGTACTTGGAGTTAAGCTGGTAAATGGCAGAGCCAAGATTTACCTACAACCAGGTCTGTCTGATAAAAGTCTTCATTCTTACCATCCAATCTGACTGAAGGCAACCGGTTGTCTTCATGATGGGCATGTTTAGGTTGTGGTCAAGGGCGTGTTGTATCTCATTACCAGCTCCTCTTAATTTGGTCTGGAAAAACAGCATCAGCAGGGAAGGGTTTCCAGGAAGGTGGAGAATATAGGCAGCGTTTCATTATTTTTTCAGGTAGGTATTTCGATCTTGGAAGGGAGTGGCAGTTTTGGGAGGGGCATTGCTGGCTGTGTACCTGGGGTTCCATCATAGGATTGGCATCCTGAGCTCAGGAGGAGATGGTGATGACTCCTTGGGCTGACTCCATCCCTGGGGATGAAGAACAGTCTATTTGTTCTGTAGTTCAGCCGACTGAAGCACAAGGATCTGAAGTGAGTAGCAATGATGTTCTCCATTGAATTGTGTTTCCTCAAAAACATATGTTGAAGTCTTTACCCCAGTACCTGTGAACATGACTTTATTTGGCAATAGGATCTTTGCAGATATAATTGGTTAAGATGAGGCCATATTGAGTTAGGGTATCCCTCATCCCAGTGATTGGTATCCTTCGAAGACGGTGGCCATGTGAAGACACAGAGATTGGAGTGATGTCTCTACAAGCCATGGAACACCATGGATTTCTGGCAAACACCAGATTCTAGAAGAGATGCACAGGACGGATTGTCCCATAGAACTTGCGGAAAGAAGCGACCTTGTGGACATCTTGATTCTGTGTTTCTAACCTCTAGAACTGTAAGGCAATACATTTCTGTCATTTTAAGCCACCGGGTTTGTGGAACTTTGATAAGGCAGCCCTAGGAAACTAATACAGATGGGAAGGGAGAAACGTTCATGGAAATAATTGCTTTGGCCGATAACAAGTATGAGTCAGAGAGAAGAATGGAGATGCAGAATGTGTCTGGGGACTTATGGGAAGGAACGATTTTAAAGGAGGTGGGAATTAGGGTCTCAGAATCTCCATACAAATTGGCAGATTACAAGAAAGAAAAGAAACTAATGACAAAATGTGGTCAATGTGATATTTTAGAATCACCAAGACTTGAGCTGGAATTCAATATTGGTACATACTAAAATGAGTAATATACCTATTATGTGAGGAGGTAATTTGTGTTAAAAAAAAAAAAAAAACCATAGACATACTGACGGAAATGAGGGCATGAGAGGGAAAACAGGTCAGCAGAGAATAGGGTGAGGCTATAAATAAAGATGCATGGAAGGGCTGCTGCTACAGGTGTAATAAAAGCCATGTGAATCTCGAAGGAAGTGACCAGATGTCTCTCTCACCCAGGTCACAAAGTGCTCAGAGGTAGGCTGTTGTAGTAACGGGGGCTCACATCACCGCTCCAGATAACTGCTGCGAGCTTTATCTGGCTGAAAGTGGAGAAGTGTGCCATATTTTTGTCTTGTTTTATGGACAACTGCCCCTCACAGGGGGCAGTGACTAAGGAATTTCAGCTCTGGACCTAATTATGAGTTATTAATTGGCTGGTGAAGTAGAACTGACAGAATTGTATGAGAGAGCCAGATGAGATTTCTCCTTTAAGGTTGAACATGACCTCATAGAGTTTATGAGCTCCAGTGAAAAGAGAAAAGAGAATAGTCCGGACTAGACCCTAGACGTTGGGAGGAAATACTTTTAAAAAATTAAGAGAATATCCTTTTCTTCAGGTCTTACTGGCAGATTGCAAAATTCCAGAAGTTTTTTTTTTTTTTTTTAATCCTTCCTCCCTCCCTCCCTTTCTTTATAAAGTGAGAATACTAGAACCTACCCTAGTGAGGACTAAATGTCATCGTGCATGTCCACTGTTCAGACAATGCTCAATAAAATGGGAACTAAAACCTACCAATACTTGCAAAGTGCTTACAATTAGGTATCATATGAAGTGCTTTATGTATACTGCCTAATTAATCCCCAGAAAACTCCATGAGGTAGATATTAATTACTATTGCACATGCTTTATGGATAAGGAAAAATCTGAGGCAGAGGACTTTTAGGTAATTCTCAAGATCACACAGTTGGACCCTGGCAAAGGAGGGATTTGAACCCTGGAAGCATGGTTCTAGGCTTATTACTGGTAACCACCATACTGCGTGGGATGATAACAAGAATCATCCATTTCTTTACTAAATGGGTCTCACAATGAAATCAGAGCCAAGTCAATGGTCTCTCTTCATTTGCAAACCATTTCTCTCCTCACTTGCTATGGCATCTCGAGGGGCAGTGTCTTGTTCACTCCCAAACCCCTAGAACTTAGCTCAGCCCTTGCTCTATGAGTGGCTGAGTCAAGGCCTTTCCCACATTGACCTTTTCAATCATCCACGCTGATGCTGCTAACTACGTATTGTTCCATCTGGGAACACCGCCCAGAACACAGAAATCGTCCCAGGTTCCACTTTGAATCCAATGCTCCTTAGGGCGAACATTGTTGAAATTTTGTGAGGTTAAGCTTCCACCTGATGGAAACCATCCTGTTGAGCGTCTGGACAATGTCATTTTCTGCTAGTATTTCTTAAAATTCATGGAGCTGACTGATGATAGCTGTTTAGTCTTGAAGAGGACCTTTGTGATAGCCTAGAAGACAGGAAATAGTGATCCAAAGTTGTAGTGTTACTCTCTAGAGCTTAGTCAGGGGTAGATTTCAGACTGGATACCAGGACTCCCCACACGTGTCCAGTGTACTTTTCCATTTGCATATAGTAGGAAAAACTGGGATATTTTCCAAGCTAGGCTTTGCTTATATGTCACGTAACATTCACGCTAAAGCTGAAAAATCCAAATAAATATTCATGTATTGCTTTTTTTAACTAGTGGAAACTGTCTTTAAAAGCCTCTTTTAACAATGAACATTTTTTAAGGACATTCATAGAAGGCTCATGGACAATGAAACCATGATAATATGACTTAAGGCCCTCGATGAGATCTTAGTAGAGGTTCTGTACGATTGGTGTTTTGTTTTGTACACCATACATCGAGTAGGTAGGTATTCTACAAAAGATTAAAGACATCCAAGATACTCAGTAGTGTATTATTTGTGGAAATTTCTAAGCACCCACAGAACAAACCGACAGTGTTTGGACAAACTCACCTGATTCCACTAATGGAAACCCTAGAAAAGAGGGTTTAAGTGAGGTTTGAATCAAGATCCATTAAAATATTCCTTTAACAGATGAGCCATTTGTGAAATTGGATTTTCAAACAAATGACTACACCATATTTTGAAATGAGTGGCTTACAGTTTTGCTTGGAAAGGAAGAAATTTGTGAATTTAGGGGAGAGATATTTTCACAATGACTATATTAATAGTGGCCAAAGATAACAATGATTATTGATTAATCAATGCCGGGCAATTACTAGATATATGACCCAGATACACCCTGTCACTCCTTCTTCAGAACTACCTCTGTCCTTTATACATACTTTTAGCATGGCAATAATCTCACCCTTAAAGTATTTGTAGCCTATAGGCTACTATGGGTAGGGATGCTGCCTCCTTATTTTTTTTTAAATTTTTAAAAATGTTTATCTATTTATTTATTTAAATGAAATTTATTGTCAATTTGGTTTCCATAGAATACCCAGTGGTCATCCCAATGGGTGCCCTATTTTTGAGAGAGACACAGACAGAGTGTGAGCAGAGGAGGGGCAGAGAGAGAGGGAGACGCAGAATCCAAAGCAGGCTCCAGGCTCCGAGGTGTCAGTCCAGAACCCGACATGAGGTTTGAATTCACGAACGGTGAGATCATGACCTGAGCCGAAGTTGGATGCCTAACCGACTGAGCCACCTAGGTGCCTCGTCTTTCATTTTTTTTTTTTTAACTGGTGAGGCAAGTTATTCAATGTCATGTATGGAATGAGTGGAAGATCCAGGATTAAAACTCCGATTCTTTGATTCCAAGCCGTGCGGAAATAAACAGAGATCAGCCAAATAAACAGAGATCAAATGGGGAAAGCAAAGGCTATTTATTCTGAACTTGGGATAGCAAAAGAGTCAGCCACCATCACTTGGGTTTTGGCAAAGACTCAAAGGCAGGCAGGGAAAGCGTTTTAGTGGAAAACAGGGAAGGCTTCAGGTATGTCCTGATTGTAGGCTGTGGGCCCAGGGAAGCTGCAGGCAGGATATTTAGAAGCCAGGCACCCTGTGTGATTGGGTGGGATGCGTATTTGGCTTTTTCTTGCCCTTTGTTGCAAGTGAGGATGAACATTAGGAAAGCTGTCAGTCGTTCATCAAGCCCTGACTGCGGTTGATTGTTACAGGATTTATTGTTTGGCCTGGCCTGGGTGCTGGAGACGATGGTCTCACCTCCCACAAGCCTGACTTGTAGTAACAGGTTGGTTTCCTGAGCTGGTTATTATAGGTCATGGATTGGTTTCTTGAGATGGCTGCTGTGGATTGTGGGTCAGAATTCATATGGGTTTATGTGAGTCAGTTTTACATTTGGTTGGCCATGTATGTGTCTATATCTGTACATGATATATATACAATGGCAATAATCTCACCGTTAAAGTATATGTAACCTGTGAGCTACCGTGGGCAGGGACTTTGCCTCTTTAATTTTTAATTTTTATTAAAATTAAATCGACTCTAAGTTCTGTGGAAATCAATAGAGATCAGCCAGATGCAAAAAGCAAAGGCTCTTTATCCTGCCCTTGGTATAGCAAGGCAGTCAGCTACCAAATCTTATTTGTAGATTATATATATATATATATATATATATATATATATATATATATATATAATTTGTACACAGCCTGTCCGATCAGTTCTCCTCCTTCTACATCAGGGGTGGCAAACTTTCTGTAAAGGGCCAGATAGAAAGTGCTTTCAGCTTTATGAGCCATACGGTGTCTCCTGCAATTACCCACCTCTGACATTTTAGCACAAAGACAGCCATGGACAGAATGTAAACAAGTGGCTTTGGCTGTGTCCCAACAAAACTTTATTTATAAAAACAGGGGGCTGGCTTGACTTGGTCGCAGGGCTGCACTTAGCCGACCCCTGTTCTACAATGAAGAGCAGGCAAAATCAACAAATGTGCACATGACGGTGGCCTCCTGGGCAGTGACTCATTTCCTTTAGGCCTGTGTTCATGCTACTGAAGCTATGATCGCTGTGATCTAGTTTCTGAGTGGTTTCTATTCAAGAAACATAGTTCAACCACCAAAAAAATTTTCAGAAGTTCTATTATTTCTTCCTTCTTCTCAGAGGATGTTATATGGTACCCATTTAGTAACTAGAGTGATTCTTCTTCCAATGTTTTTTTCTGTCTCATTCGCCTATGGACCATACTCCCTTTTCTGAACCTCTTATTTGTCTTCGGCCCGCCCCCCGCCCCAAGAAACACACTGTCATGACGGGGAATCAGCACAAGGAACCATCTTCCTTTCAACACATCACATGTCAGTCAAGAGCAGGTAAGAGCAATGTCGTTAGATTGGTGTGAATCCTGGCTCTGCCACTAACTAGTCTGTGACCTTGGTCCGTCCTGGTCCCGTTATGTTTGCAACACGTCTGCCACAGTTCGAGGTATCGCATCTAGATTAACAAGAAAATCCAGAAGAAGTAGAGGGCATTTCCTCCTTGTATCCCCTTGAGAGTGAAGAACCATCTCCCAGAAGCTTCCAAGCACACTCATCTTCCTATGTCATCGGCCCAGTTGCATGACATACTCCTAAGTCCACATAGGTAAGGGGAATAGGGCCGCTGTGACTGGCTGAGATTAAGCAGGAGTCACCCGCTGAGACCGGGGTACATCCCGCCTCCTCTGATGCACGTGGCCTTACAGAGGAGGGTGGGATGCAAAGGAGTGAATCCCAGCGTCGGCAGGAAAGATGAGGGAGAGGGGTCCCTATGGAGACGTCAACCAGCTGCGTCTTCAGCAAGAGGCAAAGGGGCAGCGAGGGCTTTGGCCATAAAGGGAAGGCAGCAGGAGGTAATAGAGGACATGTGAGGAGTTCAGCTCTAGGTTTTTTAACATTCCTCAAAGTAGAAACAGTCAAGGATTCCTTTTCATGGCAGACAAGGCTTGGGTTTGTTGACGGAGAGCTGTGTCCCATCTTCCCCCGAACACATCACGGACCAGGCACGGGTGGGTCACGACCACATTGTCAAACTGGCAGACAGCAAACAGTGTCAGACTGTCAAGCTGGTCTGCCTGTGTTCTCTCTAGCCTGGTTTGACGTCTGCTTTCACTCTTTCCCCTGGCCTCACCCACTTGTGCCTGAGGACCTTGCACGCTTCACCATGAAACTCACCATGAGCTCACCATCCGTGCTTTCAGCTGGGGGAGCTCGGCAGTGGGGAGGGGAAGAGGTGGGTATGAATCCCGACTCTGCCACTTACCAGTCTGTGACCTTGGGCACGTTACTGACCAGCGACAAGGATTAGTCACCCATGTGTGATGAGGGGAGACGTCTGCCTTCCTCACTCAAGCAGTTGCTGTGAGGATGAAGTGAAATTTTTCAGTGCCTGTGGCATACAGGCACTAAATATATGAATTTTTTCCTTTGGGTTGATTAAACCTGTCTACTCATTGTTCCCTGAAGGCACTTACTTATTTTGTCATTTTCTACCTTTACATGTAGCCCATGCCCTTTCTGCTTCTTACTCTTTTTATTAAAGGTTTTTTTTTCAATTTATTTATTTTGAGTGAGAGAGAGGGAGAGACTGAGAATGCAAGCAGGGAGGCACAGAGAGAGGGAGAAGGAGAGAATCCCCAGCAGGCTCTCATGAACCATGAGATCATGACCTGAGCCAAAATCAAGAGTCGACGCTTAAGCAACTGAGCCACCCAGGCCCCCCCTGCTTCTCACTCTCACACCCCAACCACTTGCAATGCCTTTCCCTCCCTTCTTCACTGCAGATCTTATCTGCTGTCTGAAGTCAAGCTTGACTCCACATTGCTTGCAAAGCCCTCTTCTGCCTTCCAGACCTAGGGCCCCATTCTCTGAAGGAGCCATCAGGGATCTGTGGCATTGAGGGTGTCACTGGAGAAGCCCCAGAATGTCAGCGTTGCCCAGGAGATGAACAGTCCTCAGGGTTGCCAGAGCAGGGGAAGCAGGAGGCCGCCAGCTCTGGGATCAGGGTTACACAAGACAAGGAAGCAGAAGCCCAGGACTAGATGGAAAGAAATGACACTGGGAGATTTTGCCTAGAGTCCTATTCTTCCACATGTCCCTTTCCTTTCCTTTCCTTTCCTTTCCTTTCCTTTCCTTTCCTCTTCTTTTTAAATTTATGAGTTATTTGGGGTGCCTGGGTGGCTCAGCAGGTTAAGCATCTGACTTTAGCTCAGGTCATGATCTCACAGCTCGTGAGTTCAAGCCCCGCGTCAGGCTCTGTGTTGACATCTCAGAGCCTGTAGCCTGCTTTGGATTCTGTGTCTCCTCTCTCTCTGCCCCTGCCCTGCTCATGCTGGGTGTGTGTCTCTCCGAAATAAATAAACATGAAAAACTTTAAAAAAATTACAATTTATGAGTTACATATGCTATTTGAATATCAGTTTTCCCATCTCCAAATTGGGTTCCATATCTATGTCTTCCTCCCTCCCATCCTTTATGAACATGTGAAATCAAGAGGCAGGGCCTGTATTTTATTTTCAAGGCAGCAATGTGTCCAGCTCGTAGTATACTAACTGACTCCTAGGAGGCACAAGATACACTTGTTGAAAAATGGAAGGAGTGTGAAATAAAGAAAACATAGATGTTAAATGTTTGTAAACCTCAGTACAATACAAGTGGAAGGCATTTGCTCACCATCTCCAGGAGCTTAGCAAAGATCTCTGTATGGAACAGTCATGCAGTTCACGTTAGCTGATGGGCCACATATTCTGTATGGAACGTGGAGCCTATGCAATGCTGTTTTAATCAAAATGTGGAGTCTTCTACAGCAGGAGAATGTGTGTCTTGTGTCAGGGGAGCACCTATAAATCCTACCTCCAGGTTTCTTAACATCTAAAGGCAGGTAGGTACCATGCAAGGCTCTGTCTTTCTCCTCTACGCTCAGGGAAGACACTGCTAATTGATCGTGACACTTTCCCACCGACCCTGGACATTGCCTCCACATTCTTTTACAACCATTTTTATAGACAGCTGTTACCAATTGATCAGAACTGATCAGAATTCAACTTAACTCGAGGCCTGTTTGCTCTCCCTGGTCTTAATTCAAGCATGCTCTCTTTTTGCTTGTTTGTTTTCCTGAAGATTTCCATCGATGGAATCTCCAGTCTTGTTTTGTTGATGACTGCTTCTTTTTCTTCTTCAGCCATCAGAAGGTTCATATCCAAATACAATCTCTCCCTCTGTAAAAATAGGGCTGTCCTTATCCTTCAACCCAAACAAATATTTCAGAGAAATATGATTTGGTTTTGCTTCTCAAAAATAAGAGACATGTCAAAGGGGAAATGAATCAATCCACTTCAGGAAGATTACGGTAAAATTTATTAGAAGTAAGCTCCTGTGCACGCAAAGACCACACCTAGACCACCAGATTCACGGGTAAGTGCACTGCCCTGTTTCTGTAATGGGATGAGCTCATCCACGCTTTCTACTTTCTTTAAAAAAATTTTTTTTTAATGTTTATTTATTCTTGAGAAAGAGAGAAAGAGAGACCGAGCACAGGTGGTGCAGGAGCAGAGAGGGAGACACAGAATCCGAAGCAGGCTCCAGGCTCTGAGCTGTCAGCGCAGAGCCCAGTGTGGGGCTTGAACTCGCCAATGGCGAAATCATGATCTGAGCCGAAGTCGGATGCTTAACCGACTGAGCCACCCAGGCACCCCCTTTTTTTCTTATTATTATTTTTAATGTTTACATTTCCTACTTTTTTTTTTTTTTAATTTTTTTTTTCAATGTTTATTTATTTTTGGGACAGAGAGAGACAGAGCATGAACGGGGGAGGGGCAGAGAGAGAGGGAGACACAGAATCAGAAACAGGCTCCAGGCTCTGAGCCATCAGCCCAGAGCCTGACGCGGGGCTCGAACTCACGGACTGCGAGATCGTGACCTGGCTGAAGTCGGACGCTTAACCGACTGCGCCACCCAGGCGCCCCTACATTTCCTACTTTTTAAAGCACTTTACAAACTTTTCCTAATTGATTTTTTGCCCTGGAGCCAGTTTAGAACACAACAACAGGGTGGTTAAAAAACCAGAAGAACTGATTTATGATGAATGAAGAAGAATGGGATATGATCTGAACTTGGCCAAAGATCCAGAGGCAGACACCTCAACCGCCTTTAGCTATCTGGCAGAGCAAAGACTCCAGAGCGAGAGACAAATTATGTCACTTGGCTGTAAGAGGTTTCAAAAGAGAAAGTTGGTGGTTTTTTTTGTTTTTTTTGTTTTTTGTTTTTTTTAGTGAGGAAAAATTCAGTCAGGCAGATGGACTCTCTGGGGCTATGGGCTGTCCCAGAAAGTGGCCGACTCAAGGTTGCCACAGGACCAAGTTCGAGAGCAGAGAGAATGAAGCTCTGCCACATTCAGGAAATAAAACTAAAGTCTCCTTCTCCACTGTTCCCATCCTCCCTTCTCTCACAGTACATCTGCTTTTCACATACGATTTTGGGACACTTTACTTCTCTGCGAATAAACTGAGAATCTGCAGCCCCCAACCTGTAAAGGAAAATACAGCCTGATTCACGGTGGAGGACGCTCCCTGCCAAAGAGATTGTCTATTGATCAGAGACACCAACCTGGGCATTTGTATGACTTGTTCTTCCAGGTTTTTGGAAGCAACGCTTCTCAGGTTTGCAGAAATTGTGTAGCAATGAAACCAACAAAGTAGCTCATAGATCCTTATGTTTCAAAAAAGGGTTTTGGTTTAATTTTTGTTTTTTATTTGAGAATGCACGTCCCAACTAAAGATAAATATTTCTTAACTCCAAATTATTCATTAATGTGTAGGTGTATTTGCCTAAAAAGCGTTAAATGGATAATTGCTATATACACCTTATAATTTAGCCGATTGAGAAAAAGTGTGGTTTTGTGTGTGTGTGTGTGTGTGTGTGTGTGTGTGTGTGTGTGTGTGTATTTTTTTAACCAGCCCTCTCCTCCCTAAGAATGGGAAGACCTTAGAACAAGGATCCCAAGATGCCCATGATCCAAGCAGAAACTGGTTAACACAATCCCCTGGGGCCAGTTCCATGGCCAGGTGGGTCTCCTGCTTTGAAGTTTCTGTTATTAGGTGATATCTACTCACAGCATAGTTTGGCTGTTGAGTGTCTTGTAGTTAGATTTTTTTTTTTTTAATAGAGCCTTATGCAAATTTGCCTTCCTCCTTGCTTATGCAGCGACCCCACTGACCAACCTGTCAGTGCCCTTGGCTTGGCCAAACCTAGAAACAAACAGTACGTGCCTATCCAAAGACGTCAAATAACAGGGCTAACGGCTTCTAATTCGTTCTCCTAAAGCCTCTGCTAGAAGCAGCAGCCAGGATAACGCCAAGTTGAACTGGGACAATAAATTATATTATATATATACATATATATGAAATTAACCTAAATGCCACTGAGCCTGGTAGGAAAGTGGGTGTTCAAAGAGAAGTCACCCCACCTGGGGAGAGAGAAAAGGTTCAAGGAAGTAGAGGTGTGACGGGGTCTGCAAAGAGCAAGTGCTGAGACTCAAGAGGCAAGGGATCCCAGACTCTTCCTTGTCGCCACAGTGTGGCGGAATTCTCATCTTTGCAATGAAGCCCGGGACTCCGGCCAGGGTGGGGTTTTGGGGCTTGGTGCTGCCTATCCGTGGCAGAAATGGCCCTGCTGAAAGTCAGTGATACCGCCCCAGACGGAGGTAAACTTGAGAACTGTTGGAAACACAGACGCTTGCGAATCCCAAAACACAGAGTCTGCCAAAGGGGTTCGTCTGGTGGACCCGGTAGGCTGGAAGGATGGGTGGACCCAGGAGGCAACCTGAGGACCCAGCAGCGGAGGAGAGAGCCTCTGAAAAAGAGCTGTGGTCGTGGCTACAAGTGGGGGGTTTGCTGCGGGGGTGGGAAGGGAGGGGCCTGGGAGACAGCGGGGTGCCCAACTGATTGGGGTGCAGAGGCTCAGCGCTGCCATGTTGGATACGGCCAGGGAGTCCCCGTGTTCAATGGGAATAGTGCCCCTGGGTTGTGGGAGGTGAGTGCAGGAGCACTGAACGGGCCACGACGGAGGACTCCTGGGGCGCAGGCATGGAGACGTGAGCTATCCAAAAGTGTTTGGAAAGAGTTTCAGAGGAGCTGTTATACCAGTTAATTCGTGCTGATGCAGAGCGAACTCGAAGGAGAGAGAGCGAAACAAATGTCAGGCAGAAGAAACAGCAGCTGTGGATGTCGGGGGGTCTGGCAGAGCAGGCTGTCCTGGGCAAGGCTGGTAGAAGAGCAGAAGACAACACTTAGGTGGGGCAGGAGGAGTGGAACGGAGGAGGCAGGGGAGAGGCGAGCCAGTCTCTGGCGATCCTTGAACAGCACGGTGGGGTTCAGTCTTCCTTTGCCGTCATGGGGAAGCCATTGCAGAATGACCTAGGCAGCCATGGTGAGGGGCAGAGAGGACAGAGAGGGGGGGAGACCAGTGGCAGGGAACCGATGAGGAGGCTGTTGAAATAATCCAGGCCGGCAGCAATGAGGGTCTGAAAAACGCCACTGTGCGAAATGGCAAAGCAAAAGGGACAGGACCTCCGCCCTCTCCTTCATGCTTTTGTCTATGTCCGTTTCCTTTCAGATGGAGCAGGTTGGGTATCGTGGAAATACCTGGAAACATTTTCGCAACTTGCTTGGGCGTAGAGGTTGACAATTATCTGGAGCCACCGGACCCGAAAGTCCTTCATCATCTGGCAAAACGACCTTGCCTTGTGAAGCGAGGAGGCCACTTCGTGACTCTTTTTGCATTTCTAACAAACGCTTCTCTTTTTGTGGGGTTGACGAATTTGAGAAATTGCTGGAGCAGCATGGAAAGGTTATGTGGACCATCACACAGAGCCCACAGGTCGAGAACCAGATGGATTTTAAGGCAGAGACTCTAATACTGTGTGATAGCACAGGGAAGCGAGACAGAAAAAATATTATGGCAGGTCCCAAGCACCATACCTACCACAATCTCCCGAGTTTACAGCTCTCCCACAAGAAACCTAATATATAAGATTGCCGTGCAACACCATAAAAGGACTTACACAGTCCATCCTGAAAAACTGATACTTCAGTAAAGAAGATAAGTGGAGAAACCAGGATATAAGAAAACATATAAAAAACCTTTAGAAGGTCAACGAAGCCTAGGGAGATAAAACTCAATAGTTCAGGGACAGAAACAAAATGGAGTTTTCTTTGTTTTAGATGGAAAATTACAAGGTGCTGTTTGAGGTTATAGCCGTAGTTGGATGAGTCCCGTGAACGAGGGCAATTTAACAAGCCAGCTAGGAATCTGATCCCATCCCCGTAAAGGGAACGGACAACTTCTGCCGGCTTTTCACCGTGATGGGAGATGTTTCACCGGCAAGGAACTCTGGAGGGGCTAGAAAGTGTTCTGCCTTGTTGTGGGTGGTGATTACAAGGGGTGGCGGTACAGCTGGCAAAACTCTGAGCTAAGCATTTCAGACGGGTGCATTTTATTGATATCGGTACACCAATAAAAAAATAATACAAGTGATAAAATGAGGTAAAGAAGGAGAGGAGCTATTCTGCCACGGTGTCAGTGGCAAATAACGTGCACTGGCCAGTGGGGCAGGTCAGACTTGGAACGGTCAGGACCTTAGGATGGGAAGCCTACCCCAACCAGACCAGTTGCTTGGATGAGTGGCCAAGTTCATTTCATGAAACTATGGGGCTTAGGGCATCTATAAGTCGCACATACACTGGCCAGACTGCAGGCACTATTTGCCTTTGCTTCCATGGCCACGCACAAAGCTAATTAGGTCCCTCTGTGAACTTGGAAGCCAGTATGAGGATAACGGGTAGGTTTCATTTTCTCTCATCCATGAATCACACACAGAGCTCTAGGCTAATGAGGACTCCGAGACCTCATCCGTATCCAAAGAGGAGAGTCAGCATTGATGAGTGATGTCCGTTGAGGGTGTGGTAGGGTGGATTGAAGGTGTATACGCCAAATACTTACTAACCACCCCTGACCTAGTTCTTTCAAGGGATACAGAGGATGGGGGCCGGATTTTTAAGGCCACCAGGAGATTTCTCCAGTGGTAGGAGTAGTGACTATGGTGATGGAGAGGATGTTCGAGCACATCGGGTCTGGAGATTAAATTCTATCCCTTCCAGAAGTTTTCAGAGGTGAAACTGGCTTGAGAGAGCCAAACAGCATGACCGAAGCACCAGTCTGAAGGGGCTGGGTTGGGGCGGAAACCAGGTCCATGGAAAGGTGACTGAAGCCATAGAGAATTGGGGCAGAACGAGTGAGTGTTGACTAGTTTGGGAAGTGGCTCTGGATTGGGTGGGGGTATCACCCCAGGGGCTTTGTGGGAGAGATGACTGTTTCCCACATTGTATTCTTGAGCGAATTGAGGCCCTCAGACAGGAGGGAGTTTTGTCCCCAAGTCACCAGTGCCTGCAGGTCTGGAAAGGCCTGCGAGTATTTTAAGAATGGAGTTAATCAGTACTATCTGTAACTGACTTGCCTTCCACAAGTGGTTTGGACCATGAATAAAAAGCCCAGGGATTGCTGAACTCTGACTCCTTTAGCCATCTCTCCCTTCCTTGAGGACAGATGTGGTGCCAGGACCTGGGGTCCAGGAGTCAGATGTAAGGGAAGGACAGAGAAGGGGGTGGATGAAGAGATCCATAGGGGTCTGGAGGGGAAATACCCACTTTGGGTACCATCTCCTGCACTGTTGACCATCTCATTTCTCCAACTGCTTATCATCCTTTCTAGATTCAGGTCTATTTTATTTTTTTAAGGGCAGGATATACGTACATTACAGTGAATGGAGTATGCTAATCATCAGCATGATGATTTTCACAGGTCTACGCAGTCTGTAACCAGTGAAAATCAAGTTCGTCATTCCCAGTCCCAATGGGTTTCTTCTGTGACTCTTTCTAGTCTGTAACCTCCTCTTATGGGTTAGTAATAGGGTGACCAATGGTCACAATTTACCTGGAACTAAGGGGTTTCCTGGCATGAGAAACTTTCTGTGCGGAAATTGGGAACGTCCCAGGCAAATCGTGATGGTCGGTCCCCACAATTCTGGCCTTAGCCATCATTGACTAAGTTTGCCTGGTTTTGAACTTCATTTGGTGGAGTCAGATGCAGGTACTTCTCTGCATCTGGCTTCTTTCATAGCACATTTGTGTGAGTTGAATTATATTATTGCATGAAGCAGGGTTTGTTTTGTTTTTTTTTTTTTAAATCTTATTGCTGAGTAGTATTCCATTGTATGAATACACTGAAGGTTGCCTCTTCTCCTGTGGGGCTCTCCCATTCCTATTAGGGCTCAAATACTTCCTGATGTGAATAATAAACAAATTGACTAACTTTCAAAGTTAGAAATTAGATGGAGGGACACATTTTAAGCACATCTATAATCAAATAGGGGATGGTGATTACTCCATTTCCTTAAATCAATTTCAGGTACTGTGTCAGGGACCAGATAAAGAGCTTAATTATTTGATTTTTATGACGCTCCTATATGGTGCCATTGAATAATTGAGAAAATTGAGGGGCGCCTGGGTGGCTCAGTCAGTTAAGCGTCTGCCTCTTGATTTCAGCTCAGGTCATGATCACATAGTCGTGAGATCAAGCCCTGTGTCGGGCTCGGTGCTGAGCGTGGAGCCTGCTTCAGATGCTCTCTTCCTCTGCCCCTCCCCCACTCACATGCACATGCACACATACTCTCTCTCTCTCTCTCTCTCTCTCTCTCACTCTCTTAAAAAAATGGGGACATTGAGGCATAGAGAGGCTAAGTAACTAGTGTGTGCCAGAGACAGAATTTGAACCTAGACATCTGGCCCCGGAACCTGCTTTCTCAACCACTTCATTCAATGCTTCTTGCAGAAATGAGTAAAAACTTGTCAGGTGGAGATTCCGCTTTAAGTCTCCCCAAAGAGAATACTGAAATCTGAGTGGCCTCTGTAAATTCAGAAAGTCAATGCTTTCCTCCCTACCCCAAGGGTATGAATGAGTGTAGACTCAGAAGGGGTGTGTACTTGTATGGAATTAAGAAATTTCATCTAATAATATAATGGTCCAGCCATTCCCTGGCTTCTGACTGAAGCTCTACCATACTTTGTTCCTTGATTTCGATGGCCTCTGATTTTCCATGAAATTCTCTAGGCTTGAAAAATTATGATCATCCGAGAATACAGGTATTTATTGTGTTCTGTTTCAAATAGCTGGATGCTTTGAAGGACATAACAGAGACAGAACAGGGAGATCTCAGTTTTGTTAGCAGAGTGAAAAGGACTATCTCCCACATGGTGCTCCCGAGCAGGGAGCTCTGTCCCCAAGCCCCTACCTACCGTGGGGGGGGGGGGGGGGGGGGCTGGAGAGAAAGGACCGGCGAGTGTTTTGCTGGAATGGCGTTAATCGGTTCCATCTGTAACTGAATTGTTTTCCACATAAACAGAAGGCCAAAGGTGACGTGGGCAGATAACACAAATAATTGCTTTCTTTCGAGGGTGACTCATTTCCAGCCCGAGGCACTAGATCCAGATTTCAGTTCGAATTCATCCTATTTCTCTAGTTACCCCTGCTTTAGCACAGGGATTCATTTCCATCCTGGTGGGCTTGGGTGGTGAACTCATTAGGCAAGATGGTTAGAGTTTTAATAATTAAAGCAGATGAAGATCTGTGAAGAATCAGTTTCTCAGGACTGTGACTTGAACACAGGGCCCAGTGAACTGCTTAAAATCAGTATTCATCTGAAAAATCTTCTGCGCTCACACCTGCTTTGTCTATATCCCTCTCTCCTTAGCTCCCTTACTTCTCTCTCTATTTTTCTTCCCCATCTGACCCCTGTGTATCTCCTGTTCCTTTCAATTTCTTCCTCGTGTCTCCTGTTGGCCTATGTTCACTAAGGGGCATGGGGTATAATGGAAGCACAGAACCCTAGATATGAACAATAGTCTCCGTGTTTTGTCGGTGAGGAAACTGAAGAATGGCCCAGGGAAGGGCTTTGATACAGAGCTGGCGTGGGAGCGTGGCTCTCGTGGTTCACTGCTCAATATTCTTATTTAGTATTTACCAGAAGAATTAAAACACATTGATTAATTTTTTTTCTTGCTATGAAATATTATTTGGCTTTTGTAAAATGTGTTTAAAGATACGGAAAATTGTAGGGGCGCCTGGGTGGCTCAGTCAGTTGAGCGTCCGACTTCGGCTCAGGTCATGATCTCACGGTTCGTGGGTTCGAGCCCCGCATCAGGCTCTGTGCTGACAGCTCAGAGCCTGGAGCCTGCTTCGGATTCTTTGTCTCCCTTTCTCTCTCTGCCCCTCCCACACTTGTGCTCTGTTTCTCTCTCAAAAATATGTAAACATCTTTAAATTTTTTTAAAAAAGATAAAACTGTAAATAAAAAATGAAAATCAACTATGACTTCACCCAGAGATAACCCTATTAATGATTTTGCTATGTTTCATTTCACTCTCTTTTCCATTCATATCGACAGACTTTATATATATTTTTTATTTTTTTATTTATTTTATTTTATTTTATTTTATTTGTTTTTATTTATTTATTTTGAGAGAGAAAGAGACAGCACAAGTGGGGGAGGGACAGAGAGACAGGGAGAGAGAGAATCCCAAGCAGTCTCTGTGAAACGGAGATCAAACCCATGAAGCCACGAGATCATGACCTGAGCTGAAACCAAGAGTCTGACATTTAACTGACTGAGCCATCCAGGTGCCCCGACATTATGTATATTTTAAAGAAATAGTATTCTCTTATACAGACACGTTAGAATCCTATCTTTTAATTTTTTTTTTTTAACGTTTATTCATTTTCTGAGAGAGAGACAGAGCATGAGCGGGAAAGGGGCAGAGAGAGGGAGACACAGAATCTGAAGCAGGCTCTAGGCTCCAAACTGTCAGCACAGAGCCCGACTCAGGGCTTGAACTCACAAACTGTGAGATCATGACCTGAGCCGAAGTTGGACCGACTGAGCCACCCAGGCGCCCCTGGGATACTATCTTTTATGCTTAAGCTTCTCTTATTAGCATTGTCTCATGGCATTAAATATTCATGAAAATATCACTTTTAATAAGAGCATACTATTCTAATTTATGGTCATACCATAATTTATTTAACCATTTGTGGAGCTTATTGAATTAAGCTCCCTGTTTTTGACTTAAAAGCAGGGGAGTGAGTCATTTTATATGTCCCAAACGGGAGAAAGAAGCTCTCCAGTAATCCTAAATGAGTTGCTTTTTGTTGAAAGCTTTCAATGGATTTCCCTCCTGTGGATCAGAGACTCGGAAGAGAGAAACGAGAATGGTTCTGTAACTTGACTGGGTTGACTTGATTAGTATCTTTGTCTAAAGACTTGCTTTGCCTTCTCTTCTGTTCCCATACTGGGCAGAGAATCCATTTTATTCTGTGTCTCCTCCCCTTGCCTCCAATCTCATTTTTTTTTAAATTATTTTTTTATGTTTATTTATTTTTGAGAGACAGCATGAACGGGGGAGGGGCAGAGAGAGAGGGAGACACAGAATCGGAAGCAGGCTCCAGGCCCTGAGCCATCAGCCCAGAGCCCGACGCGGGGCTCGAACTCACGGACTGCGAGATCATGACCTGGCTGAAGTCGGACGCTTAACCGACTGAGCCACCCAGGCGCCCTAACCAAACATGTTTAGAACAAGGCACTGAACTTTTCCTTTTCTAGATGCTTCTAGGCCTGTGAAACTCTGCAGATACTGACTTTGAGAGCCCGCAGCCTGCCCTCTGAACTTCCTGGACAACGGCCCGTTTCTGGGAAGCTGCCCCACCGATCTTACTGGTCCCCAGAAAGATGACCCCAGGTGACCCCACCTGCTGCCCTTTGGCTTTGGAACCTGACTGGAGCTGTCGCATCCACTTAGACAGACGTGACTTTCACTGCTCACCTGAGAGTGTTCTCTGTGAGCTGAGTCTGGATGTCCTCGGTGCAGAAAAGAAGTTCTGTGCTGTGGAGAACAATTCAGAGGAAAATCTGCTCATAAACACGGCCATTTGCTCGGAAAGTGATGCATTAGCAGGCTGGCGGCTGCTCTCCCAGGCCGAACGGCAGTGACATCTGAATCACCTTCCAGAAGCACCGTGTGGCAATTTGCTAATTATTTTTATGATGCCAGGTCAGCAATAAAGGTGGCTTTCCTGCTTCACTCTTTCTCCACAGCCGCGTGACGGGAGGGACCATTTTTCAAACCTTAGTTTCAGGCTCAGCCTGCCTGGTGGGGGAGGCCCCGAACACTGGCCGATTTGGTTTGCACTCAGTTCCCTTTTCCTTTCCTTGTCCCAGGCCTGATTTCTTTGTCCTTCTTGGAGTTGGAAGGTGTTTTTGTTTCTCAGGGCTTCCACAATAAATACCACAAACTGAGTGGCTGAAAAAACCAGAAAATTTGGGGCGCCTGGGTGGCTCAGTCGGTTAAGTGTCTGACTTTGGCTCAGGTCATGATCTCGTGGTTCATGAGTTCAAGCTCCATGTCAGACTTGTACTTACAACTCAGAGCCTGGAGCCTCCTTCGGATTCTGTGCCTCCCCCTCTCTCTACCTTGACCCTACTCATGTTCTGTCTCTCTCTCAAAAATAAATAAACATTAAAAAACAGAAAATTTATTCCCTCATGGTTCTGGAGGTGGGAAGTTCCAGAACTGTGTCAGCAGGGCGGTGCTTGCTCTGAAGGCTCTAGGGAAGAACCTGTTCCATTCCGTTCTCTTGGCTTCTGGTGTTGCTGGCGATCCTCGAAGGGCTGTGGCTTACAACCTTATCACTCCAGCCTCTGTCTCGATTGTCACATAGCATTTTCTGTGCATGTCTCCGTGTCTGTGTCTTTTTTTCATTTAAAATTTTTGTTTTTAACATTTATTTATGTTTGAGAGACAGAGAGAGACTGAGCGTGAGCGGGGGAGGGGCAGAGAGAGAGGGAGACACAGAATTCAAAGCAGGCTCTAGGCTCCGAGCTCTCAGCACAGAACCTGGCGTGGGGCTCGAACACACGAAATGTGAGATCATGACCTGAACCAAAGTTGGGCGATTAACCTACCGAGCCACCCCGGGGCCCCTGTGTCTCTACGCTTCTAATAAGGACACCAGTCATGTTGGATGAAGGGCCTACCCTACTACAGTCTAACCTCATCTTCCCTAATTTCCTCAGCAAAGACCCTATTTCCAAGTTAAGGTCACGTTATAAGGTACTGGGGGCTAGTGTTTCAATATATTTGGGGGGGGGCCACAATTAAAACTAGAGCAGAAAGTATCTAAAGGTATCTCGTTTATGAAAGTTGGGGGCATAACGATGGAATACCTAATGATCTGTCAAGCTGAAGACTGTTAAGAGATGCTTTTTGTGTTTGCTTTGCAGGTAGAGAGTGTGGCTCAGCTCCGGGCTTACCCTAGCGTGCACGCATGTGTTTTTTTCGCTCTGTGAGCTACGTTTGTTTGTTTGGGTGAACACAGCTCTCTCATTATCCTAACAAGATCATGGTGTTCCAACGAATGAAGAAAAAGAGGGCTCCCACCTCTTTACTGAGTCACAAGACCCATTTGCCGGAAGCTACCTCATTTTTGCAGCCCCCTTTTCTGTGACAAAACCCGGTTTCCAGCCCGGAGGAAAAAATTTACAGGGTCATATTAAATTACCAAAGAAAAGCTAAAACTCTGGAGTTCGTCATTTCAGGAAAGGCTGAATTCTTTTAACTAAATGGGCAACTTTGAAATTTAATGGAAACCCGAGAGCTGTAATATAATGTGAAACCCTCGATTCCTTTTAGTTATTTCATGAAAAGCTGGGCATTTCTGTGGTGACTTTCATCCGAAGTGCCTCAAATGTCACGCTAATTTTACAAATTACGCCGTCTATGGGGATTCTATATTCTGCCCGCATTTCTTCTCCATTTCCAGAACCTTTGGAAGTGCAGCCCTCTCTGAGGTCCAGGTTGAAGGGCTCTGTGCAGTAATGCCTCGAATTAAGTGATCTTTAGGATTTTGAGAATTCTTATTCCTAATCGGTATCAGAAGGAAATCCTCGGCATAGTAGAAAGGAACACGGATCTGAAATGTGCAGTGGGAATCTGGGCCTCCGTTTCCTCAACTGGGAAATGAAGCATTTGCAATAACTTACGAGGTTCTCTTTCGAGTCTGAGCTTCCAGGAGTCTGGTTTGCGATGGTTTTTCTAAATTGCTTCAAAATGTTGATCAGGAAGTTAACCATGCTTTTAGAGAGAACCGTCTGTGACTTGGCAGTCTAGTCAGGGCTGCTGACAAAAATCTTCTGTTGCATGAAAGATTTTCCTGGTATTCGACCTGCCTGTTCTTCGGGCTTGTCAATGCCTGTAGCATAGCAGTGACCTTGCGAAGGTAACAGCCGCTTTGTATTTTTTCTGCCCGTGTTCCTGTTTCCCGATAGGCTGTCCCAAAGATTATTGATGAAGGCTGTGGCCCAAAGCGATCCCTAATATTTGGTAGCTCTTCACACTTTTCACAGTGGATTCATGAACATTCATTTATTCAATCCCTATAACAGTCTGAGGTAAGCTAGACTGGCATTGTTATTCTCATTTGAAGATTGAGGAAACCAAGGAACATTGAGCCTGCATCACCTTACCAAGGTCACAGAGGAAATCAGTGGCAGAAGGAGGGCTGGAATACACCTTTTCTGCCTTCTAGTTCAAGTTTTTTCCACTCCATTACATTTGGGTTGAAACATACAGATGTGGAAAGGAAAACCAACCAACCAATCAACCAACCCAACCACATACACACCTACTATGTGCTGGAGACTGTCCTAGACAGATTCAAACCATCACCTATTTGATTCCACAGACTAAATTCCTGTCATTATGTAATATTTCTTCCTTGATGACTGGAAACTAAGTTTAAGCACCAAGTGCCATTGTATCAAGGAGATCAAATTAGTTTGGCTTTATAAGCATTTGGGCACCCCCAGTTGCAATGGGCTGTTGTGCTTAGGGGCACAATGAGCCCTGGGCTGGGTCAGTCCCCTTGGTGTCTTCCAGAGAGGGTCTGTGGGAAAGGAGTGGGGGCACAGAGAAGCTGTACTGGGAATGCATTGTTTCTCTCTGGGAGATTCTACTACAAAATGGGAGGAGCCAGGAACATCACTGTCCTCCCACCTGAATGGATGATGTGATTGATGTTCAAGGGTAGCAGGGATTCCTTGTATCCACTCTTATGTCTTCCTCTGTTGATGGCTGGACCCGCAACTTTATCTCTAGGGACTGACCTCAAGGAAGTAATGCCAAATAACTATAATAATGCCTGCCTTATTTTCCTTCTTGTCTGCTGTGAAGGTCAAATGAGATAACATATGTACTTGTGTTGTGCAAAAGCAGCCAGCTGATCATAGTAAGAAAATGTAACTTTGAAAAAAAGTTTATTTATTTATTTTGAGAGAGAGAGAGAGAGAATGGGCAGGGGAATGGCAGAGACAGAGGGGGAGAGAGAGAATCCCAAGCAGCCTCTGCCCTGTCAGCATGGAGCTCGTCGCAGGGCTCAAACTCATGAACCATGAGACTGTGACCTGAGCCAAAACCAAGAGTCAGAGGCTTAACTGACTCAGCCACTCAGGACCCCCCAAACAGCATTTTCATTAGAGAATGAGCAGGGTGTGTAAGGGCTGCTCTGCCACTTGGGCAGATGCCTTATCTTGTTGGGCCCCCGTTTTCTCATATTGCCTGATGGTGATCCTGAGGCCTCAGTGAGTTGGTCTCTTTAAATTGCCAGGCCCATCACACCTGTTAGAATGGCTAAAATCAGAAACACAAGAAAGAGCAAGTGTTGGTGAGGATGTGCACAAAAAGGAACGCGGTGCACCGTTGGTGGGAATGCAAACTGGTTCAGCCGCTGTGGAAAAAATTAAAAATAGAAGCACCCAGTCATCCAGTAATTGAGCCACTCAGTATTTATGCCACAAATACAAACAAATAAAACAACAGATTCAAAGAGATACTCCCACCCCTATGTTTATCGCAGCAGTATTTACAATAGCCAAATTCTGGATCATGCATCTATCCATTGATCGATGAACAGATATGGAAGATGTGGTATATATATATAAGGGAATATTATTCGGCCATTAAAAAGAATGAAATCTTACCATTTGCAACAACATGAATGTAGCTAGAGAGTATAATGCTAAGTGAAATAAGCCAGTCAGAGAAAGAAAAACACCATATGATCTCACTCATATGTGGCATCTAAGAAACAAATCAAATGAGCTAAAAGAAAGATAGAGAGAGGGAGAGAGAGAGAGAGAGAGAGAGAGAGAGAGGCAAACCAAGAAACAGACTCTTAACTATAGAGAACAAACTGAGTACCAGAGGGGGCGTGGGTAAGGGGATGGGTGAAATACCAGATGGAGATTAAAGAGTACCTTTATCATAATGAAATAAAAAAATGAAATGATTAAAAATAAGAAAAATTGCCAGGCCCATTTCCTGGTCTTTTCCACAAACAGTCCCCACTAAGAAGCTCCCCTTTCTTCTCTTTTGGCTTAATGAACTTCATTCCCGTTAAGTATTCTGGGAAAGGAAACATTTTTGGGGGGAAGTGGTTTATGCTTTTCAGGAACACAGGATCTGCAAGCATAGCGTTTTTTGTTGTTTCTTTTTTAACTAAGTTTTCAAAGCTGCTTTCTCACATCAAGCTTGACAGAATTTTGTTCAGTCCTTCCTTTGTAATATACTCCGCCCAAAGATGATCTCTTCCTTCTGGGAACTCTTCTCCCTCCCTTCTTGTATTTTTTTTTTTTTTTTGGTGGGGTGGGTTGACAATCATGTGGCTCTGATGCCCTTGCCACGGTGATTGGCTCAAGAATGGACATGTGACCTGAGAGGAACCAATCCTAGTCTTCGCTTGAGTTTGCTGTGGTTGCTGTAGATAAGAAGCAACTCTCTTCTGTCAGGATGCTGGCTGTGAGCAAAGTTAAGCCTGGAGCTGCTGGTGGCCATCTCTCATGCTTTGTGAGGGTGTTTTGTGAGCTTGCTGAAGATGACGCCCTCATGATAGAAAGCAGGAGAAAAGAACGTTGGAGAGAAAGATTCCTGATGGAATACTTAAACCTCTGCATTTCACCATGTTTAAAGTCATCTCTGCATCTGGTCTGTTCAGTTCCTTAGAACAAAAACTCTCTTTATGGTTTAAGCTAATTTCAAGTGGTTTTCTGTCCTTTCTAACTGACGGGAGCTCTAAGGAGTATTTGCAATTCATGGAGGGACCAAGCGTCCTGGGTGTCTAAGGAGGCATATAGTAATGGGTCCCTACGGATGCCAGTCAAGGTATTGAAGTGGATCATTAATGACAAGCTTTGGCTAATTTGCAACGGTCAGGAGCTGGGTTGCTCTTCAGCACAGACTTGCACAGAAAATTCTTTGTGTACAGATGGACTCATAATTTCCAACACAGCTATAAGAATTACAGATGTCTTGAGGAGTTGGCCAAAATCCTATGTGATCTACCAAAGGCAATTATGAGGCTTTACCTGGCAGGCCTCATGGGAAGAAAGCCACCCTCCTCGTATCAGACTTGCATTGCCATTTTCTGGAAGGAGATGCAAGGACTCAGGATCCCCCTCCCTTGGCCAGCCGTACTCAAAAATGTTCGTCTGCCACCCTAGTCAGGCACTTCCATTCAGAGGCCTCTTTACTGGGGGGCCTTGGCTGAAGTACTTCGCTCCACTTTGAGTACCTTTCTATCTCTAGCCCTTCCCCTTTGCCCCCTTGCTTACATGCTCGTAAAGAGGCTGGAGACTTTGCTCAGGGCACCCCCGATCTGTGCTGCATCCAAAGGACCCTCACCTGGGGCCACTCTGTGGGGAAGGGTGGAGCACTAGGGAGTCAGCCCCTCTTTTTTGCCTCTTGCTCGCATTGTTGCAGTGGGGGAGCCCAGGCTCGACTGTCACTTTCAGTTTGGCTTGTTGTCCTAATTGACCACCTGGACACCTGGAAGCTTAATGGCTTTAAATTCATTTCTCTGGATCCTTCTAAACAGTATCATGCATAGTTATCCAGACTGGCTTGGAAGAGAGAAGCATGAGGACAGTGAGTCTCACACTTCAGTGTAGCATTTTCAACTCCCGCTGTCCATTTAAAAGTTTTGATGCTCAGGTCCTATTCCAGACTAGCTTTATGAGTGTGCTTGTGGATGGAGCCCAAACATGGTGTTATTATTATTATTATTATTTTAAAGTTTATTTATTTTGAGAGAGAGAGAAAGAGAGAGAGAGAGACAGGAGGGGTGCAAGGAGAGAGGGAGAGAGAATCTCTAGCAGGCTCTGCACCATCAGCAGAAAGTCCGACTTGGGGTCCCAAACCCACAAACCATGAGATCATAACCCGAGCTGAAACCAAGAGTCAGATGCTCAACCGACTGAGTCACCCAGGTGCCTCCCCTCCCCAAGCAAGGTATTTTTAAAGCTCCAGGTGATTCTATTACCAGCCAGTGTTGTGAACGCCATTTTATTTGGGCGTCCAAATCACTAATCTGGAAAATTAACAGCAAAAACTCATGAGCTTTCATTGATCTCCTGGGTGAGACCCATGTAGGGGTGGATCCTGGGAATCTGAAGAGTCCAGATGGTTCTGATGCAGGTGTAACTAGTTTGAGGGGAGTTTAAAAGCATTGGTCCAGCACATGAGTGTATGTGCTTGCATGTACTAGTTTATTGGAGGGAAGTAAAAAGGAAAAAAGAAGGATTAAGAACCCAGAATCCAAGGAATAACCTGCAAAGCATTTATATTCACCCACCCATCCATCTATCCAGGTTCGATGGCCATGTAACATGACACTTCAGAGCATAGGATCCTATCAAAAACACAGCTGGATCCTGGCTGTGCAATCATTACCTCTGTCACTCTGGGCAAATCATGCAAACTCTGTCAGTCTCACTTTCTTCATCTCAAAAATAGGGACACATATAATACCTTCTTGCGGGTTGCCGTGACACATAAATAATTAATATTTGTAAAGTATTTAGTATAGTTTCCAAAACTGCACTGCCTTGATATGGGAGCCACCGGCCACATGTGGCTGCTGAGCCCTTAAATGTGACTGGTCCAAATTGAGATGTGCTGTAGATAGAAAATACACACTGGATTTTGAATATTTAGGATGAAAAAAAGGAAAATGTAATTTTAAGAATTTTAAAATGTTGAAATGGTAATATTTTGGATGTATCGGGTTGGGATGATAATATTTAGGTATATTGGGTTAAATACAATATATTTGAAAAATTAAAAAAAAATTTACCTATTTATTATTACTTTTTAAAGTGTGGCTACCAAAATATTTAAAAGTAACATATGTTGGTTGCACTTTCCTTCCTTCCTTTTTCTTCCTTTCCTTCTTTCTTTCCTTCTTTCTTTCTTTCTTTCTTTCTTTCTTTCTTTCTTTCTTTCCTTTGTGAGAGCATGAGCAGGGGAGAGGCACAGAGGGAGAGAGAGAATATTAAGCAGGCTCCTTGCCCAGTGGTGGAGCCTGACCTGGGGCTTGATCTAATGGCTGTGAGATCATGACCTGAGCTGAAGTCAAGAGTCAGACGTTTGACCAACTGAGCCATCCAGGTGCCCCTGTATTGTAGTTCTATTGGACAGCCTTGGCCTAGAACATAGTAAACTCTCAGTAACTGTTCAGTGTATTATTGGTATTGTTTTATGTATTTAAATCAAAAGCAGCTGGTGAACATTTGCTGTGAGGGATGTAAACATCAATCATTGGTCAAAGTGCTTAGAGTCTAGCGAAGGCAAACAAAGTCACCAGGAGTGTGTGGGACTTGATTCACTCTAGAACTCCGGGGCGTGCCTGGCATCGTCCACATTTTTACAACAAACACGAGATGAGATGCTGCCACATCATTCCTGGGACGTTGCAAATTGTGGCGATTGCCTTGGGTGCCCTGAAGCATGTGCACTGTCTAGTGACAAGAAGATATCTCAGGGAGGACATCAGAGTTGAAGAACTTTCCAGACATATAAAACTATTTTAGAAAATCCAATTTTGATACAAATCATGTAGCTCTCACCTCTCCCTTCCCCAACGTTACAGAGAAGGAATCAATGCTCTTTGGGGTGGTGGGACCTCAAATTCATGTCCAACTGGAGATTTAGAGTACAGCCTTACTTGGAAATAGGTCTTGGCAAATGTCATACATTAGCATGAGGTCATATTGGATTCGGGTGGGCTCTAATCTAATGATTGGGGTCTTTGTATGAAGAGAAAACAGAGACACAGACACACAGGGAGAATATACGTGAAGATGGAGGTAGAGACTGGAGTCACGTAGCTACAAACCAAAGAATGCCAAAGATTACTGACAGCCACCGAAACTAGGAAAGATAAGGAAGGTTTTGCTCCTAGAGTCTTTGGAGGGAGCATGGCCCTCCTCACACCTGATTTCAGACTTCTCTCCTCCAGAGCTGTGAGAGAATAAATTTCTGTTGTGACAACTCTCCTTGTTTATGGTAATTTGTTAGGACTGCCCTAGGAAACAAATATATTGGATGTTCCTTGAACCAGACTTGGTCTTCTTAACACTTTGTGGTACAAATATTAATGGTTTTTTTTGGGGGGGGGTAGCATTGGGGACTCACTCCTGGGTCCAGGGAGAATCTGATAGCTGTGTATCACACTGATGGTCTCGGATAAGGTAGAGACGGGTTCTGGGAGGGACCAAAGAGTGTTAAAACAATGTAGTCACTGTGAGTTTCCAAAATGAGAAGCAGGCTAAAGGTCAATGCCAGAAAACAGTGCCAAGGACTGGTGTCACGTGAAGAGAAATGGAGCAAAATCGGACTCAATTGCAGTCAGACTGGCAAGCAGAGGGTCAGATGGGGAATGGGGAACAAAGCTGTCATCAGTATGAGAGGAGCAAGAGCCCCATTTCTCTATTGAGCCCAGTGTGTGGCAGAGCTACGGTCTTTAGGACAAACAGTTGGTGTCAGTGTTTCTTTCCATGTGATGTGGCTGCATCTGGACACATGGGGACGTGATGGGAGTGATGTAAATCTACAGGACACATGCAGAGCATCTCCTATCGTCACGACACAAAAGCAGACATATGTTTAGGAATATAATGCAAAATTTCCATGATATGCATAGTCTAAAATATACGATTTGGAAAGTCTTCCTTTTGTGTTGTTCACTTCGGGCTATCTTTAGAGCTCTCCAGCTGTACACAACCACTATTGTGTGTTGATGTCGGCACCTCCACAGCTGGAAAGCTTGAGAAGCACTGATATAAAAGACCCAGAAAGGACTGGCTAACAATTTTTGTCATTTCTGATACATAGCCCGTGCAATGTGCCTTCATATAGTAGGCACACGTTAACCATTTTTTGACTCTTGTATGATAGTCAAAGTTAAAAACTGGTGACGCATTTCTCGCAAGAATTTTCGACCATGCGTTGGCACACGCTTTTATAAACAAAAGAGGGACGCATATACAGGAAGGATATTTTTAGGAGAGGTATGCATGGTAAGGAATGCTTGATGATTCTCAGACTTGCAAACCCACTGGGTACATCAAAGTGAGTAGAAAGTAAACCAAGTGCGAATCCACAACTTCTGCCTTTATCTACACAAGGCTTTCTAACTAAGAAAGACTTGGGGCCATGAACTGTGTTTTCGAGAGCCCCTCTTGTGGCAAGTCAGGGTCTGCCTATGTAATTTTGTGTGCCAAACCTATGTTCATGTTTACCCTATTCTTCTTTTAGTCAATCCCATGATGATGTGTGCAATTTTAGCCTCTGATCATCAAGGGGAGATGGAGTTTTTTGAAGCCATTTTCCTGTGCAGAACCAGAGCCACTACTCTGTCTTGATATGGTGAACATTGAAACGATGAAGGGCCCTGTGGAGAAGCCTGGGAGTCATTGTAGATTCTTTCCTCTCTCTTCCAACGCCTCCTCAGCCACCGAGTCCTGAAATCTACCTCTGCAGAGCTCTCCAATGCATCCACTTCTCTTCATCTTTTTGCCTGGGCAAGAGTGGAGTCTAGTCCCCATGGGAATGGGGTAGGGGTGAGAAGTTAAAGAGTCTAGAATTGGCGTATAAAGTGAAAAATCAGTTGTGGATAACATTATTACTCTTGGGAGCAGGACATGGGGAAGAAAGTCCTTAAATTTTGCTTAAAACACCTGACTTGGGCCCATTAAAATTCAACACCATAGAATAAACTGTTACTTGTCTTGCTTTTCCAACTGAGTCCATCCTTGACCTGGACCAAAGCCTGTTTCTGACAGAGGGAAGGATGGAAAGGTAAATAACCACATGTCTCTTTTGAAAATTTCATTTCATGTCTGTTCAACCCGATTACAAATGAACGGATGTGATGGCACCAGCTTCCAAAGGCAGGAGTCTCCTCAGTCTTTCCAGGCAGGCCTTGCAAACCATGAGCACCTAGATAAGGGCATTAACCAAATAGGATTATATTGGCTGAAGCTTCAGTTCTGCCATAAGTGTCATTTGGGAAGAATGTATGTTTAACAAAAAGCCAATGTTAGACTCAACTGCTAGAAACACAACAAACCAGAACGTGAGTCTTTTGGGGTAAAAGTGAATGGGGTTATTGATAAAGAACTTTCTGGCCTTCTCTGCCAACTGTTTGTTCCCAAGGGCTAGGTCTGGATGTCCCTGCTTATTGCCCTTACAAAGTGGCCAATGTGGGAAATTTCCCTGCCAACCCCATTTCCACTCCTGGAGGGTGGTGTAACTGAAGGTGGGTGGGCCCAGTGTTCCAGAACTGCCTCTGTGACAGAGCCCATCTAAGTATGGCTGCAGCCACAGAAGGAGTGTCAGGTGCATGGCTGGTCACTCTTTAGAGAGCATGGATCTGAGTTCACATCCTGGGCTTGCTACAGAGCTGGACATCATTGAGGAAGTCACCAAACTAATTTGCTAGTTGGTTCCTCTCATCTGTTAAATGGGGATGTTCTTGCCAACTTCATAAAGTTACTGGGTGGGTTACGAATGCAAATTCTGGAAGTGTTAAAAATGGAGCTCCTATCCTACTTGGCCATTCACAATGGGAGAACATTCCCAGAAGTTCCTAGAGGAAGCAGTAGTTAGAGGAAATATGATACCAATGCACCCTATGTATCACACTCATAGAAGTTACATAAGGGCAAAAAAGTATTTTACAGTGGCTTTGAGAATTCTTTAAACACAAGATCGGTTTCCTATCTTTTCTCCAACACAGTCATCCTCAGATGATTGGAGAGATTTACAGGCTCTTAGGTATTGGGCTCAATTCATAACAGCAAGGTTACTCTTGGTGACCATAGAGCTGCATGTGCACATCTGCCTAGCTGTCCTGTCTGGGACAGAAAAATGATTTTTATTTTTCTAACTCTTGATTGAAATGGCATCTCTCAACCACTTTCCAGTTTGTGGTTACCTATGATAATGCTAGGATACACTGAAGATGGGAAATCTGTCTTCTTTCACCTGTTGGTATAGCCACCCTTCAGTACAGACTCCCATTCATTCCATTATGGAATTCTCAGCCCTCAGGGCAGGCAAACAGTTTTAACTTGGAAGCCAATTTGGTCAACTGGTAGTGGGTACCTATGATGCTTTGTTGAGAAGGTATCTGAGCTCACATCTGCCCTCCATAGAAAGAGAGCCCAGATTAATTTATGATACCTTCTGTGGGCATGGATGGAGGAGTGGGCTCACACATTTCCCTTATCTGTGCTTCATCTGTCTATCAATCATAATGTCTACTTCCTCTCTCCACCTTTGACTCTCTTCTAGGATATTGGTAGGACACAAGAAGGAAATACAGGAAAGGATGACATATATTGACCCTTCCCATCCTTGTGTGTCAAATTTTAACTAGTGTCTTTACTTAATGTAGAGTCATGATTTGTCTGTGGTTGTTGTATATATCTCTTTCCATTGCCACTTTGTGCATGTCTTGAAATTAGGGATGGTTATTCTTCATTCTCACATTTTTTTAAAGATTGAAAAAAATGTTTTATTGATTTTTGAAAGAGAGAGAAAGAGAGTGTGAGTGGGGGAGGGGCATAAAGGGGGGGAGACAGAGGATCCAAAGCAGGCTCCATGCTTACAGGAGCAAGCTTGATGTGGGGCTTGAACCCATGAACCATGAGATCATGACCTGAGCTGAAGTCGGATGCTCCACCGACTGAGCCACCCATGCACCCCTCTTCCTTCTCATATTGTCCCTCATCTTGTGCCTCCCACTCCAGAACCTGGTATAATGCCTTACACACAATAGCCATTGTTTTATTGCTGAGTTTAAATTTTTTAATTATACTCTTTTAAATCATCCACACTACCAACAGAAATATCTTTCTAGTCTACAGATATAATCTTGCCTCACTTCTACTTAAAACCCTTCAATGACTCCCAACTGGCTAGAGGATAAAGTCCAAATTCTAAATCCTTTATTTTGACAAACTGAGTCTTTCAAGGTTTTGTTCTCACCCAGTTCTCTGAATCACCAGCCACTACACGCTCTTCCACTTCTTAGACACCATATTATTTTGTATTTTGAGCCTTTAAGTCTATAGGTTGTTAAGTCCAAAAAGCCCATTCACTGTTGCCTGTCCAGTAGACTGCTCTTCATCCTTTGAGATTCTGTGTCTTGAAGGGATGAGATGGATTATAGTTAAAAGTGTGACTCAGGCAATGAGTACTCGGGTTTAAATCCTGACTCTAGTTGTGTGACCTTGTGCAAATTATTTAACTTTTCCTAGCCTGAGTTTTCTTGTTTATAAAATGGGGGATAATAGGGTAATTGGTAGGAGGATCAATGAACTAGTCTATATAAAGCGCTTTGCACGATGCCTTGCACACAGTGAGTATTCAGCTAAATTGACCTATTTTCTTAACTGGGATTCAGAACTAAACTAAAAGTCCATTGGGGCAAATGGCAAGATTGTAATGTAATATGATGGGGATTGTAATCATGGTGTGAAGAGGATGCAAAGGGAACACAGAGGAGAGCCCAGAAAAAAAAAAAAAAAACAAGCACAGACTCCGGGGGGTGGGGGCCAGGGGCCTGAGAAAATGCTTCTGGCAGGACAGGTACTTGAGCTGAGTTCTAAAGGATGGGTCAGAAACATGGTGCCATGAGGCCATAGACGGGGATGGTGGATCAATGATGTGTGGAGCAGGGGCCTCGTGGACTTTACCTGACATGTGCTGCTTCATTAGGGTGAGAGGCAATTACCCCAAAGTGAATGCTTTGCACATGAGTGTTTTTGGTTGCTTTTGGATGGACTGGTTTCCTGTTTAGAGCATTGGCACCCCAGGCACCTTGCTCCTTTCTCACAGGCAGAAGAAAAACTGGAAGAGGGCTCAGCTAGCAAAAGCTTTCCTCCTGATGGAAGGACAGATGGAAGGTGAGTATGAGCCAGAGGGTGGAAATGGGGCTCCTAGGGAAGCGTCTCCTTAATCTCTCTCTTATTCTTGACAGAATAAATAAAGGTGGCCCTTGTGGAGCAGACTTTATCTCCTTCCTCACGGTGAGTCGCTGGGGTGGGTTATGCCGTGGCTGGATGGCCCCCTGCGGGGGAAGAGAAGGCTATCCTACCCTTGTCATCCCAGGGTAGACCAGCAGTCCCAGTGGTGATAAGGACTCAAATGCCATAGGTGCCTTTGGAAAGCATGAAGCAAAACCAACTCCTGGTCTCTCTTTCTCTGCCTAAGAGCATCTTGTCATTATCATTGTTATTATTCTATCTTATTCTGCATCAATTATCTTGACTTTCATGGGTGAACACAAAGAATAAAACCCCAAAAAAGTGGGTAGAGAAGTGTGATTCCTAGGCATTAAATATTTTAGTGACAGCAGGGTAAGACTCGATTCTAGGCCAAACTAGTTCAGGCCAGTAGATTCACATATGTGTGAAAGCCTTTTCTCTGGGCATGATAGAACACTCTCCTGTATTTGTATAGGTAGGAAATCCTTAAATCTTCCATTCTCATTTTTAATAAACAAATGGAGACATTCTCAACATCCTCAAAACAACTAATTCAAAGTAACATAGTAGTGAAAGAACTGAGGAGTCCTGGGCTTAGGAAAAAAGTTCTTATCACAGATGGGCTATGCTTTTATCATAGAAATTTTAGAATCAGATGACCAAAAAGAAGAAAACTTCAGTCATCTAGAATCACCCTGGCCACAAGTAACAAAGAGCTCTAGGAATCCATATGTGGCAGGTAAAACCTCCCCTCCCTGTGGTCTCCACCTCCACTGGCATGAGGGAGGTAGGGTCCCCAGGACTCTGCAAACACCCCTTCCTCCCCTCACCTGCAGCTCCCATGGCTTTCTCACCTCTTTCTGCCTTGATATGGCAGGATGAACCATCCTAGAGTTACTTATCTCAGTCAGCCTGGTCCTCCCTCTTGCTCTAGGACTCGAATGCCCTAAAGGTTCTTGTGTCCAATGTCCCTAACCCTAACCCCCAAACTATCAAGTCTTTTTTCTTATGAATATGATTTATTATCATGTTGGTTTACATACAACACCCAGTGCTCATCCCAACAAGTGCCCTCCTCAATGCCCATCACCCATTTTCCCCTCTCCCCCACTCCCCATCCACCCTTAGTTTGTTCTATGTATTTACGAGTCTCCAAGAGCATCTTTTATACTTAGTCAAAATAATTTCCTCTGTTCAATGAAAAAAGGGGGGAGCTATTTTTGTGGTAGGCAGGGGAGTCCAAAGAGAGGCGACCTCATGGGATTTTTCCCTGAGGCTCATTTTAATTGGATAGGAGTTTGCCAGTTAGCAGAGTGTATGGATGGTGAGATGGAAAGAGGGTACTAGAAGCAGAGGGCAGGGCATGAAGACAAGTGTGGCACTCTGATATGTTAAAGATTAGAAGAGGCATCATGAATTTTTTTTTCTTTGAAACTGAAATTGGGCATAAATATCACTTAGTAAGACTCAGGGGGAAAAAAAATCAAGTATGACATGTGAAAAGACAGTATGAATGTAATCAGAGATGTTAGTCTGCAAAGCTTAATTTCACCTGAAAGAAATGCATAAGAAAATAAGAAGAAATGTATTCATTAGCAATTGCCCTGTGGCAGATGGGAACACTGAGTAAAAGACAGATAGAGGAATATGGATCCTATAATATAGGTATTTAAGCGAAGTCCCAAAAAGTTGAAAAAGCACGCATTCCTGTATAATCCTTGGGTAGCCTTCTTTGGGATCTTATCTTTTCAACAGTTTGATTCTAAAGGGAAGCAACATATTAAAATGTTAGTAAGTGTGTGATTCGGATTTTTAGAGGCTGTGTGCAAACACCTGAGAGGTCCTAAAAAATTGACCAGTTTTCAGATATCCACCTGTCCAAGTGGTGCAGTGAAAAGCAACGGGCTTTTTAGCTGGACCTGCTTGGTTTTGAATCCAGGCTCTACCTTTACCAGCCATGTATGTAGGGAAGAGAGTTTGCGAAAATTATAAGTAAGCCCTCAAAAATGGAAGCTGCCAGTATCACTAGCTGTTACAGGGGTATCTAAAACGAGATGATTGTTGATACTTTGGAGAGAGAAATAAGAGTTTGTTTCTTATTTGTTTGTTACATGGGGGGAGGGGGTTAATATGTTGTTCTGAGCAAGCATTGACATTGCATTCTCCGTAAGATTTTTATCCAGAGTCTGTGCATACAGGTTTTATGGAATTTAAGGACATTCTAAGATTTTGTTGAGAGTGTGCGTGTGTCGGTGTCATGACCCTCTGTGTGAGAATCCTGCTACAAGCAGGCTGTGCACTGTCAGTGCAGAGCCTGATGTGGAGCTCGAAGGCATGAACCACGAGATCATGACCTGAGCCGCAGTTGGACGCTTAACTGAACCACTCAGGCGCCCTGGTAATTTTGCGTTTTGACCCTAGCTATTGGTCTGGTGGCCACGCTTGGAGATGGAGACAAACCCAGAAGGGGCAGGTGGCTCGTGTTATCTTGAAACTTGGGCAATATTTCAAACAAGAAATAGGAGAACTAGGCTTTAAGGTGGAAGAATGGTCACTTCTCTAGGGCCATAGGGGTCAGGAGAACCTACAGAGTCGTTCTGAGGCACTGACCCCAAGGTCTCCATCCTGCATCTTGGGGTCCCACTCCTTTCTGCCCCACAACAGAACAAGCTTCCCAGGGGTGAGAATTTAATCTCCTCTGAACCCCACGACCTCTATACTTACGTCCTGGGTCTGATCCTTAGGTTTTTCTGTCCTCTGGCCGCAGGAGACGAGGAGCCTATATGCTGCCAAGGAGATCCTCTGGGGTTTGCACTTGTTCTTAAATCTGTGATTGAGCACGTTCAGCCTCTCATTGCATTTGTCTGACGCATCCTCCAGTAAAAACCATCCTCTTCCATGGTCCTTGCAACCACTGGTTTTCCTAAATCTCAGCACTATTTGAGATAATGCCCTGCTGGTTCATTCCCACCCACCGGCATCACACCTCAGTTCTCCACCAGCAAAACTGTAACAACTCCTGCCTCGTTATGCTTCGGGCTGTTAGTACTTCCTCTCCTCCCTGTGACGGATTCCCCCGTGTCCACCAGCTGGCAAGTGACCCGGCTCCAAAATCCCATTTAAAAGTCTGTCCTTTTGACCACTCCTAGCACTAGCTCTCTGTTTCTGTTCCGTGAGAAATACTCTGAAGTAAAGATTTATGGATAGGGAGCTTATGGGGGAGTACTTTGGGGAGCAACAGCAGACGGGGAGTGAGGTGGGAGGGAGAAGGTATTGCACTTACAATACAGGTCTCAGTTGATTTCATGGGGCCATTTTGGAATGCGGATGGCCCTTCAGAATTGTCCGAGTCTAGGTGGAAGCTGGATTTTGTGTCCCCCACATCTCCCAGTTGCTGGGTGTGGGCTGTTCCCGAGAAAGCAGTGTAATAAGTGGGGGCAGTAGCTCATCTCTGCTGAAAGTCTGGGGGAAGGGCTCAGGGGGGAGCCAAAAGCAGCCACTGCCCCCAGCAGCAGGGAGCTGAGAGTATCAGATGAGATAATGCGCAGGAAAGCGTTTACGAACAGCTTTATTTCACAAAAAACAAAATCACATAGTAGCAAAATACAGTAGAAAGAACCAGTGGTTTGATACCAGAGCTCTTCCCAGCTTTGCTCTTTTCAGTTTATTCCTCATTCTCTCTGAGCCCTGGTTTTACCTTCTGTAAAATGGGGGTGAGTATATTTTTTCTTGCAAGAGTGCTTTCAAGGACAGCTGAGTCAATACTTACTAAAGTATTTTATACTTTGGGCAACCCTGTCCCAAGCTGTTCTCATACTCAACTCAGATTTTCTCACTCAATTAGCTCTTGTCCTCACTATTCTCTGGAGTACTACATATGTGAATTATAATGGCAGTGATGAACTTGAAAAGGATACAGATTTTATTTGATTTGAATGGTTATACAATTTCACATTCCCTTGCCCGGCCTTCAAACCCATTTTGGTATGAAACTCTTTTGGAAGTGACATGATGGAGCTTATTCAAATCGCTGATGAGGGTTAGTTTTGCCTGGGTAAAAATTTTATCTCACTGGGCTGGTCACATTTAAATACTGAGTCTTGGCTTTCCCTAATGCATCCCATGGTCAGAATCTGTCTCTCCAAGTAAAGGTCAATGACAATTCACCTGCAAGGGAAAGATCCAATTGCACCTCTAGAATGAAGATCGATACAATCACCGCAAGTAAACCGTGTCCGACCTCATCCTTTGTAAGAAGGAAAAGAATCAACAGGGCATGAAAAGTGTCAGCATTTTGAGTTTTGAGGGGTGAGAAAGGGGAAAGAATGTATGCCATACTCATCCATCATTGGGCTTCAGTAAGATCATTAGGCTTCAAACTAGAGATAAAGAGGTAGAAACATTCAGTTCTGCTGTTGGAAACCCTAGCATCAAATACAGTTCAATTCAGTTCAAATCAACTCCATTCAATTTTATTTAATTCAACAAACATTTATTTAGTGCCAGCATTTTGTTTGACTTTATGCCAGCTGCCCCCAAATCCCCGATCTCTGGATGTTCATTCATTTTATTTCATGCCAGACTCTGTTAGGTGCAGAGATAAGAAATAAGCATGTAGGGAGAGAAAGATATGCAGACACACAGAAAATCTATTGGGATAACTACTGAAAGACATGGATAAAATACCATGGAGTTAACTGTGGAAGGAAACCCAAGCTACGTGTTCATGGGGAAAAGGTGATTTTGAGTTGGGGCTTATGTGATGAGTAAGCATTTACTCACGAATGGGGAAAAGTTTAGTTTAGTTTGACAGTTTTATTTATCAAGGTATATTATGTGCTGGAGCCTGGGCATTGAGGAGGTAAGTAGAGCATCACAGCTGCCCTCAGGAAGCTCACACATGTCACACAGCAGGTGGAGGCAACACTCTGAAGAAGCTTGCCTAGCTGATAAAGAGACAAGTGAATGCACAGGGAAAGGTCTCATTTGCAATCTTGTTCAACATATCCGCTGTCCAAGATAATCTTTGGTCTGGGTACAGTTGTTATGTTTTGCCCTCATAATGGCAAAACCACCCTCAGAAAAATGCCTGGAAGCTGGAAATGAGTAAGTACGTGTCCAAAGTTACGGTAACAAAGAAGTTTCTGGTGTATTTGGGATTATGGTGCATATTTGCAATGGAAGACAATGCGACTGTTCAAAATGGGGCACAGAGATACACATGGGAAGTGATTTATAATATATAGTTGAGTTACAAATGCAAGAAATATAGTGTATGCGGTGTGATTTCACTCTTGTAAATTTTTGGTGTACATTCGCAGGGAGTGATGTAAGACCACGGTCTACAAACTGTTCATGGTGGTTCTATTTGGATGGAGGGATTATGAACAGAAATTATGAATAGTTCTGTCTTCTCTTTCTTCCTCTTTCCCTTTCTTCTTCTTCCTCTTCTATTTTGCTCATGTGCATTTCCTTTCTTGTTCTTCAACAAATCTGAGTTACTCCAGAAATGAAAAAACAAGCGAACAAAAAGTTAATTGTAGCTAGAGTGTATGATGCTAAGTGAAAGAAGTCAGTCAGAGAAAGACAAATATTATATGATTTCCCGCATATGTGGAATTTAAGAAACACAACTGATGAACATAGGGGAAGGGAAGGAAAAATAAGATAAAAACAGAGAGGGAGGCAAACCGTAAGAGACTCTTCAACACAGAACAAACTGAGGTTGCTGGAGGGGAGGTGGGTGGGGGGATGGGCTAAATGGGTGATGGGCATTAAGGAGGGAACTTGTTGGGATGAGCACTGGGTGTCGTATCTAAGTGAGGAATCACTAATTCTACTCCTGAAACCAATACTACACTGTATGTTAACTAACTTGAATTTAAATACATAAATTAAAAAAAATCCTTTAAATTAAATATGCACTTCTAGAGTTAAGACAGTCCTTATGGTTATGGTATTTGTTCCTCAGAATAATCCATTCTATTGGAGGGATAGCATCATTACTATTATTGCTGTTATTATTTTATATCCATGGTCTGATGATATTTGAGGTTTTAATTGGTATGCTCTCCTCACTCCCAAATCACACGAGAAACAGATCATCTTCCGCAGAGCTAGAAACATAGGCTGCAAACACTTGCCACGGACAGATTTGGTTGCCTGTTTTGCAGAACAAAATATCTTACTGGCAGAGATCTTGAAGAAAAAGTGATCACTGGCTGGGGAAGAGACACATGGACAGGAAAGCATGATAGAAAGGAATGGAGATCCTCAGTCCGGGAGCCCTGGGGCTGCCTGGGAGCTGAGTGGGCAAGGTCTTAGGGATCCTGTCACTGTCGAGGAGGAACTACCATCCACCTATCATCCATCAGTTTTCCCATCTGCAGTGAAACTCATCTGAGGCTTGAGATTCTGCTCAACTCCCATGCATCTGCATGGACATTGCCCACTTCTGAGCCTGGGCAACTCCCTGCTGCATTCCCATTTTATTGATGGAGGAGTGGAGGTTTGAGGAAGCTGAGTGATTTGCATAGAACTCGCCAGCAGGGGTGAAGCTACCACTTGAACTTCATAAACCCCTATTGAGCACTCTTTCCCGTACCCCACCACGCTGCCTAAAGCTTGATTTGTGGACCACAGTTTTTCACAGCCACCAGTTCTGTCCCTCATTTCTCCCTGGGCAATGGCTCCTTCCTGTTAGGAGAAATAAACAAGATGGTGACAGGCTTTTGAGGTTGTGTCATTTCAAACCCGGTGCCCCGCTCCAACAAGAAACAGGGTTATTTCTGGTGAAGTCTTTGCTGTAAAGTACACCAATCAATTTTCCTTACAAATGATTTCTAATATGTAATTATGTAATCAAGCACTGCCATAAACAAGCCTGGCCTTGACATAGAGTGATGGCGTGCCGTAATATTTTAAATAAAGGATGATCACACAGCCATTTATTTTGAAGTCCAATTTTCAGGATTGGGAACTATACATTAATGGAAGTTTAGAGATTAACAGCAAACTAAATGTGAAACCCTGTGAGCTAATGCCTTCAACATAAACGAATTGTACAAAAATAGCATCCTGCAACTGTTTTCAAAGTCTGACAGTCACAGGGCTTTCGGCAAGGCAGAGGGTGCAAAGAGTACCAGATTCATCAAATTCTGGCAGCGATCTGTTAAAAAAATAATGGTTTTGTCTACAAATGGAAACTGCTAACAGCTTTACCCGTCCACTGCAATCATCTTTCCATCTGCTTGGGTTTTATCATTGTGTCGCCTTTGGAAAATTACAACACAGAGCATATTCTCTTGGAGGTCTGTTGTTGAGCTGAATATTCTGGGCCACGAAATGGTGACAACAGTTGAAGAGTTTCCCTGCAAAAGCGTTACAACCGTTGCATGCCAACAAGCCGCCCGTGCTGCAAGGTTCTGGCAGGAGGGGAGCAGCGGACTGCGTTTAGCAGAGCACAATTAAAAAAACGCTTGCCTATACTAGAAAAGGCACAATCTAACACTTGCAGTGACTTGAAATAATGGCTACTTGTTTTTTGCCTCATTCTGTCATCGTTCCTTCTTACTCTACTTTCTTTTCCGTTTCCTTACTAAAAATGTGTTGTTACCTAAGTGCAAGGTCATGAAGGACCTGGACAGCTCCTCTAGCCTGTGATCTGCTCCGGAAGGAACCTTATCCCTCTGTCTCCAGATCCTTTGCCTGGAGCCCGGCTCGGGGTGGTGTTCAGTACCTAACTGCTGAATGAATGAATGAATGAAAGGATGAATGATGCTATGCCTTTCATATGATGATTTATATCTTAAAAAACATTATGTACTTTGGAAAACATTCTCACTGACACCATCCTTAAAACAATATAAGAGGCAGGAAGATGAGGTATTGCCTCTATGTGTTAGTTCAGGTCCTTCAAGAGGAAGATGCTAAAGTTGGATTACATGTGAAAGAGACTGATTATGGAAACTGCCCTTGAGGGAAAATGGAGAAGGAGCCGTGGAGAACGGGGCAGGGGGGGGGTGTAGCCATCATACCGTGAAGCAAGTCTTACCACCACGGAGAGAGAAGGAAGGATTGAGTAGCATAAGTACCTGACGGAAGTGCCATTCAAGAAAGTTTCAGTAAAGCTGATGGAGAGGCTTAGGGCCAAACTCATTGGTCTGTGGAGTCCCACATCCTCCAGAAATGTGCCTGCTTTTCCCAGAAGTGGCCTTGGTGCACTCAGACTTTGGCTGGTGGTGCCAGTGTGGTGATGGATTTTAGACAGCATGACTACTCTATGCAGTGGGAGGTTGGAGAGGAGAATTCTCATGGTGACCACATTCTATGTTAGAGATAAGGAAACTGAGATCCTGAGAGATGAAGAGGCATTCTTAAGGTGTCACGCCAAGTGAATGGCAAGGTAAGGGTTAATACCTGGCTCTTGAAACCTAGCCCATATGTTTTCTTTATGGACAGAACAATGGATCTATTTCTACTGCTGACTCTGTGCCCCATCTGATTTGGTGGAGAGGGCAAAGCACGGGGAGCCAAAACACTGGGTGGGCAAAACACTTCTCAAGGACATAAGAAGAGGCAAGGAGTGCGATTTCTTACACTTCTGGTAGAAAGCAGAGTATAAGGCTGGAAGGCGAAGACAGAAAATCTCATTTTAGTGGGGGAGAGTATGTAAGACATTCACTCTTTCTAATTAAAATACGCCATACGTAAAATCAAATCTTTTGATAGTTAAATAGCAGATCATGTTCTAGAGAATCACATAAGCTTCTGGAAAGTAGAGGCCTTCTTGTCTATTTTTTTCAAGGCTGGATATCCAGAATCTTGACAGTGCTTGGTAAAAAGGCATGGAATAAATACTTGTCTTTGTTGAATGAATGAATGTAACTTTAGTCTTTGAAGGGGTCTCAGAAAACATCCAAGGTACTTCAGAAGATAAAGATAATGAGATAGTGAATAATGGTTAAATCACTTCTCAGAGGGAACGAGATCCCAAAATTTGTGTCTCCCTGTGCAGTGGTCTGTCCCCCTCCCATCTGGAGCTACGCTGGGATGAGGGTTCTGCTCTGTCAACCCCAAAGAAAATTGACACATTGATATTGAAATCTCTAGCATATTTGACCAAAAGGAAGACTTCATCTGTCCATGTTTTGAACTGCAATCTCAATGTGGCGAATAGATTAAGACCAAATTCTCAGCAAGAATGAATGGGTAGAATGAGTCATTTGGAGAAAAGCAATGTATGAAACCTACATGAAGAGATCAATATTTTGGGACCATTATGGGAAACCCCAGCTGACAGACAGCAGATAGCAGAAAAGTGGAGGAGACCAGACATACTTATTAAACCATTATGTAACTTTTGAAAACTCTGGCCTTGAGGGGTTGCTCTGCCGGATATTAATTCACTTATTCACATAGGAAGTATTTACCGAGTACCAACTCTGTGCCGGGCACTATGATAGGCTGTAAAGATTGTTGGCAAACAAGGCCCTATTCCTTCCATAATAGAGTAGAGCATCTCGTGGAAGAGACAGACAGCGAATGCACACACAATAATTCCAGAGAGTTGGAAATGTTATCAGAGAAATCCTCAGGGTATGGGAAGCAGAATAATTACGTGATAATGGGCAGACTCTGAGTCAGTGAAAGTGGCTTGAGATCTGAATCATAAGTAGTTACCTCTGTGAAGATCTGAGTGCAAGAGGTTCAGAAGGAGGAAGAACAGGTGTAAAAGCTCTCGGGCCCCCAGCAAAAATAAGAGTGTTTAAGGAGCAGCAGAAAGGCCAGTGTGGCTGGAACACAGAGCAAGGTGGGTGGCAGGAAGTGAAATGAGAAGTAAGTGGGGCCTGATCCTGCAGGACCTTGCAGGCAGAGCAAGAAGTTTGGGGTTTTATCTTAAGTGTGTTAGGAAGTCACTGCAGGCTTTTAAGCAGGAGAGTGTCATGGCCTGATTTACGTTGAAAAATGAACTTGATCTGAGGAAAAAAAAAAAAAAGACCAAAGCAACAAAGACTAGAAAGTGCCAGAGAGCATTTCCAGAAACACCAACTCTATAGGTAACACAATGGCACTAAATTCTTATATTTCAAAAATCATACTAATCAATAATAATAAGTGGTAATAATAAATTCTGAATGTAAAGGGATTAAGTGCTCCAATCAAAAGACATAGGGTATCAGAATGGATAAAAAACCAAGATTCATCTATATGCTTCTTACAAGAGACTCTTTTTGGACCTAAAGTCACCTGCAGCTTGAAGGTGAGGGGATGGAGAACCATCTATCATACTAATGGATATCAAAAGAAAGTCTGAGTAGCCATACTTAGACAAATTAGATTTTAAAACAAAGACTGTAACAAGAAATGAAGAAGGGCATTATATCACAGTTAAGGGGTCTATCCATCAAAAAGATCTAACAATCGTAAGTATTTATGCCCCCAATGTGATAAGCCCAAATATATAAATTGATTAATAACTAACATAAAGAAACTCATCGATAATAATACCATAATGGTAGGAAAATTTAACAACCCACTTGCAACTATGGGCAGATAATATAAGCAGAAAACCAAGAAGAAGACAATGGTTTTGAATGACATACTGGACTGGATGGACTTAACAGACATATTCAGAACATTTTATCCTAAGGCAGCAGAATACACTTTCTTTTTGAGTATACATGGAATATTCTTCAGAATAGATCACATAATGGGTCACAAATCAGCCTTCAACAAGTACAAAAATTTGGAGATCATATCATGCATAGTTTCAGATCACAATGCTATGAAACTTGAAGTCAACCACAAGAAAAAATTTGGAAAGAACTAAAATACCTGGAGGTTAAAGAACATCCTAGTAAAGAATGAATGGTTTAGCCAAGTATTAAAGAAGAAATAAAAACAAATACATGGAGGTCAATGAAAATGAAAACACAGCAGTTCAAAACCTTTGGGATGTAGCAAAGGCAGCCCTAAGAGGGGAGTATATTGCAATCCAAGCCTATCTCAAGAAGCAAGAAAGGTACCAAATACACAGCCTAACCTTACACCCACAGGAGCTAGAAAACTAACAGCAAATAAAGCCTAAAGCCATGTGAAGAAGAGAAATAATAAAGATTAAAGCAGAAATAAACAATATAGAAACAAACAAGCAAAAAGAGCAAACACATCAACAAAACTAAGCACTAGGTCTTTGAAAGGATAAAAAAAATTGATAACCCCCTAGCTAAACTTCTCAAAAAGAAAAAAGAAAGGACCCAAATGGATAAAATCACACACAAAAAAGAGGAGAGATCACAACCAAACGCCACAGAAACACAAACAAGTATAAGAGAGTACTATGAAAAATTATGCCAGCAAACTGGGCAATCTGGAAGAAATAGACAAATTCCTAGAAACTCACAAACTACCAATGCTGAAATAGGAAGCAATGGAAAATTTAAAAAGATGCATAACCAGCAAAGAAATTGAATCACTAATCAAAAGTCTTCCAACAAACAAGAGTCCTGGGACAGATAGCTTCCCAGGGGAATTCTACCAGACATTTAAAGAAGAGTTCATATCTATTCTTTTCAAACTGTTCCAAAAATAGAAATGGAAAGCTTCTAAACCCATTGTATGAAGCCAACATTACCTTGATTGCAAAACCAAAGACCCCACTAAAAAATAGAATTACATACCAATTTCCCTGGTGAAACTAGATGCAAAAATTCTCAATACAATACTAGCAAATGTAACTCAACAGTACATTAAAAGGGTTATTCACCATGATCAAGTGGGATTTATTCCTGAGCTGCAAGTCTGGTTCAATATTCACAAATCAATCAACGTGATACACCACATTAATAAAATAAAGGATAATAACCACATGATCCTGTCAGTAGATGCAGAAAAAGCATTTGACAAAAGACAGAATCCATTCTTGATAAAAACCTTCAGCAAAGTGGGGATAGATGGAATATACCTCAACATCATAAAAGTCATATACAATAGATCCACAGCTAATATCACCCTTAATGGGGAAAAACTGAGAGCATTTCCCCTATGGTCAGGAACAAGACAAGGATGTCCACTCTCACCATTATTATTTAACATAGTACTGGAAGTCTTAACTTCATCAATCAGACAACAAAAAGAAATAAAAGGCATTCGAATCAGCAAGGAAGAAGTCAAACTTTCACTATTTACAGATGGCTTGTTACAAACCCAAAAGACTCCCCCCAAAACTGCTAGAACTGATATATGAATTCAGCAAAGTCTCAGGATATGAAATCAATGTGCAGGAATCTGTTGCATTTCTACACACCAATAATGAAACAGCAGTAAAAGAAATCAAGGAATTGATCCCATTTGCAATTGCACCAAAAGCAATAAGATACCTAGGAATAAATTTAACTAAAGAGATAAAAGATCTGTATTCTGAAAACTATAGGATACTTATGAAAGAAACTGACGAGGACACAAATAAATGGAAAAAAATATTCCATGTTCACAGATTGGAAGAAAAATATTGTTGAAATCTCTATACTATCCTCAAAGCAATCCGCACATTAAATGCAATCCCTAGCAAAATACCACCAGCATTCTTCATGGAACTAGAACAAACAATCCTAAAATTGTTCACAAAAGAGCCCCAATAGCCAAAGCAATCCTGAAAAAGAAAAACAAAACTGGAGGCATCACAATTCCAGATTTCAAGCTATATTACAAACCTTTAGTCATCAAAGCAGTATGGGACTGGCATTAACACAGACACATAGATCAATGGAACAGAATAGAAAACTCAGAAATGGATCCAAAACTATATGGTCAGCTAATCTTTGACAGAGCAGGAAAGAATATCCAATGGAAAAAAGTCTCTCAACAAATGGTATTAGGAAAACTGGATGGGGACCCACAGAAGAATGAAACTGGACCATTTTCTTACACCATACACAAAAGTAAATTCCAAATGGGTGAAGTATCTAAATGTGAGATAGGAAACCATTAACATCCTAGAGGAGAACACAGGCGGCAACCTCTTTGACCTCAGCTGGAACAACTTCTTACTAGACATGTCTCCGGAGGCCAGGGAAACAAAAAACAAATGTGAACTATTGGGACTTCATCAAGACAAAAAGCTTCTGCACAGCAAATGAAACAATCAACAAAGTTAAAAGGCATTCTACAGAATGGGAGAAGATATTTAAAATGACATATCTGATAATGGGTTAGTATCCCAAATCTATAAAGAAGTTATCAAACTCAACACCCACAAAACAAATAATCCAAAGAAGAAATAGGCAGAAGACATGAATAGACACTTTTCCAAAGAAGACATCCAGATGGCTAAAAGACACATGAAAAGATGCTCAAAATCTCTCAGGAAATAGAAATCAAAACCACAGTGAGATACCACTTCATACGTGTCAGAAGGGCTAAAATCAACAACACAAGAAACAACAGGTGTTGGTGAGAATGCAGAGAAAGGGGAACCCTCTTGTATCGCTGGTGGGAGTGCAAACTGGTGCAGCCGCTCTGGAGAACAGTCCGGAGGTTTCTCAAAAAACTAAAAATAGAACTACCCTATGACCCAGCAATTGTACTATCAGGTATTTCCCCAAAGGATACAAAGATACAGATTCAAAGGGGGTACATTCACCCTAATGTTTATAACAGCGTTATTGACAATAGTCAAACTATGGATAGAGCCCAAATATCCATTGTTGGATAAGTTGATAAAGAAGATGTGGCATATATATATATATATATATATTCATATATATATATTCATATATATATATTCTTATACACACACGCACACACACACACAAGAATATTACTCAGCCATCACAAAGAATGAAATCTTGCCATTTGCAATGATGCGAATGGAACTAGAATTTATTATGCTAAGTGAAATGAGCCCATCAGAGAAAGACACATACCATATGATTTCACTCATATGTGGAATTTAAGAAACAAAACAGATGAACATATAGGAAGGGGGGGGAAGAGGAGAGAGGGAAGCAAACCACAAGAGACTCTTAACAAACTGAGGGTTAATAGAGGGAGGTCAGTGGGAGATGGGCTAGATGGGTGACGGGCATTAAAGAGGGTACTCGTTGTGATAAGCACTGGGTGTTGGACCTCAGTGATGAATCACTGAATTCTCCTCCTGAAACCAATATTGCACTGTATGTTAACTAACTAAAATTTAAATGAAAAGTAATGAAGTTGATCTGCAGGAAGGCAAGCGGAAGCAGGGAGACGAGTGGAGCCTGTTGCCAGAATCTAGCTGAGACCTAATGGGGACTTGCGCTGAGCAGGATGGACGAGCTGGAAATAGCCTGGTGGGCGATATGGAGGGATTCCCTGCTGAAGAATAGCATGTGCAAGGCGGAGAGGCAGGGGGGCGAGGACAGGGTATACTGGGGTTCACATGTGGTTTGCAATGGCTGCAGTATTGGGTGCACATTGCGGAGCAGGAAGAAATGTAAAATAAGGAGGATGATCTCTATTTCATAGAGCTGATGCAGGGATAGCTTGAGAAAACAAGCCACTTCCCCTCTCTGTGCCTGTTTCCTTCTCAGTAAAATGGAGAGTGGTGTCACAAGGCAATCGCTGAGACACTTTCCGTTCTGTGATTCTCCTGCAACCCAGGAGGTGAAACCTGATTGAAGAGTCTTGTTTCTGTGGCATCAGCAATGCTGGGGCTTCACCATGTGGGTGCTTATGGCTTAGGTGCTGGGAACATGCTTTTAGAAGTCAGAATAATAAGTGGAAAATGGAAATAGACATTGGATATCACCAAGCGTTGAAAGCCCCTTTTAATGGGCTATACAAAACAAATTGTTACAGGAGACACCTGGCCCAGGCTATTTACTTCCTGTTTCCCCATTCTTGTCAGAGCCAAATTTCTCATGAGTGAAGTAGCCGTCTCCTTACTGTCCTGAACACCCAGAAAGCCCTTCTGTAGAAAACAGCAGAGGCCACCATATAATAATGATCACTGATCTGTGTTTCTGTTTTAAAAGGCTGTTTGAGAACAACCGTACTCTGTGCCCGACGCGGATCCAAGCAGTTCATTTGCGGCAAGCTCCTGTGAGCTGCATAAGTTGGTCATATTTTCCTCCTTATCTTACACATGGGAAAAGTGAGGACCAAAAAGGTAAGTACTTGCTTGAGGCCACCATAGCCTTTCTACAGTCTCAGCAGAAAACACACCGGACCCAGCCTTCAGGGATTGGGCTCTGCCGTTGGACAAGGTATGCCCTTGACTTTCAAGTCACTTGATAGTTGTTCTTGCTTGATTTCCTCATCTGTGGAATGGGGATAATTATAGCACCTCAACGAACTGTGTGAGCATCGAGACACGTTGTGTAAGGAATCTGGTACAATAAACATGGGTGCTCCCCACACATAAAGATGTTTTGTAGACTGCTTGCTGTTATCCAAAGATTGAATGTGACCTCCCTATTTCTAGGCAATTAACTTGCTTTTGTACAAAAATCATATTTAATGTGAAGATATTTGTAGCATGAGAGAATTCCTACAGTTCTTGGATTTCTGTATGAGTGTGGAGGGAGGTGTTGAGGTAAATATTTCCTCTAGAGATTAGAAAACAGTGAGTCAGGAATTTGAACAAGTTGATATTAATTTCAGGCAATATTTTCTTCTGTTGTATGAAGCCAACATGGAAGAAATAAATCAAATATTTATTAAGTGCTCGGCCATGTTCTAAGTCCTTTGGGAGAAGAGGTGGGGTCCAGAGATGAGCCACACTGTTGATTTTCTCAAGGAGCCTGCTGTCTACCATCTACTACGCTGCCTAGATGGGATGGGTTTCTGCTGGAGGCAGAGGCTGCTCTCACAGCAAAATCTGGTGTGTGTGTGTGTGTGTGTGTGTGTGTGTGTGTGTGTGTGTGATGAGAGAGAGAGAGAGAAAAGGATACAGAGAATTATTTTCAGGTTAATCATGTTAATCAAAAGGTCTTGGGGTAGGCTCCATAGCTCAGTGGTTAGAGCACTGGTCTTGTAAACCAGGGATTGTGAGTTCAATCCTCACTGGGGCCTCTTGTTGACTTCTGCTTTGAGGTGCCTGGGTTCAGTTAAACATCCAACTTCAGCTCAGGTCATGATCTTGTGGTTCGTGGGTTCCAGCCCCGGATTGAGCTCTGTGCTGACAGCTCAGAGCCTGGAGCCTGCTTCAGATTCTGTGTCTCCTTCTCTCTCTGCCCCTCCCCTGCTTGCCCTCTGTCTCTCTCTATCTCTGTCTCTGTCTCTCTCTCAAAAATAAATTAACATTAAAAAATAATTTAAAAAAAGGTCTTGTGGGCGCCTGGGTGTCTCACTTGGTTAAGCATCTGACTTTTTATTTTGGCTCAGGTCATGAGCTCACAGTTGGTGGGATTGAGCCTCATGATGGGCTCTGTGCTGACAGCGTGGAGCTTGCTTGGGGTTATCTCTCTCTCCTTCTCACTCTACCCCGTCCATGCACGTGGTCAATAAACAAACAAACAAACAAACAAACTTAAAATAAAATGTCTTGGATTAAATAATGTTGAAAAACTCTGGCCTAGACAGAAAGATCCATGAAAGAAGAAATGAATCAGGGAGTTGGTGAGCAGTCACAACTAGCTTTTATATAGACAATGTGTGGGTAACCAAATATTCATCGGGGGGCTCCTGGATGTAGACCGGGCTGCCCAAATGCCTTACTGCCTTATGCCTCCTTTTAGTAACTAATATTTCATAACATGTTCTTCACTTTACCAGAAATATAACACAACCCATCCATAACATGATTTTCAAAACAAATCAATGTGATGCCTCAACATAACCAAGGAAGAAGTAAAAGGAACTTAAGATAAAGTAATATGTATCATATTTTAGCATGTGAATGCTCAGATATGACTACAGGAGAGAGATCGTGAACGGATCACATGATTTGTACCCCCAAACTCCTCGTGGACACATCTGGGGCCTCGGTGCTGGCTGTTGCTGGGCACCTGTGTTCCTCCGCGTGGCTTTTCTCTCCATGCCTTATCTCACCATTTTGTGGTTTAGCCAACCTTACACATGGCAGCTGGCTTCCAAGATGGTGAAACAGAAGCATCAAGACTTTCAAACTCTAGGCTTTGCAGTCACACAGCATCACTTCTGCTGTGTTCTTTCCATCAAAGCAAGGCACAGGGCCAGCCTAAACTATTCAAGGAGTGGGTGGGTGGGAAATAGACTCCTTCTTTACAGGAGGAGTGGAAAAGTCATGTTGCAAATGGGCATGTGGGATAAAAGATTATTGTTGCCATTTGTGGAAACAACATACCTCAGAAGAAGAGCCCTGAGAAGTAAAAGTAAAAAGAATTAATCTATTTATTGAATTCTTCCTATATGCCTGGCCCTGTACTAAGGCTTTACGTGTACATGCTAAGTACATCTTTGAGCAACCCCACAAAGTAGACATTATTATTATCTCTACTTTACAGATAAGAGAACTGACATTCAGAGAGGTAAAACAACTATGGTCTCACAGTCAATAAGGATCTGAGACGGGGTTCAGACCCAGCTCGGTCTGACTCCAAAACCAGTGGTCTTGTCTGTGCTTCATGCAGCAGCTACTTAGAGAAGAGAGACATATGCCTTCTGAAGACAGTCATGGGGTTGGCTTGAATATTTGTATTTGGATGGATCCAGGGACTGGGTACAAAAGATTTTTGATCCCCTGGTAGTTAGCAGAGGACCACAGCTGTTCACTTGATGCTTTTTAGTTGATGGGGATGGGAGATAAGTCCAAGTGTTGGCCTGTGCACTCATTCCCACATAGTGGGTTAAAAAGGCGTTGTAATGTTGCAAGCCTGTGTGTTTCAGTGTCTGTAAGATGTTCAGGTATGCACCTGTACAAACAATGTGTGGTTTTGGAGTGCCAGTCGATTGAAAGATGGCCGTATCAGTCATGTGCAGAAGATGATTCCTAGTAACCTGGAGGACAGTGCCAGAATGATGGATGAGACACGTGTTTCCTGGTGGGACAGAACTGCTAGGAACTGTTCATGGCAAGGCATAATTTCCATGCACGGATGGAACAATAGAAAGCATCCCTGATCCTTTTGATCTTTGTTCCTCATCAAACAAGGTTAATGTTTCCAGGGGTGTAAGACTCAAGTCACAGTTGGTGTTTGTTATTTGACTTGATTCAAAAACCATAGTAGTCTTTTTGTAAACCATATCAGTTTGAGATGATCCTTAACTCAGCAATTCTCACAAGGTTCTGTTTAAGGCATACAGAATCCCCCTAACATCACAGTGTGGAAGCTGCTTCTGATTTTTCTTCCACCTGTATTGTGGCCTGGATGTGTGGAAGGTCTTTCTGGAAAAGCTTCGATAGCCCTGTAGCTTAAGAGTTTATTCATCCACTCATTCATTCACTCACTCAGCTGATATTTTCGGAAGCCTCTAGCTATGTTGTTCTAAACACTGGGGATATAGTAATAAACAAAAGGATATGGAGTTACTAGTCTAATGGAACTTATATTCTAGTTGAAGGGATGGGGTCCTGACTTATATACTATTTCAGATAGGGATAGATGCTCAGAAGAAAAATAAAACCAAAGAAGAGGACACAGAGTGATAGTGCAAAGCTATTTTGGACAGGTTATTTAGGGGAATTGCCTCTACTATACTAACATAGGAGTATAGCTGTCTGTGAAATGGAGGAGGCAGCTAAGATGTCAGGAGGAAGAGATCCCCAGGCATGGAGAGTAGTCAGGACAAGTTCCTGGAGGTAGACATGTGCTTGGATGGGTCAGGAACAACCAGAAGGTTCATGTGGCAGGAGCAGAGTAAGAGAGGAGACACTGGTAGGAGATGAGGTCAGACAGGGAGGGAGCCAGCCTGGAACACCAAGGGCCTTTCAGGACCGGGTAATGACTCCTAATTTTATTCTGAGTGATATGAAAATCTGTTGGAGAGTTTTGAATAGAAGAGAGGAATAATTTGACTTATAATTTTAAAGGTTATCTGGTTCATATATGGGAAACAGAATATAAGGAGGCAAGAACAGAAATAGGGAGGGTGGTTGACTAGTTCAAAGACTGTTACAACAATAATTCATAAAAGGAATTATGGCAGCTTGGATTCAGGTGGTAATGGAAAGTTGTAAGAAGTGGTCTGATTATAAGTATTCTTCAAAATTAAGGTCAACAGGGATTTGTTGAAAACAAAGTGTGGGATGGGAGTGAAGAATGACTCCAACTTCAACCTGAAAAACCGCAGGGATGGAGCTGCCATTTATGCAGATGGGAAAGACTATGGGAAGAGCAGTTATGGAGAAAAAGAGAAGGAGCCCAGTTTTAAAAATGTGAAGTCTGAGATGCCTATGAGATATGTAACAGCATATTTTAAATTAGAAGTTGAATGTGGGAGTTTAGAGTTCAGGAGACATGTCCAGCTTAGTGATGAGTATTTGCATAGAATCAGCATATAAATTGAAAGCCATGGGATTGGATAAGTTGACGTATCCAAAAAAGTCAGTGTAGAAAAATAAGAACAGAGATCCAAGGAATAGGTCTTTGAGCACTCCAACATTTGTAAGTTGGGAAAAAGAGGAGGTGCCAGTAAATGAGCCAAAGAAGGAGTGGCCAATATGCTAGGAGAAGAACCAAGTGATGTCCTGAAGGCAAGTGAAGGAATATCAAGGAGGAGGAAGTGGTCAGTCATGTCAAATGAAGCTGATAGGTTGAGTCTGGTAAGAACTGAGAAGTGGTTTGGTTAGGACATGACATTGAGAGCCTCCTGGAGGATGTTTGAGAGAAAATGGAAAGAGAATGTGGAGACAACATGGACCACTCTCAGGAAGAGTTTTTCTGTGAAATAAATGGACAACAGCTGGAAGAGGTTGATGGGGGACATTATATCGTATTTGTTTGCCACTGATGATGACCCAGAAGGAGAAATGATCAATGATAGAAGATATGGGGGAGATTTTCTGGACAGGTTCCTTGAGTTGGCAAAATGGGATAGGAGCTAGTGGGCATGTGAAAGGATTGGCCGTAGATGGGAGCCTGCCATTATCATATGGGAGGAGATGTCATATGTATGGTTCAGGTGCATTCAGTGCCTGATTCGTGTGGGAACATGTGGAAATTATCTTCTGATTGCTCTACTATCTCAATTAAATAAGATGCAAGGCCATTGGCTAAGAATAGGAAGTAGGAAAAGATGAAAGAACTTTGAGCAGAGATACGAAGGTAAGAAACAGGCAGCCAAGAAGGTGAGAGAAATGTTTGAATAGGGGCATGTGATACATTTCATGAACAGCAGTGCAGACTTTTAGGAGGTTAATACTTGGGAATTCAAAGTGGAACCACCCATGTGCTTGTGTGTTTTCCTCCAGCCATGTTTGCAGCCCCCAAAAAGGTTGAGAATTGGTTTTCAGCATGGACTTTTGTTTGCTTGTTTGTTGGTTTGTGTTTTGTTTTTCCCCATGCAAGAGTCGGGAGGAGAAAAGTTGACAGTCTATGTAGAGGACTGATGACAGTGATAGGCTGTGGAGTTTTATGTGAACAAAAACAAAAGGGTGTGGAGTGAGGAACAATAAATCCAGGGAATTTCACTCTGGTTGGGGTTGAAGGATTGTTGGAATGTGAGCAGAACAGGACAAAGCTGGAGGTAGAGTTGGCAGTAAGTGTGGGATTCTTATAGTCAATATTTTAGAGGGATAGCAGTAGAGTGTGGTGATCTGGGATCTGACATGTAATAGGGTTGGGAGAGGGGATGAAGGACACAATTTTTGTGTGAAAGGAAGTCAAAGAATTGAGAAGCTAGAATGTTGGATGGGTCACCTGTGTTGATATTGAAAGTACCAACCTGAAACTCTCTATATTGCCACTTACTAGGGTGATTCCCTAAACACTCAATCCTTAGGAAAGATTTGTTGAATGAAAGGTTGTTCCACAATGACAAACAAGTTGCAGCTAGTTTCTCATGTGCACAGGTAAGGTAGAAATAAATAGATCTATTTCATAGTGAGCCAAAGTGAGGATACTAATCTCTAAAAATAGAGTATAGCAAATTAGCTCTTTGGGGGAATTACTTGGCCAATTCTCTTTCCCTGGACCCTGTGAACACTTAGCTTCCCAGAGCACTAACATAATGAATTCATATAATACCAACAAGCATTCATATCTTTAAAAATGTTTCTGTTTCTATATAATTAGGTCTTAGGAAAGGAGACAAACATAAGCAGAGGGTTTTGTGTACAGAGAAGGTGATGAAAGGGGAAAGAGTCAATGGAATTTGGATTTTTCCTCATCATTATGATGGTCCCTAGAGCTTAGCATTTTTTTCTTTTTGGTTCCAATTAAAAGTGAGAGCTTTGTGGGAAAGTGTGAGCCTGGGTGGCTCAGTGGGTTAAGCATCTGACTTCAGCTCAGGTCATGATCTCACAGTTTGTGAGTTCGAGCCTCGTGTCGGGCTCTGTGCTGACAGCTCAGAGCCTGGAGCCTGTTTCGGATTCCGTGTCTCCCTCTCTCTCTGCCCGTCCCCAGCTTGCACTCTGTCTCTCTCTCTCTCTCTCTCTCTCTCTCTCTCAAAAATAAATAAACATTAAAAAAATTTTTTAAAAAGTGAGAGCTTTGACGCTGACCTTCCCTTAGAAATAGTGAGTACTGTGAGAACATGTTTCTATATTTATACTGATAAATGGTTGGAGTTCCCAACCTTTAGGGGTTGGCTTATTTGGTAGGTGAAAAGTATTTCCCCATGGAAGTAATTTTACATATGGAAGTCAGGTTCCTAGGCACGTCTTTTTAATCATAATGAACACAAAATAAAGAGTATTATTGTGTTTTGTCTTAATAAAGAGGGCTGTAACATTTTATGATACAGGGTTAATATAATTGGAGGGAAGATAGCCTCTCTTTTCCTTTGGATCTAGCTTAGCCAATACATAATTGCACCAATATCTCTTTCCTTTTAAGGAAAAATTGGGGTCCAGTGTGAAGTGTTGAAAATGATTCTTGCATTTGGCCAACATCTTAATTTCCCCTAGAAATAGTATTTACTGAGAAATATAGGGGGAGGGATGGGGTAAGTCATTGCCATAGCCTATTTTGGCCTTGAGTTCAAGCATCATCCAATAATCAAGCTCCACCAGTAATAAAGCAGACATTATATTTTAATTCCTGACTAGCTCCCGTGTCTACATTCCAACTGGATCAGAATCTTTAGGAGAGAAGAAAGTGATATATTGGTATCCTCAAACCTCAGTGATATATAACACCAGGCCAAGATGCACTTGGGTGATGCACTTCATGGATGCAAGTGAAGGCCGACTTGTCCACCAACTTCATCAGATGCTTGTCTACCCTTCACTGTTTGAGAGTTTTTCCATGCCATGGGCCCATGCCCTCCTCTGCTCCTCTTTCAGACCCTTCTCCCACCATGATGGTCATGTCGTTGAAGGGGATACCTGGTGTGATTTAAACAGCTCTGGTCAAAGGCTTCCCACCTTGTCACCATTCAGCCTGTCTGCTATGCACTCATCTATTCTTTGTTGGAAGGCTATGGGGCTCACGGGAAAGACAGCGCTTTGGGATAGACAATTTGATTTTAACTTGGGGGTACTATCTACTTGGTTTGGAACCTTGGGGAACTTAATTAGCTGCCTGAGACTTCGTTTCCTCACATGTAAAATCAAAGAGGACAACTAGTGCCCGACTTGAGGCATTGCTGTGTGGATTAAATGTTCTCACCATGTGTATGTAGTGCTGTGTCTGCACAAGTAGGTATATTAGCTAGGCTATTGGCTCCTTCTTATTAACTTTAAGGGTAGCAGTTACCTCCGGTTTATAAAATGAGACAGCGGAGACTCTGAGTGGGTAGGTAAACTGCAGAGCTGGGATTCACACCCAGGCTGGTCATACTCCCATTACATTACATGTTTAGTCCCCTCTCAGAGGGCCCTTCATGTCACCTGTGAGGATGGAGTAGTAACTGAGGTTGGGCTGGTGTTGTCCATAGAGTACTCCCAGAATGCCCCTGTTGGACAGCAGGAAGGTGCCTGTTAAGATACCGTGGAATGGGTACCCACTCCAGGCTCTTCTCACGAGCAGTCGTGACTTTCGGTGATAAAGTTTTTACAAAGAAATTATGCCACTTTCCTCCTTTCTGAGATACCAGTAGGCCACAAATAGCAATGGCTATTTTCCAAACAACAATTAGAAAAAGCCATACTGTGTGGAATACCCAATCCGAGAATCTCAGCCTGATTAGAAATGACTGTAAAAACTAAAAAGCAGTATAATAGTAAAAAAAAAAAAAAAAAAAAATGCGAGAGATGTGTGAGACACAACTTTGCCTTTTAACAATTGGAAATGAAATAGAACTTATAAAGACAAAGATAAAGATGTGGTTCCTTGTGTGGAGGGAAAACAACCAATCTCCTGAGGCTCACTGATCTGAGTACGAGAAACTGTCATCACACACCTGGCACGGCCCCTTCAATCGCCGACAAAACATACAGGGGGAATTACTAAGGCTTCGAAAGGTTCTGGGCCACAAGTAACTTCCAGATGAGAAAGTTGGTATTGGAAATATTTTTCTGTGTAAAAGTTCAAAAAGTTGACCAAATCTCTCCATCAAAGGATTAAGCTGTCTTCCAAGAATTTGTTGTACTTACCGTAGAGACAGGTGGGGTGACAAAGTAATGGAACAAGAGAATGAAAATGGCTGAAGGAGAGCATCAGATGGAGAGATGCACAAAAGGAGGAAAGAGATCTATGCCAACGGCGACATAGATGTTATCTATTACAAGGAAAAAGAAAACAGCATGGTCTGGGGTGGCTTCCGGCCAAGTCTACGAACTTTGTTGGCTTTTTTTCATCAGAAACTCTGGGGAAAGACATAATCATTTTTCAATTGGAATTTGATTCCTTGGTAGCTGTGTAGGTGGGAAATAACTCTGGATTGCTGTGCCGGTCTTCCGTGTTCCAGGTACACTCATGCCTCACTCCTGTATTGCAGCCATCTGTTGGTAATAAATCTCTGTGTGGTTGCCATCTGTGGGCGGGGACAGAGAGTGACATACTTCTTTATTCAGGGAACTTTGCGTATAGTTTTAGTTCTTTTTTTTTAAATTTTTTTTCATGTTTATTTATTTTTGAGAGAGAGACAGAGCATGAGCAGGCGAGGGGCAGAGAGAGAGAGAGAGGGAGACACAGAATCCGAAGTAGGCTCCAGGCTCCGTGCTGTCAGCACAGAGCCCGATGTGGGGCACGAACTCACGAACGATGAGATCATGACCTGAGCTGAAGTCAGATGCTTAACTGACTGAACCACCCAGGCGCCCCAACATATAGTTTTAGTTCTAAGAAGGACCCTGGCACTAAGTATGTGGATTCACTCTCAGATTTTTAGACAGGGATTTTTAGACAAAACCTCATTGGAGTTAGAAGCTTCTACCTCCACAAACAAGCCTGTACGAGCTTGGGCAAGCATGTGATAGCTTTGTGTCTCAGTTTGCTCATCCACAAAAAGAAGGATAATGCCCTTATAGGGTTTTGTAAAGGGCAAATGCAATTATATATGTAAAAGGCACATAGCGTCTGGCACATAGTAAGTTGAATCAGTCAGCGTTCATTCAGAAATTCGGGGCACCTGGGTGGCTCAGGCGGTTAAGCATCTGACTCTCGATTTTGGCTCAGGTCATGAGCTCACAGTTCATGAGATCAAGCCCTGTGTCAGGCTCTGTGCTACCAAAATACATCATTTTGTATTCTCAAGATGATCAGATACCATTCTAGAAAAGTGACAATTTGGACTCATCTAGTCATCCATCCATCCGTCCGTCCATCTATTCATTTTTTAAAAACTGTTTTAAATGTTTATTTTTTCCCTCACTTTAAAAATACATAAATAAACTAAGAAGAAGAAGAAGAAAGCGGAAATTCCGACATTTCAACAGAACAGAATTTAATGTAGGGGACTGATTAAACAGGGATTGGAGGACCAAACAGGAAAAAAACAAAACAAATGAACAAAGGCCAAAAATCCCGACTGAGGCAGCACAGACATAGTAACCTGGGAATGAAGTTGGGGTTATGGGACCGCGGAAGCTGGGAGGAGGAGCTTGGGATCCAGGCCTCCAGAAGGGGATATGAAACATGAAACACCTTGTGTTTCTGGGGAAGCATGGGAAGACCAATCTTGAGAGAGTGGGGGAAAGAAAACCCAAACAAACCGGAAATCTAAAAGCAAATCTAAAGGAACAGAAAAATAATTCCTAGGATGTTCAATGTAGCACCATAACCAGGTGGTGAAGAGCCTAGTCTTAGATCCTGGACCTTGCCATTACTGGCTCTGTCACCAAGGTCCTTAAACTTTTTTGTGCCTTTTTTTTTTTTTTTTTAATTTCCAATGGACTAGTAGTACTTAGCTCATAAAATTACTAGTAGGATGAAATGATTCAACATATATAAAGCAATTAGAATCGTGTCTAGCATATAAAAGGCATTAAAAGTGTTGGCTGATATTAATATTTGTATATTAACTTATAGTTTAAATTCATCATTGCATTTAATCCTTAAAATCCCTCCTTGCCCTAGAAAAGTAGGCAGGGTAGTTATTGCTTTCCCAAAAGAGAGAGTGAGGTCCAGTGAGGTTATTTTATTTTATTTTATTTTATTTTATTTTATGTTATGTTATGTTATGTTATGTTATTTTATTTTATTTTATTTTATTTTATTTTATTTTATTTGGGGCGGCGGGGTGAAAGCCACAGAACTGCACAGCAGTGGAACTGGAAGTCTATCTCAGTGCTTCTTCTATAAAGTTCTTTCTATTATGCCACAAGGCATCATATCTTGACTCTTGGAAAAGCAACTGTTTGTTCCCCAAGTGTCGTAGCAACTGACTGGCTGCAGCTGAGCTGACTGTAAACACAGCCAAATGACCCAGGCTGCAGCCTAATCCAAGCCACTGCCACTTTGCCCGCATCTGCCACTCAATGCAAGGTCCCTGGTGATGGAGGGACAGAAGGCGTGGGTCAGGGAACCGCCAAACACCAAACATACATCTTAATTGTTTACAGGCAGTCACCTCCATCCAAATCCTTGATGGGAAAATGGTTCCCACAGGGATCCATAGAATTAGGAATTCAACGTCCTTTTAACATCAAAACTGGCTTTGGAGTTCGAAATCACTCAAGAGTGAGATGTTTTTGATTGATATTATGTTCCAAATATGGGTAGATTATCTTGCTTGTTGCATTTGGCTTTAGGGTCGGGTTCTGTGCAAATGCATCAGAACTCTGAGACCTGAGACCGCGATGCTGAGGGAGAAACAGGAAGTGGGGCAGGAGCCCAGTGCTTATCAGAAAAGGAAGCACAGCCACAACTTGCGGCTGCCACAGAATGAAGGTGGGGGTGGGCTGGTGGGGGTGGGGTGCTGGTGGTTGTGAAATGAGACCTGGGAGATTTGAGGTCCTGTTCATGTAAGTTCATCTCTTGAATGCCCAGTGCTGAGCCCTGGGTCAGCAAGTTGAAATCGCCCTTGCTTTCTCCCAGCTCCTAGGCTGGTGGGGGAGAAGTGTAAGCACACACTTCTATTACAATGCGAAATGGGATGATACGATTTTGTACAAGTAGCACAGAAGAAACGATGTATTTTGCATCTGGGAACCTGAGGTTTTAGTAAGCAGATGCCATCTAAGCAGAATTTTAAAGTATGAGTAAGAGTTTTCCGGACAGATAATTTGAGGAGGTGCATTCTAAGCAGAGGCCATACTGTATCTAAAGACCTATAATTATGTCCATGTTCAGCTTAACCCAAATTGGTTTCCTGGACAGTGTACCGATTACCAGCACTTGGTGTTACCCTCGTGGTTTTTGCCAAACTGCTGGCTGTGTAATATCTCATCATGGCCTTAGGTTGCATTCCCTTAATAACTAATGCGATTCAGCATCTTCACATATGTTTACGGACAATTTACGTTTTCTGTGCAATACCTGTTTATGATTCACGCCCACTTTTCTATTTGGGTTGTTTGTATTTTTCTTATAGACATATGGGAATCTTCATATCTTCGGAATGTTAATCCTTTATTGGTTTTGTTTTGCAAATATATTCTATATGTATTTATTCTTATATACATATATGTATCATAGATATCCTATGTGTTATATATAATCATTTATGTGAATTATATATACTTATCTATTTATATGTATTTATATATCTATTTTATAGCATACAATAAATAATTATATATAATTTACATATATATTATATTAAATTAGTCTCATTTTGTTTATTTATTTTTTAAGTTATTTATTTATTTATTTTGAGAGAGAGAGAGAGAGAGCACACAAGGAGGGGACAAGCAGAGAGAGGGAAAGAGAGAATCCCAAGCAGGCTCTGCACTGTCAGCCCGGAGCTCGATTTGGGGCTCAAACCCACAAACCATGAGATCATGACCTGAGTTGAAACCAAGAACCAGATGCTAAACTGACCCAGCCATCCAGGTACCCCCAATCAGTCCCATTTTAAATACATATATAATATGTATATAGACTTCTATATATTGTTATATATACTATATATATACATATTACAAATACATCTCTTAAGGCTCATCTTTTCACATTTTATGTTATGTATTGATCTCTCTTTTTAAAGAAATATTCTCCACCTTGCGTCATAAGAATATGTTTTTTTATGTATCTATAAATAGTTTTAAAGTTTTGTCTTTACTATTTAAATATGTAAACTACTTAGAATCAATGTTTATATATGTGTTTACTTATGTGATTCAGGCATCTACTGTATTTTATTTTTCAAAACAGGTGACTGATTCTCACAGTACCATTTATTGAATGGTCCATATTGTCTTGTGTGATCTGAAAGACAACTCTGATGTATAACACGTTTCTGAAGTTACATTATTATTTTAATTAATGAAAAATTAATCTAAAAATCTTTATGAAACCCCTGTGAAGTACACATTAGCATCTTTACTTTATATATAATTTGACCAAAGTTGCGTGGAAAAGGATACAAATCCTTTTGTCAGCAATGTCCATACTCCTATCACTTGGGGAGGCGGGAAAGTCCAATCATGCAGGGATTTGGGGAAACCAGGATTTAGGGCCACCAAAAATTAGAAGGCATCAAAACGCTTTCGGCAGGGGAGGGGGTTGACATACTTTGTTTGACATTTTAATGATTCTTTAGCTGTTGGGTAAAAAGTAGGTTGTGAGGAGGCAAACATGGTTGGGGGGAGACCTCGACACCAGTTAGATGGCTCTCACGGTGGTCCAGGTGTGAGGTGGCATCACTTGGACCTCCATGAAGTCAGTGGAGAGGACATAAGTGAATGGTTTTGAAACACATTTTGGAGTAGAACCCATCAGAACCTTCTGTTCAACTGGATTTAATTGGAGGCAGAGAGAAGGGGAAGAATCAAGGAGGACATGTCGAGTGAGCACCTGACTGTTGGTCGTGCCGGTTGAGATAGTTCTGGAAGCCTAGGGTGTCTCGAGGGGAGTCAAGGGGACACATCGATGTGTGATGTCTATGAGGCACGTAAACAGAGACGTCAGCAGGCACACCTGATATACAAGTTTGGAGCTGGGGTGGAGGGGGAGTCTGGTCTCTAGACGTACATTTGGCTTGGCTGGTGACTTTGGCTGGGAGATTTACACAGGAGTGATATTATAAGGACTCCCGATTTTGGTGAGCTGGAAAGCCAGCGGGAAGTGACACTGGAGAGTGTGAATGCAGATGAATCGTTCAAGAAGCTCAGTTGTGAAGGAAAGGACATCAAAAGCAGAAGCAACAAAATTGGAGGTGTATAGAGGGCGGAGCACCTTTTTTTTAAATAAAAGAGACGTTTGATACTGTGTGCAAGGAACGAATACAGAAGTAGCAGGCAAAAATAAAGGGAGAGGGGAAACTGAACCTGACCGAGGAGACAGTGGGGGTGAGGAGACGGGGTGGAGGGGGATGGCCTTTGCTGGGAGGGCAGAGAAGCAGCGTACCATTCCCTGAAAATGGCAGAGAGAGGCGACACTGTAACGGGATGTCCAGCCGGGTGGGGTAGGTTTGCGGTAGGCTCTGCTGTTTACAAGCGACAGAACCCTTTCAATCTTATTTTCTTCACTGGAACATGGGGATGATGATACTATCACTCACATGTAGGATTGTTACAAGGACCAGATGAGATACATAGAGCGGTTAGCACACAGCTCAGTAAGCATGAGGCCATACTGTATTAATGAATATAGGTGTGCTTCTATAGGTGGGAAGTCAAGGGTATTCACACCGAGTCTCCCCATGGCTCAGTGAGGTGGTATGGGGCTGGGTCACAAAGCCCATCTGTTTGCAAGAGCTGTTCCGAATGTCGGACAGGGAATGACCGCCCGCACCGCCCTCCTTCTGCTGGCATTGCTATAGCAGGGGAAGCTGGTCTAATATGAAAATGAAGGGCCAGAGTTCAGACTGTTCGTTCCTGGGTGATACAAGTGAGGGAGACTGGACTGGACATGGGGGTGCATGTGTCCCTTCGAAACAGCACACCTGTATCTCTTGGATAAATACCTAGTAGTGCAATTGCTGGGTCATAGGGTAGTTCTATTTTTAGTTTTTTGAGGAACCTCCATACTGTTTTCCAGAGTGCTGCACCAGCTTGCATTCCCACCAACAATGCAAAAGAGATCCTCTTTCTCCTCATCCTCTCCAACGTCTGTTGCCTGAGTTGATAATGTTAGCCATTCTGACAGGTGTAAGGTGGTATCTCATTGTGGTTTTGATTTGTATTTCCCTGATGATGAGTGATGTTGAGCTTTTTTCATGTGTCGGTTGGCCATCTGAATGTCTTCCTTGGAGAAGTGTCTATTCATGTCTTTTGCCCATTTCTTTACTGGATTATTTGTTTTTTGGGTGTTGAGTTTAATAAGTTCTTTATAGCTTTTGGATACTAACCTTTTATCTGATATGTCATTTGCAAATATCTCCTCCCATTCTGTCGGTTGCCTTTTAGTTTTGCTGATTGTTTCCTTCACTGTGCAGAAGTTTTTATTTTGATGAGGTCCCAGGAGTTCATTTTTGCTTTTGTTTCCCTTGCCTCTGGAGATGTGTTGAGGAAGAAGTTGCTGCGGGCAAGATCAAAGAGGTTTTTTCCTGCTTTCTCCTCGAGGATTTTGATGGCTTCCTGTCTTACATTGAGGTCTTTCATCCAATTTGAGTTTATTTTTGTGTATGGTGTAAGAAAGTGGTCCAGGTTCATTCTTCTGCATGTCGCTGTCCAGTTTTCCCAGCACCACTTGCTGAAGAGACTGTCTTTATTCCATTGGATATTCTTTCCTGCTTTGTCAAAGATTAGTTGGCCATACATTTGTGGGTCCATTTCTGGGTTCTCTATTCTGTCCCACTGATCTGAGTGTCTGTTCTTGTGCTAGTACCATACTGTCTTGATGATTACACCTTTGTAATATAGCTGGAAGTCTGGGATTGTGATGCCTCCTGCTTTGGTTTTCCTTTTCAGGATTGCTTTGGCTATTTGGGGTCCTTTCTGGTTCCATACAAATTTTAGGATTATTGGTTCTAGCTCTGTGAAGAATGCTGGTGTTACTTTGATAGGGATTGCACTGAATATGTAGATTGCTTTGGGTAGTAACAACATTTTAACAATATTTGTTCTTCCTATCCAAGAGCATGGAATCTTTTCCCATTTTTTTGTGTCTTCTTCAATTTCTTTCATAAGCTTTCTATAGTTTTCAGTATATACATTTTTGAGCTCTTTGGTTAGTTTATTCCTCGGTATTTTATGGCTTTTTGTGCAACTGTAAATGGGGTTGATTCCTTGATTTCTCTTTCTGTCACTTTATTGTTGGTGTATAGGAATGCGACTGATTTCTGTGCATTAATTTTATATCCTGCAACTTTTCTGAATTCATGAATCAGTTCTAGCAGTTTTTTTGTGGAATCTTTTGGGTTTTCCATACAGAGTATCATGTCATCTGCGAAGAGTGAAAGTTTGACCTCCTCCTGGCCGATTTCGATACCTTTTATTTCTTTGTGTTGTCTGATTGCAGAGGCTAAGACTTCCAATACTATGTTGAATAAAAATGGTGAGAGTGGACATCCCTGTCTTGTTCCTGGCCTTAGGGGGAAAGCTCTCAGTTTTTCCCCATTGAGGATGATATTAGCGCTGGGTCATTCTTATATGGCTTTTATGACCTCAAGGTATGATCCTTCTATCCCTACTTTCTTGAGGGTTTTTATCAAGAAAAGATGCTGTACTTTGTCAAATGCTTTCTCTGAATCTATAGAGAGGATCATATGGTTCTTGTCCTTTCTTTTATTGATGTGATGAATCACGTTAATTGTTTTGTGGATATTGAACCAGCCCTGCATCCCAGGTATAAATCCCACTTGGTCGTGGTAAATAATTTTTTTTAATGTATTGTTGGATCCGGTTGGCTAATATCTTGTTGATGATTTTTGCATCCATGTTCATCAGGGAAATTGGTCTATAGTTCTCCTTTTTAGTGGGGTCTCTGGTTTTGGAATCAAAGTAATGCTGGCTTCATAGAAAGAGTTTGGAAGTTTTCCTTCCATTTCCAATTTTTTGAACAGTTTCAAGAGAATAGGTGTTAACTCTTCCTTAAATGTTTGGTAGAATTCTCCTGGAAGCCATCTGGCCCTAGACTCTTGTTTTTTGGTAGAGTTTTGATTACTAATTCGATTTCCTTACTGGTTATGGGTCTGTTCAAATTTTCTAATTCTTCCCGTTTCAGTTGTGGTAGTGTATATGTTTCTAGGAATTTGTCCATTTCTTCCAGATTACCCATTTTATTGGCATATAATTGCTCATAATACTCTCTTATTATTGTTTTTATTTCTGTTGTGTTGGTTGTGTGATCTCTCTTCTTTCTGTCTTGATTTTATTTATTTGGGTCCTTTCCTTTTTCTTCTTGATCAAACTGGCTAGTGGTTTATCAATTTTGTTAATTCTTTCAAAGAACCAGCTTCTGGTTTCATTGATCTGTTCTACTGTTCTTTTGGTTTCGATAGCATTAATTTCTGCTCTAATCTTTATTATTTCCTGTATTCTGCTGGTTTTGGGGTTTATTTGAAGTTCTTTTTACAGCTCCTTAAGGCGTAAGGTTAGGTTGTGCATCTGAGATCTTTCTTCCTTCTTTAGGAAGGCCTGGATTTCTATATACTTTCCTCTCATGACCACTTTTGCCTCATCCCAGAGGTTTTGGGTTGTGGTGTTATCATTTTCATTGACTTCCATATACTTGTTGATTTCCTCTTTAACTGCTTGGTTAGCCCATTCACTCTTTAGTAGGATGTTCTTCAGTCTCCAAGTATTTGTTACCTTTCCAAATTTTTTCTTGTAGTTGATTTCGACTTTCATAGCGTTGTGGTCTGAAAATGTGCATAGTATGATCTCGATCTTTTTGTACTTACTTAGGGCTGATTTGTGTCCCAGTATATGGTCTATTCTGGAGAATGTTCCATGTGCGCTGGAGAAGAATGTGAATTCTGCTGCTTTAAGATGAAATGTTCTGAATATATCTGTTAAGTCCACCTGGGTCCAGTGTGTCATTCAAAGACATTGTTTCCTTGTTGATTTTTTGATTAGATGATCTGTCCATTGCTGTGAGTGGGGTGTTCAAGTCTCCTACTATTATGGTATTACTATTGATAAATTTTTTTATGTTTGTGATTAATTGATTTATATATTTGAGTGCTGCCACATTTGGCGCATAAACGTTTACAATTGTTAGGTCTTCTTGGTCTATAGACCCCTTGATTATGATATAATACCCTTCTGCATCTCTTGATACAGTCTTTATTTTAAAGTCTAGATTGTCTGATACAAGTATGGCTACTCCAGCTTGCTTTTGTTGACCCTTAGGATGATAGATGGTTCTCCATCCCCTTATTTTCAATCTGAAAGCGTCTTTAGTTCTAAAGTGGGTCTCTTGTAAACAGCATATAGATTGATCTTGTTTTCTTATCCATTCTGTTACCTTATGTCTTTTGATTGGAGCATTGGGTCCATTGATGTTTAGAGTGAGTACTGAAAGATATGAATTTATTGCCATTATGATGCTTGTAGAGTTGGAGTTTCTGGTGGTGTTCTCTGGTCCTTTCTAATCTTTGTTGCTTTTGGTATTTATATATACACACACACACACACATATATATATGTGTGTGTGTGTATACACACACACACACACACACACACACACATATATACACGTATATATACACGTGTATATATAGTTTTTTTTTTTTTTCATCTTTTCTCTCCTCAGAGAGTCCCCGTGAAAATTTCTTGCAGGGCTGGTGCAGTGGTCATAAACTCCTTTCAACGTTTATTTATTTTTGGGACAGAGAGAGACAGAGCATGAACGGGGGAGGGACAGAGAGAGAGGGAGACACAGAATCGGAAACAGGCTCCAGGCTCTGAGCCATCAGCCCAGAGCCCGACGCGGGGCTCGAACTCACGGACCGCGAGATCGTGACCTGGCTGAAGTCGGACGCTTAACCGACTGCGCCACCCAGGCGCCCCATAAACTCCTTTAATTTTTGTTTGTCTGGGAAACTTTTCATCTCTCCTTCTATTTTGAATGACAGCCTTGCTGGATAAGGAATTCTTGGGTACATATTTTTCTGATTCAGCACATTGAATATATCCTGCCACTCCTTTCTGGCCTGCCAAGTTTCTGTGGATAGGTCTGCTGCAAACCTGATCTGTCTTCCCTTGTAGGTTAGGGACTTTTTTTCCCTTGCTGCTTTCACGAGTCTCTCCTTGCCTGAGTATTTTGTGAATTTGACTATGATATGCCATGTTGATGGTCGGGTTTTGTTGAATCTCGTGGGGGTCTTCTGTGCTTCCTGGATTTTGATGTCTGTGTCTTTCTCCAGATTAGGAAAGTTTTCTGCTATGATTTGCTCACATAACCCTTCTACCCCTATTTCTCTCTCTTCCTCCTCTGGGACCCTATGATTCTGATGTTGTTCCTTTTTAATGAGTCACTGATTTCTCTAATTCTTAAATCGTGCTCTTTTGCCTTAATCTCCCTCCTTTTTTCTGCTTCGTTATTCTCTATAAGTTTGTCCTCTGTATGGCTGATTCTCTGTTCTGCCTCATCCATCCGTGCTGCCGCTGCATCCATCCGTGATTGCAGCTCAGTTATAGCATTTTTCATTTCATTCTGGCTATTTTTTACTTCTTTTATCTCTGCAGAAAGGGATTCTAATCTGTTTTTGACTCCAGCTAGTATTCTTATTACCGTGATTCTAAATTCTGGTTCAGACATCTTGCTTGTATCTGTGTTGGTTAAATCCCTGGCTGTCATTTCTTCGTGCTCTTTCTTTTGGGGTGAATTCCTTCATTTTGTCATTTTGAAGGGAGAAAAGGTATTAATGAGGTAGAAAAATTGAAATTAAAAAAACTAAAATTAAAAAAAAATATTAACATTAAAAATTACACACACACACACACAGAAATCGAATAGATGATACTAGAGCCTAGGTGTGTTTTGGTCTGGGTGTGGAAAGTGGTTTGACCGATTAGAGAAAAAAAAGGGGGGGGGGAGAAAAAGAAAAAAAAAAGGAAATCGTTTGATAATTTGAAAAAATGAATACACTGAAGTAGACTAAAATGAGATGATGGGGTAAAATAGAATTTGAAAAAATATACACAAAAGTAAATATAGTAGAAAAAAGTTAAAGAAAAATATTTTTAATAAAAATTAAAAATAAATATGATTTTTTTCATTTTCTGTATTTAAGAAAAAAGAAATGAAAAAGAGAAAAAAGATAAAAAAGGAAAAAAAGAAGAAAAAAAGAAAAGAAAAAAGACATCGTTTGAAAATTTGAAAAAGTGACTACACTGTAGTAAACTAAAATAAAATGATGGGAGTAAGATAGAATTTGAAAAAATTTACCTAAAAGCAAAAAATATGGTAATAAAAATTAAATACAAATATTTTTGAAAGAAATTGAAAGTAAAAATGAACTTTTTCTCTTTCTGCATTCAAGTGAAAAATGAAAAAGAAAAAAAGAAAAAGAAAGAAAAAAGGAAATTGTTTGAAAATTTGAAAAGGTGAGTACACTGAAGTAGACTAAAATAAAATGATGGAAGTAAAATAGAATTTGAAAAATTTTACACAAAAGTAAAAAATATAGTAATAAAAATTAAAGAGATATTTTTAATAAAAACTGAAAATAAAAATGAACTTTTTCTCTTTCTGTATTCAAGAAAAAGAAAAGAATTGTAAAAGAGAAAAAGGAAAAAAAAAAAGAAAAAATTGAACAGATGAACCTGCTAACGGATTGAAATAGGACTGCAATTGCTTCGTTTTCCCCTAGAGGTCAGTCTATGTAGCTCTTTATAGTCCATCAATTAAGCCGGTGGTGAGGCTTGTGTTCTTGAGGAGAGAAGTTGGTCCATTTGGGTGGGGCTCGGTGTAACACCTCCGCTCTCCACTAGATGGCGCTGCTAGCCTACTGGGGTGCAGTGTTGCTGCGTTTGTATGCGCATGCGCGGTAAAAATGGCGCCACCCAGCCACCCAGTTTGTTCTCCCAGATCACCAATCCAGCACCAGTCCTCTGACCTCAGCTCTCGTCCACTCCCCGCTTTTCCATTCTCCGTGACCAGGCCCCAGGCAGTCTCAGATGTGGCTGTTTTCCCCGGCCCCTTACTTCTGGAGGATGGCGGCTTTGACCCGCTCCGCCCCTCTGTGGGAGGGTCTCACCGAGCAGTGGCCGAATGAGCAGTGGCCGAATATTGGCTGCACCCAGGAATGCCCGCTGGACCCTGCTGCTGCCGGTGCCCCTAGACTGTGGCCAGGTGCCGGCCCGTCCCAGAAAATGTTCGCGAGACAGTGTAGCAGCAGCATTTCAGGGGTTATGGAAAATCACAACTCACATCTGGCACCAAGCTTCACCCTTAATGACCGTGTTCCAGAATCAGAGAAAGTGGCCGTTTTCTGGGGTCTGCTGGGACCAGGTGGCTTCAACAGTCTCTACCAAATGTCCTTCCAGCGGTGGAACCGCTTCTCCCCGTGTGGCCCGAGACCCACCCGGACCCCACTCTGCTCCTGGGGATTCGCCCTTCCCACCAGAGCACCGCCAGGTATGGAGCTGCGGAGTTGCAGCCTCTGCGCTCCCCTTGTTTACAGTCTTAATGGAATTTAAACCCTCTCCTTTCTCCCTTCTCCCTTTTTAGTTTAGTCCCTGCGGCTGTTTCCAATTTTCCACTTTCTCTCCAGCTGCTTTTGGGGAGGGGTGCTTTTCCCATATTCTCCCCTCCTCCCCAGTCTCCGTCCTCTCTCCCCCGCAAAAACGGTTCCTTACCTTTCGAGGCTTCTTGCTCCCCAAGTTCAGCTCTCCGCGCCACGTACCTGCTGAATTCTGTGGTTCAGGTTGTGCGGCTTGTTGTGTTAATCCTCCAATAAGTTTTCTAGGCGTGTAGGGTGGTTTAGTGTTGGTCTGGCTCTATTTCATGGACGCAAGACACACAAAAAGCTTCCATACTGTTCCGCCATCTTGGTTCCTCCCCCTTTAGTCAAAGGTAGTTCTGAAGACAGCTTCCAAAAGGGTTCTTATGGGGATCCAAATGTAGGGTTGATCCTGGGGTTCCTTCACCATTTAACTGTGACTCAGTCAGCATCTGGAAAAGTATTTGGTCTGAACAACTGATGATTCTCATCTAGTGCTAGAACCTCACTAAGCCATTCCTGCCTGAGAGATGGAGATGACTCTTGCCCCTTGTAGGTGTATGGAAGATTTGGTTGACAGGAGGCTGTCCCCCTGACGCATCAGAAATAGCTAGGCATGTGCTATGTTGATTACTCATTGTTCTTTCCTGTTTACCAACAGGGTTGCTTAAGAAAACATTTATTGGAGGTCCTCTCTGCTAGGCGCTAAAAGTCTGATAATCACCCAGATAGATCTAGGCCTGTTGTGTTTTTTTAACCACAGTAGCCCCAGAAGAAGCTTCATTACCCAGTAGAGTGTGTTTTGATATTTCACCTAATGTTTTGGACTCAGCTTAATTGTATTCATCAACTATCATGTACTTAGAAGATTATTTCGTTCAAATGGTATGTGTGGTATCCAGCATAATTCCTGGCACACACAGGGCGTGCCATAATATCGGATAGAAAATCCAATTTGGGAAGGTGTCGTCTGGGTAACGTAATTTCTGTTTTCGTGCAGTATGGAGGGAAGAGTGTAAGTGGTAGGGAATTAACACTTGTTTAGCATTTATTATGTAACATTTGTTATGTAATTTTGTGGCACTTTAAATACATCTGTTAATATGATTCTTTTTAATTGTCTGCTTTTTTTTTTTTTTTTTTAATGAGAGACCTGAGATCCAGAAATGATACGTAACTACTTTATGTCACTTAGCTATTCTGTAGCAGAGACCCGATTTAAATCATGGGCTGTCTGACTCCAAAGATTATACTTATTCTATCTATGTGTTTTCTACCATTGTAGGAATTACTGTTATAATCAGATGCAAAAGCCCCCTGACAGTGATATTGCATAAGTAAAAGCTCCATGATAATTTGGGGTCTCCAGGTCCTGCCAGCCTGGTGTCAGGCTTTCTCCAGCTTCACTGTCACTGACCACAGAGGTCCCAAAGGGTGTAGACCAGAATAGACCCCAGATGGATGATGGCACGAAATTACAAATTGGAGAGAAGATAAGTGCTGTTGCTGTTTTTAACCATGGTGATAATAAGGACTTACACTGACATGATGCTTTATGGGTTGCAAAACACTTATCCACATGGCCACACTCCTGGGAACTAGGCAAGGCAGGGGTCAGCAAGCTTAGGTCCCTCCCCCGAGCTTGCCCTGCTGGTTTGTGGCTTGGCTGAGTCCAGTGATACGTAGAATCATGAAAGACACTCTCAGTTCGGAGAGACCATGCATACACCAACAGCAAGCTAACCTAGCAGATACACAGATTTATAGCTAGGCTTAAAATAGTAACGACATCATTTCATAACAGCTCACAATTTATTTTTTTCTGTTGGAAAGGAAAGATGCCCTTTCTTCTTTCTTCCTTTGTGCTTGGTCAGAAAACCCAGTTGTGGGTTGCAGTCAGGAGCAGATAATGGGGTCCTCTCGGTTCGTTCAATTTCCAGACCGTCACAAAGGAGGGAAAAGCTTTTCAGTCATTTGGAAATGGTAATAAACAAGACTTTGAGTCAGGCAATTTGCAAGAGACCTGAGCAATTATGATACTTTAACCTGTTCTAAAAGGAGCACCTCCCCCAAGAACTTCTTTGTTGATTTTCTAATGTATCCACCTAAAATTGCAGGCAGCAGGGAAGGCACCACAAGGCACATCTTACCTTTTTTTTCAGGAGATAAGACACAGTTCACCTCTGAGCTGACCGACCATTCACCAACAGTTACATGTTGCTGCTTCTGTGGGTTTCAGTTTTGGTGTTTGTTTTTCTGTCCTCTTTCCTTCTCTGAGTGCTATTCTGTGCTCAGAGCACCTTAGTTCCTCTGGAGACAGGCAATTTTGGTTTCAAAGGAGCACATTGTGGATTCAGGGAACATAGTATCTGTGGTTGGTTGGTTGCCAGCTCCACCAATTTGAGTCTTTGTGATTTCATAAGCCTCACTCTCTTCATCTGTGAAATGGGAAGAAGACCAGTCTCTGAGGGCTTAGTGGATAAAATATAACACAGTGAAAAAATACTTTGCACAGAAAATTGATCGTTACTCTCTGAATTATCGTGTCCTTTCACATTTATGGCTCTCTCTCTTCTTTCGAACATTACCCTCCATTTCCAGCAAAATGTGCCTTCCTCAAATTCCTTTCAACTTGTCCTTTGTCATTATTTTTTGAAAGGCCCGGGGCTCTGCAATGGTTAATTTTAGGTGTCAACTGAGCCCTGGTGCCCAGATATTTGGCCAAACAATATTCTGGATGTTTCTGTGACAGTGTTGAGGATGCAATTAACATTTAGATCCGTGGACTTTAAGTAAAGCATATTGCCCTTCACAGCATGGGTGGGCCTCATCTAATCAGTTGAAGTCTTGAACAGAAGATCAACCTCCTCGGAGCAAGAGGGAATTCTGCAGCAGATGGCTTTCAGACTCAAACTGTAGTACTGGATTTTCCTGGGACTTTGGCCTGCTGTCCCACACCGCAGATTTTGGACTTACCAACCCCAAAATCATGTGATCCGGTTCCTTAAAATAATCTCATTCTGGATATATTCATATACTATTGGTTCTGTTTCCCTGGCCAGCACTGACTAATACAGGCCGGTTTGTGAAAGCACCCTGCTGAGGTTGCCACTGAGCTGGGGCCATGGACCCTCACCAGGGCCTGTAAGCTGCTGATCCGTCAGGATACTGGGCTGGGAGCTGGTGCATGATGACCCCCAGGTCGGTCTCCTGCTGCTGACGTGGCACCAGCATGATGGGAACGGACCCATGGGTACTCATGACTCATGTAGGATGCCCTGGGGCTCTTGCTCCCTTTCTGTGACCTTCCTTCTCCAACAACCCCAGACAAAGCACAGATATTTTCCAGGCGTGTTCCTCTTCCAGATATTGGGAGATTTGGGGACGCTGCATCTGGCGGTAGCATCAGGTGGCTTCCCTCCTTGGGCACCAAGGTGGTTCCCTACCCCACCACGTTGTCTGCAAAAACCCAAGCGCGTTTATCCTCTTCCTGTCCTTTGCATGTGACACGCCCTTTTTGCTACCATTCTTCTGCACGGTTTCCTCCTTTCTGACGCGGCTTCCCTGATTCC